>NC_141704.1:25455812-26055812 GCF_971803275.1 Cyanistes caeruleus | reverse complement strand
GAAGTTCAGTTTTGGGCTCCCCAGCACTGAATGCTTGAGACAAAATCCAGAGCTTTTTAATTCATTGTTGTTTAAAATCCAATTGTTGTTTATTGATATGGTCATACTTATAGTTGACATTTGGAAGCACTTACCCAGGAACAGGAAATTCGGATTTCTACCCATTCCTAAGTTTGTAGCTGTTTGGATCCACACTGTCCCTCTACAAGGAAAACTCTTTTTTTCAGCTGGTTTAGCTATCTCTGCCTTCAGCTGTAGTTGAACCACTCTGCAGTTAGAAAAGATCCATTTGGACAAAGAAAAAAATTCCAGGATGGGAAAATACAACCAAATGATGATGACATTGGTATGGGACTGGGGTCTGACAATAATCTCTGGTGCTGATCTTTAATTTTATAGTTGTCAGTCCTCAATTTACTCTAAGAAGGTCTAATACAGAGCAAACTGAAGAGGAGAAAATATGTTGCAAGGGTTTACTCTGTTTTGTCAGACAGGGACAGAACTGATGTGTTCAGGTTCCATTTGCACCATTATTCTCATTCCACATCACTGGAGGAAGCATACTTCTGCTTCATGGGAGCTGCAATAGGTATGATTCATTTATAATAAATAAAATTCAAGCATAAAAAGCCCATGCATAGATACTTACAGAATAAAGACCGGATTCTTAGTCATAAGGAATTCACTAAGATCATGTAACTGGAACCACCTTTTTTCAGAATAACAACAGCTTTGGAATAAGAAATCACTGAATAAAAATTTCCACTTTAGGCAATGGAAAATCATGTCACATATATCGTGAATGTATATTTCGTCAGGGACGCATGTGTGTCTGAAAGAGAGACCTGAATTATAACCTGAATTAAAATGTTAAAAATAGTAGGTGCCTGTTTAGCAGAGGTAACATAAGGAGAGCTCCTTAGCCTCCCAGTAATGCACACTATGGTTTAATAGCAGCCTGGTCTATTTTGAGCACCAGTACATCATCATCCTGCATTACAGGGCTTCGTATCTCATTCTCCCTTCATTCCTCAGACATTCCACTTACCATTCTGCCTTTTGGGTCAGTCATGCTGCTTTTGCACATCATCCTTTTGTACCTAGCTAAGATGATTTATTCATGATGAGAGGAGGAATTGCATGTTTGGTGTGGGTATGGAATGTGACTTGCCAACACAGTGCCCTTGCAAAAACCCCTGTTAATGATCTCTGCAATGTAACCAATAAACACATTTGATTTGACAGCAGGAGGAACAGAAGTATTTTCATCTTCTTTTCAGCTCTGAGTTTGAGGGTGATCACTTTTTCTTTAAAATCTGTGATTTCTCTTAATATTTTAGCCATTGGCATTGCTCGGTGAGTCAGATGGGCACAAGAAATAGCAAGTCACAAGTGAAAAGAAGTTGCAATTCAATGTGAACAGATTATTTTAGCCATCATTAAAGTGACTTAATTATGTAAGATGATTTTGGTACCAAATCAGCTTGGTTGGCCAGCCAGGCTATGGCAGGTCTTCTGTCATCAGATTCCTACCATGTCTCTAGGATTTCTTGTACACAGAGGCTGCCAGGCTCCACTGCCATGTGCCTATGCAGCAGGTAGGGAGGTCTATGAGGGCTGCAGCAGGTGGGCAGTGGCAGGGAAGGAAAAACCTTTAAACTGGAAGAGAGGTAATCGGCTTTAAGGTTCTTATATATAACTGAGAGCTGAAAATTTCCCCAATTAAGAAGCAAATCCAGGTTTAGTTTTCCTAGCATGACAGTAACAGTCATGCCAAATAACAGCCCTTATCTTTGCATTTGTGATGAGGCTCTTGCCCTTAGCAGCCTGGCCTGAGAAAAAACAGGACCATTTCTGAGGTGTGTATGTAGTGGTGGGCTATGTGAAAGGGAACTATGTAAAGCAGAAATATTATTTGTATTTACAAATTATTTATTCAAATTAGCATTCTTATACAGTCTTTTCAATATTAGGCATATTTAATGGTAGTTTCTTTATTAGGTTGAAGAGGTAGTTCCTACAGGAATTCAGAAAAATATTTAGTTCTTAGAACTCGAACAAAAAACTTTAATGGGATTTCCATTGCCTGAATGAGCTGAGAATCCACCAGCACGCCTCAATCCATGTGAAACATCAGAGAGAAAACCAAGGGAAGATGCTGTCCTGCAGCTTGGATGAGAAGTTTGCCACCAGAGGGAGTCGTGGGAACACAGTAAAAGGGGCTGCTTTGGCACACACAGGAGAGAGGTCAGTAGACATTTCAGCCATAGGCTGAATGAAAATTTTCTCTTTGGCCACAGCTAATTCTTTTATGGATTCATTATGCAGTAAAATTCAGCTTAAAATTTTGGCTTTTAGCAAAATTTTCTTGCTAAAAATTCAACCTTGGTGTTTTATATTCAGCCTTCCTAATTTATGTGAAGTTTGCACTTGCTCAATAAAACAAAATTGCTACCTAAACCACACAAATTTCATGCCTGAAAATACAGCTCCAGAACTGAAAATCAAGACATGCTTTAAATACCATGTACAATTTTATTGAGTTAGTATAAAAATTGTGGTAATCTGAAATTTTTCCAGCGACATCTTTGCTGGTGATAAAGCAGATTACATCTGATTGCTGTAATGGTTCTAGATTGCTGATGGCTCAGACTGAGCTACAGAGCATCAAGCAACAAATAGTCTGACTCTGAAGATGAGTAGAGGGTGGAAGATATGCAGCATTGTTATTCTTTTGACTAGATCCAAAGTTTAAAGAGGTACAGAATCTATTAAAAATAATACTGGAGTGCTTTATACTGCCAATATGGTTTGAAAGTGCTTACAACAGGCAAGAAGAGAAGCTGATATGATCTGATGCTTAGCAAAAGAAAAAGTCTTCAGAGAAGTTTATCCATTTAGTTCCTTCTTTGGTCTTATGTGCTATGCTTCAGCTCCTGGTGCTTCTGATATATGCTTTAGTATGGAAATGTATGTACACCCCTCCCTGAAGGGACAAACCTAGTGAAATTTTAGGAACCCATTCATCGCTCATTTAAACTCAAGTTCCCATTGCTGCACACTGTTAAGTGCTGTGTATCAGAACTTGAAGAAACAGCAGACTGGAAAAGAACTCAAATAGAAGAAAAGCAGCAGTTTCAAGCCCTGAGGGTGCCCACACATCCCCCACAGTGCTTTGTGGCAGGTACTAGGTGGAATTAGGTTATCTTAGATATATGTAATAAATAATATGTATAAATGCCTCTGCTTTTCCCTGCTTGCTGCCTATTCTCCCTTTTGCTAACCCACTCACTACTGCTCCTCTAGCACTCACCCAATTTTTCTGCAGCTCTGCCAAACCAAAGTTCATTTTAAGGCTAGAGCATGTCACAGAAGAGGTGCTGATGAGTCTTTAAAGGTTTCATCTCTTTCACTGTGGGTGAATTCTTTGTAAGCTTAAGATTTCCTGCCTTTTGGGAATTGTGACATTTTCATTCAGACAGACCAAACATCCTTATGATCTTTGCAATTTTCATCATCCCTTTCCCTTCAACTTACAAGAAATTCAATGTCTAGAACTTGTAAAGACAGAAATAAACCACAAAGATCTTGCCTCCTATCTTGATTTTCGTACCTATCTGAATGAAACTGTTCTGGTAGGAACCAAGTAACTCTTGAAATTATGGCACATATAGAATTCCACCTGTTCATAAACACAAATATAACAATTAAGGAAAAAAATTGTAAAAGTTTTATTTTTACAACTTTTACACTTGCAAGAAAATTAACAAATAATTAAAGACATATTGGTTAAAATTATTAAAATATTAAAATGGAATTTATAATTTGTCTCAACTACATTATTATTAATATTTGAGACTATTGATACAATCTGTATTCATTTCTCTGGGGATGGAACATGGAATTTTTTTGTTAGGATCCATGGAGGGAATTTAATCACAGTTTGCAGGAGTAGTAGGGAACCTATTTTACTGTTTATTTTATAACTCAAGCAAACTTTGTAGGTGTTGCTCTTCTTGCACTTTGTACTGGAGAACAGCAGAATCTGCAAAGATCCACAATCCTCCTGTATATTCTTCACTATCCTGCTTTTGGTGCTTCGCTCCAACAAACTGTCACAGGAAGTATCTATACATCACAGCTCCTGTGCTTGGGGTTTTTGAGGGCTTTTGTAGGAAATATGTAATGGAGCTGGAGTGTTGTGCCTTCCAGAGCTCTAGATATACTTGTGGAGGAAAGGAAAATGACTTTTTTTAATAAAATCAGTTAAAATTAGTTCAGCATGCTCAACAGTGCTTATGTTACACCATAAGCAATGTTAAATACAGTTATTGTCTTCTTACTGCAGCTCTGAAAAGGGGTACGTTCACAACATTTTAAGCTGTACACATGCAAAATTTCACCCTATTTCAGTTTCACAGGTTCAAAATATACATCAGAACTTTCACCTGTGCAGGTATTTCAAGGATTATTTTACTTTTAAATTGATCATAATTATTTTTGATTAAACATCTTCTGACTATAGTTTTATTAAGTGTTAGTTCAACATGTTTCACCATTTTAAACAGACAATTTATTTAAATTTATTAAATTTAATTAAATATAAGTGAAGAAAAATGTCTCATCTTTATGAGACAAAATTCTCAGTTCAACTGTCATTTTGAATCATTGTAGATCTGAATGCTAAAGTGTCCATTTTAATGTAATAGTTTTCATATCAATATTTTCTAATGTTCTTATATAAAACAGTAGGTGTTCCAATATTAAGAAATCATATTACTTCTGTATAAATATAATTCTGATTTTACATTTTTATCCCTGTTTTGAGTAAAACACTGTGAAATGCAGTATTTTCCACTGATCTGCACATTCTGTTTTCTTACAGGCTCTATTTCACTGTTTGAAAAATGCCACTAAAACCAGTTCAAACCTGATATTGTTTCATATCATGAGTAGGAAGTTTATAATGACATGCTTGGTGCCTTCTAAGCTTGAAGACAGTGAGTCCGATTCTGTAAAATGCTTAGGTTTGTAAGCACTTTTAAAAAACACGACTAGAGCAAATGCTTTATCTTTAGTAATACTTTGGTCAACAGAAGAATCTCAAAAATTAAAATGTTGCTTCCAAAGCTCATTATTTTCCCAAGTCAAATGGATAATATACAGATTAGAGGGGTTTTTTTGTGTGTTTCCCTCTAATTTAGTAAGAAAAACAATGTAGAAGCAGGGCCATTTTCAGAGCTGATTAGAGAAACCTCTGATGTCAGGAAATACACAGCGCTTTTAAGAAAAGAAGAATATTAAGTAGCCTTTGAGCAGTGCTACAATGTGACATTTTTAAAAGGAACTCATTTGGAAAAAAGTAAAGAGGACATATTCGGAAGAGACTCAGAAGAGTGCAGCTATTATGAGTTCCTATCATCTGGAAAAGGTGATGACTTATCCACTAGAAAGTGTTCCTCAGCAGAACCATATCCTTGCAAAATAGATATTGTTTTCAGAGCCTGTCTTCTTAATTCTCCCCTTTTAATTTCAGTACCATTTGTCATTTGCAATCCTTAAGGCCTTGTTTCTAATCTACTTGGGAAATTAACCAAGGTGTTAACAGCTGAGAAAAAATACGCTCACGGGAGAAGATAGGCACGGAGTCACAGACCCACCCATGAACACCTCTTGGATACTAAAGAGCAGTTCCTGCAGGCAGTGAGGTGAATATGTTGAACACTTTTTGCAAGAAAAGCCTCTGCAGTCTTTCAGAAATACTTCTACCCAAAGGACTGCCTGAAAAAAATCTTGATAAAGATGCTTTTAAGGCATTTGCTTTTGGTGTTTCCAATGGGAGCTGGATTTTGTGCAGCGGCAAACATCCACAGGAACCACTCTCAATTCTGGCAGACATCCATGGAGAGATGATGGCTTCCTCAGGACCCTAAGCTGCTGCATTGGAGTGCTGCTATCACCCCCTAAAGAAGCTCCTTTGGATCCCACCTCCTAGGAGAAGGAGCTAAGAGAAGGACAGGATGGAGCTTCATGGGCATTCCGTGTAATCCCTGGCCTGGTGGGGGAGTGGGAGAAAGGCTTCTATACCTGGTATAATTCTATACAATTGATATCTCACAAGCACTGCCAGCTGAAATACCTTCTCTTATTCTGACTGAAGACACATGGACTTATTATGCATATATAGCAGCTGCACAGATGTTCCTTAATAGTATTCCCATTTTCACCACTGTGGAAAGGCAGATCAGTTTATTTGGATTCACTGCTGCTGCGTGAAACCATGCGTTTTATTGTCATTTGGGATGCTCTAAAGAGAAATCATACAGGAATTTGTCTGAAAACTGGGCAAATGTGAGAGCAATTAAGTTCATTTTGTGCAGTTATTTCCTGAATGTAGAAAAATGCAGATCACCTGATTCTGTTTTTGGATTATCTTATTCAGCTGATGTATAAGGCCTTTGTGGAAAGCTTCAGTCTGCTGAAGTGAGTCTAAGTAGTCTCAGCTTTTTCAATTTGTCTTGCATGTGTCTACTTGCAAAGATTACAAGACAGAGTTTTACAAACCTATATCTATTCTTGATGGCTTAAAGAAGAAAAAAGACTATATGTCTATTTACCAAACTGAAGTGGCAACATCTCTGTACCACTTCAGAGCTTTATATGAGAGGAATTACAGTCCTTGGAATTAAAACCTTTCTCTGGTTAGGTACCACTAGATTAACTAAGGGCTACATTTCTTCTCTTTGTTTTGTTTGTTTTCTCTGCTATGCATTGCCTGAGCAATGAGCTGTGAAACTGCATTTGTTCACAGAAAGAAATTCAAGAGATTTAGTCACAATGCAGCAGAAATTCAGAAATTTGCCTTTACCTATAAAAGAAATTTTGTCCTGAGAGTTAAAAGGCTTTACTGGGTGGCCAGGTATTATCAGTAGGGGGCTACAGAGGTGGCCTCTGTGAGAAGCTTCCAGGAACTTCCTCCATGTCTAACAGAGCCAATGCCAGCTGGCTCCAAGAAAGAACTGCCACTGGCCAAGGCTGAGACCGTCAGTGACAGCAGTAGAGCTTGTGGGATATGCTATTTAAGAAAGGGGAAAAAAACTTGCAGAATTTCAGCCAGAGACAGGAGTGAGAAAATGTGAGAAGAACAGCTCTGCAGCCACCCAGATTGGTGAAGAAGGAAAGGGCAGAGGTGCTCCAGGCACCAGAGCTGAGATTCCCCTGAAGCTCCTGGTGCAGACCCTGGAGAGTCAGGCTGTTCCTCTGCAGCCCGTGGAGGTCCATGGTGAGCAGAGATCCACCTGCAGCCCGTGGAGGTCCATGGTGAGCAGAGATCCACCTGCAGCCCATGGAGGACCCCACACTGGAGCAGGTGGATGCCTTCTCTTTGCGAGCCTGAGGGAAGCCCATGCTGGACCAGACTCCTGGCACAACCCATGGAGCTGTGGAGAGAGGAGCCCATGCTGGAGCAGGTTTTCTGAACTTGTGACCCCGCAGGGGACCCACCCTGGAGCAGTCTGTTCCTGAAGGACTACACACATGCTGGAGCAGTTAGTGAACAACTGCAGCCTGTGGGAAGAACTCACAATGGAGAAGTTTGTGGAGGACTGTCTCCTGTGGGAGTGACCCCATGCTGTAGAGTAGAGCAAGAGTGTGAGGAGTCCTCCCCCTGAGGAGGAAGGAGAAACAGAGACATGTGATGAATTGACCTTAGCCCCCATTCCATTTGCTCCTGTGCCACTGTGGGTAGGGTGGGAGTGAAGTTAAGCCCAGGAAGAAGGGAAGTATGGGGGAAAGATACTTTCAAGGTTTGACCTTATTTCTCATTGTTCCACACTGCTTTGACTGGCAATAAATTAAACTAATAACCTCATGCTGAGTCTGTTTCACCCATGATGGTAACTACTGAGTGATCTCCCCTTGTCCTTATTCCAACTCATGAGTCTTTTTTTAATTTTTTCTCCCTTGTCCAGCTGAGGAGTGGAGTGGTAGAGCAGCTTTGGTCTGGTGTCCAGACACAAAAAGGATAAAAAATAAATGGAAAAATAAGAGCTAGTACCAAGTACCTGGAGTTCCAATGTGGTCTACAGTATGGCCTTGCAAGGCTTTATTAATTTCAAAACACAAAACAAGCAAGCAAACAAACAAAACAATAAGATCGTCCCTGAATTTGACACATTTCTAAGTGCAAACAACAAAACTCTTTCAATAGCTACTGTCATACAGCAAGACCTGGATATACAGAAAGAGTTTTTTGTCCATCTTAGGAAAAAAGAATATTTGGGAACCCCAAACTAACTAACAGCATATGTGAGTAGAATTTGTCAGTATCTGTCAACCTTAGAAGGTTCCCAGCCTTGGCATGCACAGGATAATACAATACAGCCAGTTCACTGTCCAATAGGCCAACTCAAGGAAGCATTAAATACCAGGATTTGAAAACAAAACTCCCAGTGAATCTGCAGGACAACTCTTTTCTCCCAGTCTCAATTTCCAGTCCAGCAACTTCCAGGGTTCCCTAAGAAGCTTCCTGCTTTTTAACACTCTTGAGGTTAACATTGTTTCTGTACCCCGCTCCTCTCAAGCATCTCCCTGCAAACCCAATTCTTCCTCCAAGTAAGCAAGCACAGCTGTATTTTAGGAAAGGGCAGTTTCTTTCCATCTTTACCTCCCTTTCTCTTGTTCCACGTCACCAGCTGCAATATTTTTTCCCTCTGCCACAAAGCTGCTGGACTATTTTAAATAAAGCACACACTATACTGTATCATTTACTGTGAACAAACACTGATCAAACTTCACAGAGGGCAGAAAACAGGATGGGGGAACCCTATACATAATTGTGAGCAGCTGAGTATTCTGCTGCTCTGGAGAAAGGGAGCATGGAAACAGGTAATAAGAAGGAAAAAAGGAAAAACTCATTCTCTTTTCCTCCTGCAGAGTTCCTCATTGCCCAACCACATTCCTCAGCTGGATGCAGAGAATATTTTAGCCTGATGGAGACATTCTGCTGATAGAAGATAAAGGTTAAGACTAATACAGTTTTCTAATATAAATACTTAGGCCTTCTGATTTCCTAAGAAAATGTTACTTTTCAGATTGTGTGTGTTTCAGAGCAAGTGAAACAAGTTTGCTCTTTGATCTACAAAGACAGAGGCTAAGCCATGAACAAGCTTCTCATGTTCTCTCAGATATCCACCAAATTCTGTGCTCTTCAAGGATCACCAAGCAATGACACAGAAGTTTTGGCAATCTGATGTAGATTCCAACTCCTGTGCATGATGCCCCTGCATTGTTATTGCTTGGACAGTAGATGGGTTTACCTTCCCCCTGCAGAAGAATTTTTCCAGGAATGGAACAACTTGGTGCTTGACAGAATTTTCTCTTGGCATAAGCCTATTAGAAGCCTGCTCTTCATACACATTTTGCTAAGGAAGAGGAACACAAGACTGTATTTGCAAAGTCAGATGTAAAAAAACAGAACCCCAGGGTAGAAATTCTACAAATAACCTATTTTTCATAATCATTAGGAACCTACACCTCTGATTTCCTCTAGTTTATCATTTTGTAATGGGAAAAGTCCTTGACCAGTGTTTCAGCTAAACCGCTTATTTACGTGAATTTTAACAGGAGTTCAGAGTGAATAATTCTTTTGCAAAGTTCTAAGCCTGAGAAGGTGGCATTTAGTCAGGAGTATTTCATGAGCTCTGCCATTGTTTAAAATCTTGAGAAGTTTTGCCTTTTTTTTCTTGGAAGCTGCCTTGGGTAGAGTGGATTGGAGGGCAAGGTGTTAGCATGGTTAGCACAGACCCAGGAGAACCAAGCTCAATATTCAGCTCCACTATCATCTTCCCTATGACAGCTCATTGTTTCTGCTCCAGTTCATCATTTTTATCATTTTTGAACAAAGCTGAATAACTTTCTCGTTTTCTTTTCATACCATGAGTTGTTCTGCTCAGTCTGGGAGTCACTAGTTAGAACAGAATGGCCTGAAAATATGGGAGGTTAAAGTGAAAGAGTTTATATCTCTGGGAAATAGGGATGACACTACTCCCTTACTTAGAGCTGTAAGGTCTGCTGAGATATCAGTAACTTGGCCCATAAAGTACAATATCTAAAAATAAAATGTTCGGTTGAAAATCTGAGACAAAGTTTTTAAAATTAAAATCTCTAGTAAATTCTAGGGAAGGTGGCAAGTTTCAATTTTTCCAGTTTTTGGAAATATTGTTATCAATGGCAATTTGATTACTTGATTACGTAAACCCATAAACAAATAGTGAATAATTAAATAAGAAGGTTGGTCCAAATTTAATTGTAAGAAAACTCATATTTTTAATACACATGTGGACTTAATATGAATTTCCCACCATAACCAGATAAGAAAAAGGCCATTGAAGCTGCAAAAAAATCCAAAGTTTTTTTTATCTCAGTGAATCAATGATAAATCATCTATTGTCTCAGTGGGGCCTGAATTTCATTTACAAAGTGAATGGAATTGTAGCAGACAAGAAAAAAGTATTGGGTTTTCATTTACTTGCATCAGTCACCATAAAAAATGGACTTAAGAGTCAAAGGTTACAGTTTGTGAGGGCATTTTTTTTGGAGGGGTATAAAACATTTCAAAGCTTTTAACACAAACATTCCCAGGGTTACTGGGTCAGATGAATCTGACAATCCATTTCACACTTTATTTTTTTTCTTACCTGAGCTAAGTGATGCCAGAATTTAAAAAAAAATATTAACAGTCATGTCTAAAATATGATTACTCAGAAAAGGGTGTAATTTGCTTATTTATACTTATTTACAAAGGCTGAGAAAGGACAGCAAAACTGAGTTTATTATGATGCAATTCAAAACAAATGGATTCTTTTGAAATAGAGTGGAGAATGGGTGATTGGAGATCCCAGTCTAACACTGTTCGTGTTAGAAGAATGCTTAGTTCCACTGTTTGTGGAAGAATGCTGAACATGAAGATGCTTGTCTGTCATCAGTTGAAAGAAAATGTATTCTTTAGTTTTGAGATGAAGGAAAATATATTGTGTTTCCCAACAGCAACCTGTAAGAACTGCCCCTGCCATGTTGGTAGCAGTGGAGCAGATGAAGGTGCACAAGTCAGCTTGCTTCCCTCTCTTCTTCTCTTGGCCACAGTTGTTCAAACTGCTATTTGAAGAGTTTTTGATCATGCAAAATGGGTGGCACCTCTCTCTCCATGTAAGTGAAAAAGACTGACTTGACAGAGTGCCAGAAAGAATTAGACCTATTCAAGGATGAGCCTCAGCTTTACAGCTGATGTCAGATATTCTTTGGGATGAAAAAAATCCATCCATCCATCCATCCATCCATCCATCCATCCATCCATCCATCCATCCATCCAATCTCCTTCTTTAACAGTAAGGCTGAAATTTCATGCAGAAAATTTGTGGGCCACAAATGAATCTTAAATAGGACATTTTGCATAGTGAAATGGAGGCCTAAAGGCATTGTGAGACACAGTCTTTGGTTGTTCACAACATTTTAATGACTTGACATGAATATGTGAATTTGCATGAAAGTTTAATACAAACAGAAGTTCTGTCACAAGTTTTAACTGTTTAGTGTTTGGGAATTAATTAATTTCTCAATTAATGTGCAGTTTTGACTTGTCCAATTACACTGTAATGGAAGAAGGTCCATAATAATGAATGATAAAAGAAACCAAATTCTGGGCCTACTTTTGACTTTTTGATAATTTGAACATGACTGAAGTTTTCTGTCTTACCTTACATCATCAACAACATGACATCTCCCAGGAACTATTACAGAGGAAAATTAAATGAAAATTCTTCATTATCATCTCTTTCACCTTACAGAGGATGGAATTAATACCTATTCCATTTTCTTTTTGGGACCTTGATTATTTCTGAGAAGACGTTGCACTCCGTATTCATCTGCACAGATACCCTTCTGAGCCGTATCTCACAAGTTAATTTCCCGCTGAGGAGCAGAAATGAGTATTTTGAACTTATGTTCCAGTATTTCTGGTTGTGGCCTAGGAACCAATCAACAATGATCTGAAATTATTAGGAAAACCAAACCAAACAGAGCATGCAACACCATTTGGTTACACAAATTTGGCTCAAACATGAGATACTTACTTGAAGCTGAAGAAAATTGCTAGGAAAAGATTCATAGGTGTAACTCTGTCCAGAAAATAGATTAATAGTTATATAAAAACATGTGGAGAAAATGCACAAATCTCTGACCCAAAATAACAGGGTTATCTTGCTTTTTGCAATATTCTGTTGAAGTTAAGAGACAGTAGATAAAACATTCCACAGATACAACATGATCCACATATAATGATACAGTTCTACAGAATTTAATTTGGAGCATTCTCACAGATTTTTTTTCTAACCAAGTGTATGGAATTTTGAATAATTTATCATAGTCCATTACATTCCAAAAGCTTTTAGAATCACTTCAGTTGGTGGTATTGATTATCAATGATCCTCTTGGTCTTTAATTATACAGTCCTACAAGACTTGACAGCCCTTCTCAGTGACAAAACCCAGCTCCACTGTGATAATGGGACAGTCTTTATGAAAAAACATGTTTTCATTGCTCCATAACAGTGTCCACATGCTGTCCTTAATCATGACTGAATTTCATTTAGAGTGAAAGGATGAAACATAATATGGTGCAAAGACAAACAGTAAAATTCATCTTATTTGACAAAATTGTAATTTTGCGTACAACTTTCATCACAATATACTTACAATTGAATTTGAGTTTACCAGCTTATGTCCAGGCTTTTGCAGACTCCTACCAAGCACAGATATTATGACCCTACACAGTTATTCCTACAGCAGGTAGCAAGGTATAAGACAAAATAATGCAATAGATGTAATATTTCCTTTAAATTTATATAAAAAGGTGCACAAATCTCTTTTTAGATAAACACTCATACCATATATTTTAATTTGAACTTGTGTTGTCATCATTTTGAATTCAGTAGAATTTATCACATTGATGCTTTCCTGGGCTGGAGCTGTCAAAAAATGTCTGAGGGAAGATGTAAGCCAAGATATGGGAATATGCTGCTATGGGGATTTCAGTTGAATTTTCATCATAAAATATTACCAAGCAATTAAAATAAGTAGACACCTGTAATATCTATTGTCTACCCTTCAAAACTGATATTATGCATGATTTCTTCTTTTTGTGTTTAAATGCAAATAATTTAATATTGTTAATAGCAGCAGTAATGTGTGCATACAGAACTTTTCAAAAGAGTTTCAGGAACATGAATTAAAGAATTATGCTTTTTGGAAATATAATGAAACATGGCCTTTACCTTTTTTTGAAAATATAACTTCATGCTGTTATGTCTTGTGGAGCTGGGTAAGTGGTTGGCATTAACATCCTGACAAAATACTTCTCTGTAGAAACTTACCTTGAAAATGAAAACATTGAGAACAGGATTTTCCTGAGATTTTACCAGCTGTATCCTATCTATAATAAAAGTTTTGCATTTGAAAATTTTAGTGAACAATAAGAAAACCAATAAAGTGAGTACTTTATATGCTTTTTCATATTGTGACTGTAGTTGCAATTTCTGGAGATCATGCTAATAATTTTTTTCTATGGTCTGTAAGGCACCTTGCCTTTCAACAACCTGGGCAATTTTTTAGGTCTCAGCTATCACTTCATAGGAGTTTTATTGAGTGAAATAAAAGTTTCAACATTTAAGAGAAATGAATGGTTAAAATCAACATATTTCAAAATGGTTATTTTCTTTCAGCACTGGGCAGATACCAAGCAGGGAGAGAAATAGACGGGATCTGGTGTCTGGGACCTCCTAGTGTAGGAGGTCATGCTTTCCCTTTTATATGTGACAGAAAACACATGGATGGAGGGCTGAAAATGTGGAGAGACATTCAAGGAACAAAGCAGTATCCACGTGTCCACACTGAGCAACCAGAACACGACACACTCAGAATTAGTATCTTTTTTAGAAAATGTTGATTCATTTTGAAAAGTGTTTTCCTTCTCTAGACAGGGCATACTGTAAGATGATTCTATTTCTAGACAAACAGATGCCAGTAACTTAATATATTCTTCTTAGGTTTCACATCTTATACTGTGTTTGTGAAAGTTGTGCCCAGTTCCCCATGGTGTTTTTGCAACTGGTATAGATACTCTAAAAATAACATATGTGAGGGTGATATTCATTTTACATTACCTTGTCATTGGTTGAAATCACATTAATCATGTCTTTGGGTACTCAAATAAATGTATGAACCTCCTTAGGAGCATGGTTATAATTTAATATCAACATCCTTTTAATAGAGGCCTCAGTTTTAATAAAAGAAATGTAAGCTATCACTTGTGTGTGAGACTAAAGTGGATTTTTGGAAAAGACTAGCTTCTATTATTTTTCTCAGATAAGGATGACAGAATAAAGAATAATATAAAACTAAATTGGTCTAGAGAAAGACAGAAAAGTCAACTGTGAACAAAAGCACTGATGAGTTAGAAATCTCGGCCCCTGAGAGCATTATTTCCTACCTCTACTGGGAGCTGTCCATTCAAGGAGGAGCAGAAGCTGAGATGCTCTGTGTTATTGGCAGGGCTCCTACACAGCCTGGATAAATTACAGCTTTTGCCCCACAGTGGAAGTCCACAGAGGGTAGTGACAGAGACACTGCCTGACTTTCCTGGGAGAATTAATCCCCCACCAAGGAGACTGGCTGGCACAGGGATGTCATTTTCATATAAGCAGTGATGCCATGGGTAAATTGCTGTTATGTAAAATAAACCTTAACAAAAACCTTCCTTGTGTCATTCTCTTATATGGCACAATGTGCATGAATAAATACACATTGTGAATGAATAATACCTGCTTAACAAAGGTATCTCTGTAACCCAGCTCTTTGCTGTGTTGCTATAAGCTTCTAATTTAATTGAGAATTCCTATGTTAACAGCATTTTTTCATTTAAGGAAAAGGTGGTAATTTCCTGTCTTGAAAATGTCTCACACTAAATTTTTTTTTTAAAATTTCTTTCCCTTCAGTTAAGAGATACTTTTTGGCATCTTCAGTTCACTGATCTAATAATTTCTGACAGCATCAGTGTACTTCAGCCATGGCATGCTAAAAATCTAAGGGAAGACGGCCATCATTTTTTATAGTTGGAAAAAATAAGAATATATATTTATTTTAAAGGCATTTTAAAAGAGTTGAGAAAATGCTGGTTGTCCTTCAGCAACTTTTGTTGTGACAAAGTCAGGTGTTATTTCACAGAATCCTAGAACTGAAGAATTGTTTAGGTTGGAAAAGACCTTTAAGATCATAGAGTTTAACTGCTAACCCAGCACTGCCAAGTCCACCACGAAACCCTGTTCCTGAAAGCCACATTTACATTTACATACATCTTTTAAATACCTCTAGGGATAGTGACTCAACCACTTCCCTGGGCACCTTATTCAAATGCTTGACCACGCTTTCAGAGAAGAAATTGTTCTTAATATGCAATCTAAACCTCTCCTGGCACACCTTGAAGCCTTTTCCCCTTGTCCTGTTGCTTGTTTCTTGGAAGAGGCCAGACCCCACCTTGCTACAACCTCCTTTCAGGTAGTTGTAGGGAGCAATAAGGTCCCCTCTGAGCCTCCAATTCTCCAGGATAAACAACCCCATCTCCTTCAGTCGCTCCTCACAGGACTTGAGCTCCAGACCCTTCACCAGCTCCATTGCCCTTTCTTGCAGTGAGGGGCCCGGAACGTGACACAGCACCTGAGGCACAACCTCACCAGAGCCGAGTACAGGGTGACAGTCACTGCCTGCTCCTGTGGCTACTCTACTGCTGTTCCAGGCCAGCACTGGCCACACGCTGGCTCATGCTCAGCTGCTCTCAGCCAGCAGCCACAGGTCCTTTTCCACTGAGCAAATTCCAGCCACTCTGCCACCAGCCTGAAGCACTGTCTGGGGTTGTTGTGACCCAAATACAGCACCCAGCATTTCTCCTTGTTAAACCTCATACAATTGGCCTTGGCCCATCGATCCAGCCTGTCCAGATCCCTCTGCAGAGCCTTCCTACCCTCCAGCAGATCAACGCTCCTGCCCAGCTTGGACTTCCCCAGTTACCTAGGGCTGCTGCTAAAGTGGTTTGGTGAGCTATTCTGCCAGTTCCCTCAGCACCCTTAGGTGGATCCCATCCAGCTCCATAGATTTGTTTGTTTCTAAGTGATGCAGCAGATCACTGACCATTTCCCCTTGGATCTTGGGGGCTTGATTATGCTCTCTGCCCATGTCTTCCAGCTCAGAGGAGTGGATATTTTAATTGTCCTACCTTTGAAGACTGAAGCCAAGAGAGCATTAAGTAGCTCATCCTTTGTCACTATGTTTCCCCCCAGATCCAGGCTAGAGATTCTCCTTGGCCCTCTTTTTGTTGCTGATGTATTTATAGAAATATTTCTGTCACTTGCTGAGAACTGCTATCTTAATGACACACCAACCTGTGCTTTGTGGCAGAGTCTTAAACCTCAAAAAGGTAAGGCTGAAAACACTCATGTCCTTTTTAGAATTTGGGAAACCTGATTGTCTCAAAATTATGGCAAATTCTGCTATTAAAAATATACCATAGTAAAGAGTTTTCAGGCTGCTCTCTTTTATTTAATGCAATATTAAGCTATCCTTAAAAATGCTTTTCAAAATCTTGCACAGGGACAAGGGTTTTTTTCCATTGTCAATATTTCATATCTCATTAGGAGCCCTCCAGCCAGACATTTTTTGTTGTTTTAGACAGAATATTTTTTCACTATTTGGGACTCATTTAAGTAACTCACGCTTTTAATGAGCAAAGGTATCAAATAAGCAAACGTGGTTAATGAGACCTAGTCTGACAACATTATGATTGAGGAAACAAAAATCTGTGCAGCAAAGAAAGTTCAGGAATTCATTAGAAACTGGTAATCATCATGGTTCCTTGCTCAAAAGAGCTCTATAAATTTATGATCTGCCAAGATGAAATCAGAAATCCAGTCTTTCCTTGCTTTGTATCACAGTGCACAACCCCTTGTATAAATGCTGAGTAAACATCAAATTTGCATTTTTGTTTACTTGCTGCACCACCCTAGACATCAGAAAAAGTTTTAGTTGAGTATAGGGTTCCTATAGAATACATTACAGAGGATCACCTTCCTCTTTGGAAACCACTGCATTTTGGTGCAGTGATATAATTTTTTTTCCGTATTATTCATCTTGTCCAACACACTCGCCCATCCCACTCTCTGTAAAATATCTTTAAAATCAAATCACAGCTCCCAGAAATGTATTTGCAAAGTGTCCTAAAATATTTCTTCCAGAAATGAAAACTGTATCTTACCAAATTTCATAGGCATAGCACTGCTTGTAATTCTACAAGTCTAAATAATTAAATTAGCACTTGAAAGAAAATTGTAGCCTATTTATTGTGACAATATGAAGTTTTGAGTGTTAAAAGGTACCTCTTACTACAGACTGATCACAAAAATTATTGGAAATTAAACTGCTTTACTCATGAGCTCTATGACAGTGTTGAAGGGGAAATTGTGGCATTAATGTGATCATGTAATGTGATGACATTATAGCACTCTCCGTGCTGTAGTTCATTAGGAGCACCTGCAGGCTATCTAAAGTGAGGACTATAATTTAGCAGCATGCAAGGCATTGCTATGAATGCAAAGGTGAAGTCTGTCCCAGACTCTTTCTCTCTGTAGGAGACTCTGGACAGGGCTGCTGTCATCTCCTCTCTCCAACAGTCATGTTTCTGATCCTCCTAATCTCCACTTAGTATTCTGTGAAGGTTAGTCAAGGATGTGGATTAGAAGTACTACTGGTCATTTTCTGAGACTTTTAAAATGAAATCTACCTTTTTTTAAATTTTATTTTATTTTTATTATTTGTATTATTATTTTTTCCAGCTTTCCAAATGCCAGATATTTCCTTTTTATGGTTCCAGGTAATCTAGAATCCATCACTGTGCCTTTCCAGCTGAAAGTTTGAAAGAACTTTCAAAAACTAGGTCTTTCTCACAGGTTCAGTAGCCCAAAACCACAATAAAACTAGTAAATATATAAACAAATTCTCCTGTATTTTGTCTTTTGTCTGTAAACAAAATAATTCCAATAGATTTAAAACACATGATCTTGTTTATTTGTTTTGTTAGTTTTTATTTTAAAGTACAAAGCTCTGTTGTCACAACCATAGTTGTGTTATTTTGTTTTGGTTTTAATTATTTCTTGCATTCAGAATGACCTTGACTTGGATTAAGTCTTACTGGTTAGTAATTTCAAGTTCACCCTTCAAATGTTTTCTGAAAACAGCAGTAAAACACTATTTCTATCTAATCCTCCAATAAAGATTTTAGCAACAGATCATATAACTCTGCTTGCATCTCCTTTTAAATCTCAATCTTTATGAATAAAATCAGATCTCAAAATCACTTAATTTGTATGAGAATTTTGGAGCTGTAGAAACAGAAGCATAAGATGGTGCAGTGACGATCTCAAAATCAGCCAGGAGACCAGTGTGAGGGCTAATCACTCTGATTTCCATGTCCAAGTGCATGGGGAAGACTATCTCTCTATCTCAACTTCCTTTTGAGTTTCACTGCAAATTCATTCTGTACTATGGGATTAGTTTATTTTATCCGTCTGTTTTAGTGCTGTCTTGAACACATGGCTTCAATACAGTCTACTCTATTAGAACAAGAAGGCACTCCTCTATTCTCTCTGACAAGCAGCAATGTAAAGAAGTTTAACTTTCAGCAGCATCTGTAGGCTTCTCAATTTGTTTCTTTAAAATTCTTTGATAATTTAGCCCAAAGTATGACCCATCAGATGGATACAGTCTGCCTAACAGTTTTCATAGCCCACAACCTGTTCCTGCTGCCTCTTTCCCAAGTACCCACAGGCATGAGCAAGGAGTGGGATGGTGATTGAAATCATGGTTTCACCAGCCCGTGGTGTGTTCCCTGCTTACTTTATTCCTTCCCTCCACAGTCCCTTCATCAACACATGACTGGATAGATGTGCTTCTATCATGTGGCAAAAATGACAGCATCTCCCATTAAATTAGGTCTGTTTCTGGTCCTAGGAATGCACTGGCCAATATGTTTAAATGCTGCTTGTGTGCTATGGTGTCTGAAATTTTTTTTTTTCTACACTGATTGATTCTTTAATGTCCTTCTTTGATATTGGTTCCTTTTGATGTCAGCTGGTAGAATGTCTCTTTTACCTCTTAGATATAGGACACACTATTTTGTGCTCCACTGTTGGCAAAGTGCCTCACATGACAAATGTGTCTTACTGGGTTTTCAAGGTACATCTAATATGAAAATGTTTGTTTGGCTGACTTGAAAGAGAATAATAAATAAAAGTATTAAGTCACATATCTCATTAAGATTAATATTTCTGTCCAGTTCAGAGCACATTGCTTATCTTTGTGTTCTTCCACCTAAGCCCTACTTCCTGCAAAAGCAATTCCCTACCTGTATCATGCTTTGATTCTGCTGGTCTGTTTACTCAGTGCCTCACTTAGGCACACTCTTACAGTTGAAAACTTACCTAAATATTTTTCTTTCAATGTGTTTATTTCAATATAAAGCAGGAAAATGCATATTTTTGTTGGATGGCCTACTTTAAAAGATGTTTTATTTTAAAAGAAGCTGTGATGCATTTTTTAGGTAGTACTTATTCCCTTCCTCAGTCTTCCTGTTTCTTGGAAAGATTCTCATTCCCTTAGTTCCATTTACTTCTTCACTTACAAGTTTCTGGAAAAGAGGGGAATGGTGTTCTGAACCAGGAAACACCAAAACCTCATTTTTGTAAAACAGCTCTGTAAACAAGAATGGGTTCAGATGTGCACTGAAGTGCTTTCCCGAATTATATTTCACTGAGAACTTGGTTTTAGGAAACTGTAACGTCTTTCCTTTATACACAAAATATTGTTGTAATATACTATAGCTCTTCCAATTCCATCAGTAAAAGCCAAATGATCATTTTAAGATTAAAACACAATTGAGATTCAGTATATCTAGATCTTTTTCTTCTAACAAGTTTTTTTCTCTGTGACTTTGCTATAAATCACTTGTCAAATATGTTCGTATCCAGCACCACAGGCAACTATTTGACATGAACAAGAAATACTTTAGGAAATAGCAGGCTTTTTTCTTATGGCCTCATTTTACCTACATCAATATTCCAGTATTTCTAGAATACTGATGTGTTTAATTTGCAACTCTCTGGGGAGAACTTTCGGGGCCTCCAGGAAATATAACAGAAATCAAATAAAAATGTATAATTATTATTTTTCAGAATAATCATCCTTGTTTATAAAGTTGTGTCGAATTTAGAAGATTTTGAAGTGACAAATATTCCACACAAGGTGTGTGCAAGAAAACATATTTTAGAACTTAGAAGGACATCAAGACATAGTATTGATAACATCAGTGTTTACAAAGACAAAATGTAGTTGATTTACTCATTGGAATGTCTGAGAAAGCCTAAGAAAATCCTAACTTTTTCCTAAACTCCTTATCACTTTTCCTGTGAAAATGATGTAACTAGACTGAGATTTTTGAGTTCATAAGGCCTTTGGGGAACAATTCTGATGAATATTTCTCATAGAAAAATACACAGATGGAAAGGTTTGTTAGGATCACAGTTGAATGAAAACCATCCTAGGAATTTGCAAATGGCAGATCACTGAAAATATGTAAATTAATATTCTGATATAGTATATCCAAGACTAAATTTTTGCGAGTTATTAACTTCTATACAGACTTTTTCCTTACTGTTTGTTTAAGTGGATTTTTAAAAGTCATAAAATTACAAAAGAACCTTGCTATAGGGATTGATATTACTGTCATTTTGAATGAAGATGGGACTTCATGCCTTTTCATGTCACTGTAGTAACTGAAAAAGAAAATGGAAGTAGAAATATTCCTTGATGGAAATAAATACTACATTAATGCTGTGGCTATGGAATAATTTCAAAGACCTTTTAATGGGGAGTTATCCCCTTAATGCTTGAAATACGTAGAAAACTTGCAAGCTGCATTGAAATCTGACTTTTACCAACTGTGGAAAAAGCCATGTTTTTCTTTCTTTCTAAAACATAATAAAAAATATGCAATACCTGATAAGAAGAGATCTCGAGTCTGAAAACAGATTGAAAGACTGGGATGATGGAACTTTAAGGAGGGAACATTTAGGGTCAGCTGTTTAAGATGTGATTATCTGTTAAATAAACGTGAGCAAAACAAGAAAAACATTTGTAAAAATTGACATCATTTGAGTAACACACATTATGGCATGGAAAGCTAATGAATCCATGTCTGTTATCCTCAGATGTTTATCACAGTTCTATAAACAAATAACTTTCAAGTGAAAATATCTAATTGGCCTTTTGTCTGAGGTCTGTACTGAGGTCTGGACAGGGTAGGGTAGGCTTTATTAGGAGGCTGAACACTGAAGTCTGAGCTTCCCACTGCTTTTGGGACTGCCTCAGTATAGCTAACAAGAACTGCAACTTTGTCAGCATCACCATCACTGGGTAAAATAATTAGTCTTTGCAGAAGACATGACAACTCTTCCCTTGACAATCTTTGACAATAACAATAGGGTTGTGGTTCAGAGAATCACAGAAGGGCTGATGTTCAAAGGGACCCCTGGAGTTGACCTTGTCCAACCTTCCTTCCCAAGCAGGGCCATGTAGATCATGTTGCACAGTACTGTGCCCAGATGGTCTTTGAATATGAAAATCCCTCTGCCTCCCTGCACAACCTCTGCTGAGCCTCAGTCACCTTCACATAATGCGATGGTCAGCCTGCAGCTCCTGTGCTTCAGTTTGTGCCCATTGACTCTGATTCTGTCACTGGATACTACTAAAAAGAGCCTGGCTCTGTTTTTGTATCCTCTTTTCACCTATTTATATACATTGATGAGATCCCCTGGAGCCATCTCTTCTCATCTCTTCTAGGCTTAACAGTTCCAGCACTCCCAGCCTTTTCTCATGGGAGAGATACTGCAGTTCCTTAATCATGCTCATAGCCCTTATTGGAGTCTTTCCACTATGTTCATGTCTCTCTTATACTGAAGAGACCAGAACTCGACTTGATACTTCAGTGGTGGCCCTTCCAGTGCTGAGTGGAGGGGAAGGATTACCTCCCTCAAGCTGCTAGCAGCACTCCTCCTAATGCAGCACAGGATATATGATTAGTCTCTGCCACAATGACTGTTGTTGATTCACGGTTGATGTGTCTCCACCAGGACACCTGGATCCTTTTCTGCTTTCCACCCTGTCAGTCCCCAGCAAGTACTGGTGCTGAGCTTGCTCTACACTTGGTACTAGACTGCACTTCCCCTTGCTGCACTTCAGGACGTCCCTGTTAGCCCATTTCTCCAGTCAAGATCTCTCAGGAGTATCAGCCACTCCCATCAGTTTTATCTAATCAGAAAACTTGCTGAGGGTACACTCTGCCCCACCATCCTGATCACACTGAACACAATTGTACACAGTATTAACCCCTTGGCGTAATAATAACCAAGGCTAGCTATAGGCTTCCAAGAGGACTTTGTAGTACAGATCTCCACCCCCTGCCTACCTCTACAGGCAGTTTTAAATCCATCTGACTGTTTGGCTTATACAGAGTTCACATTTTTCTCCAGCTCACGGGAGACAGCTTTATTGAAATTCAGGTAGAAAAAATACTACCTCTCTCCCCTTATCTACCAAGCCAGCTTATTTCTAGTCCTATGATAGAAGGACATCCTGTTATTCAAGCTTTACCTCCTGTTTGTGAATCCATGTTTGGCTTTGCCTATGTGCTCTCTTTTGCAGCTCTTCATGCACTGTTATGACAGGGAATTTTAATAATCCCTTTATTCTAAAAATGCCTATGGCCAGTAGCTCTGGCATTTTCCTAAGAAGAGAGTTGTAGCCTGAATAAACTGAAATAATTAGTAAACAAGTTTGATAGTTACTATTAACATTGCTGTATTAGACAGATTTTAAGGTATTAATAAACAATTAGAAAGGCATTATACTACCATCCATCCCATATATATAAATACAACATATCATGTTTAATTCAATAAGCTCTTTTTACATAATTTTTTTTGCTAATTCTATATAAGTCAAATTTCCAGGAACTGTGAGAAGGTACTCTTGGTACTCTAAATGAAGAATATGTACAAAGCTATCTTGAGCCACAAGCAGGTCATTTAAAGTATTCTTTCAACTTTTCATTTAATAAGGTGCATTCAGTATCAGCTGAAAACCCCTGTTTCTAAATAAAACTGATGTTTGAAGTACTTGCAGTCAATTTGCCTGCTTAATCTATTCCATCTCCAAGCCAAACCCTTCAGTGGAATTTTCAAAGTGAGTTAATGTGATGGTTTACATTAGTTTCAGAAAGGACAGCACGATATTTTTAGGACTGTGAATTAAGCTTATGGGGTGCCAGTCTTTCGGATTTCATTTGGACAGACTGTGCTATCTTCCATAAAACCAAAGTCCTAGAAGCTAAAATTCTTTTGTCAAAAGATCTGCTGTCATTTCCTCAGAAACAAAATCTCATTTTGAATGACTGTATGATATGTAGTATAATATATTACCAGAATTAACATATTATGTTAAGTGCTGTATATACTGAGATATACTGTATATACTGAGATATAATGAATATGCACAAGTTTATCCAGGTCAGTGTCAGACCACATACACAGGACACTAGTGATCCCTGCTTCAGGTAACTCTCACCTTTAAGCTCTGCTAGGTTAAATCCAGGGTTTACAGTTGTTTTGCATAAAACAGTGATAACTTGAGGGTGGGTACAAAATGAAAAGTGGATATTGTGTTATTTTTCAGCTCCAGTGGCATAGTCTATATGCTGTTTGATGAACGAACCAATAATTTGTAACGTTTTGCTGGAGAAAAATGTGAACTCTATATAGGCCAAACAGGATTATCTTCTTAATGACCACAATTCGCATTATTTTAATAGGATTTATTCTGAGTGACTTGTAGCAGAGAATGAAAGAAACATCCTGGCTTGTTCAACAAGATGTTCCTTGAATGAGTTCATGGGGTTATATGTAATACTGGCATTATATAGGCATTGCTGTGAAACAAGGCTGAATTCAATGGCAGAAGCTAGAAGAATCATGGAGGAATTGTTTCAATCCTTTTGAACATAAACAAACATTTTGTTTGTGAAAAGAAATCCCACTTTAGACAAGGCAAGGAGAAACAAAGGCTACAAAATGTGCTCTTTTGTGAGGAGCAGATTTCAGCACCTACAGGATATAGAGAGGGCTGGTTCTGTCCCAACAGCAGTCTGGCTGACAGCCTCCTTTTGCTGCTGCTGCCTTCTCCACATAAACAGAAAATAGGGTTGGGGAACACATGTTAAGATGTGAAAATTTTACTCTAACTGACCGAATTAAAGATACCTTAGACTTGTTCTCTGCATACCATTTAAGGCTGCAATTTTTCAGAGCTTTCTGGTTAGGAGGGTCTATTGGAAATGCACATGAGCAGGAGAAATCTTGGCTCAAGACTGATGCACAGCTGCCTGTCTGCCCAGAAGCTGCTCTGTTAACCCACGCAGTGAAGGTGAGGTGGTGATGCAAAAAATTCCCCACTATTAACATAAAAAGCGCAATACAGAAAATATGCAGCTTAATGATAACAGTGTTTCAGATGTCATCTCATGCTTGCTGCATTCCCACACATAGGCTAAGTCTTTGCATAACTTAGACCAATGTCTTTAAGTTGTGTCAAAAAGCAGATGCTACTTTGGGGCTTTGTGCTGGGGATGAGTAGGCTGCATAGTAAAACAGCTAACCAGATAGCCTTAACGACAAAACCTTGCTAATTTGTGAATTATCATGCTCTTTTACACTTTTCTTATGTTTTATATGTTTTATGTTTAATGCATTTTTAAAGATAAAGATCGAGCCCAGCATTTAACACAGTATCATATGGTGCAATGTTATTACTAGCTCAAATAAATTGAAATTATGTCATTGAAGAAACTATACTAGAGAATTAAGCTGAAGGCATTCTGGTATAAACTCTTCCAGCTGTCCCCATAATCTGATCACAAAGTATTGCAAATATTGAGCCATGTTAATTTGAACAGAAATATGATCTGCATTTCACTTACTTTTCAGCTTTTTAATAACTGACAAGTATTTGTTTTGAATAATTTGTATCATTTGTATGAAATGTATCATTGATACATTTAATTGAAAGAAACATCAGTATGAAATACAAGCCTTTAAAACTAACTCTATGGCTTAAATTACTGTAAAACATGACTGGCAGCTGGCTGACTCTGAAATCCCCAGAGGAAGTTTTCCTTCTGAAGCAATCTTAACAACTGTATCACTGAAGTGTAGCAATAATCAAGAATGATATTTTCATAGATAGTGAAAATATCATTCATAATAAATGTCATCATAATGAAAATTTGCCTGTTTTTTGAAAACCAGGCAAAGTGTCAAATTATTTCATGCCTTAATAGAGACCTACTGAAGAACTAGAGGATGATTAAATATTCAAAAATTTTTCATAAATATTCTGTACTCCCTGACCATCATACACTTTTATTCATTGTCTTGAGTTACTTTCAAAAAAAGCTAAGAGAAAATACTATGAGAAGGTAGGCTACTGAATAGAACTAACCTGCCAGGTGTTTTGGATATGACCCAGAATATCACAGACTATGATGGCACCAGCTATTCTGCACAAAGAAACAGATTTTTCAAAACTGCAGAAAGAAATAACATTGACATTCCTTTTATTATTGAACGATAAGGAAAAATACAACTTGTAGACTGCAAGAGGGAAAATTATTGCTTGGACTAGTAAAAAATGCCCCTTTTTTGGTTAAAACAGAGGTTCTCTTGGTAAAAGAGCCCATTAGGACTGTCTTAGCATATCGAGCGGACAGGGCAAAATTATGAATGAGAATAGGAACATAGTTGTAGGAAAGTGGATGACTTGCCTGATTGAATTCTGACAATTAATCAGTGCAGGTTTTCAAATAAGCTGAAAAACTCCACCTTCCCATCAGTTCCAGCTTTTAAGCTAAAACCATTACTTTTTTCCCCCCATGTACTATTCACCTCAATAAAAACTTGTTTTAGTGCTTCTCAAGAGTCCATGCTGGAGTTAAAAATGCTCTGAATTACTAAAAAGTATGTTCTGTACTTCTATTTGGCTAAAAGGAAAGCCCAGCAGCCACGTCAGACAAATTAGTCTGCTGAAGAGGGTGAAATTCATGACACCAAGAAATGATGCTTCTGTACAGTAGATATTATAGTAAAGGAGCCTGAGTACACTAAACCCACAAATCACGCATACTTCATGTTGAAGAGCATGAACCACCTCTTAGAATGAATAAGACTCTATGAGTTGGCCTGAAAGCTAAATATATTAGCCTTAATATTAGCTTATAATATTACTGATTAATTATTAATATTTGTTTATTAAAATATTAGCCTTATTAACCTGTATCTCAACCCTTAGCTAGAGGTCATTTTGCGCTGATCTGGTGACTTTTTGAGGAATAAATTTCTTGCACCTTTCCTAATGTACTCAGAATAGCACAGACAATCCTGTAATTCCACTGGCATAGAAGCTTAACTGGCATGAAGTAAGGACCTGCATCACAAAATACAATTGCATATTAGTAGCAAAATCTTTTGCATGGAGTCAGCAGAAACAACAGTGGAAATCTGAGTTTGCAACAGAATTGTGACAAGACTGAGCTAGTTCTTACCTCTTGAGAATATTAATGTCAAACTCTCTCAGTCTTCAGTTTGCTTGTTTCCTGTTTCCTTTGAGAACTATTTTAGGTAATGCAGTTCTCTGTTGTTTGCTTTAGCTAAAACAGATATCCCAAGAATGATGAGAGAACTCAGAGAAGGAAATGATCAGCCAAATTACCTAAATGGTGGGGTTTGGGTCTGCTGCTCCTCTTGGATACCAATTATACTTGCATGATCTCCCCATTACCAGTGCTACACATGTGCCCACAGTACATCACACCTGCATCAGGAATCCTCTTAAATCACACATTTCAGTTTTGTGGACAGGAGAGGATATTATGTTTTGGTTTGACAGGACTTCTCAATCCTTGAGATTCCGATCCAGATCACAGGTGTTACTCCATGAAATTGTTTCCTTGGTTAAACTGCAGCCAACCACCCAAGACTGTACCAGAGCCACTGACAGTAACACGAAACACGCTCAGTGCATCATCTGGGCGCTGGATTGCTTCTTTTAAGGCTGGACAGGGCATTTCCACATTCTGTCTTTGGCCAGGATGAGGCAGCTGTGTAAATCAAGTCTCATTAAGTAGCGATGTCTTATAACACAGAACAGGAGAAGCAATCATGAGACATGGGAGCTAGTTTGGTTTTAGCTGCAGATACAAGCAGGGACTGCACATAGCACAAAAAGAAGACTCCACAAGAAAGGTATGATATAGCCTAGTGCCATTTAGTCTGACGGTGGCATAAAAAATGTAGGACAGAAGACATCTGCGATGTCTCTTTTTGCCTATACTATTAAGGATACCTTTCAAAAGCTTGCCAGTAAACAGATATTCACATTTTTCAGAGTTGTAAGGGTGCCTGTAAAAAAATTATCTATTTCATTGTATCTGTGAAAATGGTTCATTTTTAATGGTAATATTTTAAATAATGAATCCTTTTCAGAGCAGGGTATAAGTAAAGGATTTTTCCATTTGGTTATTCATCCTCTTTATTTGGAGCTGCCATGTAGGAATTAAAATTAAATTAATCTAAAGTGGCTAAAGTCTTTTAATATAGAACAATATAAAGCAGTTATATAAAGTTATTCTCCTTATGGCTTAAGAATAAATAATCCAATCAGAATGATGCTAATTCTATATTTTTGCAGCTATCTTACATCTTTCCCTTCAGATGTTATCCTGAGAAAAAATTAATTTGTTTTCCCAGTATGATTTGAAACTAAATATTAAGTAGCTGATTTATGAGAGAACTTAACGTGTTGTTTCCAAACAGTCTCCTTTTGCTTGAAACAAATTTAATGCAGGAAGAGAAAAATGTATATTAGTCATCAAAAGCTGTTTATAGATGAGTTTAAAGTGCTATCAACTAAAGGATTCTCATGATGCAGACTAAATTCCAGACCAATAGTGGAGAACAGAATTAGTGGAGGATGTATTAAATAGCCAGAGGTAACTGAAAATGAGGAAAGGTAAAAATTTGCATTTGGTTTATGATAGAAATACAGTATAAACATTGATCTTTTCTAACTTGGTGTGATTCAAAGCCAACTCTTCATATTGAGGCCAAAAATTTAAAAATGACTGCTTGGTTTAGGTAAGATTCTGAATATGTTAGATTTTTGAATTTGGAAGTAATCCTGACTTCAAATGTTGCTATATATCAGTGCAGCCTCCTAGTGTGAAGAGGGAAAGCTGATTTTGTTGTGGGTTGTTTTTTGGGGGTTTGTTTGCTGGGTGAGACATGAAAACTGTGTCTGGGCTGAATGTGGATATCCTTTGCACTGGAACTCAAGGCCTTTCTCCCTTAATCTTTTGCCTGGAGGGATATGAAAGGCTGCTCAGCAGTTTCCTTATAGCCTCAGAATCCAGATCTATGCCTTTGGCATAGAGGAGCTGAGACAGAGGGAGGACAAGATAGAACTTTTCTGAGGCTTAACAACCACCAATATCCTTCTAACAGTGGAGCAAGCCTCATGGTTTCCTTTCAACCAAGCACCGTCTTCTGTAAAACCAGTCTAACAGTTACCATGCCTGCTCAGGGAGAAGGGCCCTCAAGTTTTAAGCTTTCCTCAGCCTCAGTGATACTAGTCCCCACACTGACCATAGGCAAAGCTGGAGAAAATTCCCTGTTCTTCTTGCCCTTTATTGATTTCATATTCAACCAGGACTGGATGGAAACCCCTCAGCCATCTGTGACGGATCCTGCCAAGGCCAGGAATCTGAATTAGGATTTCTCCTGCTGCAGTTATAATACCATGTTTAGTACTGTTGCCACTCTGCATT
The DNA here is from genome assembly GCF_971803275.1 of Cyanistes caeruleus. Lineage (NCBI taxonomy): Eukaryota > Metazoa > Chordata > Aves > Passeriformes > Paridae > Cyanistes > Cyanistes caeruleus. The sequence goes on along the minus strand of NC_141704.1, from coordinate 26,026,730 downwards.
AAGCTTGGCCTAAACCTGCATAATGGAAAAGGCCTGGGAAGGACACTGACAGATTCTCTGTGAGTCTTAACTGGGAAAGGGTATGAGACATAACTGTTTTTCAGTCTGGGCAGCATCATTGAAGTTTGAATAATGTGTTTGCAAAATATTAGCATGGCTGTTTTGGTTTTTTTTAATCACCATTGGAAACATGAAAATTAAGATGTTGATAGATTTTCTATTGCCTAAGGATCCAGACTTAGCTTTGAGGGCTGTACTATTAGGATGAAATGCTTCAGTTCCACTGACACCCAATGTCAGGTGTCCATATGCTTTGTGGGTCTGCACTAGCTCCTCCATGAGTCCCATAGGACACCTGGGCAAGTTTTGTGGTCACAGGTTCATCAGTAACTTGAACCTAGCTCTACATCCTAGACTAATATTCAGAAAAATTCAGACCCCTCTGCTTAAATTCTGTGTTCAGCAGTTGCTTGTTAAAGCATTGGGATTTCCAGACTTTGTCTACTGTCTTTTGTACTGAACAAAAAGCTACACTACCTGTGCAGTACTTCTGTAAATTTATAGCTTGCACAGCTTGTTGAAATCCTTTGGGATAAAAAATCCTCTGTAAATGTGGGTATTTTATCAGTATGCAAGAGAGAAAATGTATTTAAGTACAAAGTAAATACCTCCAGGGTGCTAAGCAAAGGTCAGCTTCACTGCCAGTCAAGCTGGGACAGTGACAAATGACCTGAAAGAGGGAGACACTCTAAGGGCAAGAGAAGATGCTCTAAGGTTGCATAAACTATTGAAAACAAACCCTCGAGTCCTTTTTTTTTTATAGGGTCTTATGTACAGGAATGATACCATCAAAAGGGTGATATGTTTGTTCCTCCCTCAGAAGCCTCATGGTCAAAGAGCATCAAAATCCATTAAAGATCTCATAGGACTAGGGAAGTGTTTGCCAGTAAAGATAAAGTTGAGAACTAGGAGAGTTTTGTAGGCAGTGAATTATAAATGGTCCTTTGTGGGTTTTCCATCTAATGTCTCTATTCAAAAATGTATTGACTGTAAGCAAATTAGATAAGGATCCAGCATTCAGTATAGTGATGCTTTCTTGTGGAGAGCAAACTTCTTTCATCAACTAAAAGCTTTGTCAGAATTGCTATTATATTTAATGAACCAGAAAATAATATACAGCCAGGTTAATATTCTTCCAAAAAATTCTATTATAGGCCACAGCTAGGGGAAAGGACACTGTATCAGTGACATGTGGTGGGAGGTCAATTACTGTGCAAAATCATTTCACCAGCTTATATTTAGTGCTCAAAACTTCATCTGGCTTGCACTAATTGGAAGACAGCCTGCATGTGAAATGCCCTCAGAAATGCAGGGATGCTTGCAGTGGGTTACTGCATTGCAAATGTTATCTTTCATATTTTTGCCATTTCCAAACTAACAAACGCTGATGGCTTTGCCCTTTTAGTTATAATAATGTGCTGAAAAACCCCAACAATGGTCTTGCTGGGGACAAAGTTATTTTAATGGAGAAATTTAATTAAGATTGCCCCCCATTCCTCATTTTTGCAAAGCACTTCTGGTGCACTTCTGACTTAGTGCTGAGATATTATGGAAAAATACACTTTCCCTAAAAGGAGAGCTTGACTAGACATGTGAAATATTAATTGTTTTAGGACATTTTGTCCTAATAAGATTAGAAAATAATTCTGCTGATTCAAATCATTAAAGTAGGGTATGATAAACATATGGTTCAGGTAAGTACCAAGATCTAAGATGATTATCTAATCTGACCTTCTCTGTTTCTTTTGTTTACCTGGCACTGCACAGCAGTGATAGCAGTGAGGGGGCAAGTCATACGATCCTTTCTTTAACTTAGACTGTTTTTACAGTCTTTTGTTGCTGTGAAATCACTCAGTCCCAACAGGACTCCAGTATTAAAACACTACATTTCTAACTCTCCCTGTGCACACATGAACCCAGTAAGGGACTTTGGTGCAGTTGCTGCTTGATTAGCCCTTCTGCTGACTTATACTACACTGATCTTCCAGCTAAACAATTTTTTTTTCCTAGATGGGATTAAACAATAGCCTAAAATAAAAAGTTCCTCTAGTCTTTCAAGCTTAATAGTCTTTGCACAAGTTTCTTTTAAGTGCTTCTCTCTGCTTTTCTAAATCTTGATCAATTTTTTGTACTTCCGCAGACAGAAATTGGTCACAGTGTTCTGGAAGCAGTCACATCCATACCAAATGTGAAAGTGAGATGGTCTCTTTACTCCTCTTCCACGTGGCTTTGTTTAAAGGATTTAATTTAGTCCCTTCAGCCACAATTGTGCTCTGAGAACTGGTGTCTGGCTGATTACCTGGGCATCATCAGAGTGATTACTCACTAGTACACAGCTCCTGATCTTTAAGTATGAGTCAATAAACTGAGCAGAAATGCATATTGTTTGCTCGTGCCTGCTCAAAAACACAATCCAAATCTATCAGTGATCTGTCAGCCTCATTGTTTACTGCTCCCTCATGGTTTACTGCTCCCTCTATTCCTGCACACTTTCTCCATCATGATTTGTTTTTCTTCCATGTCACTGACAAAAAGCAAAATCATCATAATCGGCAATATTTCTTTTAACAATTACATTTTTAGTTGAGTAAGAAGTATTGGAGTATAGGTCAATGAATTTTTTTTTTCATTGGAATTAATAATTCATAAATCCTATCATGAATACCATCATTGGGACTAATTATTGTTTAGGCTTTTCTATCTGTTCCTTATCTACTGTGATATTGATACCAGGCTAATGAGTTTGCAACTTAACAAAACACTTAGAATTATTTACCCAGCATAAACTCTTTTTGCAGTCTGTGGGCCAAGATTATTAGCAATTATTTTACAGACTATCAGGTAGGCTACAATCCAGTGCAGACAACTCTATGCAAGGAGTTATAATCTCTAAGAAACTATCCCAAATTCTTTCATTCTTGGTCTTCCTTTGGTTCTCAGCCTTCCTCAGGAGAGGATTTTGTGCTCTGGATCTTGATAGAACAGGGCAGAGTGTTTCTGGGCCCACTGTCACTTATCAGCAAGCTCAGTTTGTAGGCTTTCCTGGTTGCCCTCTGTGTAGGCCCATTCATTTGATGCATCCCCTAATGATATGTCGACACTCCTCTGAATCAACAAGTAGGAAATAGCTGCCTCATCTTTAGCCATTCCAATGCCTAAATTAAGGTCATTTTGATTGCCATTTTGGGTAAGTCAAGGCTAAAGAGTCATTGACTTTGTTGGCAGTGTGCCCAGATAATACTCCATATCCTCAACTGTATATTGATTTCTCTACTATCATAGAATCACAGAACATGCTGAGTTGAAAGGCACCCATCAGGATCATTCAGTATAACTGCCAATATCAGAGGACCTATGGCAAATAATGACTTAACCTATAATGGGTAAATATCCAAATAATTGGTTTTTTTTCTTTCTTTTTTTTAAAAAAAGTAATGTCATTCTATTTCTAAAGAAAAGTTGCAAATAGTTGCAAATTTAGTTGAGCTATTATTAATCTTTCATCTCATTTGTCTCTAAAGTGTTAGATGACCACATTTTCTAGCAAAATTAAAGTTTAATTTAATAACTATACTTAAAATTGTTCTTAATTTTGGTGTGTTGAGGATCTCAAGATTAAATTCAGTGAGGCCAATTCAATTAGATATACTGCAGACCTCAGTGAAGATGCCAGCTCCTGGAGAACATAGTTATTAATCACTATGAGCTACATCATGTCCTCTGAGTTAGCTAAATACACACATTGAGCTGGACTTAAACTGATGTTTTTGGGGACAAGACCTTCCACTCCTTTAGTGATTAAACAATGATAACGGTGCTATCAGTGATAAATCATTTAAGACAAATTTGACTATCCCAGCCTGGAAAGGAACATTGCAAAGATTTTGTGTCTGCAGGTATTCAGCTAGAAGAAAGTCCCAAAGATCTCAAGTCATAACGCTAGCATCCACCAAAATGTGGCTGGATGATGGAGATGTATAAACATTGGGAAGAAAAAATGTAACTCCTGCAGTGATTTTTCATCAATGGTTTCTTCTTTGGCAATCCTATTTGGAAGGACTCTCAAAAATTAGTTTAAACTTTCTTCAGTGTATTTGTACAGTGAATATACAATGCACAGTGAGCATGGAAGTGAAGATATCTTTACCTTGAGAAGAGCCTCTATTTAGAATTTTTAGAACAATTTTTAAGGAAAGAGTAAAATAAGTAAGCTTTGGAATGCTATATAGAAAATGTAGATTGTATAACAAAACACTGAAATAAAAAAAAAAAAATGCAACTCAGGTCTCTGATCTATTTTTAGTTTAGGACACAGAGGAAGTGTCATTATCTTCTTCATAAGTTATCTTTCAAAAGCAGCTGTAATCCATGGTCCTAAAATCAGATCCTATCACTTACATGTGCTGGAAACATTATCTTCCAATATTATTCCAACTTGCCTTGTGTGGAAGAAAAAGTATTTGAATTACAGCTGCTGTCTTATAAATTTTACAAAATAAAGTACTGGGGAAATTCAGTTTTTTAAGGGAAAAGCAGCTTTTAGGAATGATCGTGATACACGTATTTGCAGATCAGCCATGCTGACCCATGCTATCCATTTGGATCTGAAGTGAAATTAAAGCATGCTATTAAACTTGGCCATCTGCACTAAGGGTGCTAAGGAAACCTGCTAATTATTATTAGCTCTATCACATACTGCAGTGTTGGCATCAGTATTTCATAACTAGCCTCACCGAGTAAAATGTATGGTCATTTCTTTTTCCTACTTGCACAGCAGTCAACTGCCTAGGACACTTATGGGAATTTGAATCTTGTAGTGCCAAGCTAATTTTTTACCCTGATCAATGGAGAGAGGATAGTAGATTTTCTGTGTTATTTACTTTGGATCTCCTTTCTCATACATGTATCAGTCTTGCAAAACTTTATGCACATAATTAATTTCTTGCAGGTAAACAATAACCTCACTGAGGCTGACTTCTAAGGTTCTTACTTAATATTTTTGTTTTCCATAACCTAAATTCAATTTATGAAATATTCTCAGAATTTCCCACTATTTCTAGATCCTTGCTTAGCTGTCGCTTATTATTAGCAAGACAGAAAAAAAAATGTTATGCAAACTTTTCCCCTTTCTTCATTGTACATTTTGGCTTCATTCAGTGTCCCCAAAGCCACAGCTCTCACAGGCTTAAATATATACTGGCTCAAGTCCTGAGGGATTAATTCAGGAGTTCCGTTTCTTTGATCAGACATTCACTCACATGAGGATCACTGTTTCCCTTTTGCTGCCATTTTGTTTGTTTCAATCCATTCCCCTTAGTCTATTGGTATTCAAATAACCTTTCTTTCATCTACAGTAATACAAGTTATTTATTCCCAAGTCATCATTTCAGTTCTTTTCAAAATTGGCAACTACATCCTGATAACATTGAATTGCACTATGAATTCTTCTCAGGAGGAAGAGCCCCAGGCACCAGCACAGCCTGGGGGCTGACTGGCTGGAGAGCTGCTTTGCAGAGAAGGCCCTTGGGATCCTTGTGGACCCCAAATTGAACACAGGCCAGCAAAGAGCTCCTGCAGCAAAGGCAGCCAACAGCACCCAGAGCTGCTCTAGGAGAACCCTTGTCAGCAGGATGAAGGAAGTGATCTTTCCTGTCTACCCAGCACTGGAGAGATATATCTGGCATGCTGGGTCCAGCACTGGACTCCTCATTACAAGAGACAGGGACATACTGGAGACTGTTCAACAAAGAGCCACAAAGACAATTAAGGGTTTGGAACACCTGACACACAGGGAGAGGCTAAGAAAGATGGAACTGCTTAAGGGGGGATCCTATCACTGTGTATAAATGCCTGCCTGGGGGAGTAAAGAAGTCAGAGTCAGACTCTCCACTGTGTCAGGATGAAGATCAATAGGCATAAACTGAGAATCAGGAAATACAACTTAAAAATAAGAATAAACCTTCTTATTGTAAGGGTTGTCAAAGCAAGGAACAATTTGCCCAAACAGCTTGTGGATCTTCCATCCTTGGAAGCACTCAAAACCTGACTGAATGTGGCCCTGAGCAGCCTTCTATAGGAGACCCTTCTTGGAGCAGATGTTTGCACTAGATAATCTCCAGAGGGTCCTTCTAACCTCATATTTTCCAGCATTTACTTTAATAGAAAAAAACTTTGTGAGAAGGTATTGGAATGGTTTTTAAATCATTGAATCCCATTCCATGCATGCATATTACTGAGAATAATATCTTCCATCAGAAATAGCACTGATGGGTTACTGGTTACAGTCTGTATTTGCAAGACTCAGCCTTTCATAAACTTAAGAAATTCACTTCTAAAAGGTCCATGCTTTCAATTAAGGATTGTGGGTTGTTCTTTCACAGAGCTTAGTACAACACAACATTCTATATACACTTCACTGCATAGACAGGTTTGATGGAAGGTGGAAATCAATAATTTAAGTTCTTTTAAAAATATGCATAAGTACATCACAGAGAATATAAAAACTTCAGGGGAAAGGTGATATTATTATTTAATGCCATGTTGATGAGGTTTATTTTGGTAAGCTTTTGACAGCGCAAGGTAACATATCATCTTTGTGTTGACACAAACACTATCAAAATATGAAAGGATGCACAGCAGAAAAAGAACTGCAACTAAAATAGATTTTTGAGAGAGCAAATTATTTTTTTCCTTCCCAATAGTTAGTTGCTTTGTTTTTTTTGGTTTTTTTTAGAATGTTGCCAACACCTTTAATCAATATTAGAATATTAGGAAGAATTTTACAGTAGGTCACTCTTTCCAGGTCTGTTTAAAATTCTCAATTTTTTTCTGCCTTCCATTCAACTCTGGAAAATATTTCCTGGCATTTTAGATGGGGTTGAAGGTCTTTATTTTTCCTTTTTTTTTGCAGTATAGCTGCTTTCATTACTCACTACACTGTGTACACTGTGCTATGCATTTTTGCATTGGAGACCAAGGCCTTTTCCTATTTTTCCCCTCTATTTTTCCTTTGTTAGGTGTGCAATGAACAAACTCTCTCTCTGAGAGCTCCAGAGGGCAGTGTTGTGCTGAAAGCATCGGTTCTTTTGGCTCTGCCTGGATATTTTTTGGGAACCAGGAGGCTGAATGTTATTTACTGAATGTTATTTACAGACTTGCTTGAATGGCTTCAGTCTGAATTCACAATTGCCTTAGATATACACACTTTATGGTTGTGGTCCTTGCAACAAAGGAATTAGCTGAGTTTGTGCACATACTATGATCTTCAAAGTTTTTCAAATGCTGTTAGATTAAATCAATTGAAAAAATAGACATAAAAATATCAGTAATCCTAAATAATGCTATTCCAGATACACCAAGGAGGTTCAATATTAATTTCCCTCCTTGTATCACACTGCAAGGAAAGAAGGAAAGAAGTCATCCCCACGAGGGTGCAAGACAATGCTGTTCCCCTTCTCCCTCAGGAGTTCTGCAAAAGAGCAGTTTTCAGTTCCAGTTAAGGCCTCTCAGGAGCACGCTGTGAGAAAGCCTGCAGGGAAAGCATCAAACTACACACCTCCTTCAAGTATGGTCTCTCACACCTTCCCTCCTACTTCTGCCTCAGTGAGGTGTACACCAGAATTGCTACAGACCTGGAAAAAGCAGGTCTTTCTTCTACTCCTTGCCCCTAAACCCCAATGTCTCTTGTCATCTGTCCACATCACCTCTTTTTTCTGACCACCCACACTGCTCCCGGGTACCCTGCGTTCTGAAACTAGTTCCTTTCATCTCTATGTTCTCTCCTCTTTCAGATTAAAGTCCAATGTCCACCACTTTTCTCCTGCTGCAGTTTTTCCTTTTGTCCTCCTTGCAGTGACCATGGTTTACTTTCCTCGGTCCTGAGACAGCTCTTGCTGCTCAGGGTGCCACTTGGGTTAGAGGCACGAGCAATGACAACAAAGCTAGGAGTATTCTTAACTCATCAACTAACTGCCTAAGGACATCCTATGTCACCACAACTCTCAAGTATAGAAGCACTTCTTTACCCCCTCAGACTGTAGAAAACACCTTGTGAGCTGTGTGTGGCTTACAGCCATAGCTTGAACTGTTTGGATGCAAGCCTGCATTTGGGATGACACTTTCAAGAGCTGGCATGCCACCTCTTTTTTTAAGCATGCCCTTCAAGCATTAGCAATTGGACAGGTTCAAGCCCATAGCACAGCTTGAACCCACCAGACATGTCCCAGAATACCATTCTGTTTGGATTCTTTGCAGATGATATGCACAGGAAAGTACTATGGGAATGTCATTGGGAGCTGGAACGAGAGCCTGTGACAAAGGTCATGGAACATTTTGCACTTTAGATTGCTCTTGAGCCTCCATACCACTAAACAATGAGGACAGACTGAAGAGTGGGTGCTGCAAATCTTTACAGATTTAAGTGGTCCTGGCAGAGTAAGTCCAAGTTTTAACTGGGGCATGAACTCTGTCTTCCTACAGTGAGACATGGCAGCAAGCATGAGGACATCATGCAGAGAGAGCTCAGGACGTGGATTAGGTTTTTGCTGAAATTTTGTTGAATAGGGAGAAACATGATTCAGTTCTTCAGTTGCTGTCCTCCAGAACACACTGTCTTATGGCTGTATCAAAAGGAAATGGAGGAAGGATAAAATAAAGAGTGGGACAGTACTCGGGCAGATCAAGTGCTAATAGGACAGTTGCCATAGAAATACTTAAACCCTCTATCTCCAGCAAAATGTTACAAGTCTGCTTTTGTATTCTTTGTGTTAGATGCTGGCAGAAGTCTTTGCCCTATGATACTACTAAATTCTATGTGGATTTTGAGGAGGTGTCACTTGCACCCACAGAGGTGACATGGGTGCCCCATGGGTATCTACAATAGCCTCATTGACATGAGATGCTTGGAACATATATCGACAAGATGCTTGGAACTGCTCACAAGTGAAGTAGGTTTTCAACATCCTCATGAGACTGAGAAATACATCACTCTTTAAAACCGCTCATACAGCACTAGCAGGCTTTGCTATTAGCTCTGTCAATAAACATATTCGGGATTTGTAACTTGAAGAGAGTGATGCTCCATGCTGAGAAAAGGGAGTGGAAAAGAAAATGTTGCCAGCTGTTTGTGTAGAAGTTTAAACTCATGCACCAGATCTCCTGCACTATGAAAGATGAGTCTTCTCTTTTTCTCAGTCTTGCTAATTGAGGCAGTGTTCATATAGCAAGACCTGAAAATAGACTGAAAGGGTGTTCACCATCAAGCCTCAGCCTCTGATTCAGATGCCTACATCGAAAGCCTCCAGAAATCAGAGAACCTCTCTCCAAAAATATCAATCCAACCATCATCCTGTTTGCTGAAGCTCTGCTGATGCTCAAGGGAAGCTGGGTTGCTCATGTGAGCCCCCAAGGGACACACCTGATCTCCACAGAGCTACTCTTTCCACAGGGTCATTACAGGTCACACAAGTTTTGCATGTTTGGGTTCTAACATTGCATTGGTATGATACAATTTCAAACCTAAATGTTTTAAAATTAAATTGATAAAATTCACCTGAATGATGACAACATTGCTGCCTGAGAGAAGTAAGGTTTTTTAAAAAAAACCCTCAGGTATCAATACTTGTTTTTATTTATAATAGTTTGTGGTAACCCAGATATAGAATTGCCTAGACAACTGTGACTTAATCATGTGCAACTGCCAGCTTGCATTTTTGCAGGCACATCTACCCTGACAAAGGTTTTTAATATTTAAAATCATGCAGATTATCTATTCAGCCCTCAGAAAACTCATTGTGATTAATTCAGTATCTCAGTTTCAGGCACTTCAACTTCTGACACCTTTCTTTAGGCTACAGAGAGCTTTATTAATTGTACTAAAAATCCTGTGCAAATATTTTTAAAATATTATTTAGTACTCAGTTAATTTTTTTTATATGAGTATGTTACCATCTATCAATGTTGTCACGAGTCCCTAGATCTCAGCAGAGCTTTTTTACTCTGCTTTTAAAACACAATTTTATTGTGAGAGCCTCTGTTTACACACATTTATCAGTCAGGTCTACTCAGAAATGCTTATATCATATCTGAGGTCAGGAATTCAGCTGCATTTAAATTATATGCCAGATGAATGGGCAATGCATACATTTCAGTTCTTTGACAACTTAATGAACGTATCTCTTGGCAAGATGAGGTTATCTGAACATCCCAAATCATCTGTCACATTTGTCTCCAAACTTTGGGGCTGCAGTCTACAGTCTGTGGTGAAAACTGACCCCTACACTGTCTTATTGACCTTTAACTGAAAAAAACAATTATTTGCTTCCTAGTGCAGCATCTTACCACAGCCTTGTCAAGTAAAAGGGATAAATGCTGATGTATAAGGAGTTTCAGAAATCTAGAAAATTTATGTAACTAAATCTCTCACCTTTCAAGTAAGTTATTTTGTTAGCCATTTAATTTAATTGGAAAACTATCCAAAAAAAGGTGTTTAGCACACATTTTCAAGCTGACCACTAATCTGGTTACCTAATTTTTGAAAGATTACCTGCAAGTACTGTTGGGTCTAATCTTAAAGAGTGGTCAGGAAACAGAACTTTGAAGAATATTTTCATTTTCTCTGGAAGGAAAAGTCTGAGACATGTAAGTTGAAATTTCCTGCAGGAGACCAAAATTTGGAAAAACAAGTCAAACGTTTCTGATCAATTTTACCACCTGTACACCAACAACAGTAATAGAACCTATATTTAAGGGCGTTGCATTCACTAGTGATTCACTAGTGTCTTAAACTGGGAGCTTGTCCTTGAGTTGCTTAAAATTAGTGAACAGCTGAAAAGTTGGTTCATACAAATATAAAGCCAAGGTCAGCTATACACTGATTTTAGTGGCAAAACTGCAGTGAGAACCTGGAAGCTACTGGCTTTCATCATAATGGTAAATTCACCAAACCAAGATACCACCATTATGGGAAACAGTGATAATAAAACACGGCAGTGCTCTCGAATTGCACTAAAACTGCACTTTCACTGTTCTGAAAAGCTATCATTCAGTCTGAAAGTTACCAAAATTGCTGGGCCAACATGCTCTAAATATATAGTGTCATAAAGAATGTATTTTTTCATAGTAGTCATATTGCAAAAAGAGCAAGAGAAATATGGAAAGAGAGCAGAAAATCCTGTTAAAATGTTAAAAAGGAAAGAATAGTAAATAATGGAAACTATTCAGTCATTCTTCAAGCTTCTACTGAACTCAGATATAATACTAGCTACAAGACTTTGAGAACACTGAGAAGACACTTCATAGAATCATCAAATAGCTGGGAAATGGAAGGGACCCTTTAAAGGTCATCTATTCCAACCCTTCATCCATGGTGGGCGGCAGTTGTCCAGACCTCAAAAGGGCTGAAATCCCTTGGTATTCCTTCCCTTGCTTTTGCCATGGGTTAGCACAGCGTCACTGATAAGCAGAACCTCTAATAAACAAGCTGTTCCTGTCTGGACAACCCTCACTGCTGGCTCTTATCCTCCTGGCAAGACAGCTGCTCAGTGCTTCTTTGTGCTTCTCCATCCCTGACTGATATTCCCATTTCTTGTCATCCTCTCCATTGTCCCCAGAGTCCTCCACCTTCTGGAATGTCAATCCACATCTTCCCATGTTACTCCAAGGACATTTATCCGAATTTGTTCTTTCTGCCAGCCTCCTGTCAGCTATTCTCATCTCCCATCACCCTTTCCAATAACTAGTTCTGACTTTCAACACCTCCTTTGTGGTTAATCACCTTCTTCTGTCCTCTCTCTGCTCACCTATCCATTCTGACATCATGCAGTCTCCTCCTTTATTTGTAAAGAAAAAGAAAGGGGACGGTGGTCTGTATCCCCCTTATTTTGGTAACCATTCTGTTATTTTATTCTACCTCTCCTTTTTAAGCTCTCACACTGCAATCACTACCTGGAGTCAATGTTCTTGGCTTTCACCAACTGTTTCCATTGAATGTTACTTTCAACATGACCTCTAATTGCCTCTTTCTAACTAATGCTGTGAATCAGTAGTCATTTGCAGTTCCTCCCTCAGCTTCAATGTGACTTCATTCTGCTCTTCTTGGCCTATCATCTTTTCCTCTTTATCAAGAGATTCCAATCTGCTCATGTTGACAGACTACCACTGACAATTATCACTGACAATTACATTTTCAGGGAACAGCCTTTGTACTTTCTCCCAAGCTGCTCTTCTCTTCTGAGAATCCACCCCCTTGTTATTTTTCAATTCTTTTGAAACTTTTCAATCATCTCACTTGCTCAAAAAAAAAATAAAAAAATAAAAGCTAGAATATACTGGGATTGCCTTGCTCATCATATTTACCAGCACTGCCTCAAAACAAACTTAACAGCACTGCCTCATAATTTCTTCAAATCCCACTTTTCTGTATCCTTCTTATCTTTTAATTATTTTCTTTTAGACAGAGACTGCTTTTTCACAGAACCTAACATAAAGCGGTAATTTTCTATAAAGAGGCTATCAAGCACCATGGTTATATAAATACAAATTACAATTATAATTATAATTACAATTATAATTACAAATTAGGACTTTAGATTTCAGTGCTGTAAGAGCATAGTATGAAGACCTTGATATAAAGAAAACAGAACTGCAAAGCTTAAGAATGGACCTTAAAAACTCATTTCTCAGACATGCTGGCCATGTGTAAGTGTACATAATATGTACATCAATTGTATGGCATACATACATTGTCTTTAGAAATAAAGGTTTATACATAGAATGCTGTCTTCGCTATAAGCTATAGACATTTTATTACTAATTTCAGTATGGTCAAGGATATTCCATCTGGATCTTATCATACACATTTTTTTCAATATTTGTGAAGAAGACAGAATATATATAACAATAACATTTTGTAGTTATAGTCAGTGACTAGAAATGATCTTTGCAGCTTGATTTCTAATTCTGTATTAGGTTTGAATGCTAAGTTTGACAATACCCAGGTTCCAAAGCCAATATTTAAAGGATCACATGGCATGACTTAAAACAGCTTTTTTTTTTTTTCCCTGGTGGTAGCTAGTTTTACACAGTCTCTTCTGAAATTTAAGTGAATAAATTATTCATCAGCCAGCACTTGTCCTTAGATGGCATAACTTAGATGTCAAAACCACCCAAAACATCCACATTTGTCAAACCTGTCTTGCATGAAATAGAATGAGGGTATTTACATAAGGAAAATGCCAAAGCAGAAAATTAACCCTTTTAGAGCTTTTGTATAATCAAATATTGTAATAATTATTATCATATCAAATATTTAACTTATAAAAAAGGATCATAATATTCCCACTGAGAGTGTGTTTACCAGTTAGACTGGTGGTCTTCCTGGCTGGGAGGGAGCATTTGCCTTTTTTGTGATACTGCCTTTCAGTTACTATGCCATGAAGAAATTTCAACATGAAGTTTTAATACAAAACATACAAATTTGATTTGCTTTTTCTGATACAAAAAGATATAGCAAATCCCAGCTTTTGTGACAATGTGTCTCTTGGAGGAAGTGCCTCTTGTTTGTGAAGAGCCTCCACAACAATGGTGTCTGTCCTTCTGCTGGTGTAAGGGAAAAGGGAGACTGAATGCTGACAGAACACCGTGTGGGACCCTTGTGTGCATATATGCTAACCATGCTGAAGAACAGGAGTGTCTGACAGATGTGGTAAAACTATGAGAGGCTTCCCCACCTATCTGCACTCTTACAAAAAGTCCTCACTCCAAGACTGGACTGAAAAAGCATATGCATTCCCTTTACATGCTTTTGGTTCCACCTTTTATGAACAGGAACTACTCACAGCAAACACTGAAAGAAAAATTTCAAAAATTTGACTGTGACCAAATAATCCATCTGGAGCAGATCTCTAGGCTGATGAGCTTAGTGAATGCTACTACTATGCTAGGTGGTTGGTGGAAGAACCAGTCTATAATCTGTACTGCTTCCGGTCCACCCCTACCTAAAACAGGGGGACATAAGGACTCAACTGCAGCATCACACCCTATCTTACTGCAGATGCCCTTACCACTACTTAGGAACTTGGAAGGAAGTTTACAAATTAGTCCAAAAGCATTATTTACAACTATTAACATAGGAAGCTATTACTAAATCTCCCTCACCCTCCTTGCATCTGATTTTAAACTCAGTTATCATACTCAAGTGTGATACATTGTGCCCTTCCAGGGCTTGAGCTGCCCCTACTTGGTATCAACTATACTACATTATTTTGGAGAGACTGACAAATATATCTATGTGTGTATAGACTCCCTCTCAAAACCCACTGAAAGATTGCTTTTGCACATACACTATGACAGAGATTACATTTCCAGTCCTGCTGTGTCATGCTCTCACTGAGAACTAGTCAAGTAAAAAACATAAACATTAATATAAATTACCAAGATCTTGTAGTCTTTATTAAGATGAGTTTCCACAAAAGACAGTAAAATTTTTCCTAGAGTAGTGATTGCAGGAATCAAGCCAAACTTACAAGGTTTTATTAGGTTTCAAATGGTAAGATACTTTCTCTTTTTGTTTTTTTTGTTTATGCCCATCTTGCTACAGCTATGACTGAGTATGTTAATCAAAATCCTATAGAACCGTACTCATTTGTGTGTGTTTACTTTTCATTTACATAATTATCTTACAAAAGCAGCATTTCTCCTTTGTGCTAGATGTCTTACGATGTAATTTAAAGCCACGGTTACCAAAATATCCTATACCAGCAGTCCCACCACTATCGATTGTATAGCCCAGTCATTACCATAAATTATTATTCAGGACCTAAATTTCCAGTTTCATGATGTCCAAATAGTCCTTCAGTCAAAGCAATCAAATGTTCCCTGTGAAGTGTCCTAAGAATCTGCATTTAGTATTTTGGACCAAACAGGAGAAACATCCAAAACTTAAAAGGCCTTCAGAGAAAAATCAGGAAACACATGACTGTAGAGTGCCTTAATTTCAAAAATAGGATTTGTGTGTTTGAAACACAGGAAATACTTATGGAAATGAGCAAGAACAAACAGTGATACATATCTGCATAATCAGTCCAAAGCTACAAATACATTTTACTATTAGATATGTATTTTAAAGAATATATAGACTTGATTAAGTATGATATCAAAAATTCAACTGGCAGTGGGTGGGATAGGATAGAGCAACTGAGATGGCATGCATTTTCAAAACAAATAAACAAAAAACCAAAAAAACCCCAAGCAAAGTCAAGAATGAAACAAGTCCTCTCAGTCACCTCTAACGGCACCAAGAGGGCATGAAATCCCAAGCATCTTACAATAAGCATTTATCTCTTGGCCCTTGTCTATTCTTTGACTTCTGTTTTGAGGAGACAAGCAACTATCACTTGTCTGTAGCCTATGAATATTGTCTACTGAATATTGAATATCTGACCTCTGCTAATGCTGAATTTCTCCCATGAGTACTCAGAATATTTGCAAGCAAAGGCCTGCTTAAATCAATATGAGGTAGGTTGCAGGCCTGTGGTGGGCCAGTTCCACAAAGGTGGCTTTACTGTGGGACAACAGCAGGATTTTAAACAGCTCCTACAAAGGGATGAATAGTTTTTTGCATCCTTCCACCTTCTGCCTAGAATAGTCATTGAGTGTCTGTGCCACCCTTTTATACTATCTCAAGAATCTGATAAAAAAAAATACAAAGAAAAATACAAAAAAAAATACAAAGAAACTTTGTATTTTTAACAATTTCTTCAATTCGCATAAGGACATGAGCATTCCTGGACTTGATGGTCATGAAATGAAACAAAATACACATCTTTAACCAGACTGCTCTTTAACAAAGGTGAAGTAATATTCTTGTGAAGTAGCACAGAACAGTTTTGAATAATATCTGGAGACAGTAATTTGCCTAACACTAGGAGAAGTTTTGTACCTAATGCAGAGCTTGAAGTTGATATCAGATAAATTCTGGTTTTCTATGTCTTGTGCTTATTACATACAAATCATAGTACAAAACCTGTGATACAAAGAAATCCATTATTTGGTTGCATCATCCAACTCATTGTCTAAAGACATTATTCTTTAAGTAAATGAATCAATAAGTACAGAAAATGTAAATCATTATTTTGTTATCTAAATGCTATAAGACATGTAGATGACTGTAATTACTTAATTTCAAATGTCTGAAGATAGTTGTTATTTCCTTTCTAGACTACTAAAGAAAAATCTAACTTATTCACTGTGACACTCCTTTGATCATCATATAGTTATATAATTACACAGTTCAGCTGAACAAAAACACCACCAAAACTGTTTACTATTTATAATGAGCAATTTTTAAAGTTCACCCTTCTTTTTCCACACTGGCTAGTTAAAGAGTTTATCCATTTAAATTGATAGCTTCACCATACTTTTTTCTAAATGTAAAATATGAACTATTTTCAGCCCACTCACATAAAGTCTTGATGTATAATATCAAACTCTTTGATTTGTTGCATATGCATTGCAAAATGTCATCTTGTCCTATTTTTAATGGCTATGGCCAGAGTATACTTATGATCATTGCTGATTTAAATCACTGATTTCTTCACACTCAGTATCACTTCAGTATACAAAAGCAGAATTCTATTGAATTTTAATTTTGCAGAACAGTATCTCAGACTGAGCCTTCTTTTTTCTCTAAAAAGTCAATCAGATTAGTAGTGTGCACTCACAGAGCTCTCAATGAATATAAACTAGAAGGAAGTTGCCTATGTGCTATGCAGAATTGTACAGGCAACTCTCAGTTGTATGTGGGTGTGTAACCCAGGTTGCAGATTAGCAGTGCTATGCTAAAACAAAGCAGAAAAAAAGGAAAAACACCCACCATTCTTCTTTGAACTTCTGATCTCACTTTTTACTTGAGTTTAACTCCATTCCTTGATAAATGTAATACACATAGGAAGCTCTTATCTAATGTGGACATGCTTTGTATTACCTATGTGTTAGCTTTATGTGGGTTAGTCTACTCCATTGTTAGTTTCAACAATTAAGAACTGACTGTGTAACTGCGTAACTATGGAAGAGCACAGCAGCCCACAGGTTTATTTAACATTTGCTAAAAACCAATTACTTGCCAAAATACCTAACTCACCCCATAAATCATCAGAGTTCCCTTTAATATTATGTTTTTAAACTCATGAGTGATAACAACCTGCTGCAATACTGGATTCTTATAATATAAATAATATGTTGAGATGCTTGAAAGTCAAAGCAAAAGCAAAACAAGTGAACAAACACAACGCACTTAAAAGCAGACTGACAGAGTGGACTCCTCTGGCCCCAAGGGCTAGAGACTGACAAAAAGCCATTTTATAATAAGACTGTAGCTGTACCAAAAGCCTTGACTTAATTGGCTAATTGCACATTTTATTTATTTAGAGGGTAATTAACACTGAACACGCTTTTAAAATACTATATGCTCTTGGGCAGTGCAACAAAAATAGTGGTTTCCTTGTGAAAAATTTGTGTAAGGGAAAGTTGTTTCCTGCTACCCCCTCCCCATTCTCATTTTTCTCTGCACAATATAAACAGCATGTACTTCATGAGCAAAGCCAAAAGACAAAGATACTCTGTGGGCTAGCCAAGCGCCCTAAGATCCATGAACTACAAAGGAAGCTGAGCTGGAAGATAAGGGCAATCCATCTCCATCCTCAGGAAGGGAACCCAGACACTGACAGACCCTGGGAAACTGCTGCAGGAGCTTATCTGCTGGGTAGGAGGAATGGCAGAGACACTTTTCAAGGAGCAGGAGAAGTACAGTACTCAGTGTATGAAACATTTACTCTTGTAGAAGCATTGAGGGAGAACCTGCTGAAGGGCCGGCAGGGCGACAGAGGGAAGGAAAGGAACAGGGGTAGACAGACTTTTCTTTAGGGAACCTGTTCTTTTCTTTTCTCTCTCATCAGAAAATTAAAACTATTGACTTCACATTACCCATGAGCATTAAAGATCAATGCAGATATAAAACAGTGTGATACTCTTTGCTATTCTGAAAAGGACTAATCTACCAGCCCTGTATTCTAGCTTTGGCAATAGCTTAACTCCTGTACTAAAATGAAAGCAAAAGGCTTTTCATACTGTGACACAACAGTGTACTGAATTGGAATGAACCTTTTTGCTCCTTTGAATTTATACCTTAATACATTACTTTTGATATGCTGACTAGGATCAAAATGACACTGATGGCAAAAAGTGCAAGCGCTGCTTTAATTCATGTATACATACAGTTCTTGTAGGAATGTCTCTAAAACTACTTGACATTCTGTACCAGTGTGTTCCACTGAGTAATAACTTTGCATAAAATGTTACTTTATATGTTGGCTTTTAATTTCACTGAACATCCCCTTGTCCTTTTAACGCTGGAGAAAAATAAAACTAAATACTTCTGTCACAAGATTTCTTACTGGCACAATCCTAAAAATCCACTTAATAAAAAGAACCTGCCCTTTCTCAGATAGCAATACAGTATTGTCATATAGCCAAAGGAATTATATTCATATCAAAAGAAAAACATTTATCAAAATATTTGCTTTCAGACTTGTTTACTGTTTATTATTTTAATTTACATCAGTTGCTGCTTGCAAAACTTCCAGGGAAATAATTTAATTTTTTTTTTTCTTTTCCCACTGCATAGTAAACACAGCCTTCTTAGTATTTCAGAAGTATAGTACTATAGAAATGCTAAGGCCTGCTTCTGCTCCAAATGAAGTTAAT
Source organism: Cyanistes caeruleus (assembly GCF_971803275.1). NCBI lineage: Eukaryota > Metazoa > Chordata > Aves > Passeriformes > Paridae > Cyanistes > Cyanistes caeruleus. The sequence goes on along the minus strand of NC_141704.1, from coordinate 26,007,911 downwards.
GGGAAAACACCAACTGGCTTTATTAAGAGTTAGGTCAGGCCCCAGATTTGCAGCTTTTGAAATTTCATAGTCGAAAATTTTCTGGCTAATCCTCAGAACTGACTACTTCTACAACTATATAATATTTACAACTTTATTTACATGTAGTTCTTTATTACAATATGTAATATCAATGTTCCTTGTAAAGGTTACTATTTGAAAGAAATTAGACTGAAGTTATTGCCAATCAACCTTTTAATAAACTTAAGTGGGATGACTTTCAGAACTTTTCTCAACATACGATTCAGTTTTTATTCACTCCTGCTATCTTTGACAATTGCTTAACTACCTTAATTTCAAAGCCTTTTTCAGTGTAATAAAAATGTCCTTTTGGTAGAAGTTTATTGGTCCCATTTAAAATCACGTTCTGAAACATTCCTATACTGATGAGGACTCATTATTTTAGCAATTTTTCTGTTTCAACACAGTATATAAAGCCATGCCTCTCAACCGATCAACCTCAGTATGAAAGTGTAAGTGAGGTCAAACAGATTGCTCACCAAATCTTTGATCAAGTTGTCTGATCACATATAGACACAACTGTCTGAATTGTTGCATATGTTGTATAATGCTATCATACAAATTTAAGCATTTCCATTATTGACTGCTGCTTGTGTACGTAGACATTAACTTGCTGGTCATAAAACTACAACAAAGGACAAGATATACAAATACTGAATTAAGACCTCTAGTCTTGTCTATCCCAAAATTAAGAAAAATCTGTGTTCTTTATGACTGATCAACCCATGATTTTGTGCTTCAGTTATACACATTTCCAAAATTAAACTGTGAAGTTAATGTCAAATACTGTGTTGTAACTTTAAATATAACTGACATATTAGAACAGATAGATGGGTAATTATGATAAACTACACAATAGTGCTACTGCAGATAATATAATTTATCAATCCTGTGGTCCCCATCATTCATGCATTTACAGTTTGGGAATACAGTGACTGCAAAGGATAATAATTCATAATGGCTACATTCTCAGTACTTCATGCTAGCTCACTAGACAAAATAAAAAAGGTTAATTGTATAACTGGAAAAATGTAAAATTTTATTCCAAGAAAATTAACAAGCTACACAGGTAAATTTTGGCAAATGCAACTTTATATTGAAATCCACACATCTGTATCTTAAAGAAGGAAAGACTCACAGACTCTAATGTATTTCTAAAATACTAAGAAATCATATTATATGCTTTCACAAGTTAAAACTTAAATAATTTAAAACAACCAATACACCAAAATGTGCAGAAAATATAAACAAGACTGTGCCTTCAGTAGAATAAATGCTTCACAAATTGTGCAAGATATCATACTAAGGCTGCGGTCTCCCCATGACAGCTGTCTTAAAATATAAACATACATCAACTGCCTGTGTCTCCCAGAACAAACTAGAAAGGGCGGCACACCTAGGAAAAAAATCACATAATCCCAGTGATGTGCATATTGATTTTGGGAACCATTGGAGTAAAAAGGAAAAAAGAGGACTAAGTGATCTTTCATGCACTCCCAAATGACTGACCAGAGTTATTGATTCAATTTTCCTTGCTTATTTGCTTCAATGCTAAACAAAATGGAAGATACTAGATAACCCTTTAAGGCAACATGTGTTTATTCTGTATAATTATAACTGTTCAATTATGACTGGATATTATCATTAACGTTGCCTAACAGACTGATATCTAGCTTTTTAAAAAATATAAATAAGAGTCTATTAAACTTTATACCAAATCAGCAAAAAACACAGAATACAGTTAAATGTTAGTAATTTCACTGTTAAGGAAAATGGTAATTAGAAAGAGTAATATATTTGGAGAAAAAAAACTTAAAGTCAAAATCTGAACAAAAATACTGCTTTGGAATGCTCCCCAAAACTTACTCACAAGGCAAACAGATTTGTAAGTGTGATAATCCAATAATGCATGGCACATCTTTAATCAGTTACAGTACTTGAGTCCCCAGTTTTCAGTCTTTGCAAAATAATAATTGTATGAAATGTTTTAAAGGTCTTCAGATGTCTAAAATTAGTTTTATCAACACATTAACCTCATATCAACTTAATTTATTAAGATGTCCAATGCTAATCTTTTTGATGTTCTTATTTTATGTAGTGATATACACAGCATTTAGCACTGATACTTAGCACCTGCTACTTTCATAATCTAGATTTCAACCACATAAAGGAATTCAGGGCAGTAGTTCAGTCCTTTGTTCTTAATTACAAACCTTCAGCAGTGGTCAGCAGGAACATGTTTAGGTTTAAAACAGGATTAGAGGTGAGCTATTGCAAAGACTGCAGAATGTTGCCCAAATCCTTACAGCTGCTGACATCCCGTTCTTGATTTTCTCCTCAAGACATGGCTACAGGCCACAATTGCTTAGCAGAGAATGGTAGTGTTTCACAAGGCTAAAGATTTACAGATGCTCCCTCATATAACACAGTAAGGTTCCCTTGGTAACCTGGATTTTCTGCAGTAAAGAAGGGTTGTGCTGAAACAGCGCCTCAGCTCCCTGTTGGAGAAAATGCAGACAAAAGGATTGATTCCAGCTTGGGCAAAACTCATCCAGACAGCGGCCGTTAGAAATCCCCCAGGTACTACAGGCCCTCTTGCAAAAACTCTCCAGTAACAGGCTACCAAATAGGGACCCCACAAGGTCAGAAAGAGGAATGTCATGATGTAGAACATTCTGCTGATTCTCTTCTCCATTTTGAATTCATCTAAAACCAGTAGCCTCCTCCTGCCTGTGGTGTTCGCGTTTTGCCTGATTCCCAACAAGGTTGGAGGTGTGGGACCCCTTCCAAATCCAGCCAGCCAATTAGCAGCTGCTTGACCACTCGCTCCAGGACCATGAAAAGTCCAGTTCTGGCTCACTGCTGCAACAAACTGGACTGGCTTCATTTTCCTGCGATCGTGAACAAAAAATATCAGCTTGAGGTAGACAAGCTGTGTGGCTAGGAGGATAAGGGCAAGAAGAAGCATAAATCCCAAGGAATCATTAGCCCTGAAGGAACGATGCTGGAAAGTGCATTGGTCTTCCTCCCTAATGAATGAGTAGGTGCCCACATCTAAAACTGGGGGGAAAGCCATGGCTACAGAGAGAGTCCACACCATACAGATAACAGCCAAACAAGTCCAGAAGGTCAGTCTTTTCGTATAAAAACGGTGGTGGGCAATAGCTAAGTATCTCGTGACGCTTATGCAGAATAACATGAAAGCAGTGTGAAAGCAGGACAAAACCCCCAAAAAGGCAATCACTTTGCAAGTAAGAGTCCCATACGTCCACGTAGAGCCATTTTTTACCGAGGTGAAAACAAAAGGGAAACAAATTGCAGATCTGAGGATATCTGAGCAGCAAAGATCCAACAGGAAGTAGTAAGGAGCTCTATGCAAGGTCTTATCTTTGACTAGCAAAATGGAGATCAGAAGGTTACCCACCACACTGACTCCTATTATGAAACCCAGTGAAGTCAGTTTCAGAAAAGCTGTTAAAGGAGAGAGATTTTGTAAAATGTTGTCAGCTGCATGGCTGTAGTTCGCCATAGATGGATGGATGATATGTATATTGCCTCAGTCAAGTCTCATGATCTATATTTAAGAACAAGGAAAAAATAGATCCATACATCTTACTGAAAATGTAATCCACAAACAGAACTGATCTTGTGTCTAGTCATACAGTACATCCTCTTCTTTCTGATTTGTCATGCCATCAAAATATCTGAAAAAAAATCGAGCTATCAGTTCTTAAGTTAACACAAAATGATGTCAGAAAGTGCTAACAAAGATGTTAATTTATGGAGAACCAAATGAAGTTGTAAATTTGAGTACTATTGTTTGTTTTTAAAAAACATGAGGCTTTTTTTTTTTTTTCTGACTATTTAGTATGATTGACTATTGGCAGATTTGGCATGTTACAGTTTCACGACTGACCAATGCCCCTTATATTTGGTAGCACATATAATTCCACAGTTAAAGCCTCAGAGATTTTATGAATCAAAAGATTCCCAGTTTGCAAGCCCAAGAGTTAATCATTGACATCTTTTTTGAAAAACCCCCAAAGACTGCTGATGCTTTGACATTACCTACATTTATTTTATGGCTACAGTATTTGTCAATGTTTTAAGAGGCAACTGCTGTGTTGATATGGATCACACCCAAAGAAACCCTGCAGAATTTATGTTTTTTAATCCAAGTCACCAAAGCACATTAATCACACAGTGTTAGTTTATGCATTTTGTGAGAAACAGTATTCACTATCCCACTCCCTCCCTGCTATAAACCATAATTTTATCATTTAAGAGAAGCAGGTATCTAGACAGTCGATAGCAGTATGCTTTAGGGTGTCGTCCCCCCGGCCTCCCCCCTCCTTCCCCCGTGCTTTAATGCAAATTGTTAAAGCCTCGACATAATTCATAATAAGCAACGGTCAGTGTAAATACTGAGCAAAAATAGGCAGCACAGCCAAGATATAATGCCCATCCTTTCGGGAGGGCTAGTTTTGGTTATGCTTAAATAAACACATAAATTGGTTTTTTTTGGGTTTTGGGTGGTTTTTTTTGATTTTTTTTCAAGCTAATTAGGGCTCCGCGATTCCCATTAATCCTCCCAGTGAATCGTACCAGAACACGTTTCATGCAATAAAATAAAATAAAGAACAGTCTGTTGCTGCCTTTTTTTCTTTTTTTTTTTCCCCCTCCTGGTTTTGTTTTGTTTTGTTTTTCTTTTTTTCTCCCTCCAGAGCCAGGGACAGGAGCCACAGCAGGCATGATCAGGCTCCTTCGTTATTCACACGAAGTGTTTCCTATGCCACCTCGGGTGTACAAAGGATATTCCCACTGAATCCCAGCAAAATCCTTGCATTCTTACCGTCCACAAAAGAGCCTGATTGCTGCTGTGTAAACAGAGGCTGATCAGATCATGGCATCGTTTTAAAACCATGAAATCAGGCTCCCCCTCCCCCCTGCCGCCAGCCCCGCCGCTCCCCCTCCTCCGTGGAGCTGTCCCCGCGGCGGCCGGCCCTGCCTCCGCACACACAGCCCGCACGCTGGGCACCGCCACTGCTGCCACACTCACACCGCCGCTCGCACACGCACTCACGGCCACAGCCGCTCCCCCGCGCCCGGCCATGCGGGGCTGGACTGCGCCGCGCTGCAAGGCAGCCCGGCTGCCGCTGCCTGCCGTCAGCCGCATCTGCCGGAGCCGTGCGAGAGCCCCCCGCGGCGGGGAGCTGGGGAGAGCGGAAGAGGCATTGTCTGTGAGGGCTTCCATCATGCCACTTCTTTGGAAATAAGCCCCGCACCCCTGAGCGGGAGAGCCCTCCCAGCACGCACCTGCAGCCGCGGCAGCCCTCGGAGCCCCCAGCCCCTCTCCTCCTACCTGTTGGTGCCGGAGATCCCCGCATGCCAGAGCTGCTCCTTCCCGCCGACCGGGGGCTGCTTTACCCTGGCGATCTTTCCTATTCTCCTCTACCGTCACTCATTCTTCTTTCTCTCAATCCTTTTCCCTTTTCTTTTTCTTTTTTCTTTTATTTTTTTAAATTTCCTTTTTTTTTTTTTTTTTTTTTTTTTTTTTTTTTTTTTTTTTGCCTCGGTACCTTGGCTGAGGATCCAGTCAGTGGCTCGGGCGGCGCATGCTCGCCGCGCCTCCCCCCTGCGCGCCGAGCCCCGTCCTCCCCTGTCGCAGCGCCACAATCTCTCCCTGTAACGCAGCGGCGGCGGCCGCCTCAATGAGGGCACGGCGGGCTCGGCGGCGGCAGCTGCTGCTGTCTCAGAGAGGGCACGGCAACCTCCGCGGCAGCAGCAGCGTCCTCAGTGGTGTGCAGGCAGCCCCGGCGGCAGCAGCCTTCTCAGTGAGGGGAAGGCAGCATCCTCAGTGACGGGAAGGCAGCCTCCTTGGCAGCACGTTCCCATCGCGATGTATAGCCGAGCTGGATTTATTGGCGAGCCTGGGCAAGCCAGTGAGGAAAGGGAGGGGAAGGAATTAGGTCCTGCGCTCCTTGTTTATGCCTCTGGGCTCCCCCTCCCGCCCCACTCGCTTACAACGGGGCTCTGGAGGCGCCCGCCGCGCTGCGCGTCGCAGCCTGTCAGGAGAGGGACCGGGCGGTTTCTTCAGCTGCCGCTGCTTGATCCTCCCGCTGGCGGCTCCTTTTCCTTCCTCCCGACTCCCACCCGCTGAATTCCTTCTTCCTGACCCCCGAGCCAGGGAGAGGGCTCCTTTAACAAGTGCCGTTGTTCGCGGAGGGCGCATTCGCCGCGGGGCCGTGAGGACACCGCACCTTTCCCCCTGGCAGCCCGTGGAGCAGCTTCCCGACGCGCAGCCCGAAGCCGGCGCAGAGCTGTCAGCGCGCTCGCTGCATGGCGGCGGGGATGGATCTGGTGTCAGCCTGTTCCGTCCGCGGCAGGGCCGGCGTTCCCCCTCGGCGCGCAGGGCGGCGGCGGCGGCCGCCGCGGAGGAGCGCCCGCCCGAGCCGGCGGCCGGCGGGGATCGATCCCGAGCCGTCCCGATGATGTCATGCGGGCCGGTGGGCCGGGGCGGCGGCGCCGGGAGGCGGCGGGCTGTGGCCTGGGCCGCCGCAGGGGCCTCCCGCCGGCCCCCGCACCCGCTGGCACTGACCCTCGCGGGTGCCACCGCGGCAAAAGCGGGAGGAACCGGGAAGGGTTGGGATCCCTCCGCCCTCCCGCCTCTTCGGTTTGTATGGAAGTTTATCCGGGAGAAGGGGGAACACGAAAGCCGTGCCCCAAGAGTAATTGGCTTTGGCTGCAAGGCAGCCGAGGAACGGCTTGTTTTGGGGCGAGAGATTTGGATCCCGAGGAACTTCTTCGCTGGGAGCTTCCATTCAAGCCAGAATAAATCCTTCTGTGGGACAGATTTATAGGGTTGATTCATAATGTGTGTCACATCTGTGAGCCCGTTAGTAGACTACAGGCATTTTTTAAGGCTGTCGTCAGTTTTGGGTTTTTTTTTTTTTTTTTTTTTGACATTCACTAAAAGGCATTGGAATTGGTTGCCAAACCACAGAATTAGCTTCAGTAGTGGCCTGACCAAGCCTAGAGGTCTGCAACCACTGGAAAATACGCTTATTTAAAACCAACATTGCAGTATTTTAACCATGTGACTTGTTTCAGATAAAATTTATTCTTGGGCAGAAAACTGACACAAAGCTTAGGTACCACACGATTTTAAATTCTTTTCTGCAAATGTAATTATGAAGACATGATGGTGCCCATCTATGGGGTGGCAGGTGTTAGCTCCGTTTTGAAAAACTGGCATCTTGGGTGGTTGTTAAAGTTAGTACAAGTTGCACTTCTCATGTCACAATCACCTAAGCTATGCAGATACCCTCCAGGCATCCTTTCTTTGTTGTTAAATATATGTAGCCACAGTGACACAAACAATGACCTTTGAAGTAATTCTTAAAATGTGAAGGGCAAGGAAGTAGCTTTAATGATCTGTCTAATATAGCAAAGAGTTCTCTAAATGCCATGCATGAAAATGAAACATTTGCAGTGTAGGATTAGGAAGATTTATAATATGTAGTACTGAATGACTGTAGTATGGTCATGTTCAGGACCAAATACACTCTGATATGTGTAAGAATGGTGATGTTTTTAGGAGTAAACAATGCAACACAATCATCATTGTCATAAAATAGATCCAGTGCCGTAGGATTTAACTTTTTTCTGTCTGGGCTTTCTTTTAGAGATGTTACAAAATTTGTTGCTATATAACATTTTAAAACTTGCTCTCCTTTTAGACATGTAGCAAACTACTTAGAAGTAATCTGTGAACTTCAGAATTCATTCAGTGTTCAACCACCAGTTCAGCATAAATCCATTTGTATTCATAGGCGTAACCTGAGAATAAGAGTTCTAATTTTGTTCAACAAAATACAGATATCAAGATTGAAGTGCCACATAACAAAGTTAGTTTCCTGTCATAGAAGTTGCTGAGAAATAGATGCATTAGGGAACAGGTTATCTAATTCTGAGACACAAATCTGAGGTCCATCATATGGCTTGAACTCCATTCTGTTTGTTGTAAGGGTGGAGTCAGTCAACAGAAACTTTTGTCACAAAGTAAGAGAGTGGAGTGACATAATGTCTCATTAAACTGTTGCACAGGTAGCAGGTCACGTCCTCCATGTAGGGAAAAAAAATCCAAGAGTCATGAGGCTGAGAATCTGGAAGGTGAAGGCAGATGTCAGACAGAGATGGCTCCAGGAAGCAAGAACAATTGGAAGGCAGGGAGAAGAGCTATGTAATGGTGATGACATCTGTGCTAACTGGTTCTTCAAAATAGCTGGCCTAGAGATATGAAAGTTTCAGAAAAAAACGTGTGAGGCAGCCCATGTTGCAAAGTGAGTGGATTAGGGGTAGCTAAGAAGAATTTCTTGGGGTTTTGACACAAGGAAAGATCCTAAATCTTGAATAAATTGCCCACCACAAGGGGGGGTAAGGGGGGTAACTCTAAGGGCAACACAAAGGAGACTCCAAAACACAGAGGACCTGTGATCCCAAACAAGCATATCAGAAGAAGTGATTACTCTTAGGGAAATAAATATCTTTCCTTGACTTTTTTTTTTCTTTTCCTACTTATGAACTGCTCTGCCCCATAAAGGAAGGGTTGAAGGAAAGCATGGAGTACAAGCACAAGCACAAGTGGGTTCATGTACCTCATTAGAGTTAGCAGTTTGATTAGAACTTTCACTAGAAGATGAGAGAAGGAAGACAATTTTGCTGATTTTCTGATTTAGATCAAAGATGAGAACCATCTTCAGGTTTGGACAAATTACTATAAAGTTCTTGAGAGCTATGGTACAGAGCTCTTTCATTTTCTCCTGTCAGAGTTATTTAATTATCATGGCCAAGAAAATAACTGGTGAAATACTCAGCGTTGTTGGTGGTGACTGAGGATTCTGTATTGCAAGTCTGGGTTTTTTTCCAAATTACGTTACATTCAAGAATGACCAAGGAACACTTTTTAGTGAATTAGATCCACTACATCCATTTCCAGATCAAGACAGTGTTTTTGGGAAGTTCACTCCCACGAGGTGATGCTTGGGTGCACAGGGCCAAGCAGCCAGGAACCTGAGTGCGGAAACGGGACACAGTTAAAACTATTGCTAGGAATTTTTTGGTGTGTAAGCAGCATTTGGGGTACTTGCCATCTCTTTCTTTTGAGGATATGCACCCTGAAATTTTGTACTACCATTGTGAACCAGGTGAGGATGCTGGATGATTCGCGGTGTTTTGGACCTTTTCCTCAGAATGGAAGAGGTTTTTGAGAAGTCTGACACTGAGAAATCTCACTAATGGAATCTGAGTTTGATACTGTGAAAGAAGAAAGGCTAGTGATGACAGTTGGAAAGATGGGGTGAGATATTGTCCTCACTAAGGTCAATAATGTCTCTCAATTATTTCAGTGGAATGAGGGTTTCAGCATGGGGCCAGAAGTTGTCAATAGCTAAAATCTAAAATACTCAAGTCCCTTTTGTCTTGAACATTTCAGTAACTAATGTTTTTACTATCTTAAAATTTGTATATATGCGGTGTCAACCCATTCTGCATAACGTAAATTTAAGTGCTGTAGGATTTTCCAATATTTCTACATCACAGGAGAGCTAATCTACAAGATGTGCCCACCCCTGTGCAGAGGCCAGCACAAGATTTATGTATTGCTTGAGAAACTGTGATAGATGCTACTAAAGTTCATCCTTTTCAAAGGGCTCAAGGAATTTTTTCAAGAGAACTTTCTTGCCCGTGCAGTAGATCTGTGCAGCTTTGGAGTAGTATTTAAGTAGGACTTATATAATACAGAGACCTGTGTGGGACCCCTGCACAATAGAGAATGTCACCTGCAATATATTTAGTTCTTATCCTTAGTAAAGTGTTTTCAGAGGAAAGACATTTGTTGGCAGTGTCTGGCTCCTGGGTTGGCTCTTGACACAAACATAAATTTCACCCCACACTGAAAATTTCTTTAGTGGTCTTTGCATAAGTGATGCATGTTTTCACCTACAACAAAATTACATTCATGTGACTATAACAATTCTTAAGGATAAAAATTACATTTTTTAATGTTAACATTTAGCCACACCCTGTGATGTTTTATAAATATTTCTCAAAAACATTTAATTCAGTATGAAAGAATTCATAGTTGCCTTTGAAAATTAATTTTGGTTCTTAAAAGTAGATCTATATTGCACTTTTACAAAGGAATAAATGAAGATTTAAATGCAAATACACTTATTTGACAAACATATGAATAATGTTTTGTCTTGCAGAGGAAAACTGCTCCGTGTGACTCTAATGGGAGTGAGGCATCTACATGCTTCTAAAAATCTCTTTAGATCCTTACCTGTATCCTTAGGCTTCTAAATATCTTTTACCAGTTTGTTCACTAGGACTGCATTTGAAAGACTGGACACATCTTTTGCATCTAGGTTTTGTAGATAAACTGCTACATCAGTGTTGCAGTGTTAAGTTTAGTTATTGTGCAATTTAGGTAGTGTGGATATGGAATTACTTGACCTCACTTGCATATCAGGTAGTTAAAATTGAAAATTAACTTGATGGTGGCCATGAGTAATTAACAATGTTAAATTTCATTGCTAATTACTTGTGTCTGCAGAAAGATAAGGTGCATTTTTAAATTGCTGGACTTCAGAAATGGTGGCTTTACCTATATGAGTAGAGGGAAAAAAGAGAAAAAAGAGTATTAGTGAGTCAAAGAAAGGTTCATATGCTATCTCTGTTGTTTGTGCACCATATATGTATTGTCCTGTGCTGAAGAATTACCAAAATGCTTGTTTTCACAGCCAAGGATGAGTGATAACTTAAAAAAGATAAAGCCAGTCACATCCACAGTAATGCAGATCAATGACTGAGCTCCATGGAAGGAAAGAAAAAGGAACTTCATAGTATCTGAAGAAGTGGTTTCAAGAAGATACATTTGTTGAGATAGTATTTTTGAATGGTTGAGAACACTTGAGAGTATTTCTCTAATACTTTCATCTTGTATCTCTCCATGCAAATATGTAAATAATGTAATATTCAATATGTAATCTTTATGCAACTTGTTTAGTTCAAGTTTTGGGTTGTTTGGGTAGATTTTTTTCATAGTGGAGGATGGTCATTATTTTGTATGTATGTATAACAAGTCTTTTAGTGTGGATTATTCTGAACTTGCAGTTTTGCTTGTGGGAAGCATTGAAATTCTTATTACATTAACACTTTTAGTTAATAGACATGTTAATGGACAGCACTGTAAAGATGCCTCAGTAGCAGTGCCTACAGCAGGACCCTGATCTGCTGACCTCAGGAAGACTATTTTTACCTGCACACCTAGGGGAGGAGAAAGAACCTCTTGCCAGATCATCAAGAGAATGTGAACCAAGCTTAGTGGAGTTCCTTCTATATCCAGTCTCTTCACTCTCTTTCTATGCCAGAAAGCCTGTTGGTGTTTTGGTAATTGAATGTGGAACAGGAGGGAGAATACTTTATTTTTTCTCTATACAAAAAATAAAATAGCATTCCTTAAAAATCTTGTAGATGGGATTTGTTGAAGCATATGCATAGACACAAGAAATAGTCTTACAGAAATAGTGATTCATTTATTTAATGTATTTTCATCTGCTGTTTAATTAATGCAATTAATTGTAGATCTTTTCATATAATCTACAATACAATATGTCTTTCAAATACTGTAAGTACATTCCATTCACTATTTGTTTTTCTCTGCATGACATACGGTAATGTGAATACATCACAGTGGTACAATTCAACAACCAAAATATTTGAAAGCAGTTGAACTCATTAGGAATTCATGACTAAATCACCAATGGGTGAAAAGCATGATTTTTGTGTGAGGCTTATCTAAGAAATAATATGAAAACAATCTGGTGAGAAACAGGTAGAAAGTATTCTGGGGTTTAGAAGTTGAATTGGGAGCACTGACCCAGGGTCATGCTAATGATATTTTATTTCTGGTGCACAGCCAAGCAACCTTGGCCTCTTCAGTGACTGTTCTCCTACCTTACCATATGACACTGTATCAATGTCTTTTAGGTAGAAGGGGAGCATTCCCATACAAGACAAGATTTCCTGCAAGTCGGCAGCACTGACATGGAAAGCTCTGTTAATTTTCTGCAGTAGGGGAATCTGTTGCAGTGATTTTGGAAGTGTTGTCTGGTAGCTTTAGAAAGCTTGTAGATTTTCTTTCTTAAACAAAGTGGTTTGTGGTTTTTGTGCACCTCACCCCTTCTCAGGTATTATGTTTCATAGTCCCTTTGTCTGTGTGATTTTAGCATTTGATTTTCAGTAAAATGCTTTCCCACAGCAATACAATATTCCTGGTTTACCTTGCTAAATGGAAATTCAGGTCTTGAAATCAGCTAACTCTGCTGAAGCATAGAGCAGCTCTGCAGTGTCATGGTCATTAACAGTGCCAATCACAGCATTCAGGAACACATTTTTTCTATCACCATTACAGGCGCCAGTGGAACACTGTGGAGCAAAATGAATGGGGTTAGTGACATTACAGAAGAGAATGCTTGCCTTGAGAGACAAACTTGAAAATGCTTGAGAGACAGGGGAGAGATGACTTCTTCCAGCTGAGTTGTGTCCAACATTTTTATGCATCCAGTATAAAGCAAATACAGACTTATGTGAGATGCAGATAACTTTACCTCTTATGCAAACCTAGTCTATCCCAAGCTTTTTCATAGTTTTCCAGCATGTATAGATATATGCAGAATATTCTTTGGCTGGGTTAGCAGGTTGTTCTCCCATCTCTTTTAGTGCTGTTGGTTCACTAGAGATTATTAGGATGTAGTTGGGGCCTAATGAAAGGAGTGATAATGGTTCATTATTTTTCATGTACCTTCTGTCATGAAGCTATATAATGCCTAAGTGAATTTATGCATATTTCTTCCCTTCCTTCTCTTTAAACTTGAAGGCTGATTTTAGTGAAGTCTGATACATGAGCAGAGAGGTCTCAGAGGCAGGTGAGGTTCCTATAAATTTTGTGAATTTAGGTAGGTGTTGGCTGCTTGTCCTAGAGTTTACCTTTTCCCCTTGGCTGGCCTCCAGTTTCAGACTGGCCACCACTCCCTAGGGACCCTGGTCTGTAACCGAGGCTTCAGCATACAGTGATTCATCTGCTGGTCAAAACTGGTCACGACCTGGAGTTGTAATCCCTTTCTCATTCAGGTGTCTTGGTGACCAGACTTGGCTACGCTCAGCTGTGCATTACCCTGGAAATGTCACTGTGTGGTTTCTGCATCCGGGGCAGAATAGCAGGTAGCAAAGGCCATGCCAGTTTTGTGTCAGGCTGCACATCCTATTGACTGTTCAGTATCAAACTGATCCACAGCCAAACTGCTGAGCTCCTCTTGCCTCTTCTGCAGTTACTGCACCATTTCTCCCTGTGCTCATGGAATTATTTGCATGACTGTTATCAGTGCATAGGGATATATGTCAAATCAATCATTTTTGTAGAGCTGGGATATATAAATACTTCGATTTTCTGCTATCTTTAAGGTATGTTAGAGGTGAACCATGGAATGGACAGTATGTTGTAGGATTAGAGAAACTATTTAACAATAGAATTTTCTATTTCTAGCAATATACTGAGGGGGGATTTAAAAAATAATAGGATAAAATAGGATAACTGTCACTGACATCTTTCAAAGCCGTCTTTTAGGCTGTGCTTAGGGACAAAAATTAACAGTGTCAATGTAAGAGATATTTATTTTTTGCTGATATGACCAGTTCACATCTAGGCATTAGCCATCCTACAAATCTATTGTTCAAGTTTTAAGTTAATACATACAGTGTACACATTTATATATATATATATATATATATATATATATATATATATATATATATATAGGTCTATAGATATATAAACATGCATACATATATATATACACATACACACATACACACATATATATACATACATATATATGTATATATATTTATATATGGATGGGTGGATATTATATACATATGTGTATTATATAGTGTTTAATGACTCTGTATTGATTTAAAGCTCTGCAAAGAAGATATAAATTGTTTTACATACTGCTGAATGATAATTGCTTTGAATGCACAAGATTGAGACAATGGAGAGTCAAATCTGTAATGTCTCAGGTGGAGGGTGAATATTGTTTTGCAACAGTTACCACAAATATACGTTCTACTGCCAAGCTTCAGCTCTTATGATCTAGAAAGTGAAAATAGTTTTGGATATTCATGTCAGATCAGCTGTTAACTGTTCACTGCAAATAATTTGATACCTAGAACCTTATGCCATGGTCCCATTTTTTCGGTTTGTTTGATATTAAACATGAAATAATCTCATTTATATGTAGAATAAAGAGAACTAAGCTTTGTACTTGTGAGATGAGGAGAACAATCTCTCTCAATAAAGGTAGGTCATCTTGTTAAGAAACACAACAGTTTGAATTCTGCAGATATTATCAGAACAGCACTGTGAGGGCACAGTAGGAGGAACTGCATGAATGCAGCTCTGATGTAACTCTAAAACTGTAAATATTAATTTACCACTGCATTGCCTGTTTCATGGAGGTATGAAAGAATAAACATTTTTTTTGAAATGTCGCCTGCAAAACTAGTCAAGCCTAATAGTAGCAAATGGCAGCATCTTTTGCTAAATTGGATTAGTATTTGCATGTGGTCAGGCAATGTTTGACTGTGGTATTTAAAGTAAAGAGTGAAACATTGAGCAGAATCAGGATGTTTCACTGTACTAGATGAGACAATCTTCTGGCAGGAGAAATCCATGGGATCTGATTCCAGCTACACATATTGTTTAGTGCTGGTTGTATTTTGTTTTCTGATTTATTACATAATGTCAGGCTATGGAGCTGAGACCTGGACCTAAATCTTGCCCTAAGAGGCAGGTATCTGAATAAGCAAACATGGAAGTCAGTCTTATTTGCCCACATCCCACTCTCCCTCTCTCATTGGTCTTGCATTTTTATGGACTCTGAAGAGTCCAGGATAAACAGGAGACCATGCTTTCCAGGACTGTACCGTCTAGTACTTTAGAGAACTTTTTTTGGAGGTGGGAGACTGAGCTTGAATTCCAGATCTTTATTTTGTGCAATGTCAGTAAGTACTAAGTGGAAAAAAAGCTGGGTTTCCTGCAGCATTTGGGCATTGGCTGAACTCAGCACTGCTGCTGAGTGGAGTTACCTGAACACACCACTCAGCTCAGACTCTTGTAGGGACATTGCTGGAAGCAAGACATTTAGGTTCTGCTCTGTTTCACATCTGGACCGCCAGGATTCTGCACTGCACACTCTTGGTCAGTTCTATGTGAAAGGAAAGCTTGTGATCTCACATCTGAAGGGCAAATGTCAAATGTCAATTGAAAAGTTAGCACTGATAAGTCTCTATTGCTGCAGTGAGATGTCTGGGTCCTTTTTTGAGTTCTGCTCAAGTAATGTTTTAGATAATTAAACTACCTCTTAAGCTCTTACAGTTCCTCATTGCATAATTTCATTAAGTCTCACTGTACTTATTTGTTCTCCATTATTAAAACAAAAAGTGGAAATAAGAGATCCAAATACTATTAATCCGGTTTTCCTAATCTGAGATATGTACTTGGGCAAAAATGTGCTCTTTTAATGAGTCAACATAACAGCTCCTCACATTACAGTACCAGCAGTAACCAAGTAAAACATACCTGTTGTGTAATTCTGTGCTGCATTGTAAATTTGGTATTAATGTAATGCTTCAAAAGCTAACAGAACATTTAGTTGATATACTGTATCTGTCTATTATGTATAATATCTCTTCATAAATATGCATGCATAACAAAACTGGCAATTTGAAGAATTTATGTAAAACTTATGAATTCTCTTTGAAATTACAGGTCCTCAAGATATATCTGTTTCAACCTGCATGCTCTATGTTGATGAAAAGAAAGAAGTTCTTTCTTTTCTCCTAACCTTTTTAGTGTACTGAATTTTCAAAGGACACTGCCACAAGGCCAACCATGGAACACAATGAAATGCTGGCAAGCTGAAATAAGGTGGAAGACCTTCAGACATAAAGAGCAATTGCTCAAGGATGATTTATATTCCCATGTAGATTAGTTACCAAAACATGGATCACATCTTGGGAAAGCCTGGTGATGGTGGAAGAGAAGTAGAAGAAGGGAAGAGAAGCAAAAATTTAAAAAGGGAAGGTATCTTAATGGCCATTCTGGAGTAAGACATAAGAAATAAGAAGAAAAACTTGTTGCCGGAATGTAAGAAGTTATTTTCTACCTTCACAGCCAGACAGAGATCGTTGAAAACATAAAATTAGTGGAATTACAGGGTTAGATTCAAATTCATTTTTGAACAATTTAGATAAACCTAGTTAGACAATAAATGGAGCTGGGATAACCTTTGGTGGATACAGTGAGAAGTTGGAGAGAGTGAAAGTAAAGGCCTTAATTATGAAACTTTCAGACTTCTGATATACTTGGCAGTCTTGAAATACAATTATGAACATACTTAAATTAAAACTCTTTCAAGGTGAGTTAGGTTTGCAACCCTTAAGCTCTTTAACCTTTACTTAAAAATCTGTTAATTGGAGGTATGGATATTTAAATATGGCTTCTACTGAACAGATACACTTTCAAAACAGAAAGCAAAATAATGCTTTTTAATATAAAAGGCCTACATGTTAATTCATGCCTGGGAGCTTCTAAAATTGAAAAATACAAGAGTAAGAGGATGAATAATTACTTGTACTGATAATATGTTGAGACTTTAACATTGAACTTCCAAGTGCTAGAATGAATAAAGAGATACAAGTCTAGTAGACTTTAACTCAGCATTATGGTTTAAGGCTTAGGTATGCTGTGATGCGAAAAAAAGTGCATTAGATAGCAGTTTTGAGAAAGGATTTTTTAAGCCTCTCTACCAGGGGATGGTGGAAGATTTGTTCTGGTCTGTTCAATGTGAGCATCCTAGAAGGAACTTTTAGAACCAGTGTAGTTTATGTGTTTCTATTACTTTGGTGGTAAGTTTAAAGAAACGTATCTACTTAAGATACTCTTTGCAAATGTCCCAGTTTCATAAAAACTACATCTTTCTCTGCCTTTGTAATAAGACCAGAAACAGTTACTGTAAGCAGATGACAGGAATTAGCTATTTCAAAAATGAAAAACACTTTTTTTCACTCATGAAGTTTATTTATTTATTTATTGTGATACCACAAGAATTTATTCTTGTGATACCAGGGTTCAGCTTCTGAAGCACAGGACAAAAGGAAAGCGGGGTTGCAGCACCACATAACGAAAAATTAAAAACCCAGTGCTCTAAGAGGATATAGAATTCTTACTGACCAAATTGCTTAGCTACTACTGCATGAAAGAATATATTTAAGTACGTCTGTCAGTGCCTCTGCCCTGATTCTATGACATTTATATTCCCAAAACCTGTATTTTACACTGAATTAGGCAACTTTCATTGTCCTGAGTTACAACAGTTGACATTATGATATATTAAGGCAGTAAACTGGCAATTATTATGTACAGTCAATTTCAAATTATTTTGGTACTGTACATAAAGTGATCACATACTTTACATTCATTACAGGAAGGTCAGTATCCCTTTGGAAGTAGAAGGGATTTTAATTCTTAATTCCTATTAAATCTATTGGGAGTTAAGCAGAGAAACCTCTGGAAAAACTCAAAATTTCAGATTTCTAGTCCTTTACATTTCTATCTATATCTATAATAATTTCCTTGCTAACCCTTCTGAAATTGAGAGTATGTAATCCTTTTTACTGGGATTTCAGTGTTACTTTTGGGCAGGAAAAGAAAATCTATGAAGTTCTTATTTAATACATAGAACCTCATGTAGACTAGGTGAAAGGAGTTCCTAAGGAACAGTTTGACACAAACACAGATTGCTTTTATTACTAAAATAGTAAGAACAACAAGGCAGAAAGGTAAGCAGATGTACATCAGTCATGTATGGCACACATACACTGAAAGTGTGCAAAGAGGCACTTTATACTAGTATGGTGTCCTTGAGAGTGGGGTGACTTGTGGGTTTTCCTTTGCCTTTGTTGATAAATCTTGGGGGGGCAAAATAGTAGAGGCTAAGTTGAATACACAAGTTCTGAAGTGTATTTGTGGAATAAGAGTGGGGAGAATAATTTTTTCCTAATATTTATTAAGATGTAGGTCAAATAATTTACTGGTAGCAGACTGAGAGGAAAAAAAAAGGGGATCTATTTTAAGAACCAATTTAGATTTTCATATAAATGGAAATCAAGAATAATTCTACTGCGTTACACAGAAGTATAAGGGCTGGTGCAAGGTCAGAATGAAACCTCTTGTGTTTTCTGTTCAAAATGAATTTAAATCAGGATGACTGCACTGATTTCAGCAACTTCAGGCTGTTTTTAAACCAGATGAAAATTTGGCATTCAGGTATCATAATAAATAATTCAGCTAATATATTTCTAAGGAAGGAGATGTAGATGGAGACTAACATGGCTGCAGTTCCCAATGAGCACCATCTGGTGCAAGGTGCTCCACTGGTCCAATGCAGGGACCCCTCCATCCTATCAATGTATCTTCTTACATCCAAAGCTGTATTTTGTATTTGACCTTGTCCTAAACTCACACTGATGCCAATGGGAACTCCGTGTGCAACAAGGTCTTTCATTCTGCCTGTCAAATCTTAATATTTTCAGTGTTGACTTGGGCAGGAGTTGACATAATTCACATTTGGGGCTTTACGCTGAAGCAGTTGAATTCCATTTGGAGTACAGTACTAGCCCCATAAACCCATCTCTAAAAATTCCACTCCAAAAAGAGGATTAGTACATTAGTACATTAGTGTACATGTGTTGCATTTGCTCCCTTTTTTCCATAACCTTTTAATACCTCAGGGATTGAGTTTCACTAGACACAGTGGGAGAATCCTGGTACATCTGGTTTCCCTGTGGTCTTACATGATGACTGAACAGCCTCACAGCTTTTGCAGTCAGGTTCCCTATAGGCTCACACTGTGATTAGATTTGTTCACCACAAATATATCCTTGTTTGCAATGAAGATACAAATGAATTGAGCTTCTGTTTATGCATCCCATTTACAACTAGGATTTCATAGAATCATACAGTAAATTAGGTTGGAAAGGACCTCTGGAGGTCACCTTGTACATTTCTTGGCTCAGACTCTTCCCAAAGATGATTTCTGTTTTCCCTTTTTTGGGATGGATAATTCAGAATATCCTTTCATCTGACAGTGTCCTTTGCTTTTCTACTTCCCCTAGATCTATTCACCCCAGCCCACATGGATGCTGTATTTTAAAAGATTATATATTGGGTTGTATTAATAATAATTAATATTATTAATTAATATTAATTAATATAGTAGTTTAATATTATATACTAATATTATTATTTAATTATTAAAAAAAAGTGTACCAAAAATACTAAATTTTGAAATGGGAAATCTGGCATGGAAATTTAAAGATGTAACAGCCACACAGCTATTCCTGAACGTTTAAACAAATAGCTCATCACCTATTTTTTTCACAGGAGGAGATGAATCTACGGAGTGGGAGGGTAGCAGTGGCCTGGGCATGCATTTGGCACCCAGGGAGACACAGCTGCCTGTCGCTTCCTAGGCAGGATTTGAGGTTAGCCAGCATCCTGTGCATCAGGACAGCCTGCTGCCATAGCTCTGCCATGGGGGGTGTTTGTGGCAAAGTTATATGGGATTCAGAAGGCAGTATCTTTAGAAGAGCTTGATTTCAATTTAAGACAATACAATTTTTTGAGCTGACTTCATTGAGATTCACATACGCACTTGTTCTCTGAAAAGCACACGTTGCCTATTTTTAATATAAAATATATTTTTGTGATTTATGGTTTTTTTTCCTGCAAATACAGTAGGATGAAAAACATGGCTGTGTGATATTTAGTGCTGAATAGTGGTTTCTTATTGGCAACTGCTCCATACATACAATCAGCATTAATTTTAATTTTTTTAAATTATTAATTAAATTATTAATTTTATTTTTTTAATTATTACTTTTTATGGAAAATGACTTTTTTTTTTTTTTCAGTAGATATAGACCACTTTATATATTATATTCTATCTGAAAATATCAGATAGACTTTTGGAATTTGATCACAAATGGCGTTTCTAAAAAGATCAAAGTTTTAAAGAGCTGAATTGTTCCTTACTTTTCACACAGATGCTGAAATAAATATGAGCTGTTGAGGAAAAATGAGTCAATATGGGTTCTGCTGATATTTCGGGTCATTTTAATAGATAAAGAATAAAATTTAAAACTGCTACCATGGGACTTATGAACAATCATGTTATGTTGAAGACTGAAAAATAGGTACAGATATTGAGCATGTAATTTCCATAACCATATCAGTTCAGAAATATATTGGCAGAAAATGCCCTTGAAAAATTCTAGAATAAAGACATTCTTATTTCACAGGTAACTCATGAAATGGAAAGTGAACAGATTTTGATAAAGTGACCATTTTCTTCACTTTAATTGTGCTGAGATTAAAACTGGTCATGTTTTAAGATGGTCGCTTTTCTGTGAGAGGGTAGGGAATGACATGGAGTTATTAATTATAAGCACTATCACAGTGTGTGCAATCAGCTGCACAAACAGAAGAATGGAAAAACAGAAGAAAAAGACAGACCCTTCTCTTCTAAAGTTTTACACAACTGTGTGGCTTTGCAGTGTTTAGCTCTGTTCAGGAAAAGAAGGTAATTTTCATGCTTTTATACTTGCCAAGTGGAGAGTAGCAGTATGAAGATGTATGTAAAAATTTTAGTGCCTTGAATGAATGGCAGCTGAGAAAGCTGCCAGTACTTTTGGTTCCAGTTGAAATTTCCAAGACAATGACTAGTGAGGAGGAACACAGCCAATACAGGAAGACTGAAGCAGAACACAAACTTTAACCCAACCCAGCAGCAACATCTAGTTTTCTGCATCAGTGTGCTTGCAGACACAATTCTCTCTTCCCTGCCTCTAATGTTTGCAGCTCCTAGGTCTGATGGAGGGCACTCTGCTTTCAGGCCTTCACTTATGCTGTGTATGCACCTTCAGCAAATTTGCTGATGACACCAAGCTGTGTCGTGCAGATAACTCACCAGAGGCAAGGGATGCCTTTCAGAAGGACTGTGACAGGCTCAAGTGGTGGTCCCATGTGAATCTCATGAAGTTCAACAAGGCCAAATGCAAGGTCCTATATCTGGGTTAGGGCAATCCCAGACACTCCTACAGGCTGAGTGGAGAGGTGATTGAGAGCAATCAATCTGCAGAGAAAGACTTGAGGGTAATGGTTGCTAAAATACTCAACATGAGCCAGCAGTGTGCACTCGCAGCCCATAAAACCAGCTGTGTCCTGGGCTGTATCAAAAAAAGTGTGGTCAGCAGGTTGAAGGAGGTGATTCTCCTGTTCTACTCTGCTCTTGTGAGACCCCAGCTGGACTATTGGGTACAGTCCTGGTGCTCCCAACAAAAGAAGGACATGGAACTCTTGGACCAAGTCCAGAGGAGGGCCATGAAGCTGATGACTGGAGCACTTCCCCTAAAAGACAGGCTGTTGGGGCTGTTCAGCCTGGAGAAGAGAGGGTTGTATAGATACCTCATTGCAACCTTCTGGTATCTAATGGGGCCTACAGGGAGGCCAGAGATAGACACTTCATCAGAAACTGTAGTGACAGGACAGTGAGTAATGGGTACAAACTGAAAGAGAGGAAATTTAGGTTAGATATTAGGAAGAACTGTGATGGTGGTGAGGCACAGGAACAGGTTGCCCAGGGAGGGTGTGGGTGTTCCAACCCTGGCAGTGTTCAAGGGCAGGTTAGATAAGGCCTTGAACAACCTGGTTTGGTGGGAGGTGTCCCTGCCCACGGCACAGAGGGTTGGGACTAGATGGTCTTTAAGAGGCATTCTACCCCTTAACAGTCTATGAATCTATGGGCCTCTGCTTAGCACACTAAAGGGACATTTTGTTTTATTTTTCTCATGAAAATCTGTTTTGATCTCATCAGATGGATGATCCAGAAACAAAAGGCTCTGCTGACTCTCTAGTATGCCTGTACCTTAATGTGACAGAGCTTCCCACACATTTTCAAATTCCATTACAGAGACACTGAGCTGAGGAGATAGTACAAGGTCTGGAAATATTTTGAATGCCTATATATTTTTATTGTTCTTTTAATTTTAATTAGTTCAAAGAAACATGTATTTCTATGTTATTTACCATATCATAACTGGCATGTAAATTCCAGATAGCTTGCTGGAAAACTTGTTTTCCAAATGTAATATTTAGTGTTACTGTATATTCACATGAAATGAAAATCTTTGTAATTTAGAACCTGATTACATTCTTCAAGAACTGAATACTGAGCAGTGTAGTCGGTGTCTAATGTATTAAAAACTTGTCACTTGAAAGTTCTGAAGATTGATTTCTGCAGAAATTAAGTAGCTTGGGTCCTGTGCATCAATAGTCACATCAAATATTACCCAATATGTTTTGCTGCATTTGGTTCTGAATTAGTAGTGTCACTTTTTTTATCTTGTGAACATACTTCCTGATGACTTCAGATCATGTACTATTTGTTCAAGTGTAAACTGGGAAGAAAACCAGACTCAAGCTCTCCTTTCCACCACTCCTAACAATCTCATCAGGACACCAGTTAAGATCTGCCAAACCTTTCATCAGATGTAGAAATGAATGGAAAGGTTGCTTCTGTAATTAGCAATAATTAGTGCATTTACCATGTTAACAGACCTATTACAGTTCATTTAGCCATGTTTATCTTGTTATAAACAGTGAACTCCCCTTCTCACAAAGCTTATGTAAAGAGCATTGCGCAAAGAGGAACCAGGGCTTCAGACTATGTTTAACTGTGTCTAGTCAGTACACAAGAGTCTGGGCTAGTCCAGGGACAGCTCCCATGGAAAGGCATAGTGGCACAACACACTCCAGGAAACTCCATGAGTATCCTGGAGATACCAACTGCTTCCTGTGACTCTACTGTAAGCCAGTGATTCTCCTTCCACTTTGCCCCAAGGATACAACTGGGATGTGAGCATTAATACCTGTAAACCTGTAAAGGTCCTCAAATGCAAGATGTCATAGAATTGTCAGGTCTCACAATAGTATTAAAGCAGCATCACGCAGCAGGATTTATCTAAGTAGGAGAAAGAGGTTTACCTGCATTCATACACCCAGAAAAGCAAGTGCATTTGACCTGTGTGAACCCTCTGTATTCCAGCCCCAGCTACAGCTGTACATATCAGAATGGTAAGCCCTAGCTGCTGTGCAGCACTTGAAAGCATGTCAGGAGAAGTGAAGGCCTTCTGTCCATTCACAAAGAGACTGTGCATAGACTGTTAAATGTTTTATGATGGCTGTTTTTTAACTACACTATTGTTAAAGCATATGGAAATCACAGCAGTCAAAAGCTACTCTTTCTTGTCCTGCAGGTTTTTTTATCAGAGGGTAGGTTGTGTTTGTTAAGAGGTGGCTGTTTCTACTTTCTCCTCTGAAAACAGCTACTGAAAGTATTACCCTAGACTACAAAGTGAAT
The DNA here is from genome assembly GCF_971803275.1 of Cyanistes caeruleus. Classification (NCBI taxonomy): domain Eukaryota; kingdom Metazoa; phylum Chordata; class Aves; order Passeriformes; family Paridae; genus Cyanistes; species Cyanistes caeruleus. The sequence continues at coordinate 25,984,248 of NC_141704.1, read as the reverse complement.
AGATTTGTGTAGTAGCTGAAATCCTGAAAGGCTTAGAATCCTCTTTTCACAAAATGCTGGGATAACTTTTAAAGTTAAAAAGAAAAAGAGAGTATAATTCAAATAACTGCAGCAATAGAACATAATATTTCATTAACCCCCCCCAAACAAACAAACAAAGCAACAAACAACCCACAACAAAAAAGCAATAGAAAATGGTCTTGTGTCTCCAGCTAGAAAACTGACATAAATAGCTTTTCTGGTATAAGGGCAACTGCATAAGAGATGTTGAAAATTCAGTCAAAAGGAAAAAGAAATACTTCAAGTTTTCCTTGTACCAGGCAAACAGGAATCTTTGCAACTACAAGCTGACTGTGCCAAAGTAAGGGGACCAGCTCCCTGAAGTGCTTTAAAGTAACAGTTACTGAAATGGGATAAACAGATATTAGGACTAAGAGAAGTACAATCACTGCACAAATGTTAACTGAAATCATACCATATGATACATTAGTTCATAAAGTTATTTAACATAAGCAAAAGTAGGTAAGAAAATAATAGCCAACAGAAGGAATTTTGACAGTTTCAGTCATTTCTGTCATCTCAATTTTCCTTTTCAGAAGAATTACTTCATCAAGCTGATGACAAATCATATGTCAAAGTTTATTAAGAGGAAAAACAGGGGTATCTGATTTTACACTCAAATAATTGACAAATACAAGTCTTTAGCAATAAAGCTTCATCAGAACGTAGGAAACAAAGCCATTATGCTGTGCAAACACCTTTCAATGAAGTACATACAGCTTTGGGCAAATAACACAATGTCTCATATCCCTACTGCCTGAAGATAATCTGAAGATAATTAACTTTGTTAAAATTTTGTTCTCCTGCGGTGAAACTGTTGCCAGGGATCTTTTTCAAAGTGTAAGTAAAGGAGTCTGTGAAAATCTGCTTGTGTTAAAATGTATTCTATTGAAAGAGCAATACTTAATATTTTACTGAAAAAATGGCAAAATTTTTTAACTTTGGGAAGTATAAAGTGAATTGATTGGCAATTTTATGAAGGGGGTTTATTGGGTATTTTTGTTTTATTTGTTTTTTGCTTTTTTTTTTGTTTAGGTAGGCTGGAACATCAAAGATCACATTTTGATCTGTGCTTGCACCCACCCAGTTGGAATTATCATGTGCAGGATCATATGCTGCTAGGCAGCTTTCAAAGGTGATACTTCTGTCTGAAGCTCCTCTTAGGGCTGTAAATTTCATTTGTACATAGTAATTGTGCATTGGGTCCCTTTCTAGCAAAAATGGCATGCAGAAATCAGGATTTGGAGAACATGATCTTCCCACCCAATTATTTATGTAAGACCTGCCCATAGTCATTGCTTTGTGCTCTGCTGAACAGAGAGACAGAGGAAGTGGAAGAATAGTATCAAAATACATAACTCCAAAAGATAAAAGCCAAGATTTCTAGCAAAGAGTGGCAGTGTCCACAGCACAAGATCAGAAGGAAATTCTGTGAACTGTGGAGAGCTCATCTTCCTATGCTCCTTATTCTGCTGCTGTTACAGATTGTGCTCCTTGGTTCAACTTAGAACACCCTAACAAGTCAGAGGGGCTTGTGGCAGACACTCTTGGCTGAGCCATTTCACCTTTGGTACTTAAAGAAACAGGTCCTAGACACACTACAGTCTTTCAACCATAGACCACACAATCTGTCTGAGCACGAATAGAATAAGACTATTTACATCTCCCATTTTGCACCAGGATTTTTTACTTTGGTTTTGGTCCAAACCTTCTATGGAAGTCATATGCATCAGTTAGAGAAGCCTATTAGTTATTAACATAGGTTTGTTATGAGGAATACACTCAAGGACAAAAGACTAATTGACTAAGCCCAGGGTTTTAACAAATTCTTCCAACATTGTAAAAGAAACATGTGCACAATGATATTACTATAGTTCTAATAACCTCCTAATGCAGAAATACACAGAATTTCTCACACAAAATAGTTAAGACTTAGGTTTTGGAGAAAAAAGTACAAATATCAAATAAACCTAGTGTGCCCAGAAAAAAGGATAAGTACAAAAAATAAACAAGAGACAGAGTCCATACCCCTAATCTGATTTACATAGCCTTACATGTACTTTACTTGAACTAGATGTTAAATACAAATGGTATTTGTGATATCATTCTTAGGTGTATTTACTTGGTAGTAAGAACATGGGCTACAGAATGGCATATTCTAAAATAAAAATACTCTAAAAATATTCTAAAAGAAAAAAAAAACAAAACCCTTTCATGTTTCCTTAGTTCTCTTAAGTCTCATCCATGTGACAGCAGCAGTGAGCTGTTAGGTGTAAACTGTCATTACAGAGAACGTGAGCATGAGCACACAACTTAGAGCAGTCTGCTCACTAGCTATCTAGTTAAGACTAATTTCAAAAGTCTTGTCATCTTGACTGGAAGATTAATAGCTGCTTCCTCCTGATTAAACTTCGAAACCAAAATTATAGAACTTGTAGATGGCCTCCTTCACGTGCTAAATTTATAAACTTTCACTGTGAGCCACTCTACAGTTTTACTTCTCCATTCAAAAAGTTTTTACCTGGCAATATTTACCTAAGGGAATATTTAATCATGAACAATATAAAATTATCTTTTTTGTAATGAGGACAGATCATTCAAATCACTTTTACTGGGCAGAGTCTTTGTTGTACTGAACAGTAAGAGGGGTTTGCAGAAGTATCTACTACATATTTTTTGAAAGTTATCTAGAACCAAAGCTCAGTCTTACACCCAACCCCAAGCCATGTATGGAAATTCACTTCATCTGAGCATTTTCTTGAGGTCACTGCTGCCCATTCCTTCTCCTTGCATACAAGCCAAGGCAAGCGCAGAATCCGACGACACTGACAGCGAGGCCTAGGAGGAAGGCAATGGTATCTCCTGCGTCCAGGGCTTCAGCTACTGGCAGCACCAGCAGCAGTGACACGAGGACCAGGAAAAGTTTTGAGGTGTTCTTGGTTGAAGGCATGCTGAAGACCAGCCAACCCCACGGGGAAGTTAAATGAAGAAAGTGGAGGACAGCAGGTACTTCGCAGGTATCTACAAGGAAAACAGAAGGAACATTACAGGATCTTCCTTCCTTTCCCCCTCGATTTGTCTTACAAAAGCCAACTCATTGATGCATTACAGGTCTTTGTGTGGGGCTCATGAAATTTAGGTTTTATCTTTTCAATTACAAAAGCAAATGACTTATTATTGTGAGACAGCCACAGTGGATTTGCTATCTTGTTGTGGAAACTAATCTTATGAAGACTTACCGTGAGGTGAAGTCAGAACAGGCTCTCCTGTCTGCAGCTACCAGAGCCTGCTTACCTGGTGCTTTGCTAGGCGGGCCTGTTTCACCAGGTGTTTAGGGCCTGATGGCTGCTGCACATCCCCCACCCACACTTCTAACACCGGGAATCCTCGGGATCCGTGAGCACGAACAGACTACGGTACACTGGGCAGGGAGTGAATTTAACCTCCCGGGCAGTGCCACCGTGCACACCCTCACTGCGGGACGAATGTCTGTCGTGCTTCCCGCAACTCGGAAAGGTGCACGCCGGCACCAGCCCGGACCGCCCTCTCCGCAATAGTTCTTGCCGCGGGGATGGCTCGCTCCCGGGGTGCACACGACGAAAACCCGCGCCGGGACACCCGAATAAGCGGCTGCTCCGCTCGCACCCCGGCGGGGCCGCTGCCGGACCCCGCCAGCCCCGGGGCGGCCGCGCCGCCCCGTCCCGCCGCCGCGGGGCTGCGGGCCGGCCGCTCCTTGGGGCAGCCCCCGGCAGGCCCTGCCCGCACGGTGCCCCTCAGTCACCTCCTGCCGCCGGCTCCGGGCTGGGGCCGTCCCCGCTCCGCGCCGCCCGCGGGGCGCTCAGCAGCCGAAGGCGCCGGCCCGCGCCGCCCCGCCGAGCTGCCACTGCCCGGCCGCGGCCATGACAGGAAGGGGCGGTGGCGCGGCCGGGGGCGGGCGTGACTCGGCCGGGCCTCCTCCGCTCCGCTGGGCTCCGCTCCCGCTGAGGCGCCCGCCCGCTTCGCCCCGCCGCGCCCACCGGGACTGCCGGGGGCGGCTCGGGGGAACAGGCGTCGCCAGCTGCCCGGGTGGCCCCAGGCCCCGCCGGTGGCCCCGCGAGCGGTGCTAGCCTGGCCGGCCTGGGCCTGGAGGGACGCGGCGGGGCCGGGCGCCTCCCGGGAGCCCTGGCCGCCGGTGCCGGCTGCTCCCCAGGGCGGCTCCCAGCCGGAGCCGCGGAGTGCCCGCGGTCCCATGAACCTCGGCTCGTGAGAGTGTCAACAGGGAGAAGCGGGAACACGAGCCCTCACTGCAGCTCCATGGAAGTCAAAGTGTAGAAACACGCCGATTTGGGCTGGTCGTCTGATCTTCTACAAATAAACGAGTAGAAGAAGTCACCATGAGTTCGCGTCATTTCAGATTCAGGCCCTTGTGATAACAGCACTAATATGTGCCATCATAACCAATTCCTACTGTGAGGAAAGCAGTTAAAGCAGTTTTATATGGTAGAGAGCAGCCGCAGCCTTGCTAAACAAAAATCTAAGGGAAGTGTTAACAGGTAATTAAGTGAGAGCACTCCCCAAGATCTCAGCTCGTCCCAGCTTTTATGTTATTTATGCTTTGGGTAAGGCTGCTTGTAGAAATTGCGTATTAGGCTGTTTTGTTGCACTAGGTAATTCCGAAGCAGAGCCCAGCCTTTATTTTTCAGTGGCAAAGGTGTGTGCCCAAGTTTAGATAAAAGACCAGTAAGCAAATATTATAAGTTCATAGTATGTCTGTGGAGCGCTCAGAGAAATAACCTAAAGAAAGTATCCTAATTTAATGTCAAAATCAGTCTAGAATTTGTAATTCATTATGACAAGCATTAACTCATGACTGAGAACCCATGTCCTCACAATGTTCCCCACGACTTCTGTAAAAAAGCAACTTTTATAAATATTTCTCTTTACCAAAGCAATTTCTAATGAGCTTCTTTAAAGAGAAGCGGAGATCAAGATCATTCAAGATTCAACATACATACAGCTTTGCCTCTGCCTTATGAAATTTCACTGTAATTGCTTTTGAGCAGCCATTCTTCATAGCTATAGGAACTTCACACATCTGAGGTTAATCCTTTTATTAATGTTCTTCTTTTCCCCATCAGTCAGGATCCATCAGCTATCAATTGTCATAAGACGATAAATTTCCAGGGATAGAAACATCTTTTTGCTCCTTTATTCAAAGTACCATGAAAGCATCATCCTTATAAGCAGGAGTGCCTAGACTCTGATAATGCAAATAATAATGAATATCAGTGTAACTCATAAACATCCTTTTTATTAATGAAATGCCTATTTTACAGTTTTTCAGATCTTAAATATTTGATTCTTCATGTTCAGTTCTGAAGGCATTTTCTCAATAAGCTGATGCCAGATAAACTCACATCAGAAAAATCTTGAAATTTCTGAGCATGTCGTGGGATGGAAAAGAGTAATGCTGTGATGCCTTAATCAGTCGCAGATAAATCATAACCCCTAAAAACCTGAAGAATGCAATTTGAAGTGCAGATATGTCATCTCAATCACTGCTGTCACCTCAGAAGAATGGGCCTTGGAGTCCTGGCCCTCTTAGTTCCTTGCTTAGTCTATTTACTGCATCCTGCACTGTTGACAAGTAAATGTTATATTGTTCTGAAGTGTCAAAAAATGTTGAATTCATCCCTCTAAATTTTGGTGCTCTATTTGTTGTTGCCACCACCTACCAACTAAAATTTTCAGTACTTGCCATTTAGTCCCACAAAAAAGACACAAAGGGATTGAACAATGACTTTCAAATCTATCTTTTATAATTAGAAATGTCAGTACCAAAAAACTGTGGCATTTTTGGACCTAAGGATTTTGACAGTCAGGAGTGTAAAATCCAAGAGAAAGACCGGGTTAACACGCTCCTCTTAATATCTCAAGAACTATACACATTCGCAGGCAGTTGTAATGACACAAAGTACAGTATGTATGTGGAAAATATTGATTGTAAGATATATGATTTATTAGTAACATCACGGAAGTGCCATTGAGAGCTAGAGAACAGTGCCATTTGGGGATATTTCTTTGGCTTATTAGCTCTTTCAATTCCACTGCATTTTGTAGCTTTGGCTTTCAGAAACAGTGCTTCTTTGGCAAAAAGCCAACAAAATCCAAACAGTCAAGGAGGCTCTATTGGTTTTGTGCTGTCAGAATAGCAGAGAAATGTGTATTCAGCTTCAAGCTCTGCCATCAACTTCCTGCATCACCTCAGGCAAATCTTCCTTTTGACCTATCACAGCTTTGATTGCTTAGCTCAAGCTATTATGTAACTAATATTCAGAGGAAAGTCAGAGGATTCCCAGAGCTGACAAGCTAAAGCTTTGTAAATTTTGAGCACAAGGCTAAGGAGGTAGGTATATGTGAGACTGGAAATTGAAAATAAAGTGTATTTTCTGGAGCGGAAAAAGTTATAATCAGCTACACCCTGAAGGGGGTACTTGTGGGGGTTTTGGATTATTTTTTTCTTCCTCCTTCTTGGTTAATCTAGTTTTTCGAGAGCTGTTTGTTTATTGCATGACCACAGTGATCTGATGTCATGCTTTCACCCCAGCCAGCAATGTAGCCCCATGTGGCCACTTGCTCCCTGCCCCACCAGCAGGCTTGGCAGAGAGAATCAGAAGGGTAAGAGTTAGAAAACTCAAGGGTTGAGATAAAGATAATTTAATAGTAAAAGCAAAAGCTGCACTCACAAAGCAAAACAAGGAGTTAATTCACTGCTTCCCATGGCAGGCAGGTGTTCAGCCATCCATAGGAGAGCAGGACTCCTTCACACATAACAGTTACTTTGTGCTTTGGGTTTGCCTGACTAAGCTTTGGTAGCAGAGGGGCTACAGGGGTGGCTTCCGTGAGAAGCTGCTAGAACCTTTTTCCATGTTTTCATGGCAGTGCCAATCCTTGGCAGCTCCCAAGATGTGCCACTGGTCAAGGCTGGGCCCATCAGAAATGGTGGTAGTGCCTCTGTGATAACAGATTTAAGAAGAAGAGCTATTGCACGGTTGTAATTGTGGCCAGAGAAGAGCGGGGTGAGAATATGTGAGAGGAACAACTCTGCAGACACCGAGCTCAGTGCAGGAGAGGGAGGAGGCGTTCCAGGCACCAGAACTGAGGTTCCTCTGCTTGGCTGGTTCTAGTTGGGCACCAGTCTAACCTATTGTGGTTTAGATTTGCTAATTTCGATTTCTTGGCTCTGTGTAAGCCTTGCTCAGAAACAACAAAAACACCCCTACATTATCAGCACTGTGTGCAGCACAAGTACAAAACACAGCCACATACCAGCCACTGTGAAGAAAATCAAGTCTACCCTGGCTGAAATGAGCATGTCTGAGAAGCTTTCTGAATAATTTTTGGACATCAGTTGCACTGCTGTAATGAGAAAGGCTAACTGATTATAGATAACATGCTGACTATGGGGCAGAGATTATCACTTCTGCAAGCACATGTTCACCCTTGAGCTACTTTTCTCTGACGATACTTAATCTGACATTTTAGCTGACTATCACTATGTCTTCATCTTTTCAGTCATAGATCTACATCCAGTTTTTCTCCTACACCAAACATTTCCTCATTTGGACTTCACCATGTCTTTCTCCTTCTTTGAACAAACAGGCCCTACTGTAACTACCTCATTTGCTTCTGCAGAAAAAAGCCCGAAGTTAAAATACAGAATTAATTACTTCTATAATTAGCCTTTTCCATATTTGCCTCTTGGTCTGCTGTCACACAAATGTTGATTTCATTATTTCTCTTACTTCCTTTCTTATTATCCCTTTCCTTTCTATCCTGTGTGTTTACTTCATCTTGCCTTTTTTCCTTTCTGTTTCTCAAAGTCCTTAAGTTTCATCTAAAATAAAGGTAGGTAGTCACAAATCATCCCTGTCATAAAAATATCCATTGGATTCCCTTCCTGAACCTATCACTTCATCTGTTTTATTCCTCTCATCTCTAATCGCTCCAAACATACTGTTCAAAACTGCTCTAATCCTGCATCTCCTTCAGTATGGCTCAATCCTTCTTCCATCAGCTGGATATCACATTGATATCTCCACTTAACAACTTAGACATAAAGGTCTGTGTTTCATCATTGGCTCTGACTGATGTACTGCTTTAGAAACTGTCATTCCTGTTCCTAAATCCAGCAAACACTTAAAAAAAACCCCAGTGCACTTCCAAAAAAAAAAAAAAATTGTTCTTTCCCATTTCATTTTCACTTTTGCTTTTTGAAACTTTAGTGCTGGGTCCTCTTTCTTCTGCTGCTGCGGGTGTGCTAGATTAACATCTGTGTGTTTTTCAGTTTTTGACTGTCTAGATACTGTCCCCTGGATGCTCCCATTGACAAATAGTTTTGAATACCATCCATGACTCACGTTTTCATCTTGCCTCTCTTTTTATTCACACTTGATTGTGTTGAAGTCTTATTGCTTGTAGCACAGGCCTGCTAACAACTCTCTCTGGCTGTATGACTTAGTCATGTCCTGTCTCTCCTTGTGACCCCTGCAGCTTTGTTTATTCAAAGTGCTGCTGCAAAGGGACGTCTTTCTGGCTTCTCAGTTTTACTTCTCTTCTTAATCCTCTGGTGTTGCATTTCCTCTTTTGCTGAACCAAAGACAATTTTCTTCTCTGTCCTAAAAGGTCTTTGCAGTATAAGCTTCCTTCATACTGGCTTAACCTATTACCATTGTCAGGAGGTTAACTTCTTCTTTTCTTTTGTCACCCTGGCAGACTTCTTCTGATCCCTCCAAGAAGTAAAAGTTGCTTCTTTCTGAGAGCACAGAAAGGCTTACAGAAAGAATGGCACCATTTTTTGATAGAAAAATTCTTTCCTTTGGGGTCATGTACTTCCTGCTGTCCTTTATACAGACATGAAAAAAAAGGGATTAAATAGCCCAGTGATTCCTTTTCCCTCAGTCCTTTAGCCTGGCAGGGGATCTCCTCTGCCTGCTGGAATCTCTTTGAGCTCTCTTGCCAGCACTTGAGAGATGTCTCTGTGCAGCGCTGGCTGGAGCAGAGAGATATGGAGGCAGCTGCCAGCCCTGCAATAAAAAAAGCTCTGGAGTTGGTGCTGGCAGGAGGCAGCAGCAGCCAGACTGCAGGAGTGAGTGCAGAGGATGCCAGCCAGAGTTAAACACCCATTGATTGACTTCCCCACTGAACTCCACAGGGGAATGTGAGAGCTACTCATCAATAATGGCAATTCTGGGGATTCCCTGTGATTATTATGAATACTTCATGCTTTTTATGGATGATAAGAAGCAGGTTTCTTGGGCTTTTGTAGAAGCATAACAAAAGTAGAGGTGGGCATCAACTGAACTGATGCATCCAAACTACCTTCAGCCTTGAAAAAGTAAAGCCTGAATCTAGTCTTCTTGATTTCAGTATTTCTACTCATGTAAGCTGTTGAGATATTCTCACATTCTTCAAGAGTGCTTCCACATGTAGTTTCACTATTTTATATTGCTTGCCTGTTTCTTTTTGAGAAAAATGTTTTTTGCAATATTAACCAGGAAAATGTATACAGCAGAAACAGTTCAGCTTCAGAGGGCCTGGTGATGACAACTTCATTAGTATTGGTAAATTCATTCATTAGAATGGTAAATAAAAGAAGATACCATTTAACACGAGAAAGACTAAATAAGAGTTAAAGGGGGAGTAGCAGCTGTCATCGACACATTTTTTTTCTATAGTGCATCTTTTTTTCCAAGCTATGCTGTCAGACGTTTTCTCAACTTCTGTGCATATGGTTGTTCCAAGTAGGAGAAGTTTCATGAAAACAAAAATGGATTTTAACATCATAAACTTGTGCAATCGTATGTTTCAAATCTAGATCTAATCGACATTTGGATCCCTGTTTAGAGGAAAATGCCCACAGTGGGTTGTTTATTTCCCCCAGGCTTTAGGTATTATTAGAAATAAAGTTTACCTTATTATGGAGTTTGAGCCATCTAAATCTAAGCATGTTAGTTATAAATGAGAAAACTGACATTATACAAATTGTCCCTCATATTTGCATGCATAAAATATGTTTTATTCAAGATTGGTGCTGCAAGAAATGTTTGCTGAAATTAGAAGGTAGTTTGGGAAAACAAAAAATTACAGTTAGGCTGAAGGTGGTGTATCTTCGTCAGATGAAGGGACAAAATTCAGAAGGAAGAGCTGTGCTACGTGCTAAAATTCCTTACCCAGGGAAGGAGAATCACAGAACTGCTTGCTGTTAAAGGCATCTCTGGAGATCACTTAGTCCAACCACCTGGTTTTAAATAGCTCCAGGGATGGATACAGCACACCCTCTCTGGGCAACCTATTGGTGTTTCATCTACTGTCATGGTAAAGAAATTTTTTCATATGTTTAATTATGGGTTCAGTTTGAACCCATTGTCTCTTATCCTGTCACTGAACATCACTGAAAAGAGACTGTCTCACTCTTCCTTAAGCCCCTGTCAGTCAGGTATGTATACTCACTGCTGCATGCATTGCTAACAATCTGCCTCCTGCCTTCTCCAAGCTAATGCCATCCCTCTAATTTCAGTTTCTCCTCACATGCCAGATACTTCAGACCCTTAGTCACCTTCCTGACCCTTTTCTAGACTCATTCCAGTCATATCCATGTCACTGTACTGGAGAGCAAAGGACTGGACTCAGCAGTCCAGCTGTGTCTCAAAGTGTTGAGGGGCAGGATCACCTCCCTTTAACTGCTGGCAATGCTTTTCCTAGCACAGCTGAGGATGCTGTTGGCAAAAACTATGTCTCTACAATGTTGCTATGTCCTATAAATTCTACACTGATCTGAGGAGTAGAGACGTTTGGGCAGAATTTATACACCCCTTGATGACTCTTAAAGTTACCGCACATTAAATACTCTGTGGTTTTGGGTCACTAGTTGTAACATGCTTTTGTGTAGTTCTTGCAATGGGTCTTTAAAAATGCAGCTCGCTATTTCTGTCCATCAACTCAGCACTTTTTCTAAACAATCTTTTAACACTAACTCCAATCTTTCAGAACCCTTTTGTCATGGTCCACTATCAATAACCTGGTCAGAGAACAGGCTGCTCAACTGTTATGCGTGAAGAGTGAACAGTCCTGATACATGGATTTTTATGGAAGTATACTCAAGGCAAGAAGTAATTAAATTTATATACATAATTAAAAATTAACAATGCTGAAAGAAGGAAATTGGGAAAGAATAAATTCTGAAATAGTGACAGACATACATAGAATGAAACTATGAGAACGCTCTTTAAAGAAAGAAGTCAGAGTTGCAGATCACTCTATTGAAAACTAATTAAAATATTTCAGTTCACCTTGGATGTTTTTATTTTCTTGAATTTCCTGTACAAAGTACTGTCTTATTCACTTATATTGGAGTTTTCCCATTGCCTTCAGTATGCCAATGAATCTACCTGTATCTGAAAAAACAAGTTATTGTTCTTCCCAAATTTACAAAAATTTAATAAATTTTCTGATGCATGTGCAGCAGGCTAATGGTAGTGGTAAGCCCATGGGAACACTTGTAAATAATTTCTCCAAAAGTCATTTATCCTTGAAGCTAGATGTAATTGTTTGGTAAATGCTGAAGTTTTTCTGTTGCAAGCTAAGAAGTTGTATTTTCTTGTGGAATGCATTTTCTTTATCTTTGTCATAGTCCTATAAATACTTTGTAGAATGCAAAGTAAATCTGGATTATTTCAATGCCAGTCTATAGGGAAGTGGCATCATTCATGAGGGACATATTGAGCAAGCCAACTATCTGCTTTCAATAGCCTACAATTTATTCCAGTACTTGGTTATTTGGCTCCTTTTTCTTTACGGTTTGAGTTTCACAGTTGAACTAAATATACGGCTGTTCTTACAAAAACCACTGTGATTCAGAAAAATAGAACTGCTTAATGACTTTGTGTTTCACATAATACTTTAAAAGAAAAATTTATTTAGCTTCTATTACCAGTCTGAAAATTCATGACTTAAAAAATATCACTGGGGATGTTTAAACTGAGAAATATAGTTCTAAATACATGTAATTAAAAGTGATATATCTCATGCTAATTACTTAAGTGACCATGGTGATAAAAACCTAGGACCTGTGAAATATGGAAGCTATATACATGTGTATGTTTGGAATAATATACATATAAATAATATATAATAATAGTAATAATAGCCAGGTTAGTATTAGAGCACCCAATCAAAACTCACCAACCAAAGTAACTGAATCTTTTTTTCATAGATTTAGTACATTTTAGGTGTTGTTTAAATATTAGCTTTCATGCATGTGTTTTGTGGTGTGTTATGAAGAATAGCAGGAATGATCATCCCCAGTTTACATCTGAGATAATCAAGACATGGAAAGATGAAATGGATTTCTGGAATTCTTGCAGAAGTTCAACAGCAAAGTCAGGGAAGGATCCTGTGCCTTCTTATTCTTTCCACTTCTGTTCCCATTGTAGCTTGTGGCAACTTCCACAGATTTATGTGGAAACAGAAAAGGAAAATCCTTTTGTGAAAATGCACTATGTCTGTCAGGATGTATGAAATATCCTGCCAAAACCACAGTGCCCATGAATGTCTGAGGAAATGTCTTTTGCAATGACAGAGTTCAATCTTTTCTCTGCTGACTGGCCGTATGTTCCAGCGGAGGTCCAAAGATCACAAAGATGTGATGGAAGCTGTAAAGATATATGTAACATAGGTATATACTTCTGTCACTATTTCAGAATTTATTTGTAGCATCCTTATTTGCAAAACATTTGATTTTACTAATGCTCAAATTCAAATGGACCAACACTGCTTCACTTAGAGGGCTTTTTGCTGTTTTGTGTAACTATAGACCAGGACTAGAGAAAATTACACATATTATGCATTAAGGATGTGTTACTTCTCTTCAGAAGTGTCTAGAAATATGGTCTGCAATATTTCATCTGTGGCTGTAAACTCGTTAGTATCAGCAGGACAAGGCTCAAACTTTGTCAGTTCTTAAAAAAATACGCAATACCATGATATTAATTCATAAATGTATGAAACACACACAGAAAATTGTGTTTATATGTATATAAACATATGTATGCATATGTGTATATGTATGTTTGTGTATAAAGACACATACTCTCTTGAAGTATTTAGGATATTTAACTTCCCCCATAGTCTGAGCAGTGTGAGAGTCTGCACATTTTGGCTGACATCCCATGAAGCACTTCATCAGTCACATGCCACCCAAGGCATGTACGTGGAACACAGGGAGACAAAGAAATGGATCAGCTGTTTAAATTTACTCACATGCTTGATTGCTCACAGTGTCAGGAGCAATACATTTAAGACCTTGCCAGATCATGCCCTAAATATGTATCCCAGCAAACAGAGAAGGCACTAAATTCCTTCAACTAGTATCCCACTTTTTGATAACACTTTTCTAGGTGTTAAGGTTGGATTTTCAGTGTATAGAAACTGAGCTTTATGCTATGTACTGTTGCATACCTGCAAACAGAGGCCTTTCAGACAAACCTTGTGGTTACATGCAAACGTGTAGAAAAGACATCTACATTAAAGACCATTTGAAAATAGGTTCTATTATGTAATGCTTCCTGAGGATGTAGAAACTCCTAAAAAAAGGGATGACAGGAGATTACTGAATTTGAAACCAATTTTCTGAGCATCTGAATTCTAATGCTTTTGACTAAATTATAAACCCATTGCCTATTTGTTCTTATTGCAGAATATCTTGAAAATATTTAATGGGTGATGTTAATTGCTTATATTCATAGTCTCTTCTTTTGTCAGTATCTGTCATCTTCTGGAAGTGTCAAACACTGAGGGATTCAAAATTTACTCTGATTCTTTTATGATTTGCAGTCCAAATTGAGATAATAAGTCACACTTTTCCTTCCTAGCTTGTAGTAATGTGGCCTCTTATTTATCCATGACTGCAGGAAATTAGAAAGCCTATATCCATTAGGCTGTGTGTTTTGTAACACAATAGCTGTATGCAGATTGGTTTAGACATTGCTTTCCTTACAAATACTGTACTTTTGTTTCATGCTGATTTTATTATTTTCAATGCATCAGAAAAGATTTATGCAGATCGTGGGGAGGCCATAAAGGAGGAGGTTGTATGGGTCAAAGAGGGTGATGGTAGGAGCATGGACTGGTATTTAAACAGGAGGTGTAGAGTGGAAAGGTCTGATTTTGATTTAAAAATAAAGCCATATCAAGGCCCATTGACATTTAAGTGCTGGTGGAATGTATGGATAGATAGAAGATTATGCTGGAGCTGTAGATAGTGGTTGTATTCTTCATACTGTGGGAAAGAAAACAGAAGATTAGTTTTGGTGAGTGTTCAGATGTGAAGCCATATGGCCGTCATCTAAATTTATTGCTTTAAAGCAGTAATTTCTGATCAGTTCTGTAACTTTCATTGCCGCTAGAATAGGTACCTTGTGCTTTGATGCTGAGGCTGTCTGAGGAAGTCTCACAGAACTAGGATTATATTGGAGAACACAAGAGAGAGGCTAAAACTTAACTGCTTGTTTGCTTTCTTCAGGAGAAATCTGATGGCAATCATTTAACTTTAGCAGAGTAATTGCCAGCTGAGTATGGCTGAAAGAAGAATACTGGTCCAGGCAGAATATGAATTAGTACACACATGAAACACCATATAACACCCCAGCAGCCACTGAAAAATCCTCATTCTTAGTTTCATTGCTCTGACATTTTTCTACAGTGAAAGGTCAAAGATGTTACTGAAAGTTTTCCACGCTGTAGTCCTTCACATGGCACAGGAGCACTTTTTTCTCTGTGCCTGGACTGAAAACCTCAAGAGCAAGTCATTGCGACACTAATACATTTGTAGAAAGTTATAGTGTGCAAAAATGTCTCTTTGGAAGATGAGGAAAGTTACCTGGAGTATTGAATTATCCTGTGCTGTTTGACTTTGTTCATAATGTCTCTGTGGAGTGTCAGTTTTCATGCTGTCTACATGAAGGATGAATGATAAGCTCTTGATGTCAGTTTGTGGCAGGAAAAGTGTTATTACTTGTTAGCCTTATAAGCTCTAGCAAGTGATTAATAGAGATTAGTGCTTTGTCTGCATCTGGAGTTGATGTGTTGAAGAAGTTCAATACAAATTCTTTGCCCCCATTTAACTGATACTAGAACCATAACTTATTCCTGTAAGTGGAATGTACTTATTACTACTTTTCTTTCTAACAATTATTTGAGAATCTGCTCTGAGCTTAGGATAATTCTGAAGCAGAAGAAACCTTGATTTCTTTGATTCAGTTCCTCCTATTGACATTTCCAAGCAGATAAGATTTAGCAGGTCATTCTTCTCTGAAGAAACAGTACTATAGAAAAGCATATTATCTAGCCTTTAGATGCAATAGGCCTTATGATGAGATGAGTAATGGGAGGATAAATAATGTTTAATCCTTCTTGTGATTATTTAAGGAAATTTGGCTTAGCACCTTTTTTTTTACTATATGCTTACTCTTTCTATGAGTTACTGAACTGAACTCAGTGTTGTTTTCAGTTATGACATCAGATGATGAGTAACTGAATCTGAATTAAAGTATTGGTGGCTTTATCAATTTAGCAGTTGAAATTTATTGATGAAAAAGCAGTAAAAATTCACATTATCATACCCTGAAAGCACTGTAGTCATAACCCTGGAAACTATAGGTCAAATTCATCAAGAGGACTTATTTCCTGAGTGTATCTCCATGTGACACCACTGTCATCATCTCCTAACCAGTAAGAGTCTATAACCTTGCCACCAGGCATGTGCAGAACCATCTGTAAGTTGACACTGCTACATGGTTAAGAAGCTGCTGGTTAATTGTTCAAGAGAGATAACTGGCAGCTCCAAGAAAGGGATCCTCAGCGTGGCTGTAGGGATCTCCACCATGCAAGTGCAGCCCCAGACTCTGGCTGAGCTCAAGGTGCAGCTCAGCTGGATGTAGTTTTCACCCCAGCCCAGGAACCAGGTGCATAAATGCCAATGTGCATACACGATAGTGTACTGTGGGTAGCAGCCCAAAAGATTCAGCTTCAAATCTTTACTTGGACCTTATTCAGAGTAGGAGCTCAGACTTGCATTTTTGACATAAGGCAGGAGTGTCCTGGCTGCCAAGCTGCTCTGCCTCTTAGGAAGGCAAAGTGTCCTTAAATACAGAAAGATGCACAATCAAGTGTTTCAGGTAAAAATGAGTGGGTTAACCCAGAGAGGTTAGCTGCTTTGCTTGCACTCAAACTTTTTCCTGTGAAATCAAGTTTTGTATAGCCTCTGAGGATCTCACAGAGCAGGTCTCTGGCCTCCCCTCACCCCCTGAAGTGCATGGACAAGGCTGTGTCCGCATGGAATTATGCACCAGTGTGACCTGGCACTAGTAGTAGCAGGCTTAGATGTCTGGTTATCAGGTTGCAGGAATAACCAAGAGTGTCTCAGAGCTAGGCACTGTTGAAGAAACATGCAGTATCCTCTGCTTGTGGCTGTGCAGTGCTGGGGATCCTGCCAGGGGTCAGGCTTAGTCCATATTTGACTCAGTCAGCAGTGTGGAGCTTCAAGGGCTCTGCTGTGCTGCTCACAGACATTCTGCCTGGGAAGCTCAGTCATTGAAAGCAGTATTGTCCAGTGTAATATTTTCCTCTTCCTGCTGATGATTAGTATTAAAAATAGCACTAATATATCATGCCATTATAAAGAAATTACGATACTGCCAAACAAATTCTATGCTTACCACATTCATTGAATCTTTGAGTTGCTCTTGGATGAACAAGTCTCTGGTCTCTTAGCATAACTACTTTTAAGGGTGGCAGGTTCAGATACCCATTTATGCCATGAGCAATTTGATCCGATTATTCCTATCTGTGGTCTTTTCTGGCACATCTCACAGTACTTCCTTTTCCCCAGTCTCCTAAACACTTTTGTCCATCTCTCATACTTGTTGAGAGAAAATCTTGCATAAGCCTTGGGTCAATGTACTGAAAAACAGATGCTGGTGACTAGTTTCTTATCCCAGAGATGAACAGTGTTGTTTTCAGGAGGTGGTGGCAGGTCCTACAATACTGATAGGTCTTTTTCAAACCCAAATTTGTCCTTTTCTCATCCTGCAGTGTAACTCTGACATTGTTTTCTTACTGTGCAGGTGTTTTGCTTTTGTTTAGCAAAGTGTCAGGAGCTGTCAGCACATGATTCATTGATATAATTTTGTGATTATATTATCTGTGAAGGGAATTATAAAGAACCATGAAAACTGATATGAGTGCATAGTGAATGGAAATGCAGAAGCACCAGAAAGAACAACAGAAAACTGTCATGTATTGTTGGCACCAATGTCAGCAGGTCTTCAGGATCTCAATCTATCTATGTACAGCTTCTCAGGATACCCAGATCAGAAACCAAGAGACGCTGAGTCTTTAGACTTGGTGGAAAAGACATTTGAATTGCATTCCCTTCTTAAAGGAGTACTGGAAAGCACATCCAAAACCAGCATGTCATCACTAACCTAAGAAGACCCTAGAAGACATGATGAGGACTCAGTAGCAGGCATCCCTATTCTTCTGTACGACCCAAGACCAACTACCTCAGTACTGGTTTATTGTTTTAACATGTTTTAGTCTGTATTGAGAATTAACATGGACTCACTATCCTAAAATGCCTAAAATGTTCTTTAAGCTATAAGCCCATTGTCAGACACTCTTGTCAGATGTAGCATGTCTGGCAAAAGCAGATTTGTAAGCAAAAAAGTTATTAGTGAACTGCAGTTGTAGGTATCTGGGGGAAATGTAGTAGGGATACCTAATTTTTGTCAATCAGGGTAAAAGCTCGAAAAGTCTGAACTAGCTAAGTATCACAGCGTTAACTTTGGTCCTTCATTTTGATCATTTCATGGTAAGAAGTCTTCTTCAAGTGCTCCCTCTGGATATGTTCATGGAGCATTTAATGGTGTATTTATTGTCATTGTACATCTGGGCTGATGAGTCTTTTAGGTGATGTGTTCAAATTCTCAATTTTTTTATTAATACCACTATGTTGTATCCATTATGTGTTTTCTTGTGATTGCACTTTCAGCTTTCCTGTACAAGCATCAAGAAAAGGAACATTAGTGGTTCTTGTGAGAAACTGTTGTGAATCTTTTCTGTTGGAGCAGGCACAGTGGTAAGGTCTTAGATTACTATGAAATACCCTAGCATTCTGTAAAATTCACTTAATTTGTTCCAAAACACAGAATGAAAATTATATGTTGGTTTTTTTTAGCAGTTTAAACTGTTTTTTGCATTTCCCCTCAGATGAAAATGCCCTTTATGCAGTGGGGCAAAAACATAAAAATATGTTTTATTTTCTACTGGAAAGTCATAGGTTCCCATCTCCAGCCCAACATCTTCTCAAGATGCTTAACACTTGTGCAACAAGACTTGATATTTCTAAGGTCCTTAGCTAGACTTTTGGAGTTGCAAATGCCTCTGAGAAAATATTTGATAAATATATTGGATAAATATATTGGATAAACTTTATCATATTTGATAAAATATGAGTCCTATTCCTTGATATCATAAACTGTAGGTAGTGATGATGCCAAATTCTGTGGCCTGATTTTATCACAGCTGGTAGTCAAAAGGTTATGCACTGTCTCTGCACTTGAGTAAAAAGTAACCAGAGTGATCAATGGTTAGTCACTCCTTCTCTCTCAGTATGATTATAATAGGAGTGCTGTGTTTCAAAGCACTTTTTCAGCACTGTACCCAAGCCTGGAAAATGCAGCTTTGCTACATGATGTGTTATAACCCTCCCTCACATCTACCTGAAATAACACCTGAGTCAGTGATTAATGTGCAGACTCTCCTTTCCTGGTCAGGCATGAAAAAATTAAGCTCTTGTGACCATTGAAGAGAAGGAATAGTCGGTCATGCATGTTAAGATCCCTGGACTGTATAAATCTCTGTTAGACCAGAGGAAAAGCTCACCAACCCTGTCCCAACTGTCCTGCAGAAGAAGGCAGCATCTGGCCAGCGATGTGTTCTGTCACAGCTGGCCAAGCAAACGGCTGTATTAAACACCAGCTGTGAAGTATCATACTGCTAAAAGCTTGCCATGTTTCCTATACCATGTCAGCTCTCTGGCTGCACTTTGGTCCCTTAGTACAGTGGGCTGTGAAGGAAAAAAAAAAAAAAGCTTTGAGTATCACATCAAAGCTCCCTCACTAAGAATCTGGGCTTTAAAAGACACAATTTCTGCCCCAGAACTAGCAATAGATCTCACTTTGTTTTAAATATTCTTTTTATGTTAGGTCTGTGACGTCTCTGATGATTGACCCTGAGCTGGACCTGGTAATGGATGGGGAGCTACACTCTGTTCAGTCTGCATGTGGTTTCAGGTCAACTCTGGGCGAGACAAAAAGAATCTTTTCCTAGAAATGTGGGAATGAGGATCCAAAGCTTGGCAAAGAATAGCAAGGGCTGTGCAGATGAACCCAGGGGTCCTTGCACCTGTGTCACAAGTTCTAAGTCCTAGTTCTCATACAGCCCCACTGCATAACCATTGCTCATGCTGCTGAGGAAGACCTGTCAGAAATTATGCAGAAAGGTCACAAAGGTAAACTCAGAGATAAAAGTGAAATTGTTGAGACAGGATCGTTAGCAGCTGAAGCATTCAAGAGAAAAACACAACAAGAAAAGATGTAAAATCTTAAAGGAAAAACAAGAAGTTTGGTCTAGAGTTAGTCTAGGAATCAGAGTCATTGAGTCATCATTGTTATCTGTCCCAATGGAGCTAGTGGGGGACAGCAGCTCTGCAACACCTGGGAGCCCTTCCAGTCTTCTGCAGAGAATGAGCCCTCCCTCCCCACCTGCAAATACTTTGGGTTGGTAAGCATACTGATGCCTAATAGCTAGTCATTATGTATGGCTACTTGCAAAGATAGTGCCAAACCGAAGGTGTCCAGCTAAACTGCCCCTCAAAACGGACTGTGACAGCCAGGAGCACAAAAACTGTTAAGGTTAAGTAAATGATTGTGTAAAAATGATGGCATACTACTGTAAATTTTCTAGGTGTCAGGCTATGGAGAAGCAGGAAGACCTAGTGTGTGGTTAAGCCTGGAGGAGAACTGAAGAGGAGGAGACACCATGGCTTCTAGTAGAGTCATACCAAAAGTCCTCTTATGTTAGAAGAGTGTGTTTAGCAGGGTGGGCTCCTGGCATGCTGAAACTGTGCATTTGAAAGATCCCTCCTGCTCTCATAATTTCACTGCATCACTTTCTTCTAAGATCATATTTCTTGTGAATATTAATAATGTGTAGTCAGATACTATTTCTTAGTTTCACCAGCAAAAAACCAGAAAGGTTCTTCTAAGAGACCCCAATATATTTCAGGCAAAATGATGGTAACTGCAGGAGGTCTCTAATGGTTACAGAAAAATGTAGGTAGTTAAACAGTTTGCAAAGTCCTAAGATTCCAAATTCGTATTCACAGAGAATGTACCTCATGTCTTCTTCACTCATCATGCTGATCATTCATCAAGGCTGACAAAATTTCACTGTATTTTCTACAGATGTTTTCTCTTAGGCTTTCCACACTTTCTTCTACATCTTTTCTTAATCTTGCTTTCTTCCTGACCCCAAAATTCATTCCAGTGATCATTTACTTACTTGTAGAGTTTAATAGTTTACATCTAGAGGGTCCCCTGTAGGAGATTTGCATAGCTATCTTTAAATTGGTTCTTCTTGGTGTTTATCAGAATTAAGCAGTCCCTGAGAGGACAAAAATGTAATTCTCGTGTCCTACTATGTTTCTGATACTACTGTCCTACTTCTGTTTCAATAGCTACTAATACTGTTTGTTGATAGATATTTAAGATGCTTGCACTGATATCCCTGGTTATTATTACATAAAATTCAGCAAGTTATTTCTGTCAATTTCCAAGCACAAATCTGTTTTTATCTTTGTTGATCTGAAGTCTTGTTACTCTTGCCACTTTTTCAAATCTCCTGTCATTTCAGATGATTGAAGAAGGACTTAAGACACCTTTTACTTTTTGTGGTGAATGCCAAGGTATTTCTTTACCAGTTCTCTTGGTTTCATCTTCAAGTTCTTACATTTAAAAAAATCTTAATTCTATGGGTTTGCTCTTTTTAATTCAGATATTCAATTTCATTAATTTATATTGTCCTTAATTTTCATATTTCCCAGACTTGCTGCTCTTATGCATTACCAACACATTGGATACATGAAATTTCTTGAAATTTCAGAAATTATTGTGGCAGAAATAGTTCTGTCAAGGTTTTGACACAGAATCACAAATTCAAATAAGAAAATAGGAAACTTTTAATTGTGATTTCTTTCCCTATGATTTTAAACCATGTGACACATTGTTTTCATATTTCATGAAATATTTCATATTTCATTTTCTTTGAAAATACATCTGTTTTCCTTGCCCACAAGATCTAACATCTTCATGGACTTTGACCATACTTTTCAATTTTATTTCTGCATACTGGTAGATTTCTACTTCCTTTGCATACACTATTGAGTTCTTAATTAGAAAAAGACCTCCACTACACTACCATAATAATATCACTGTATTATTAATATGAAAATAATTTACTTGTTTATCAGGGATAATGGAGCTCTTATTTGACTTTTAAAGTAGTAAAGCTTACCTACAGTGCAGATACAGAACTAACAGACCTAGTTATTAGTTTTTCAAATAATGTGAACTTCTAGGTACCCTAAGACTCTGCTAAGGCTTGTATTTAATTGCTTCTTGTCAACAATAGGATTTTTTTTGTGTATATTCACAGAGGTGCATTCCAGACTAATAATAAGTTAATTTACTATGACTTTCCTAGACTCAGAGTTGGGCTTGATTATATAATTTAGTGCCAGGAAGGACCTTCTCTTTTTAAACAAAATTCAATAAAAAAAAAAATCTTTTTAAGCAAAAATGATGCATTGAATGTAGGGAGGAGGCCAGTTACGGCATGTGATAAATCCTTATGCTTACTAAAAATCAAACCAAAGGTTCATTTTGATTATTACACAAGGCTAGTTGTTTATCTGACCAAAGTGAATGATAAGCTACTGTATTTATGTTGTGTTACCTTAAAACCAGGGGACACCTTTGTTTTAGTGGAACTCATCAATATGAGTTTATTAAGACACTAGTTATTATCTCAGTTACATGAACATGTTTTTCCATTCTTAGAATTCATTGGAAGATACTGTGGGCAAAAGAACGAATTACTAGTAAGTAGCAGTCTTTTAAAACACAGTGAGACATTACCAAGCGAATACAGGGGCAGGACAGATGTACAGATTTACCTGCAGAGGGAAACAGGCTGTAGCATGCATCCCAGCATCACCCAGGGGTTCTGGGTTTTCTGTCCCTTGATGGAATTCACAGCCCCCCAATTCACACTGCTTCTAATCTGAACTTGAATTCAGATTCAAGCAGGTAGTTAAATACATGTACTTGTAGTCTGTAAAATGTTTAGACTTCTTTAGATACGCTTTATGACATAAAAAGTATTTTTTAAAGGGAGTTGAAATATCAGGTGCATTTGGATGTATTCCACCAATATCATAATTAAAATCTTCAGCTCCAGTCATTAAAATATCTTGCTTTTCAGATTGGTAAATAGTCTCCTAGAAAGTGAAAGGACATTGGCATGACAGTCATGAAACTCAAATCATATTCTTTGTCACTGCTTCTTTTTCCATCCCTATGGCAAGTCTTTGTGCCTCAGCTTCTTTCCCCCTTTCTTACTGAGGCAGTTTATGATCTCTTTGGGACAGGAACTGCTCTTGGCTACTTACTAGTAGAGCACCCTAAAGGACAGACCTGACACTGGATCAGATGAACTAGTCATGTCCGAAAAAGGTACAATATGAATTTGATCATGGTCACTGCTATTGACTATACACATACTGCAGGCATCCAGGATAATTTTCTTTACCCTTCTTCTTTACCCTTCTTCCTTGGTAAAGATGTGCACACAGTTTTGGCAATGTACCTAGCTGCAAATTTCTCCTAAACCCACTTGCAAAAAGTTGCTTGGCTGTTTTTACTTGTAGTACTATTGTTCTGTATTTGTATGTGTGTGCAGATATTGTAATGATATTTGTGTATTTAAAGAAATGTATATGTACTTAAAGATGAATTATACTTATGAAATGGTACTCTAATAAATTATTTGATGGATTTATTTTCTTCCTTGGTATGGAAATGTTATATACCAAGAAAATGACAATTTATGCATTTGTATCTCATTCTGTCATAAAAGTAGGAATGACCAAATAACATTAAATAGAACACATTCTGCATATTTAGCAGAAATGTGATCCTTTTCAGTTTAGAGACAAGGATTTGCAGAGTGCAGATTTCCTAACATCTATGCTTTTATAAAACATTTCAGAGACCTAGTGCTCTGCCTTTCTTTTCTCTATGCCTCACCGTACCAAAATAGTATCATGTCCAATTGCAGTCTTCACATCGCAGTAGCAGATGTCAATGTTTAATACTGACTGTAGCTTTAATTGATGACAATGCTCAATGTAGAAGTACATTTTAGGGCACTGAAGATGGACCAAGGATTCATATTCTTCAGGGGACTGATTAATTTTAAACTTATTTCTTTCCTTGTGTCTATATTTAGTATAAGAACAAATCATTTTCATATAATTTTCTGTTCTGGTTGCAATATTAAGGATGTCAAGGGAATGGATAAATGGATAAATGTTCTGCTATTTTCTCTTTATTATTATAATTTTTCTCACAAGATTGAGAAAAAAGGGAGAATATAATGAGAATAAAAATGCGCAGTATTGAAGCATTAAAATTTGGTGATAATTCATTCCTGAGACAGACTACAGCAAGTACAGAATGCAGGGTAAGATATATTAATTTTTCTGACAAAATGTAGAAGGAGTAGGAAATAGTATAGAAGTAATTTACTCTTATTGCAGTCGTCTCAAGGTGCAGTTTCATGTCCTCTTAGAAATGTCCATTGTGACAACATAGCTGTGGATATTTTATTTGAAAGTATTCATCAGTTCAGATTTATTTCTAAGGTATGGAAGTAATACTGGGGCTTGTGCATAGATCATTAATTCTACTTTGAGAATAGGAATATCAGTTTTTTTGTCAGACTATTTAAAAGAAAGAGATTTTCAAAGGAAAATATCAATTTCTAGATGTTGACATTGACATAGGAATTTTTTGTGGTGTTGTGTAGCAAAACTAAAAACAATCAGGTTTTGACTTTTTCCTTTGTAGGTTTAGTTCTGAAATACTGTATTATTTACATCATTGAGAATAGTTACAGCTCAGTTTAGAACTCTGCTTTTCAGTTTAATCCCACTGTAGATAAGATGTGGAACAATAGAGGACATTTTTTTTCTAGTAATTATTGCATGACATTTGTGGGCTTGAAATATGTAGCTTGAGATTATATGTTCAAACAAAATTCAGCAATAGTAAATATTTAAATAAAATACTCTTAGAGCACAGAGCATTATCTCTTTCCCTAAATTGCTTCAGTTGAATTTAATATACTTCTACTGAGAAATTGTACCAAGAACTTTACTGTTTGGTGATTAACCAATAAATAGCTTACAATATATATTTAGCTTCAGACAATATTTTCCCTGCATTAGAAGTCTCAATCAGTCTGCCAGAAAGGTTTAGTCACTAGAAATGCTGTAATTGTCCATGTGGGTGAACAATGGCTATATGCTCAGCCACAGTGTGTGTGATGTTGGTGATCTGAAGGGCTTTTTTTTTATTGTTAACAGGCAAAGACTAACACAGACCCTGCACTAAGAATGAAGGAGTAGCTGAGGTTTCTGTGGGGCAGGGTATTAAGGAGCTGGAACAAAGGTATCTTTATTGTGCATCAAGCTGCCAAAGCCTACCTCAGAGCTGCAGAGAAATGGAGATTATATTATCTCCCAAATGGTTGTCATGAGACTAACTTGAAAGAAATCTAAATCTAGTAATCTGTCACCCTAAAGGATCCATGTAGTAAGGTATTTAAAGAAGCTAAGATTAGAGTAGTTTCATTTGCAATTTAAATTTCCTACAGACTATTTTTTGAAAGCACACACAAGGGTCCTAGGTTGTGGATTGCCGTTCAGTGGGGGGTTATATTTGAATTGTATTCAGGTAGTATTTTTCAAACTATCTTTGCCCATGCCTGGCTTTCTCCTGCATTTAGTTTGTAAGGGAGAGTTCAAAGGTGTGTACACAGCCACCACCACCACATGCCACGCTCCAGTGTTTGCTGAGGCACCCCTGGCACTGCTCTGGGAAGGCAAGGCTGACTTTGACACTCTTGGCTGATTTCTGCTGGCAGTGCTCATTCTGAAGTTGGTCTGGAGACAGCAACCAGACTAGAACATGTCTATATATTGCACCTGTGTTAAACAAATGAAGCACAAGTCATGTGAAAGGGCTGGCACTAAGCTAGATTTTCATCAGTTAGTTTCCTGGGCAGAGTCCTGTCCTTAGGCTGCAGGTCTCCCACATATTGCTGATGGCTTTTTCTGGTCTGAAAAAAAACCAAGAGTCAGACATGGTTAAGGGATAAGGGGTTTTTACCTTGGTATTTTAATAAGGATCCTTGTTGGTGCACCACTCTGTCAAGGTAGGATACGCCGCAAAGTACCCATACGATAAATCACATATATAATTTATAGACCTTACAAATTAGCATTTCTAATAAAGATGCTCTAATGGGAGGCCTGGATGAATGGTGTGATATTCCTTCATTTGAGGAATTTCTTCCTGGATGGGCCAAATTTTTAGTTTATAGGATACGTTCTAGAGAGGATCTTGGTTTCCCAAGACAGTGTAGGGTTTTCCAGCCTCTGACTATGAGGCCTTTAGGATGTTTGGTCTCTTGGCCTAACAAAATACTAGGGTTTTGCTAAGTTATTAGATTGCAAGGAATTGCAAGTACACATGTTGAGAATATTGAGGATATATAAAAGTTATATAAAAAGCATATAAAAGAAAAGGCAAAAAATCATCTTTGCATCACTGCAGAGGAAGACAAGTAGTTTGATTCAGGAGTTTGGATTCCAAGTAATAAAAAAAAAAAAACAGTGCAGAGACTCTGGGCTCAAGAACTTAAAAATTCTGGGGAGGTTTTTGGATCCCATAATGGACTTTTGGGTGCTTTGATGGTTGGAGGTTTTTTTGGTGCAGTGATCATTAAATGGTAATTTTTGATTCTTGTAGAAGTTAGGAGGGTAGACTTTGGCTTGTTTAGGAGACTAGTTGTGAGATTACCTTGGGAGGCAGTCCTGAATGGCAAAGGAGTCCAGGAAGGCTGGTCATTATTCCAGAATAAAATGTTCAAGACACAGGAGCAGACTGTCCCCATGTGCGGAAAGATGAGCTGGCAGGGAAGAAGTCACGACCCCTGAAAGTATTTAAAAGATACGGCACTTAAGGATGGGGTTTAGAGGAGGACTTGGCAGTGCTGGGTTAAGAGTTGGCCTCAATGATCTTAGAGATGTTTTCCAATCTTAAAAATGGTACATATGAGCAATCAAGGGATTGAATGGAATTATTGAAGGGAATTATTTCAACCACCATTATTTGATCAAATGGGGATTTCTAATGTAAGAAAAAAGATATGTGTGTGCTACCAGCCTAAGAGGGTTATTTCCCACTTCACCCCACCATGTTGTGGTTTTTGAGTGGTCCAATACTGCTCAGTCACTGCAAAAACACACCTCATTCTTGCCATGCAGACTGCCTCTGGGGCTATTCTGATTCTGGCAACATCACCAGGTTTTTATGTATGCTGTGACAATCCCTGTATCCCCAGTGTTGTTCTTCTGTACTGTAAAGTGATAATTATGCCTAGGTGTGTGTAAAATATATACCTACAAGCCCTTAAAATAGCTTTAGATAATTAATTAGTAATGTTTGCTCACTGTTTTTAATGTAGCCCACATAGTATTCTTTGCAACCAGTATATTCTTTCATCTACAGCCCCAAAGAATCAGACTTGTTCAGTAACCAGAAGTAGAGCACAGGCAGTACAGCAAATCGTGAAGTATACTAGAGATCACACCAAGGATAACTCAGGACAAACAATTGGCTTGGGAGTGAGGGGAAAACATAGTGAAGAACAATCAAATGAGGAGAGGACATGCAGCAGGGCAAGGTATTTATCCCCCAATTATGGCAACATCCTATTTACTTTGGTGACTATAAACCCATGCTGAACTAGAATGAATTTCTTTTCCAAGAGAGAATGTGTTTGTGTTAAGAATAAATGATTTTTTTTTTTTTAAACAGCACACCGATTCGGATCAGATGGCAGCATGAAGACAAAGGAGATTGAATTTATTTAACTTCTCTTAGATAAATGGGTCATATACTGCAACAGCCTAGGCTTAAGGTTTCAAATGACAGTGTCTTCTACAGAGTGAGCAACAATGTCAAAACTTCTTCCAGTCAGCTCCTGAGAGAGAGGAAGGAACTAATGGTTGAGAGAAAATGCTAGTCAGAGCTTGAAATTTGTGGCCTTAATTTATTACTACAGATTAGATACTCTTCAAACAATATTTTTGATCTTAATGCTTCTCTAAAAGCCAACTAACAAGAAAGTAATATAATGAAAATCCATGCTTTTTATACTGCCAATAATAATGAAAATGTTTCTGTTGGTCTTCATGAAAGTGGGTTAAGTATTGTAGTGTCTCTGCAGAGAAATTGCCAGCTGAGTGCATTTATTTTTCTGAAGACCTGTCAAAACCTAACATGGCAGTATGTTCCTTCTACATGAGATGAAACAGCTACACTGCCAGTAAGAATATGTCAACATGGTAAATTTTCGCCTCTCTGGAAGTGGGCAGCTTGATGATTGCAGCCGGATTATGACACCAAGGAACATTGCTGTCAACTCCACTACCTCAGATCAGAGAGGAAACACAAAGGTATGTCAGTCTGAATAATCTTTCCCTGCT
The DNA here is from genome assembly GCF_971803275.1 of Cyanistes caeruleus. Classification (NCBI taxonomy): domain Eukaryota; kingdom Metazoa; phylum Chordata; class Aves; order Passeriformes; family Paridae; genus Cyanistes; species Cyanistes caeruleus. The sequence continues at coordinate 25,956,194 of NC_141704.1, read as the reverse complement.
TTGAAAGACAAATTGCATGTCAAAGGTATCACTGCACGCTAAATAGCTGTGTGGTGGTAAGATGCTTTTATCTCTGTTCTAATTTGGTTCTGGTAAATGCACAAAATGAATAATTTGGATTTGCACTTCCTGTGTATTTCCTTGTTAGAAGATTTGCAGGTGGGTCTCTCTTGCATCAGGCACTGCAGAAACATCTCCCAATGAGATCAGAGAATGTTAAGGGTTTGGAATGATTATCCAGTCCCAACTCCCACTGCCATGGACAGGGACATCTTCCACTAGACCAAGTTGCTCAAGGCATTCTGCAGCCTGTCTTTCTGCCATGGCTATATGCAAGGGCAACACTGCTTCTTTTGCACGTCCATTAACAGGTTTGTCCCTGGAGGGGTGCTCTGAGCATGTTGCTTGGAGTCTTATTTTTAAGCTACCTTAAATAAAGTTTTTTCCTTGGAAGAAAGACATCTTGGAGGATATTAGAAATGACATTTTTCATGCTATTTTTCAAAGAATATGGTACAAATGATATAATAATGTAGTATTTTGTGCTTCTGTAGAAGTCTGCATTTGCTATTCTCAACAATAAAGCCATTTTCTAATGATGTCTTTAGACAAGCGGATAAGCACAAATCTAAGCCTGATTCTTCTCTGTCTTGTGTTGACTTTGCACTTGTAAATATTTTAATTTCACTAAAGAAAATGAGCATTTCTTTTCCTGCCTGGTGAGGAAACTGACTTTCTTGGATCCCTGCCTGTGTTCATCACATCATACTGGGAAAGGCTGGAGGGTGCAGTATGGGCAGTACAGGCTGGTGACAGAAAGTGTCAGAGCATAAGTCTCTGTGTGAAGCAAGGGGATGTGTAGAACTTTACCTGGGCTTTCCAGGCTGCAGTGGTCTCCACATCAGTGCCTTGCTGAGCAGGAATGTAGACATATGCAGAGAGTAAAGCTGTGCAGGCACATTTTTCTTGTCATAATAAATACTGTACATTGGAGCTATGGCTAAGTAAGAGAAATCTGAAGATGATCATGAGGACAGTGTGCAAACAGCTCCCTAAAACTCCCTGCTCTTGTTCTCCAGATACCATCTCTGGGAACATTTACTATAGTTGTGGTTATGTATTATCTTATGGTGGGGACAGAAATGGGGTGGAGAAGTATTAGGAAAGTTTATTTCTTTAAAAAAAAGTGAAGACAAGATTGTTTTCCTCCTGACCTGATGTGGTTTAAGATATCATGTTGCCCTTCAACTTCTTGAATGATGCAGAAAGATGGATAAATATTTTATTTCCTTCTGAAATGTCTTTTATGAGAGAGAAAAAATTTTCTCTTAGTTCACACAGGACAGCAAATTTTTGAGAAATTCTGGCACAGTTGTTTGCACCCGTATGCAACACTAGCTTTGCTAAGGAGTTCTGTACAAAATAATTTGGGCTCACGTACTATGTGATATAAGAAGTGCTGCAAGTCAAAGAGGCTGAAGCTTGGTTCAGATATGGTACTAGAAGAAGCAGTTACAGCAGCAAGACACAGCAAGAGCATCTCGCTGGACATACTTGGCATACTTTGCATGGACGTACACGTAGGTGTTCACATGAACGTCCGGCCAAAAAAAGTCACAAGTTACACATGTTCTAGGAAAAGCCAGCATGTCTGCAATTGTTAATCAGGTGACACTCACACTTTATCTGCAGACTGTAAGAGTGACAATCTGCTCCCAGAAATATGTTTTGGTGGCAGAAGTTGAGGCTGATCATGGCCAGGAGCAACCTCATTCTTTAACAGGAGTCGTTTTACCCACTGAAGGGATCCCAGATCCTCAGTACCAATTTTCTCAATGGAACAGCTTGATTTCCTCCCACTGTGCTTGTAATAGCTTAAGACTGAGTTTAAGAAATAGACTTCATTTCAACAATCACAACATTACAGTGATCTTCTTTCAGTCTCGTTCATTGCTGCTGTTAAATTCAGAACACATAAAGAGGCACTAATAGGGCTATTTTTTCAGAGTAATTTACAGCTGCTGAAGGTGTGTGCCTCAGCTGTGCAATTCTGACATAGATACCACTACTGGTGTGCTCTGTGAGAAGCTGAAAAAGTTTTAAAGTTTATTTCCTTATTCTACTTTGAGTCTTTGGGAACTGTGTCTATTTCAAACCACAGAGATATCTCTTGAACTTGCTGGAATTTTCTGCACTTCCTTTGTTGTTCTTCATTCTCTGAAGTTTGTATATATATGCTTTTGAATATCATGCTTACCTTGTGTTTTAGAATTTATTTGAGAACTTCTCCATTGTACTTCACGTGTTTCATGTTTTCAGGTAAATCAAATAGCAACTACCTTGTTCTTGCTTCTTGCTTAACTTAAGCTTTGCTTATTGAACTCAATCAGTCCTGAATGCTAGCAAGCTGTTGCTTCTCTGCATAATATCATCAACACACTTAAATAAGTTACTATACAAGTTATGTCAGGTTTTCTGAATTTTCTAGTGACTATTCATTATCTGGCAGTAAAACCAGAAAAAAAATCACAACTGTCCTACTCTATTTTTATTTCTTATATTTCCCCTCAGGATCGTAACTATTGATATACCAAAATTTGATTGATGGTTTGTATCACCAGGAAGAAATACTCAGTATTCAAAATACTTTTGTTTCAGGTCTGTAGGTATCTTTGTCTGGGCTTCTTAGGATCTCCATTTGAAACTATACTCTTCACAGTTCAGCTCAGTGCTCTTTTCTCCAGCAGCTAATTTGGAAGTTGGTCACCTCCTTTTCTGTATCTTCTTCTTTAGCATTTTCTAAGGCAGATACATCTTTTACTCTTGGTAAGCCCAAATCTCTATAGTCCTAAAGAGGTCATCCTTCAACTGGTGACATTTCTTTCGTTGCCTAGAAAACATTTTCTGATTTTCATCCTTGTGTTTGCCTCCTCACTCTGAAGGAATTGATTTCAAAGATTTAAATGCCTACTTATCACCTCTTATAATTTAATGGTTTTGTTTTGTTTTTTTTTAATGCAGAATTCAGGGCATTATTTTTACCGTTGTCATATTTACTAAGGTAAAACAGGAAAAAAATCATGCAGTTAAGTATGAAAAGTGTCTGCAATTTCCTCACAAGTATATTCCTATACTTCGTGGCGTATTTTGAATGTTTCTGTGGAACTTAATCTACTCTTGAGCAAGTGTTGATTGATTACTACTAGAACAGAGCTTTTGGCAAGAAGTAAGGTTAACATTGGCAAGTTTCTTGATAATTACTAGAGTGTGAAAACCAACACAAATGCATGCATTATGCAAAGAGCTCAGTCTCAAACCACATGTGTGCGTTCCTCTTGGAACTGATTATAGAAGTCAGTTACACTATTTAATGGGAAAAATAGAATTAGAATTGGTAATATTTAATGTTGAAATATCTGAAAGTGTTGAAATTAATTTCAAAATAATGTAACCACTATGTGTAGGAGGTCTTCATCTGCTACATTTGTTGCTAAGATGCCTCCTATTCCTTTCCTTTTTCTTTAATGGTTCTAATATGATACTTTTTGGAAGAGTTTCCTTTTGGATTTTTTTTGTCTTTGGTGATTTAATTATAATTCTGGTCCAGACACTTCAGTGAAATGAACCATTTGCAGTTTGGTGAGGGTTTTTAATTAAGAAACATTAAATGCATTTACAACTAAAAGTGGAAGAATTTTCATCTTGAAACAGAAGGAATAATTTCTTGATAAAGCACCAAGAAATATACAATGAGAATAAGATTAAACTATTTAAGTATAGGACAGTGTCTACTGTTATATTGGTATCTGCAAAAATCAGGTTAGAACACTGGTATCCAGGAGCAGTTCTAATTGTGGATTGCCATTTTGAGAATGACATCTGGAGAAGAAAATTCACTGTTTTATATTGGTTCTTTCTCCGAATCCATTGTAGTTGCATCTCATTGACAACACTTCAGTTTTGTCCAGTGAGGCATAACTTCCTTCACAAGGACTGTGACATCTTCTGGTTTCCTCCATCTTTTTCTGACCTGTGCCTTCCTTCTCCTCTTCACCTCACCAGTGCTGAGATGATGCATCAGTTCGACTCTGACATCAGTTACTCAAAAGTGAGGAAATGAGCTTCTCTAGAAATTACTCAACATCTTCTAGACCTTTCTCTTGACATAAGAGAAAACATATTTTTATATATCTTTTTCTGCCCATATATATATTTTTCTGGTCATTGGGTAAGTAGCTTGTACTATAAAGTCCAAATTTTTAAATACTTAAAATTATAGTAAATGAATCTTACCCATCACGTTTTAAATCAGAAGTCTTAGTCTTGGAATCATTAATCTTGGAAGAGATGTACTGCTACAGATGGAGAATGACATGTTCCTAGTAAACAGACTTTTGGGGATCCAGACTCAGAATCTGACAGATAGTCTGTGATTAATGCACATTAACAGAAGTCGAGCAGTGGTAGAATCACCAAGCTCCCTTTAAAATAGCCAATTGCTCATGGAAAATGCTTCTTTATAATCTTTACCTGGAGTTTGTAGATATTCAGACTTTAACCATGAAAAAAACTGTAAGAAATGTTTTCCTCAAAAAAAGCTTAAAGTACTAGTTTGAGACATAGTTTTTCAGGGAATGGAGGAAAAAAAAATTAAGAATGTATTATTTTTTATTTTTTTAAATTTTTTTTTACTGTGGTATTTGACTGCATTGTGGCTTGCTCAGATATCCTTGTCTGATTATTTTAAGGTCTGGAGATTTTTTGAGGGAATCTAGGCCAGCATGTGGATTTTAGAGCACTTAGAAAATTTGATGATGAACAATAAGGTCATCTTGACATTTAATGTGATGGTGCAGTGAACCAGAAAACATCTGTATTCGTTCAAGAAAAGTATACATAGGTGTTGTATTTTGAAAATTCAGTGGGTACTTCTACACCTGCAGGTGAGGATTTTGATCTGTATTTCCACTTTTATTTAGATTAATCAGGAGGTAATGTGATCTTCAGAAATTCCTGTGTGCTCTTAAGAAAATGATGACTGTAGTTTGACCTTCAAAAAGACACCGAGTAATTGTCAAAAAGAGCATCATCTAGCAAAGTTGCTGTAGAAAAAGAGTAGGTAAGAGTGGCTGTTTTGGGATTATTCAGTTCTTCAAATAAATGGAATCACTGAAGTATTTCCATTAGGATCTGATCATCAAAGATCATTAAAACTATGAAACCTTGGTTTATGTGGAGAGGGGTGATTTTGTTAATCATGAATTCCCATCAAACTGAGTTGGGAAGCAGTGAAATACTGAATGACTTGGAGAGTAATACAGCTATTTGTATTCCCTTGTTCTGTAACTACAGGCTCTTGTAAAAAGTCCTTCTCCATCTTTCTTGTATATTCCCTTCAGGTACTGGAATGGAACCCCAAATGAGGTCACCCCAATGCCTTCTCTTTTCCAGGCTGAACAATTCCAATTCTCCCAGCCTCTCCCCAGTGGAGAGGTGCTCCAACCATTGTGGTGGCCTTCCCTGGACTCGCTCCAACTGAGTGATGTCCTTCCTGTGATGGGGCCCCAAAGCTGGATGCAGCACTCCAGGTGGGGTCTCACCAGAGTGGACCAATGGGGCAGAATCCCCTCTCCTGACCAGCTGGCCCCACTACAACTGGCTTTCTGGGCTGGGAGGGCACTTCTCCTGCTCATGCCCAACCTCTCATGCACCCCAAGTCCTCCTTGGCAGGGCCACTCTGGATCTGTTCCTCCCCCAGCCTGTGGTGATTCTGGGGTGTGCCCTGACCCAGCAGCAGCACCTTGAATTTATTCCTGTTAAAACTCATGACATCCCCACCAGCCTGCTTCTTGAGCTTGTCCAGGTCCCTCTGGATGGCATCCCATCCTTTGGGTGTGCCAACTGCACTGCTCAGCTTGGTGTCATCTGCAAATTTTCTGAGGGTGCCCTTGAGCCCTTTGTCAGTCATTAATGAAGATGTTCAGAAACACTGGTCCCAGTGCTGACCCCTGAGGGACACCACCTGTCACTGATGGCCATTGGGACTCTGAGCCATTGATCATTACCCTGTGGATATGACTGTCTAAACAACTTCTTATCCATCTAACACTCCATCCACCCAATCCATCTGTCTCCAGTTTAGAGGAGATGTTGTGGGGGGCCATGGCAAAAGCTTTACAGAAGCCCAGATAAATGATAGCTGGTAGCCCTTCCCTTGTTCACTGCTGTAGTCACTCCATCATAGATGGCCACTAGGTTGATAATGTGGGACTTGCTCTTGGAGAAACTGTGCTGGTGTCTCAAATTACCTCTTTGTCCTTCATGTGCCTTAACATAGCTACTAGGAGGATCTGTTCCATGACTTTCCCAGGCACAGATGGAGAGTAGCATGGCAACTACACCAGCCAATTCCCTCAGGACTCTGGGATGCATCTCATAAGGTCCCATAGACTTATGGACATTCAGGTCCTTCAGGTGGTCATGGACCTGATCTTTACTTACACAGGGGGGATTTTGCTTCTCCAGTCCCCATCCCATTTCCATCCACTCCAGTAGCATGGAAAGAGAGGCTGTTATTGAAGACTGAGGCAAACATGTCGTTGAGTACCTCAGCTTTCTCATTATCTGTTGTTACCAGTTTATCTGTGTTGTTTATTAGGGGGTTTACACCTTCTTTGACCTTCCTTTTCTGGTTATTATACCCATAGGAACCCTTCCTGTTATTCTTTGTGTGCCTTGTTCAGTTCCAGCTTCTCCTTGGCCTTCCTCACCCTATCCTTGCATGAGCGACCTTCACCTCTGTGCTCTTCCTGGGTTACCTGTCTTCCTTCCCACTGCCTGTGGATTTGCTCCTTTGCCTTTGGTTTGACCAGCAGGTCCCTACTCAGCCATGCCAGGCTTTTACCTTCCTTGCCCAGCTTCTTGCTCCTGGGAATTTCTACCTCTTGTGCTCTATGGAAGACTTTCTTAAAGATCTGCCAGATCTGCTCCCTTGTCCCAGAGGTCCCAGTCTCCCAGGGGATCCTATTGACTATCTTCTTGAAGAGCTGGAATTTTGCTTTTCTAAAGTTCAGGGGCTTAACTGTACTATATACCTGATCCATATCCCTCAGGGCTACAGATTCCACCAATGCATGATCAGTGCCACTCAGGCAGCCTCCAACCTTCATGTCCCTGCTTATCTCATGTATGTTGGTGACCATCAGATCCAGGAACACATTCCCTCTGCTCCCTCTTACCTGGCTCAAGAAATTGCCCTCCATGCATTCCAGGAGTCTCCTGGATTGCCTACTCCTTGCTGTGAAACTTTCCCAGCAGATGTTGGGGTGGTTGAAGTCCCCCAGGAGGACAAGAGCCTGCGAACACGATGCCTCCTGTAGCTGGACAAAGAAGGCTTTGTTGGTAGGCTCACCTTGATCAAGGGCCTGTAGAATACATGGACCATGAGGTTCCCTTTATTGCCTCAGTCTCCGGTTCCTAACCACAGGCTTTCAACCTTCTTGTGGCTGTTCTTCAGAGACAAGTCTTCACACTCATATCATTTGCATCAAGAGAGGTGACAGCCTCTCCACCTCTCCTCCTCTGTCTTTTCTGAACAGCCTGCAGCCCTTGCTAGTTGCACTCCAGTCATGGGATTTGTCCCACCATGTGTCAGTAATGGCAACAAGGTCATAACTTTCTAGCAGCCTGTGTCTTCCAACTCCTCCTGCTGCCCATGCTCTGTGCATTGATGTAAAGGCACGTCAGCTGGGCTGTTGGATGTGTTGCCTTCCTAGAGGAGCACTCCTTAAGTCATTTGAGATATTTCAGTAGTGTTTTCCTGTTGGCTTCTAGTACCTTGGGAGTCCCTGATGTGTATATCAAAAAATAATGGAATAATTATTAAGTAAGACCATGTATTTAGACTTGCATAAGTTCCCAAATTTATTATGCTTAAATTCTCAGACCATGTATAAGGTAAATTACATAGATTGACCATTTACTTCTAAGAGAGGATGATTTGACCTGCATGCAATATAAGGGCATTTGTTGTGTAAATGTAGTTTATGAAAGCAAGGTTCAAGTCCAGACTGGTAACATAAACCATGCTTCTAGACTTGTGTTTATAATTAAATTTGTGAGCCACTTCATAGTCAGATGACAGAGTGCTGAAATGTGGAGAGCTGCAAAAAAGTATATAAAATAATTCTTATATAAGTGGAAAATGGTTAAGATCATCTAGATACTCTTTATATTTGTTTAAAGTAAAGACAGAAAAACATGTTTACTTAGAGATGTATTCAGCTTTTGTGCTTGCCATCCTGAATCTAAAATGCTTTTGATTGAGAATATTTTGTCACCAGTTTCATGAAGTCTTATGGAAACATACTTTACCCGTTACATAAGAATAAGCTAAGTGTGATTAGAAATCCTACAAACAAAATTGACAAAGGCCCAGTTCTCTTTCAGTTTTCTGAGTTTCAAGTCATAAATTCAATTACAGTTTACAGAGACTCCTTTGACTTAATAGATCTGTTCTCATACAGCTGAGGGTAGACTGGAGCAGAAGGGCATACCGGGAGATTCATTCTCCTGCCTTCATATGAAAGGAGTTGATTCTGACATAATGTGATTCTCGCATAATAGATGACTGTCACATTTGTTGTAAAACCCACTATTGTGCCCTCCTCTGTATAAGGCGAGAACTGAGCCCAGTGTTTCTATTTTAAGCTTTGAAGTACAGAGTGTAATTAGTGATGTATATATTATGCCTACACCAGAGTAATAACTCTTTCAGAAAACTTGTACTTGTGTAATACATGTTTATTTAGCCTTTTGTAGATGTATTATCTAACTATTGCTTTTGTGGTTCAGGCCATGGATTATTAATTGAAACAGTAAAATAAGCAATCATCTTTGGTTGCCATAGCAAAGATACCCAAAATATAGTTGCTGAGGAAACCATACTGAGAATATACACAATATATAACCTAATAATATTGATATACAGCTTTAAGGGTACAAGAACATAAAATATACTTGTTTTCTTGTTGGGAGATTAAATATTGAATCTGATATGTGTTTATTAACTTATTTTTAAAAGTCTTCCTGTTGCATGTAAAGACAGCTTACTTAACTATCAAATCTCTTACATGTCTGTTAATCTTTAGACTTTGTCATGATATTTTAAAAAATCCCCCTTCATCAAGAAAAGAAATAGACTTTGGAAAAGGATCATACATGGATTAAAATTGAGCGAACATCATCATGGTGAATGTTGCTTTTGCAATATAAATAAACAGTAATGACAAGAACAAGAATAATCAAAATTATAATTTTTCCTTGCAGAACTTGTGGCACTTTAACATTTGGAATAGGCTAGAATGACCTTCCACAATGGGCACTGTAGTATGTATAATATCTTTTCTGACAAAGGCATTTATTATGACAATTTTTAATATGCTCCCACTACAGAAGACTTCAGAATATTCCCTGTTCAGAATATCCCCCTTCAGAATATGCAACCTGTTCCAGGGCTTTTCTCCTCCATTGTTGGTAAGATTTTCCCAGTGTCCACCATGAATATTTATTGCTACAGCATAAGCCATTTCCAAGTTAGTTGTAATTTTGACTAAATAACCACAGTTTTCCATTTTTATTGACTGTTTATATTTTATGCTTAGATTGCTACCACCTTCTTGAAATTCTGTGTCCTGGATCCCATATTCAAGCTGAAACTTAATCCATATTAGTCAGAGCAAGGAGACTGCTCCTCTTGTCTTCATATATTCCTAATTACAAATCTTTACATGGCTGGATGTTTTTATCTTGTGGATATTCATTATTCACTTATGTTCAGTTTGTGATCCATTGTGATCCCTAAAATGTATTTCTGAAGATCTGCTATCAAATTCAAATACTGTACATCCTACATTTGTGTAGTCAATTATTGCTATGAATAGGAACCTGCATTTATTTTTGGTGAATTGTTTCCAGTATTTCAGTAGATTGTTTCTTGTTTGTTAAAGATATTTGAACTGTAATGATATTAGCCTAGATATGTTGCAGCCCCTTTTAGTTTTATCTTTCAGAAATACAATCACTGCAATAATAGAATACAAGCAGCATAGGAAGCCATTCTATTTAATCTTCAGACTCTTGAAGAAAATGTTGGTTAATACTAAAGCCAGGACAGACTACTATAGAAGTGGAACTTCTATACAGCCTTCTGTGTTTGGTACGTAGCTACTGTAAGTTGCTATCTAGCCTCCAGCTGTCCAACCAGTTTTGTATCAAGCAGTAGGAGATCGAGCAAGATCCACTTGGGTTTCTTCTGCAAAACTGGATCCCAGGTAATGTGGCTACACCAGATCAGGGCAGAACCTGAGCATGGCCTGGAATATGACTACTGTCATGGTCTGTTTGGATCTGTAAAATTTACAGGTGAGGTGTTCTGTGAAATAAACTGTTATATCAACATGTTAGAAGAGAAAACAAGCACAGCCTACAGGGGCTCAGTCCCCTCTGTCCACACTAGTCTAAAATGAGTTCACAAATTCATCACTTAATTCTTGAAGTTTCTAGCTTACTAGTTCTCTAATTTATTACTTGCAGCTCATAACTTGTAACTGGTGCACCTGTAAGCAAAACAGTAATCTAGCCAATGTCGAGAGTGCTCATTCTTCCTTTTCCATCGCAATGTAGCATCCCTTGTATCAGACCAGGGACCATGAGAGCTCCAGCTCTCCAGCTGCTGCTAGATCTGCTTCAAAAACTCCTTGTGCAAACTGAAGTATTTGCACCTTCAAGCTGGAAAATTTGGTCAGTCCAGTTTCTTTGAGTTAGCAGGTTCTGAAGAAAAGTTCCAGTAAATCAATGTGCAAGGGTTGTGGCTACAGGAGACAGCAAGCTGCAGGTGACATGGCTGTGTCCTGGTGCAGTCCTTTCTGGCAGTCATGTCCTGCCTATGTGTTGCCATCACTTTGACCTAATGGCACTAGTTCCAGTGCTGTTGCAGGGCACGTGCAAGAGGCCTTGGCATGGGCTGTGTGCTGGCCAAAATCTGAGCAGGAGTTGAATGTAAGACTGGAGAAACTATGGAGAAAAACAGGGGTTTGTCAAGTCACTGATAGCTGCTTGGTGCTCCTAAGCCTTGGCAGATTATTTATGGTATCCTTAGTGCTTTTCTGGATGACAAACAAGAGACACAAAATCCTTGGATATCTTTTAGTTACTCCTGAAGGGTGACACAGTTCTCAGTCTCCAGATGGTGCCAGAGTGGCATTCAGGATTATGTTGTGTCAGGCACATGCTTTAAAACAAGTTACTTCACACAAAGAACTGGTCACTCACAAAATTGTGAATAATTTTAGCTGAAAAAAATCAGTAAGGATTTTAAGAGTCTGAGTTTAGGATTTTGTACAGGTTTATTGCCTTAATGATCCTTAAGTACAGCCTGAGTAGTCTGACATGGTTCTGAATTGTGTCAATAAGTGATATGTTACCCAGGTACTGTGCACAAAGCAATATGACCCTGAAAGCTTCTTGTTTATTGTGTCAGTGATCCATAGATAAGTCTCTGGGGGACTTTTGAAACAGGCTTTTCAATTCACGAAGGAGTATGGATGCTCAGACATGCCAAATTTAGTCAAACTTTGGCATATCTTGAAGCATATTTGAAGGGATTGAAGCAATGTCTCTGTTCTGGGTTCACATGGCCAGGTTTTGGTAGTGGGAGGGCTACAGGGCTGGCTTCTGTGAGAAGCTGCCAGAAGCTTCACTCAATGCCAGACAGCTGCAAGAGAGACTCCCTGTTGGCCAAAGCCAAGCCAATCTGAAATGGTGCCAACGCTTCTGTGATAGCATATTTAAGAAGAAAAAAAATCCCCAAATTATTTCAAAGATGCAATTGAGGCCAGAGAAGAGCAAAGTGAATATATGAGAGGAACAGCCCTGGAGACACCAAGGTCAGTGGAGAAGAAGGGGGAGGAACTGCTCCAAACCTCAGAGCTGATCCCCCTGCAGCCCATATAGGACCACAGGTATGCAGACTGGAGGACACCCCACCAGAGCAGGTGGATGCTGGAGAGGAGGCTGTGAATCTGTGGGAGGCCTGTGTTGGAACAGGCTCCTGACAGTGACCCACAGACCTGTAGGGAAAGGAGCCCACACTGGAGGAGGTTTCCTGGTAGGGCTTGTGATGTTGTGGGGGACCCCCACTGGAGTAGGCTGTGCCTGAAGGGCTGCACCCTGGGGAAGAGTGAACTACAGTGGAGCAGTTTGGGAAGGACTTTTCCTGTGGAATGGACTCATGATGGAGAAGTTCATGAACTGTCTTCTGTGGGACAGCTCCTCCCCAGACTGGAGCAGTCAGAACTCCTTTCCCTGAGTGGTGGCAGAAACATCAGGTGATGAGCTGACCATTCCTTGTCTGCTTGTGTAGCTGTGGGGAGGTGGTAGAACTGGGAAGGAGGGAAAGGTGTTTTTAAGATGTATTTTAATTCTTATTATTATGCTCTGATTTTTTTAGTAAATAATTCAATTAATATCCTCCAGTCTGTTTTACCCACGACAGTATTTGGTGGGTGATCTCTCTCCCAGATGTTATCTCAAACCATGAACCGTTTGTTATGTTTTGTCTCCACCAACTAGTTGGGGAGTGGTAGAGCAGCTCTGGTAGGTGCCTGGCATCCAGACAGGGTCAAACTACTACAATCTCCCAGACTTCTGTCAAACTTGTAACAGATTAAATCAGGGACAGTCAGGAAATGCTGTCATTCTGGACTGGGAAAGGGCAGGAGTGGGAAGGAATCATGCAATGCTAAGCCAAAATCTTAACTGTAGAAACAATTTTGGACTACAGAGGTAAAGAAAATTATTTTGTATATGTTCAAACTTGCAATATCTACAAGATATTATGTCAAAGTTTCTGACTTGCTGCAGACTCACAGTAGAACATATTTAATTTTTTCTGCAAGAAGTAAATATACAGTAATTTCACAAACAAACTTTAAAATGTTAACAGTTCCAATTACTGAGTGATAGTTGTCATATTGATAGTTTTATTTAATGTAATTAAAAATGGCAGAAGGAAAATTTCAAAATTAATTGACAGTTTCATGCAATGAAATGGAAGTAGGAAACAGTTTTGGAAACTGAGTAAGATCTGTCAACAATGGAAATTGGTACTGAAACAGGTTGATCTCACATCAGGCATTTATTTCTTTAATCCAGTTATCATGATCTCACAAACCCTGGTGTTTTCACATAATTTCATCTTGTTTGCACACTTACAAATGTAATTCTTAAATTAAGAGAAAGTTATTAAAGATATAAATAATAAATTCATTCAGTACATAGCATGTTCTTTTATTACTTTTTAAAGAGAAATCTTTTGTGGGTAAACCATGGAATTATAAAGACTTTGTCATATAGAAAAAAGCAATTCAGCATGTCAACTCTAGTGGATTATTGGTTTTGACAAATGTTTTGCCAAATTGTGTAGGTAGGCTGATGGTATCCTGGGGTGCATTAGGGAAAGCATTTCCAGCAGGTCAAGGGAGGTGATCCTGCCCCTCTACATGCCCCTAGTGAGGCCTCACCTGGAGCACTGTGTTGAGTTCTGGGCACCTCAGTATAAGAAAGACATGGAGCTACTGGGGAGGGTCCCCAAGAGGCCACAAAGATCATTCGGGGTCTGGAGCAACTCTCTTATAAGGAAAGACTGGGGGAGCTGGGCCTGTGTAGACTAGAGAACACTGAGGCATACACACATCTCAAAGACAGGTGTCAAGAGGATGGTTCTAGACTCTTCAGCTGTGCTTAGTAACATGGTGAGTAGTGGCCATAAACTAAAATACATGAAGTTCCAGCTTGGCATGATGACGAACTTTAGGCTGAGGTTGGCAAAGCCCTGGAATGAGCTGCCCAGGGAGGTCATGGGGTCTCCCTTCCTGGAGACATTCAAAACCCACATGTGTAACCTGCTCTAGGTGACCCTGCCATGTCAGAGGGATTGGACTAGATGATCCCCAGAAGTCCCTTCCAACACTAACTATTCTATCAGTCTGTGATTTTCAGAAATTTCAGTTTAGAGATCAAGCTGCATTTTATCAACTTGTGGATGAATAGATAATGAATACTGTTTGTTAATTGTTATTATTCATGAATTATTGTTATTCATGTCTGGATCCTTGTTTATTCAACTGAAACAAGATTACCTTGGAATGTGGACTGAGCTCACTAGTCTTAGTTTGCATGGAGTGTCTTTGCAAATAAATTACTTATTTGAAGCATATTTGTTTGTGGTGAATCATTATGAATCTCAATGTGTTGATTAGATGTTACTTACACATCATTAGGGTACCCCTCAAACGTTTTAACAAGAAATGTAATAATTATTGTGCCTTTAAATGACAAATGAAAATTCAGCAGTGAATCCTATCCTAGTGATACATCCCAGCTATCAGGAAATTGACCTGCTATCTTCTCTCTAGTCAATGATGTGAATGATAAGTGTTATTCTTCCTTAGTATCCAAAGTGGTTCAGCCACAGCAGATGCATGATACTTTTGTCTAGTCACATGAGGCATCTAGTTAACAGGTGGCCTGCAATAACTAAAATAGATGTGTGGGACAAGTTGCATTGAAATGCATGCTGCATAACTTTTTCTAATCTTTCTGTATTTCATGAGCACATTCTGCTCTATTACATTTTGTGTTAAATGAACATTGTGTCCTATAAGAATTACAGCTAGAGGAAATTATTCTCACTTATCACATTACAGAAATGCAAAGCTTTGAACATTAATGTCAAATTATTTTTCATTATAAGTTTCTTCATGTGAGTCTGCACTTACTGTTTTGAATCCATAGTTTTAAAGTTGTGCTTCCATTACTTTACAAGATGCAGCTGGCCTAATTAAGACCAGGACTTACTAAGAGTTGAGTGGGAAGATCAAATCAAAATGAAGGGAATATTATGAATAATATATAGTCATTTATGTGCAGCAGAAGCCAAAATAGGTAGGCAAATGTGAAATTAGTTTTAGAAAGTTTTAGTTTTAAAATTACAGAGCAGAAGAGCACATTCTCCATTCTCGCATTTGAACCTTCAAAGAGCCCAGCCTGTCATACTCCATTCATATTGTAGCCTCTTTACCTTTTTATTTCACCCATTGTACTCCAATTCCTTAGGTGTAGCTAATTAACTCATTCAAATTATAGGAATCCGTACACTTTAAAGAATTCACTGTCTCACACATCCAAAACACTCAAATGCTACTGGAGGCTCTACATCTGTCTCAAGAAGGATGCTAAGAGATCAGATAGTTTGGCAAAAGTAGAGTGCTTTATTGGCCAAAGTATGCAGGTGTTGGCTTTCTAAATTAAATGAGAATCCATACCACAAGACACTCTGCATTGCATTTCTCCTACACATAATCTGAAGAGATTCGGAGTGGGGAGGACACAGAGAAAAAATGTTTTAAACTGGTTGGGAATTTCTTGATCCTTTTCCTAATTTGCAGTAATATCTTAGTAGAGATTTTCCCGAGGAACAAAATTATTATAAGGAGTGCAAGTATAGTCCATATATGATGGTTTAAAAGGATGATGATGAAAATCATATTTAAAATACTTTCCCTGTGTGATGACCAACACCATACAGTGCCTGAAAAGGTCTTGTTGCATTAATATATGTTTTGCAAACTAAATTAATTTTTATGCCTAGTTCATGTTTTTTTAATCTCAGTCAGTGGAGCCATCATTTTTTTTTAATGTTCTTAAGTTTAATGTTCTTATGCCTGACTACAATGCTGATGTTTGTTGCTAGCCATTCTGCCATGTGTGTGTCTAAAGACACAGCCCTGTGTGAGACAAGTGGCACAGGCTGAAGCACCACAAAAGCATTGTGCAACAAAGACACTCCTCATCTGCTCCTGTGTTGGGGGGAAGAGAATACAGGAAGAAAATTTCTAGCATATCTTAAAACAATAGTTCACTTCTCTGGTCACAGTAGCCAGGTTTTCTGACTGTAGAGTATTTGGTTGAAGATGGAGTACTCTTGGATGGAATTCACTTTTATATTAATTTGATTTGATTTCATTTCACTTCACCTCTCTGAGGTTGTTTACCCGAGCCTGCTTTAGGAATCTCAGGGGAGTTGCTCTCCTTTTTGCCAGTGAAATGAAAGGAACAGGCTACCTCCCAACACAGTGAATGTTTAATGGGTGATAAAATTGGCCTTTCAGCCTCAACTCCCATTTCTAAACTCAAGGTAGGAAACATATAAATCACTTAATGGGCTTTAATTAAACTCTAAAAATTTTCTGTGATATTTTCTAATTTCTTTAAGGTCTTACCAGCTCCCAAAGCAGAAAACTTAAATTCTGATGGGCAAGAAAAAAATGAAACAATTAGAGAAAGTGAAAATTAGAGTATACATATAGTTGTGATGGTGTCTTTGAAACATTGAAATCCCATGGAACTGGTAAGCTTTGCCTCTTTGGGTCTAGATCCCATTTTATAAATTCTGTGGCAGTTTGCAGGACTATTAAGGCCAATCCCCATTTTGCATTTTTGTGACATCTGTCAAGTCACCATAGAAAAGACTGTCCTGCATTTTGCATGCATACAGCAGTATGAATGGTACACATTTCTGCATTAACAAAGGCTGGATTTCTGACTTCTAACCAATTTCCAGAGAGGGTTATTTTTCCCTGTTCTGTTACTGGGGTTCTCAGGATACAACTGTGCAGCATGTGGAGCCATCTGTGCTAGCCTGGAGAACAGAACCATGCAGCTCTGCTACCCTGGTTCTTCTCCAGAGCTGATACATCCTGTTGCTAATGAGCATTAAGAGCAGAGCACTGAGCTTCTGCACAGCCTGAATGGGTCTATAGCTCTGTGACTAGCCTGAGGGAGCTTGGGCAAAGTAAGGCTCTTAGTTGCCCAATTGCCTACCAGCAGAAGAACTTTTCTCCCACAAATATTTGCAGACAGTGTTTAATAGAAATGGAATGCCAATAAAAATACAGCACATTCATATTTGTAATCTTGCTTTCAAATTTCAGAAGGAAGAAAGACACTTTCTCAGATAAGGCATGATGAGTTGGCTAAGGGGCACAGATAATTTCTTGGCTCAGATGTGGAGGAGGAAGCACTGAGATGCCAGTTACATATTTTAATATATTCCCAAGGCAGCCTTCTTGGTAAGGTTATTATTTACCCACCCAGTATAAAAGGCAGTTGCATTAATTCTAAAATAGATTTTGAATTTGTCCTTTCAACCTGGTTTTGATGCAAAGTTCCATTCTTTCTCAAGAAAATGATTCCACCAAGTTGACATAATGCTATAGAAAATAGAATAACAGCTATAGAAAATAATTTTTAGAAATACTGCTAATCCCTTGCACAGTGAGAAGTTTCTATGCCAGAAACCAAAAGGTGAAGATTGTTACCTCTTTCATATTTAATAACCAAAGTGTGGCCCCTGGAGATTGAAGGTTGCTGCATGTAATGTTTCGTAATGTAATATGCAGTCTCAGCATATAATGCTTCAGCCTGATCTCAGGAGCAGATGGCAGGAGTCACAGGTACAAATATACAATTTCACACTGTTTAGATCAAGATGAAATGCTGTAGATGGCACCTGTTGTCTCTGAAGTCTTTGCAGATTTTTCCTCCTCATTAAAGTTGAAAAGACTTATAGCTCAATAGACTGATTTCCTCCCCCCCCTTTTTTTTCTTTTTCTTTTTTTTTGTGATTGTTCTGTCTCTCTGTGAAAGTAATTTCCCCTGCCACAAATACATTTTGAAGTGACTGGCTAATTTCCCCAAAATTTTTCTGAAATGAAGTCTTGAAGACATTAAGCTCTTACAAATGTCATAAAAGGCAAGGGTAGAATAGAGGATAAAAGGCCATACTGGTAAACATCCATTTAAATGCCTGCAGAGGCTGATACGTGATCTGAAGAGTTATTTGTTCAGTTTGGGCTCTGACTGGTCAAAGGCCCTGTGTACAGGGTGTAGTGCAGAATAGATAGAGAAGTGCTCATCTAGGAAAGAAAAGGGAGCTGGGGGCTGGAGGTCACAAGCAAAAGTGGGATATAGGGACCAAAGTGGCTGTGAGTACGATGCCTAGGAAGCAGAGAGCTATAGGGCACTACAGAGCTAGCAGCCTGCATGGTGTGTAGGTAAAAATCCTGTGGAAGGTGGGGCCATGCATATACATCAAACCAGGGGGACCTGTGGAATGTGCATGATAATAGATCTACTACAATAATTTTTAACAGCAAGAAAGTAGCTTGTATGATTTGGAGACTTGCAGCTGCCCTGTTAAGCTTTCATCAAATCTGTGCTGTGATCAAGTTCCTAAATGCAATCAGTGTAACTACCACTCACTATAAACCTGTGCTGGGCTGACCTGATCTGACTGCCAGATGCCCACCTGCCCACTCCTCTCACTTCATTCCCTCAACAGAGCAGGGGAAACAAAATAAAATAAAAGCCCATGGGATGAGAGGATGAGGAGATCACACCAATCATTGTCACAGACAAAACATACTCCACTCAGGGCAGATTAATTTAATTTGTTGCCAATTAATGCAGTTCTTCACCAGCTTCTCAAATGTGGGTCTCTGACCTGATTGTTTGCAAGGCTGTTTCTCACTCTCCTTCGTCAGGCATTTTGCCCTTTCTTGGATCCCTGAGGCACCACCACCGCTGTGCCTGAGGGACTTGGCTGTTCCCTGTCTGGGGCAGGTGGGCAGGAGTAGCTGGAACCATTTGTGTCCCACCTGGAACAAGCTGTGTCCCACTTGGAACAGTCTGTGTCCCACCTGGAACCATTTGTGTCCCACCTGGAACCAGCTGTGTCCCACCTGGAGCCAGCTGTGTCTCACCTGGAGCAGCCCCAGCCTCTCCTCACAGATGCTGCTCTGCAGCCCCCATGGCCAGTGCCTGGACGTGGACACCATGGGCAGCAAGGGGTTTAAGTACTTAAATACTCTCAAATGCTTTGAGTTTAAATACACTCAAATGCTAGGGCTTAACAACAGTGTCAGGACACCATTGGTTAACAACAACTGTCCAAAGAGCAGCAACACTGCATAGAAGCGAAGCAAACAATTTTAATGGTAACTATCAGAAAAAAATTCAGGATAGCCACAGCTGCTAGACCAGAGTGTTTGGCACAAGCTTTCTGCCTATGTAGTGTCCTGTACTGTCCTAAAATTTTGGACAATTACCCAAGCCTTGAGGCTGGAGTGCCCTGTCTAGATCATGGTGCTTGTTTTTCAGAAGCACACTGCTCCAGCATGAAATCAAACCCCAGCCCTTAATCCTGTTTGCTTCAGCTTCACTCTTTACAAAATGGAGGTGATAATATATCCTAATTTCCTTAATGTTGCAAGGTTTCAGCCCCTAAATGGGAATGGGGATGTATGTTTGTCATTCTAATATGCATAACATTAATTTTAGCAGGTCTCCTAATATGTGATCTCACTCTCCTTCCAAACTGTGATTTAGATGTCAGTCTCAGACTAACTCCTAAGTGAAAGTCTGCATCCAGCTGCTTAAAAATGCTTTTTTTATGGCCGTTTAAGATATTTTCATTTCCAGGAAATGTGCAGGAGGCTTTACCTCAGACAGTCCTCATGCCCTCCTGGATTGGCAATAGGAAGTGAGATGCCACACAAAAATCACATCTCTAATGAGGTCATGTTCTACAATCAGGGAAGTGAATCTGACCTGATGTCTTCCTTGCTACAAAAAGAAGGAAAAAGTGACTACCTGACTGTATGGCAAACCTGCTGTGAGTGTTTCATGTGCATTGCAAATTAGAAAACAAAGTTTGAAAAAGTAGGAAAAAAAGTAGAAAAAAAAAGTTTGACAATGAAAGTTATGAAGTGTTTGAATCTTGAAGCAACAGTAGTATTTAAGTCTTAAAGTAAACAAGATCTTTGGCATATCCTGCTCATTGTATGTGCTTAGCACATCCCAGTAGTAATGCAAGATGTGGTAGATTTGAGAGATAAGAAAAGTTAAACTGAAGAAAGGAGTGCAAGGTTGCTCCATCTGGTGAAAATGTTTTTTTTTGATGGGAGTGGCAGTACTAAGGGAGAGAAGGAGACAGGCCCACTGTGGAAGTGCAGGGCCTGTTCTCAGGCATTCACTCTGTTTAATAACCTCGCTAATAAACTTGGTTTGCTGTTTCTTCTTGTTATATAGTGAATTCCCAACTTGCTCATTCCTGGAATTTCTCATGCTTTCTCTGCAAAGCCTGAGTAAGCCTTCAGTTACTTTCCATCTTTGGATTAAGTCTTTGAAACCAAAAATTCAATATGAATGTCAAAAAGCTCTGCAGTGTCTGATGTGTGTTGTTTATGCACCATTTTGATAGAAAAAGCCAGCATGTATTGTACACTCCTTTTCAAAAATGGACATGTTTAAGCCTTCACATCACTGAAGAAGTTTTTTTGGTTCTTAAACTGACTATTAGAAGTAAACATTATTAATTTAATTCAAGAGACAAAATAAAAGGATGACTGCAGAACTTTGTTTAAACCCCTTGCCTGTTTTTTTTTAGTTATTCTATTATTAGAAATTAATTTTATTCAAAATTCTCTTATTGAAAATAATTGCATTTCTCATCAGAAAGTAGTTACTAATTGCATCAGTCTAAGTCCTTTACTATCCAAATGGAGGTGGTGGTGGCAGACACAAAAGCACTAAGTCAAGGGATTTCAAACATTGTTCACATCACATAAACAAAACAAATGCAGCTGAAAGCAAACCCTAAAAAAGAATAAAAAATGAAGTTTTAAAATGCACAAAACAAGCTCACCTCGCTGCTGTGCATCTACCCCATAAACGATACATTTCGCTATAAATTCCATTAAAAACATGGGATATAAGCATGTAGAAAGGCTGGACATTTTGTGCAGGTCTGTTGTAGTTCCCAATCTAACCAACAAACAAATGAAATCTCTCTGCCATATGCTAATGCTCTGAATGTGGACAGAAGCTGCCTGAAATACCTTGCAGATTAAATCCTGTGTTTTGTTAATGTTTCTTCTACCTCAGGAAAGCAGCCTTTGGCTATTGAATTAATGTCAGATACTGGGTCAGCATTTTCTGTACTACTGATTTACTCAGCTGAAGCCTGCTGCTTTCTGAGCCTAGGAACATCTATGGGAGGAATTTAATACCCATGTTTGCTATTCTTCATGTGACACTTAGATTGGCACATACTTAGATTGTGACATTCTTAACAGTGCATAACCATATTTCCACTCTGGGCAGAAACTTCTGGATCACAATATCTGGTTCAGGACTTAGTGGCCACTCAACATCTTTAGAATCTAGAGTGAGGGTTTTGGAATCTGCTGTTAAGGCAGTACAAAAATATCCCCCCCGCTTTACTTTGCAAAAAAGATTTGCCTGCTAAATTAAAATTCAATCAAATATAATGTCTAGATTACGAATGCCACTACTTACTGTACTCCTTTAGAAATGGAGAGTTTTTTACTGTACAAGATTAAGGCAGCCCAGTAAGGCATTAGTGGGCAAACAATGAGAATTCTTAGTATTCCATGACAACTGTTTCCCAAAGCAAATGATACAAAAAGACTGTGATTATCCATCTAGTTAAAAGGTGAATAAGAATCACTTATGTTTATAAAATATATCTTTCTAAAGCATTGGGGAAATGCTTTTGAGAAAATGAGAAAATTTGTTTTCTCATTTTACTTCTAACATGTAAACCATTACATTATTAGGATAGCAGATATCTGGCAGCATTTGTTGCTCCAAAATGCTTAGTGCTGCTTGGTTTTATATGTGCTGGAGAGATTTGTACTCCATGCACTTAGAAATGTCCACCATTGTTTGATTTTATCTTGATGATGCACAAGACTTTTAAAAGCTTACTTACACAAAACCATCTGATAAACTGTTCTTCATTATTCCTTTGTAACTTTGTTAAATGTCTTGCCAGACAAATGGCTATTTTTTTTTTTTGTGACTCATAACTTTGCAGGCAATGTCTTACTGTAAGCATATACTTTTTTAAAATTTTTTTAATTTTTTTTATTTTTTTTATTTTTTAGGTCTGAGGCCTTTAATCACAAGATGTAAAGTTCATTCAAAAGTACGTTCCAATTGCTTAACTCTGGATCACTGCTTTGTAAACTTTCAGGCTAGACCTGGTATGCTGTTGTGCAACTCCTTTGGAAGAGTGGACAGCCAACAGTAAGTCTGGTACTCTTTATTTTTATCTCATAATTGAGATAAGTCACTCTTCTGATTATGGACTTCTTGTTCAGCAGTGGCAGAACCATTGCAATTTATTTTAAAAAACCATGATTGAAGAGGAAATAGAAAATGTGATGTTCCCAGACTTAAACATCAGTGGCACAGAATGATTTTTTTTTTACATAGTGATTTAAGAGAAACTACAGAAATGGCTAGTAAATGCCTAGTAATCCAACGGTGAAATCTTCTGAAATGCCTTCATTAATTTTTAGTACAGTTCTTCAGACCAAAATCCAAGCTTTCCTTACAATATGAACGTATGATATCAGGTGTTCTTTGACTCTCTGTCATAGCAACAATACAGGCAAAATGTGTGGTTGTTCTAGACTGGATGTACTGCTACGGATGGGATATTGAAGTTAAGGATGCTCTAGAATTTTGCTGCATGGAGGTCACATTATGGGAGAGGAGGCATGTGTTGCACTGTCATTCCAATTTATCCTTTTCCCTAATTCACTGTAAGAAGAACTTGTGAATAATACCATAGTGCCATTTGACCTAACAGATCATCTTCTGATAAATTGCTTCAGGAAGGGATCAGACATGGTGTTTATGCTACCTCTCACTTTCAGCAACCATAAGTGAATTCTCCTTTATGGTGTCCTGTGGAGCTGGAAGAGTTAGTATAATTTGACACCAAATTATAATATATACCCTCAGGATCTGAGGCTTTGCTCAGAGAGGAGTATTGTATTGTAGGAGATTGATGGTGGGTGCTTTTTAACATGGTGGAGGAATCAAACACTTCATGTATATGTTTGGGAGATGTTATGCTGAAGTTTATCTAGAAGAGCCTTGAAAAGCTTTGCTGTTGATTTGCTATCTTCTGAATGAGGTAATTCAAAAGGGAGGATGAAAAGTTCAGCACTCTTCACTCTGGATCATGCCAGTTTTCCCACCTGATTGTCAGCTGCACAACTTTTTCTGGTAATAGGGAGCAGGACCACTCATTCCTACCCTATCTTAAATGAATTCCCTAATCACAAAATCATAGTGCTGGCACCTTTCCTGTTTGATCAACTTTTGACCCCAAGACTATGGATGCCTTCTTTTTATACTGATTTTGCTTTGGCAGAAGGGGGGGAAACAGCAACTCTAACTTACTGTTGCTTTTGTCTTCCGAGGAAGTTTGAAATCTGTCACCTGTAAGAGAGCCTAAAATGCATTTTCCACATTCTAGAGTGACACAATGCTATTCTGAAGAATGTGGAAATCATGACCAATGTCATCACCTCTCCTTCAGGCCTGTTTTCAAAAGTAAGTGTGATCAATTAAGCAGCTAATACTTGAAGAAGTCTCAGGCTCTGTAGTGGGGTGACAGAATAAAATCAGCTGCTTCCTGATGATTTGTTTTGGCAGATACTTTTTGGAGTACTTGGGCAGGATCTTTCTATCTGGTGTATGAGGTGTCAAGATTCCTGTAGTTTCCATTCCACTTTGCTCAGTGCAGGACTCCCAAGGTTTGCAAGTACATAGAAGTCACGGAATGTGTTAGAAATGAAAGCTTTTAATTATGTTGAACATTCCCTAGCCTATTGCCATCAGTGGTAGAGAAGTGACAGCAATGTGCATGGGAATGCCAAAAGTAATTAAAAATGTTGGTTTCAAGTAGAATCTGTGATTTTTCTGACACCTGCAATGTCACAGTCTTTAAATGGATCTCATCCCATTTGAAGGCTGACAGCCTACCTGAGCCTCAGGAGGAGAGAACCATCTAGGATAAAATGAGAACTGTGCCAAATCTTTGCTGTTTGAAATTCACATTACAGTGTAGTCTGAAGTCTGAAGATGTTCCATTCACACGTTCTCCTGTTGGCACTAAGATAGGACTGTGTGTTTTTCCATGGCACACAAATAGTGCTGGTTTGCCATGGCATAAGCTAGTAAAAAACCTGAAGCAGTCTGCTCTCCAAGTGGAAATTAAAAACAAAACCATCATGTAAATTAACCTTAATAATTCTGAATTAACTGAGGTGTCAAGACACCAGGGTAGGATTCATCATAGCTGATTTTAGAGATAGCCGAGGTAGACAACTGTTTTTGATGTAGTCAGCCTTGACTCCCATAATAGTCAGTAGAGAAATAGATGCACTTGCAATTTTTCTGACCTATACTTTAGGATGGGTTGAATCACAGAGCAGAAGCACCAATTTCCCCTCTATAAATGGTAAAATTTACAACTCCAACATAGTTGCAGATGTCTACATTGTAAACTTTTATAACGGTGAACCAGATGGATCTAACCGCATTTCTATGTAAGTGTGGTGATTTCAACCAAACTGGTGGTGGATCAGCTGAAACCTGTATTTATTATATATTACTGTATTTTTCTACAATATTGTTTATATTATTATTATTACTATTATTGTATTATACAATATTATTATCTACAATATTATTTATTAAATTTATTATATATTATTGTATTTATCTACAATAAAGTCACTAATGTGTATTAGAAATGCCACCAAATCCAGAGTTATCCTGAGTGTGAAAATGAACCCTTTGCTTTAAATTCTTTTATATCTTGTACAATTATGTGCACTTCATCAAAACAGTCCTTCAAAAGAACTTAGCATGATTGTCTTCTTCCTTTCTTTTGAGAAATGTTAACTCTTGGTTAAGATATTGCCATCCTGACATTGAATGGACTTAGCAGGAGTGAAAGTGTGAAATGAGGACCCATGATGACATAATAGCAATGTCTACACTTATGAAGGAAACAGGTTAGGATGAAATTAGTGCAGCCACCCTGCAGCAACCCTTGCAGCTTGAGCACTGGCAAAGAGAGACTTCATTCTTCTTGATGACTTGTATGCTGGTATAAGCAGGTTAATTGCATCTTTTCAAAGTTTTGGTCTTGCAAAATGTTCCTCAAAGACTCTAGAAACATTAAACCCTATGAATACATAATATCCCCTCCCACAGCAGAAGTCATGTTTATGCTGGCACTCTAAGCACTTCAGTGGCAATAATTTGGCACCTGCTAAATATTGTTCAAAATAAGGCTAAACTGTAAGCATTTTTCAGTAATTCAGGGTTTATAAGAAAATATTAACAATTTAAATATCAGGGGTTTAATATAATAGTTAATAATAGTTACTAATAGTTTTAATTTATTTTCAGGGGCTAAAATTAGCTCTTTGTTATTTTCATTGCATAACTTTTGCACCACCCGATTTGCTGACGAGCTTGTCACCGGCACAATTAATGCCAAAGATCTAATGTCAAGAACACACACCATGTTGGTACAGGCTGTGCAGTCCAGAAGCTGATATACTAACTCTCTGGGGTAGGCATCTGTCTAGCCAGTGTAAGCAGCATGTCCTGCTGTCATTCCAGAGGGAAAAAATGCTAACTGACAGCTTAACAAGAATTGAAACAGTGAGTGAGGAATAAGAGAAAACAGTGGAAGAAAAGAAAACATAAAACATAGTTAATCTAAAACCCTTCTTCTTATTTAATGAGAACTCAAATTTAAATTGCTATATTTCTTCCAGTGTGCTTGCAAACAAAATTAAACTCTTGCCTCAGCAAATAAGTTTGTATTATAGAGAAAACTGTGTTATTATTAATTAAATTCCTTCTTAGTATAAAGTGCCAGACGAAGATTATCACAAAACCAATAAAGTTACTTTTTCTGGAGCATTTCATCATTCTATCCAACTAGCTAAAGAGGTCAGCAGGTTATAACCTACAAGATGAGAGAAAGGACTAGGTAAAAACATGGAAATTAGAAAACCAGTGCCAGAGTGGGTTGACTATTCAAAGATAACAAGGGGGGAGCACTGGATCACAGCTTTGGCTAGAAAGCATTTGGAGAACACTGTTGAAACCAGACCAGGTCCAAAGATGGAAATGAAAGAACTGTGGCTAATCATTGTGCAGAATCAATCCAAGTAGATTAATGGTGAAGGGAAAATGGGACAGTTATTAAAAATAAAGTAGCTATACTGGGATTTGGTTGTTTGTTTTGTTGGTTTTTTTTTTAAATGACATCCTGCCATCTGGCCAAGTTTCAAGTAGTGTGGGTTCAGCAGTCTTTCTAGCTCTTCTCTGAATTTTGTTTGTTCTTCATTTTACTTGTATAGCTTCTTTTTGTAATAAAATTTGTTGTTTGTTATTATTTTCTTCTTGACATCATGATTCTATGAAGTGTTTTGCTTAAGGCTTAATACTACCCCTTTTCAGAAAAGTTTCTGAGAGTGTGTAAGAGCCTGACTCCTTCCTCTGCCACATGTCTGAGACAGGAAATGGTAGCTGAGTCTCTCTCTGTGTCACTGTGGCTCTCATTCCTTGGGGTCCATCTGTAGTGTGCCAGCAGCCTGTCTCAAAATCCTATGCTACTAACATTTTCTTGGTCAGCAGCATTCTCAGCTGCATTCAGTGCTTCATTAAGTGACTGTGATGATCTTGGAGTGAAACAGTTTGTATGCAGTGTAGCTACAGCAATGCAGGCTTTATTCAAACATTAGCAGAAGTCTAGCTGCAGTACCATGGTACTCAGTAGATGGACAAAGGCAGAATTTTTCAGTTTTTGCTGGAGAAAGGGCCTGTTTTCTGCTAAAGTTAGACTGCCACTAACATTCAAGGCTAATTAGTACAGTATAAAATACCATGATGTCAATCTGCAAATGCAGTGCAGGCATAGCTAATGTCAGATGAACAATTCATGTATATAAAAAGCTGAAATGCAATGCTGATTTTATTTGGTATTATTGGTACTCATTGGAAATCCACCTCCTGATGGGGCATACTTATTTTTAAATAAATATCATGTATTTCAGAGAACATGCACAGCAGGGAGTCACAGCAATCTCTCTCTTGGTAACATTTGCTAAATAGGCTGTAGGCACACATCCATGGCTTATTCATGGTCATATTTTATTTACTTTGTTTTCAGTTTTGCCTATTCCTCATCCTAAGGTTTTTTTAATTGCTCATATTCTTTTTGTCACTTGTAATTTTCCAGGTCAGGCACCTCTTACTGTACGCAAAGAGGCTGCAAATAGGATATACTTACAAGTATAGAAACATTATTTCGTGGCTAACACAAGTAAAATGATTACAGGCTGGACTTCCCTGGCCTTCTCAGAGGTGATGAGAGCTCCTTCTCTTCAGATCCCTAGGTTTTCCTTTAAGATTTTGTACCTTCTAAAGTTCATATTTTTCCTCTTGAACTTGACTCCTTGAAATGCTAACAACCTGTCTCACCATCCCTGTGTCTACAGTTTTAACTTCCTTATCTTTTCTGCTGCTCTATGTCTCTTCTGAGTTCTCTTTCTCACAGCTTCACAGTTTCCTTGACAGCCTAAGCCAAGGATATGGCTGGGCAGTGTCCAAGATGTGCCTCTGATTACAGAGTCCTGAATCCCTCAGACAGGTGGGATTCAGACTTCACCATGTCTCTCTTCATTTTGGAGAATCTGGCCTTTTCCAGGACCATCTCATGAAGAGCTCTGGAGGTTTCCCTGGGCAGGTTAAAAGATATATGCTAATGTCCAACCAGTTATTTTCTGAACTTGCAGTATTTTGCTTTATTATTCACTGCTGACTCTCTTGGACCCTTTTGCTTATTCTGTAATATGATTCAAATCCAAAGTTTCCCAAGTATTCCTCCCCCAAACAAAGCAGTTGCATGTCTTATGCTCATTTATCACTGATGAAAGAGAGCATATGGCTACCCAAATATTCACCTCGTCTCTGCAGTTTATAAGCCTACCGTTTCCTTTGCCTTTTGCTAGAAAGGAGAATTCTGTGCAGTTCCCAGACTTCTTGGGCTGCTTCTATATCTTGTTTCTCTCTGTGGGGTGGAAGATGGCTATGCTGGGATTCAATGATATTGCAGTATGTCTTTTAATCAAGCTGAGGTACCACCTTTAGCTGCCAAATACAAAATCACATGTAGCTCTGCAGAGGCCTTTGTAAATCTGTGTGGGAGCCCTGAACTAACAGGGTTAGAGCTGATTTGGTGCCTTGCATGGGCCTCCAGGTGCAGCTCTAACCTAATGCAGAGGGACTTGCTCTCTGCTCTCTCTCAGTGGAGATAATGTAGATCTTAGACAACAACAAAATTAGCATGAGTTTTACTCTTTATCTCTCAACAGTTTTTGTAGCAGGACTCAGACTGTAAACAAATTTTAGGTAAGAAAACAGCATTTTAAGGTCTGTATGTAAGATTTGGGAAGGAAATATTTTGTATCAGGGTATTTAGGACATGCATCTTTGTGGCGTGTCTGTAAAGTGTCATTCAGCACATTGGAACAATTTGCCTTAGAGATTTCTTTACAGAAAAAAAGCATCTTACACATTTATTTGTAGACATTCAGCTTCCAAGAATCTCTAGCTCTGATCCACCAGAGACAGGTATTTTAAAGGAAAATAGGGAAAAAGGAACATGTATTTTCCTGATTTTTACTTGAAAGACACAATGCAGAACTAAATTGTATTTACCCCACATTTAACTGAAATGGCACTTTCCTGACATATGTAATAGTCTATAGCTATATGGTGTTAGGAACTGTTCTGTGAATTTCTTTTCATGTTTCCATGTTTTCCTGATAATGAATTTACTCCAAGGGACACATCAATTTTGCAAGCCAAAGAAAAAAAAAAGTACTAACTCCTTCTTCAGCACATACTATAAAAATGGGAGAAATTGTGTTTCAATAATAAAGATTTTCCACTGTAAATGGGCCACACTGCCAGTACTGGTAAATGCTTGACAATCATGTTAATCACCATGAAAGGAGAGCCTTATGCAACCAGACACTGTGCTCTGGAAGTGCTTGGGCATGCATTCCACTCCGAGATGAATTTGTAGTTGAAGAACGGCTGGTTGCTACAAGTCATCAGTGTACACTGTCCATTTGGAGCGGTGAATTCAGACCTATTCAGCTCCAATGAATCCTGACAAGCAGAAATGGAGGCATATTCTATTTTCTGAAATGTCTTCTCTCATTACACATTGGTGCTCCTTTGACAGCTTCTCTTCCTGCTGTCATAGCTTCTTCTGTCATCCAGCTTCCAATGGACTCAAAACAAAACTCTGAATTTTTATTAACTACTGACTGCTGATATTCAGGGGTTCTGTACTCATTATCAATGCAGAGTTCTCATACTTCCTTTCTTTATACAATGTCAGCACAGATGCAACTTTTGCAGTAGTGCATTTCTCTGGCTTTTCACAGGCATTATTATATGTTGAGGTGCTGCCCAGAGTTCATATGTATCAGATGAACATCGCTGTCAAAAGATGCAAAAGCATTTCAGCAGAAGACATTTGAAGTGCTACACCCCATCTGAGAATGACTGACATCAATCATATCTCTGTTTTTAAAAAAAATAGCATATAAAAGTTTAGTTCATTAAAAAAGTAAAAAAAAAAAAAAAAAAAGTGTGTTTTTCATACCAGTCTCCTCAGGCATTGTAGTATTTTTTCTAAATTTGATAATATGATTTGAAGGTGTATTTGACAGGGACTATTTATTTCACATGCTATTCTGGCAGCCATATAATATATGAAAATACTAAGGTAGAATAACACAATAAGATATAAAAATTACTATTTAGCTGAGTCATCCTACCATTTTCCAAGTGAGATTATGAGACAGTTTCAGAAACATTGTAGTTGTCCTAGTGATTTCCAGCTTTGCTGCTATAAATAGTCAGAGAATTTTCTTAAAGTCAGGGACTAGATAATTACTGACTTTATCTTTGAATTCCCTCACTACTTTCTTAAATTTCTTTGTTGAAGGACTGGCTTGATCAGATCTTTCCTTTCCTGATTGTCCTCCTGCTCCTTCTTCAGCAATTGCTGTAGCTGTTGTTTCCATCCCTATCTCACCCCGGTGCTCTCAGGTGCAGTTTGTGCTCCTGCCTCATCACAGTCCCTTGAGAGTTCTGAGCTGTGCCTGGAGGGGCACAGACCATGCCCCAGCACAGGGCTGGAGGCTGCTGCTTTTCACTGAGGTAGGCAAGGCCCCCTTCTAGCAGGTGACAGGTCAATTTGTCAGGGTTGATCAGGCTGTTCAGGTGTTAAGTCCTAGGTGATGGGAGGTGATAACCACCCTAGGAACCTGCCCAAATCCTCCCACACACTCTGCCACCCACAGACTGCCCACTTCAGGATACATTTCAATATCTTCTCACTCAGAATTTGTTTTGTCATACACCAGGATTACACCATATTCCACAAACCCTGTAATATGCTAGCAGTATGAAATAATAGTATTGAAAATGCATGTAAGCATGAATAAGGATCATGGGAGCCTGCATGAAAAACCCATCCATGTAAATCCTGAGTAGAGGGAGGGAGATGTGTTCACTCATCATCTCCACATGATAGCTCCCCCAACACAGCAAGGCTGTCAGCATAAGGGCAAAGCACAGGACCATTGCTCATGCTAATATGTTCCCAAACTCAGCAAGATAAAGAGATAAGCACTGCAGCTGACAAACTCCATGTACATTCTACTGGATAATTACCTATAGTGTGCTTCATACAAAACTGCCATTGTCTCACCTCGTGTTGGGTATCAAAAAGGACTGTGGAGGATTGACTTTGACTGGATGCCAAGTGCCCACCAAGATATTCTACCACTCTTCCTATTTAGCTGGACAGAATAGAGAAAATAAGATGGGAAACAACTCATAGGTTGAGATAAAGCAGTATACTAAAGGGAAATGTTGCATGCAGAAGCAAAGGAAAAGCCCTAAAGATTTTATTCTGTACTTCCCAGCAGCATGGGTTGTCCAGCCACTCTGTGGGAAGCAGGGCTTCAGCAGGTGTAGTGGTTGCTGAAGAAGGCAAATATTGTAAATCATGAATGCCCCCTTTTTCTTCCTCCTTTTCTATGCATTTATATCTGAGTCAGCATCTTATGGTGTGGAATATATCCCTTTGGTCAATTTGGGTTAGCTGTCCTAGTTGTGTCCCCTCCCAGTGTCTTGCCCATCTTTCTGGTGGGTGGATGGAAAGCTGGGGAGACTGCGCTGATGCTGTGCCAGTGCTGCTCAGCTGCAGCCAAAACACCGGTGTGGTATCAGCACCTTTCCGGCTACCAGTGCACAGCACAGCACCGTGGGGGCTGCTCTGGGGAAATGAACTTTGTCTCAGTCAGACTCAATCCACCAAAGATGACAGGAGAGGCCCCATGGAGACAGGATCCCACACTGGAGCAGGTTTGCTGGCAGGACTTGTGATCCTGTGGGGCACCCATGCTGGAGCGGCTTGTGAGGAACTGCAGCTTGTGGGAAGGACAGCACATTGGAGAACTTCATGGAGGACTGTCTCCCATGGGAGAAACACTATGCTGGAGCAGGGGAGCCCTCTCTCTGGATAGGAATGAGCAGCAGAAACATGTGATGAGCTGACCACAGTCCCCATTCCCTACCCCTTTGCACCTCTGCAGGGGAGCAGGTAGAGAACTGGGAATGAAGCTGAGCCTGAGAAGGAGGAATGGGAGGGGGAAAGGTATTTTTAAGTTTTTTTGTTTGTTTGGTTGGTTTTTTTTACTTCTATTATTCTTCTCTGATTTGATTGGTAATAAGTTCAATTAATTCCCTAAGTCAAATCTGTTTTGCCTGTGACAGTAATCAATGGATGATTTTCCCCTGTCCTTATTCTGACCCAGGAGCCTTTAATTCTTTTTCTCTCCCCTGTTCAGCTGGAGAGGAATGACAGCATGCCTTTGGCAGGCACTTGGCATTCCACCAAGGTCAAACCACCATGCATGTTAAACTGATTTTTATGGATGCCAAACATTGCCACATATTTCTATTACTTGTCACCCCTGTACTGATGCTTCAGATCTAGTCCATGGTTGACATTTAACCATAGGAAATACTGTGATTGGGAACTAATCACCAGAAAATCTACAGAGTATGTTCAAAGATATTGCTATATCCTTTGTGAATTAAGAAGCAAGCGAGGACAGGAAGGATTAGAGAAATAAACACTCTTAGATGTGGCCTGATTTTTCAAGGATTTGAACATTTGATTCTCCATTTGGCTTCAGTAGGAATCAAGGTTATTCAAATCAGAGTGGAAGTCAATCCAGCAGAAACTAGACTGCAACAGTCAGTATTTGTGGCTGATTACTTCCCAAATCATGTTACAGAGAAAAACAGTATTTTAAAATGAGTCATCTTTCATATTGAAGAAAACGCTCAATGCATTTTTTGTGAAAAATTGGGAGTTTTCAGTCTCACTAAAATAAAAACTTTTACAGAAGGTCCTTCTGAAGTATGATTAATAGAAACAAAATTTGTTCATACAAAAATGCTAATTATTTCTGGCTATTGAGTTACATAAAACAGTGGAATATCTTATAATGCTTAGACTATGACAACTGGAAAGCAAAGTTAAAGTGTGGAACTGATCAGGGAGATTTCCTGAAAAAAAGGCATTGAAAAAGTATTCTAGGATTTTTGGAGGTTTGGGGTCACAGGTTGCTCTGCACCAGCTGTGGTAGGGGAGATGCAAAGAGAGGCAGTACAGGATCCTTCCTGCATCTTGATGATAAAAGGTTGACAACAAGTAGCCACTTGTTTCAATGACTGCTTCAATCAAACAGAATGAGAAGAGGTAGAGAGTAAGTACATAAATATGCCTTTTGAATGCTGGGCACTCTGTGTAGGTGATTGAGTCCTTGCAAAGGTACCTGTGGTCTCTTTGCTGTTCCCCTGTGCTGCTTTCAAATCCTCAGGACTGGAATGATACTGAGCCTGCTTCCTGATGGTGATATCAGGAGGATCTTCAAGAGCTTTCTGCTTTGTTTTTCTGCCATGAGTTCTGTTAGCATTCTAGCCTGGGTTACCCTAGATGAAATAACACAGTGCCATTGTAAATGCTTGTTATGCTCTGGCTCTGCAGTAACTGAGCTACCAATTATTGATAGTTTAGAAATCAGTATGGACTACCAGAATGCAGTTTAAAAGAGTGCTATCAGCCCCTAACAGGCCATTTTTAACTGTAGAAGTCCAAAGGATTTACAGGAACTGAGAATGTGATATTGTTGATGGGACATTCTGAGTTTCTGTTCTCCTTGCCTGTTCTGTGTAATGATTGTTGTGTTAGTCTGCTTGTGTATGGTGAGAAAAACCAGATTACTTTTACTGTAGCTCTAAGCTATGTTGCAGGCAGACAGGAGTGTTTTCTTGAAGAAGCAAATGGCTGTAATAAACAAGGAAATATAGATAAGGCTAATCATGATAGCTTCCATCAGATCTGTCCATCCTGCAGTTGCTGCCTGATTTATCAGAACAGCATGGATGTTTCTATTTCCCTCAGGCATCTGGATTGCAAAGTAGCTGGTGAGTAATAATAGATTTTGAAAGTTTTAGTTAATTTTAGAACTGGAGAATTCCAGCTATCAACATTTTGGAAAAGTAAATTGTTTTCCTGGATAATACTGGGAAAGTTTATTCAAATAATAAGAATGTCTAAACATTGATTGTTTTTCCATATAGGTTTCAGTGACACAATTATTCCCATCTAAGAGATTTTTATAGTAATTTTTTATTGATCATAATATTTTTTTATATGTCCATTGCTTTTCACTTAATCCAGGAGTTCTTAAATATTTAAATTAAGTAGAGATGAGTCCAATACAGCTTATGATGTATAGTAGTTTCCTTTGTTTAGAAGATCTAAGTTTAACTTAAACTTCATTGTGCAGTTTATCACTCAATTTAATTTTATATTTATCCCTCATATAATGTCTTTTTTTAACTTCATTATTCATTGGATAATGACATTTTTCATTACTTTCCATTATATACATTTCTTTAATAAAAAATTCTGATGTTTGTAAAGGCATTATTATTCAGTATTCCAGATCAAAGCATCCCTTAATTAAGAAATCATAAAGATATACTGACAAAGGCTTGCTTTCTTAATCCATCTCATTGTATTTATATTTTAGTGCAGGAACCAATATTTCATTCTTTTCTCTGGGAAGAGTGAGAATGGGATGAAGGAATCAGTGTTATTCAATCCAGATTATATATTTTGTTTATCAATATTGTGTCTGCAGAATTGGATGTAGATAAAAGCAGTTGTGTTTTGATTTATATAAAAGTTTAAAATAACAAAAAAAGCCACTGATCTATTTAAGAGAATGCTAAGATAGATAGGCAATTTGTCACAGCTTTAACTTATATTGCTGGGGAAACTTGGAAAAAATTTTGCTTTTTTTCCAGAATCAGATTTTTCTCACAGTCAATGAACTGCAGCATAATTACTTGCCGTCCATTGATATGTAACAAGTATACTTTAATCTTGGTGTATATAGGAAATAGCAAGTCCATCTACCTCCCACCTGCAGCCTGAAGAAGTTCCTTACTATATTTTTCCAGCATTCCATCCTGAAGTTTTCCAGTGAAAGGAAGTGACTGAGATGAGGTTATCCTCCAAGTGACTATTCAGCCCTGTTAGTGGTGATTTAGAAAATGAGAATTAGGGACATTATCACAGGAAGATAGCTAACAGCAGCAGTATTTTAGGATTTTTTTTTTTTTTAATACCAGGGAGACGAGAAGCTATGATCATCTTAGTAAAGACTATGAAATCTAGAAATCTCCCTAGAAAATGAATTCTTACATTTTTTTCAGACAGGGATTTACTGCACATCTTGAAGGGTTTACATAAAGAGAACCTCAGGTGTGCCCATTTCTATGAAAAAAATTTGACAAGTGCTTTGATATGTACATTCAGATGAATCCCAGTTCTTGCTTTTCTTCACAGGTGCAGTACTTATGCTAGATAACCAAGGGGTTAAATAATATTTTAAATGTGTCTCTCTGTTCTTTTACAGAGATTATCTGTAAAATTACCTAATTTTGCCATATGCTGCATTTTATTCTATTGATTGCAGCAAGAGCACTCTTTTTTCTCTCAATGGATTTTTGAGGAGGACCCTTAACAGTGGCGTTAATGGCTTGCAGCTTGGAGAAATATTCTCATCCCAAGGGCACTGGATATTACAGCAATTGACACAGAGGTGCTAGCATCAGCAACCCTGTGGTTCTCACTTTCACAGCTAGTGGCATTGATGGCCAGCTTAGAGGGGGCTGGAAAATATCAAGTGAGGAGCCTGGGGAACGAAAGGAAGCTTTTCTTTTCTTTTCTTTTTTTCTTTTCTTTTTTTTTTTTTTACTTTGTCTGTTTTTGTTTGTTGTTATTTTTTTGCTTTAGATTGATGCATTTTAAGTCACTCCTCACTGAAATCTGGGAAAAATTCCTAGCAGGAAAACTCACAAGAGAAAAAGTAAAATTGTGGAATTAACCAAACAAAAATTCCTGCTGGGGATGAGGTTAATCTAAAAAAAATATTTAACCATTAACCGTTAATAAAAAAAAATTAACCATTTTTGTTCTCCATTTCAAACTGTTAACCCAAACCAAAAAGGAATTTACTTTGCTCAAGAATGTATCTTTGAAGAGTAAGAGAATTAATGTTTCCAGTTTGTTTTTTGTAATTCTGTATAAAAAGCAGGAAGAGTCAGTAATGAAGTTATTCTTGATTCTTCAGTAAGTAAAGGCTTCTGTTGTTTCTTCTCACTCTTCCTATATATACCACAATTTTTATGAAATAGTGACAAATCATGGACAGCAATGATAGATTCACCTGTAGGCCAGATGGATTAGAGGCCTGGGACACAAACTAAGGCAGCATAGGGAAGTCAAAAACGGAAAAGTGATTAAAGATCACCCTCAAGATTAAAACTGGATTTGCAAAATTTTACTCTGCCGGTCATCTGGATTGGGTGATAATTATTATTATATTTTTTCCTTAATAGGTGGTAGATTGTATTCAAATCTTCTGATTTTTACATTAGTAGTCAAAATCAGGGCTAATGATGCACATTTTCCATCACTGAAGCATGTGAGATAGATTTTCAGTTAGGAATCATCTCTAAATACTTTTTTTGTCCATAATTTCTTTATCAGTTAATCATATAAATTATTTCGTGTTCTGTGGTGCAAGAGTATAAAAAATATTAAATTATTAGTTATTCTAACAATCAAAGAAGAAAAATATGAATACCTGCCTACAAGTAATGGCTCCAGTTTCCCTTACACTTTCTTGAAGTTAGTGTGTCCTGAAAATCAAAATATGATTTTGGTTAAACTCCTGAGTTTGGCAGTATCAAGCTGGACTGCTGTGTTCATGGAATGAATGGAATGATGGTAGGAATGATGGAAATCTGTGTCTGCCATCTTACCACAGTGTCAGCAGTGCAAGAGTACTGCAGCCTTGGACTCAGAGTAGGGCAGGGGACTTGTGGCAAGACTTCTAGAGCTGAATGAAGGACCTGCAATGGCTTGAGAAAAAGCATGAATAACTAGGTATGTTTAGATGCAGATACTGACAGCTGAGTTACAAAAGCTTTTGGAGAATTAAGGGCAAGTATCTTAAATTTTCAATAGATGGAGTAGAGATTAAGACAGTTTTTATTTCTCCTCTGAGTGATTAGAAAATTTTATTAGATTAGTAAGCTATTTTCTTCATAGTGATTTCATTTAAAATATTAAGGAAGAAAAATATTCCCTATGTTAACTTTGGTTATTAATTAATATGCAGTACTGGATATTGCTTATGTGTTTTTTGCACACTGGCTTTTCTGAAGTGAAGAACAAGGCAGGTACACCGTAGTCTGGAATTATTTTTTTTCTCTGTAACATCAAAATTCATACATGAGCCAAACTTTTATGTGGCTCCACTGCCTAAGGAAACGTGATGTGCATATTGACTGGTGGATCAGCAACCATTAGTGCCACTAGCAATAAACTACCATGAAAAGAAGCACACTTAAACTGTCAGCATGCTGGCAATGGAGAGCCTTTACTTTGCAAGATAAAGTTTTCCAAACGTGCTTTTCTGATGAGCAATTCTTTAAAATTTTGTGAAACCTTTTTAGCATTCAAGAACTTTTACATTTGTGCTATTCAGACCAAGTAATGCCGTAGATGTTTCCTTTCCTTAGGTAATTTGCCTTGGAAATTATGTTGAGTTGCAGTTGCCTTAACCTTCCTGGAGCCAGATGTTTCTAAGGTGAGCTACAAAATGACACAGCACTCCTCACCCCGGAGCATGGCAAATCTACAAAGCAGGACTCTGGCACATCCTAGCAATTGCTCAGGACCCCTGCATGTCCTTTTCTGTAGCCAAAAAGCAAAGGAGGGAGACGTGCAGGCAGCACTGAGAGGTGACACCACACGGGCCAAAGGAAGCAGAAACTCCCCCAGGGGCCCTAGGAGGCACTGAAGGCTCTCAGGCACACCATGACTCTCTAGGGAGAGTT
This sequence comes from Cyanistes caeruleus, assembly GCF_971803275.1. Classification (NCBI taxonomy): domain Eukaryota; kingdom Metazoa; phylum Chordata; class Aves; order Passeriformes; family Paridae; genus Cyanistes; species Cyanistes caeruleus. The sequence continues at coordinate 25,918,592 of NC_141704.1, read as the reverse complement.
TATTTATGTTCATTGATGTGACACAAGGTCCAATGGCTTTGCCTCACGATGCAAAACAAGGTTCAAAAACCACTTTTTGAACCAATGAAAAGCAGACAGATTAAGGAACTGGCAGCATCGTTATTATGGTGACCCTGAACTGGTTTTATGTTCTTGTAAAAGTCTGTAATCGCAGTCCAAATTTACACAGCAGCACTCATTGCGAAGCCTTTCAGTACATTTTGTCATTCTTGTTTCCTTACTTTGTACTGTTTTATATGGAAATATACTGTGACCAAATGTACAGTCTGACAAAACAGCCAGAATGACAAACAGATTTATCACAGAAAATTTTCTGTTGAGGTGGATGTGGTGTGCAGGTTCTGAATCATGTTTGCTGAGCAAGGAACTGTAGTGTCCAGGACATGGGGATCCTGTGGAGCAGAATAACCTTCTGCTGGAAGTTATCACAGCTCCTGGCTGCTGGGAAGCAGCATCTGTTGGAGCTCAACTCTTAGAGCTCAAGCCCCCAACAGATCATGTAAGTGGTATTACCCAGAGAGAAAAGGTCTTCTGGGGGCAGAAACATTAAAAAAGTAGTTTTTTAAAGATTTTTTATGCTCTTTCCATTAAATATTCCTCCATTAGCACTTTCTGAGCTTCCACTTCTTAACTTCACATGTTGAAAGCTTAACTTTCAGCTTCTCAACTTCACATGTTCCAAAGCTTGTTTCTTAGTCCTCAATATACCCTCACAGTGATTGTTCTGATCACATATTGCAAGTGGGATTGTAAATTCTTTCAGATAAAAAGTGAAAAAAAAAAATCTTGAGCAAAAGAAATCACATAGCCTGATTCTTACCTGGTCTGAAAGCTTGATTATTAAATTATAAAAATAAACTACTGAAATGGCTTTTTTCAATAAAAATGATGTTTTTATCTAAATGAAATTAAAAGTGTCAATCAAAAAGAGAAATTTATCAATTTCTCAACAATTTGGAGGAAGAAAACAGTCTATGATCATCTTAAAATCTGTCTTGGCAAAACAGCAGACTCGTCTACTTCACTGAAAAAACAATGTAGGAAAAAATATATTTGTTTTAGTCTTTGACAGAAAAATGTACATTTTATTTTTTTTCCAGAGGGAAAAAAATCTATTTCCAGCTAGCTTCAGCCAGCTTGCCTCTACTGAATAAAAAAACCTCAAAATGCTGAAATAAAATTAGGAAAATAGATGGGGAAGGATGGGGTTTCATGACGTATTCTGCAAATTTCTTGGAACACTATCTCTTAGAAAAATGCAGTGCTGCACCTTTTGCAATATCATGGGAGTTCACTTTGCACCAAAAAGAAATAGACTTGAAGCAGTTGTTTCCCCCTCTTAAACACCTCTTTTGTAGCAATTCTTTCTGTTTTTCCATACTTGATTCTTTGGAGCCCAAAAGCAGGAAGATGAGATAGTCTGAATTTTGATTAGGTGAGACTGGTTTGGAAGCTTGATCCAAGTATATATGCCACAGAACAGAGTGAAAAAAAGCATTGCAAAAATATCTTATTTTTTTTGAATGTCTGTGTTTGTATTAAGGTCAAGAACAACTCGAATTTGTTTCCATTTTTGCAGGTGAGGCTATTGAATTTTTTTAAATAATTGGTAAAGAAAGATAAGAGGTCGAGGGGGAAGGAGAGAGGCATTGGAGGGAAAGAAGGAAGAAGATATGTAAATGAAGTAGAAACATAAATGAACATTCATTTGTGACAAACAAACAAGCACAAGGCAATAATGGTGGAAGAGACAGAAGAGAACTTCCTAAATGATAGTAGACAAAAATGTGAAAAGGAAACTCAGTGGAGAAAAGTTAGAGAAAAGAGAGACATGAAAAAGCAACATGGAAATATAGCTTTCTGTTATAAATTCGGATTTAGTAGTTCTGTGCATCAGCCATAATTCAGTATCAATAGTTTTTGCCTCTATTAAGTTAGCTCACAGTCATGGATAAAATGGTAATGTGAGAAGGGGTGGGAAGACAGAAGAAAAATGTGTCTGTTCTAGAGTAATTGCAATCTGAAATTAAAAGGAAAGATAACATATGATACAGTCAAAAGAGGAAAACAAGGAAATGTTTAGACAGCAGCAACTGAAGATGTTGAACAGGTCTAACTTGGGTATTTCTAAATATGACAGAACAGGAGGATTTAAGTGGAAATGTGAAGGACAACAATGAAGTAGATTTAGGGTCAGCTATTGTAAGGTCTCTCAAGCATGAAGAGCAATAAGGAAGAAAGACTGAATACAAAACAAAAAAGGCAGCTGTGACTGAGTGTATAGCAGGTCGTGAATGATCTTGCAAATTTAGATGACTAAGTTATGCATGAGCTTGTAGAGAAGAAAATGCTAGTGGAAAATTAAAGGATTAAAAAGGCATAAAAATTAGGTTGAAATTTGATTTTTCCAGTGCTAATCTCAGTGGACAAAAGCAGTACAAAACTGACCACTGAGCAGACTCTACAGTTTGTCTAACCAAACCAAACCAAACCAAAACTATAAAAGGAATGATTAGGTTTCACAAAGACTTTCACTTAGGTAGTTGGAACGAGACCATCATAGAATGTTTCCATGTAGGAAGCAGCAGATAGACGTAACCTTGAAGCCAAGGCAAAATTAAGTCAAGAAAGGTGCCCTGGTTATGGTCCTGAATAAGAAATGAATAGCTGGGACTATCAGATACAGTATAATAGGAACATGGCTCATCTGAGCACCAGATGAATTAAACAAAATGGTCTTCAACAAAGTGATCAGAAGAAAACTTGCTCTCAATTACCTTGGTGATTTTTGTTTGGACCCCTGAGATAGTAGTTGATGGTAGGAGCAGAAGTTGTAACAAGTGAGAACTATGTAGGGACTTGCTGAAGGCGACTTTGAAATTCAGGTCTTTAGTTCATGGAATCAACTGCAGAAGACGACACTTAGACCCAGGAATCCCTTTCTGCTCTTTCATCATCAGAAGAGTGATGTTACTAAAGCTTTATCAAAGCAGCCACAGATTTTTTCCAGTAAGTGAGGCTCAGAACCACAAACATGAAATGATTTTAAGAACTGTGTTGAAACCTGTTCTGATGAATATTTCTGACAGCCCTAAAAGGCAATAAACATCTCTCTGTGGTGTGCAGTGAAGTTTTCTGGAGTATCACCAGAAAACTGATTTCTTGTTATTATTACGGTATGTCAGGAGTTCTGAGGCAAATAAACTTTTTAATCTATCTTGCCAAAATATTCTCAAGACAGAATTTGAGGACTTTACGTGGGCATTTCTGCAGCATGACAGAAATTAAAATTTATGTGTAGAAAAATGTGCTATGCATGTAAATCTGGGAAAATAAAGAGGAAAATGTAATATCTTACGGAGGTAGAAGCATCAATGGTGGCAATTTATAAACTTGTAGGTAAAATTATTTAGATATGTAAAATTATTTTACTGTTTCTTTTCTGGAATTCTAAATACCAAAGTAAATTTTAAATGGTAAAGTTCTGTGTATTTACAGAAAAAACCTAATTCACTGAACAAAACAGAAAATTAGTCACAGTTGAAGGTTTTTTAAAGAAGGTTTTACTGAACAGTTTTTACTAAAAATGTTCAAATATACCTTGCCATCTTATGTAAAGAAAACTGAAGGCATGTTGTTCTGAAACCTGTAGCTGGTGTTTTCATTCTTAAATGGGTATTCCAATCGATCGTGCATATGCGGAGTGAATATAATGATAAGTGTAAGCAACTGCTGTTTTGGTCAAACATAATCTTCTGTTAAAGTGGATAATTATCAACATTGTGGTCTAGATGCTACTGTAGGTTTCATTTTTCACTGTCACAATAATTTTCTTTGCCTAAGTAGACAAAGAAAATTCACTGCTTGTTTTCTAAAATCATTTATTCAAAAGCGGTAATTTTATGCTTCACACAATTATAGTACATCATCATGTAGTTGGAAAATAGTGGAAGGCAGGTATGAACTGATCATCCTGAGCAATTCTGCCATTCAATACCAAATATAGGTATTACAGAGATACAAATTCTGCATATTTGTAAAAAATATGGGCTATACCTTTGCGTCTTAGACTTTAAAAGAAATGTCTGATTTGCATTTGCCACTCTTCCTTTTCTATTTGTTTTCAATAGATTTTCATGTGCTTGGAATGATCCAGGATCGGTACATCACAGGCCTGAGGGCTCATAAGAGGAGAGGTACATGTCTACAGAACAGGACTGCCAAGACAGTGGGAGAACACACTCCTCAGGACCAATTCTTAAATCCAGTTGCTGCTGAAATGGCAGGATATAATTCCTTTAGGCATTTGACTGACAAAAAAAATCTCTTTAAAGAAGTTCAGATAATATTTTATCACTCACAGACCTTTTTCTTACCTTGGTTCAGGTTATCTACATGTGTATCTGTGCATACAGAGGACAATCCTATACACATTCTTCTGACTTTCTGCAGGTGCACAGCTATGGACTGGGAAAATTCTAGAGCAAAATAATTCAGAGTTACAGTTGTTTTGTTGCACCTCCCAGGAACAAATTGCTCTCAGATAGTGTACTAGGCCTCTTGTGTATAGATGCTGATCTCTGCTAATCTTTGTTCCCAGTCTCAAGGTTCTGGGGTCAGCTCTCCCACACTCAAAACCAAGTCTCCCAACTTACTGCATATCTAAACAGATCACTGACACATCAGGTAATGTTGCTCTTTTCCTTCTCTGATAAAGTCACATCATTGCATTGCATGGAAAATAAAATAAAGTAACTGCATTATCTATCATTATTACTTGTTACCTGATTTACTGCTTATAATTTACATGATTGTTTCTAGATAAATTAAATGAGTGATTAAAATGGCAAGTTAAGTGAACCTGTTGAAGGGATGCAATCATGGTTAATTAAAGAAGATAATTGGATTCATTGAAATAATATCTTTTTCTTTTCTAATGAAATGTTTTTCTTTTCTTTAGTTTTATTTTTCTTTCTGCTGATGGCAATACCTTGAGTAAATATTCTTGAAGATTGTTGTTTGTTTTTAAATTGAATAAACACTTGAATTGTGACAGGTAAACATATTAGTGTTCAATCCATCAGGAACTCTTGTCATTGAAAATACACAGTTATTTTAATGGTGATTTTTCAGTTCCTGAAACACATGGAAGCTCTTGGGACGCTGTATATAAACATCTGTAACAGCAATGACTACTGAGCCACGAACATTGCAATTCAAGATATTTCCTGAGTTCACATGGGTCACACAGTGCAAAGGACAACTACTGCTCCTGTGTCTTCTTGTGCAGTGAAAGTTTATCCCAAACATATCCAAATGTAGCTACATACCTCTTATTTCCATAGGAATTTCCTTTCATCCTAAAGGATACACAAAATGTACTAACATTAACTTTAAGGAGTCTGAAGGATGTTTGTTTATTTATGATGATAAGAGGTTCCAACAGTATTTCTGTAAAAAGGATGTTTTATGAAAATAACTGGAAATAGTTTATGTTTATATTTAAAAATTTATAAATATTCTGTGAAATGTTGTAAAACTGAAGGCATATTTTAAATTTGAAAATTTTAGGGATTACAGTTGTCCATTTCTTCATATTTAATTGTTCCAGTGAACTAATTTTAATTGTTTCTGATGCATCAGCCACCAAGTATCAAATTAAACAATACTATAGTAATTTAATTGTCCTCTGAAGAATTAATTTGTTGAATTGTTGAATTTGGACATGAAATCCAGTCTGTAAAGTGTGAAATAAAGTCATTTTAATCCTTCAAATCTCAAACTACTTAACTATGAACTTCCTGCTGATGACTTCACAGTACACAGTCACATGCATTATGCTGCCTGCTTTAAGACAAGCATTTCAAAAGAAACCTGCTAGCAAGTGAAATGAAATTCATTTTAGGGTTTGGGGCACAACAAAAAAAAAAGTTTTTATACCTGTTAGGCAAAAATACAATGATATTTTGATGCTGAAATTCTGCCATGTTGAAGAAGGAGGGAGCATTTGTCTTGGAGGCTGATTCAAAACACTTCAATCTGTTTTTCAGAGGGCCTGTTGGTTTCCTGTATTGAGGCATTCCCAAGGGTGATGCATTGGCACGTGCAGAGGAAAGGTGGTCAAAGAGCAAAAAGCTGTAATTTATTTCTTGTCTATCATCAGTTCACAGTTTCACACAGATAAAATGCATCTCTCACTGAGGTCAACAACAAAATCTCTGTAAAGGATGCATGTGTTTTTGTGTCTTTGTGAATGCAATTATATATGTGTGTATATAATTATGTGCACACACCACTAGGAAGAGCTCTGATCATATAAGTTAAAAAAAATTTAAAAATAGGAGGTATGAAGTCATGGTTTCTGCCCATGAAATCAGTGCTAAGTGACTGATTATGTGGCTTCATTCCAAGTATGTGTGAAGTTTGGGTAAGGTAGATTATGTGTATAAGAATAGCATTTACAAGTCCGATGTGTCGCATCTGTGTGTGTGTATGGAGGGCTAAAGCATTGCAAATACATTTCAGAGTGCTGCTGTGAGAAACTGCCAAGTGCCACCCCTGTTACAAGGGCTTCTTCTCTAAAAGCAAAGCCATGTACCTTTTTACACCTGATAGCAATCACAGTAGTGCTATGCAGTAGTGATCACAAGCGAAGCAATGGGAAACAACCCGATCTTCAAAGAGCTTGCCTTTATTTAGACACTTAATTTCAGTTAACTTTTATAAGTAAGAGCTGTGCCCATGGGTATTAAAGCTGCCGTGTGTAGACTTTTTACTGCAGTGGGACTGTAGGGAGCTTTTATCAATGTGTGGAGATAATAACGCTGAGGTTTGATTCTCATTTCAGATACGTACCAGTGCAGAGTTGACTCACTGATTTCAGTGGGGTTATTTACAGTCGATGTCAGTGTAAACAAAGGAGAATCACTCTGGTTGCAATCAGAGGTTGCTGTCTGCTGGCTCTTGGGTGACATGGTTTTTCTGGAAAGCACAGCATAATCATTCTGTAGTTAAAGAAGGTCAGAGATACCTTGAAGCATCCATTATTTTTTCTGGGAGGCCTGGCAGGGTAAGAGCAGAAGGGTGTGAAGATCAAGTCACTAATGGCAAAGGAAGGAGGTCTATCACAAGAGGGAAATTTAGAGTGACTGTCAAGCAAAACCAATTAAACTCAGACAAGTGTGCTTAAAAATGTTTCTCCATCTTTTCAACTTTGCAGTTTAACTCCACAGAGTTTCTCTGACAAGAGTGAAGGAATTATATTTGAGACAAAGATGTCAAACAGAACCAAAAAACTGCCTAACAGAAAAGTAAACAATAAAGGCAACAAAAACAGAAAGGAAAACAGACAAGGAAAGGAATAAAACAAGGAGAGCTTGAGGAAGGAGAGAGATTTTGTCTTTTGTACCAAAACCAACATATCTTCTCACTTAGGTGTGGGACTGCTGTCTAGAGACCAGTTCAGTAATGGTGGCAGGACACCTCTTGTGTTTCAGACACATAGCTGCATTTATATACATTCATAATAATTTTACTTTAAAAACCAGGAACTTCAGACAGCATTTAGAGGTATATTTATAGTCCAACACATCACCAATTATTTAATCTACATTTCCATAGTAACTATTAGCAGAAGCTAGGCAGAGAAAATGCATGCAGCTTTTGTTCAACAATTACACTGCCACTTACTCGGTGTTGTTCAGCTGTACACAGCAGCTTGAGAAGATGCACCTGTGGGACTTTTTCTACTGTTATATCATTCTTTCATGGTATTCCTGGGAGTTCCTGACTATAAAATATACAAAGAAAAGGCTGTACTGTAATCCAGAGAGATGGCAATCCACATTTATAGTAAGTTGTGAAAGGCATGTAGATACATGAGGGGTGTGGACCTAAGGAAGGGAGTAAGGTGACAATAACCATGGGTTTTCTTACACACATATAAAATGCTCACAATGTCCCCCAAGACAAACACCATTGACCTGGCAGCATTGTGACAGGACAAGCTTGAGAGAGGGATTTAGAACACAAAAAGTTGAAAGCATGAGGAATGGTGAAAGGAGAATTTGTTTCTCTTTAACTTACATTATTGTGGAAGTTAAGGAATAATACTAAGAAAAAGGACCTCTGTCAGAAAACAAAGCATCTGTGTCTTTTTACAGTGTTAGGAAAATTCTCTTTGGTCTTGTTTTCAGAGAAAGTGCAGACAAAATAGACAGAGGGACCACAGGAGTAGGAAGAGTAATCAAACTGTACTTCCAGTGGGGTATTGGTATGGTTTTATAAAGAATTTTGGAGCTTGTTTTCTGCTACCCACTGAGGCAAGTACTGCATCCCAGTGCTGAAGTCAAAGGTGGAAAATGGTGATTTTTGATGCCATAAATTTCTCTGCAAACACAAGTTCTTCTTTTCACCATCAGCTATGATTTTCCCCTCACTGACCATGAAAAGAAGTGGTTGCCTCAGGTAATTATGCGTACAGGAAGAAATTCGCACTGATTTCTGAATATCACCAATAACATGTTTAAATGATTTACTGTACCTTGTAATTGGTTCTCTAAAAATATGAATATTTTACTGCCACTGTGGAAACTCTCCACAGCATCTATAATAGTGACATTCTACAGGACATGATTAATGAGTTTTATTTTTTGCTCTGTCTAGAAGAAAGAAGTTCTAAAAGCATTTTCTTTTAGAGAACATGCAAAAAGATCATAATGTGCATCTGGTCAATGTATGAGAGTTTTCTGAAGGACCAAGCAACCAAAATAATGCAGCAAATGTTAGAAACAAGCTAGAGGACACCCATTGTGCATAAAGCAACACCATCTTATTATCATAAACTTCTCTATAGCTAATTCAGGGAGGAGGATTTAGCCTGTCCCTGAGAATATAATGTGAGAACAGGAGAGCAGAGAAGAATGTCTGTGAAAGCTAAAGCCTAGTTTACTGTAGAGGGTGCCTTTGAAATTCCTTACAAACTTATGTGGGACAAAATACTACAAAGGTGAGCTGAACCTCTTGATATTCTGGGTAAATGTGAAAGAAAATCATCTTGGTAAAGTATATTGGAACTGAGATGATGCTAAACACTGAGTTAGACACTCACCCTGGGAGATTTGCAACCTTGAGAAGATATTTTCCTATCCTTCTCTCCTTAGATCAGAAAAAAATAGAGGATGATGAAACAAACCCTCTCTGTTGAGCTGTCTTTGTGCTGTCTTAAAAAAATCTAATTTCTAGATCACATTAGGAAGGGTTCTTAAATGGAATTAATAATAATGTGAGCAACTTCCAGTTCCTTGGCACCCAACATAGCTCACAATCCTGCATGAGGCACCCATGCTCACTTATATAATGCAGGGAGAGTGCTTTAAAGATGGGGTTTGCTATAACAGAAGTACAAAGGAGAGTACAATTGTTTAAATCCTGCCTATGACAGGCAGTTAACTTTTCTGAGGCAGAGGTGGGAACCACTTTCATAACAAGGAACTGAACTTAATTATTTTCAGCATTCAAAGGGAGATTGTTTATTCCAAGAAATGGGTGGAAATGCGAGTCTTAATGTCCTTTTAAGCACAAGACTGGTAGCAAAGGTACTCACGAAAGTATAGGAGACTTAAACACTGATGTTAGGGCTTTGTTTTAAAAACAGCAGGAGGTGGCTCTACATTGGCTTTACCACTGTGTCCCATGGAAAAAAATCTAAATTTGCATTTGCTAATTATTTACAAGTTAGGTCATAGTCACATATGCCTGTTCTACTATGAACAGACTGTCTGATTACAGCAATATGCAAAGCATTAGGGCATTTAAAGGAAAAGGCAAAGGCAGAGGGGCAGATGGAAAATAGGGAGGAAGGACAATGGTGGATAATGCATGACAGATCATGCCAGACAAACCTGGTCTCTGTCTTTGCTGATGTAGCAAACATCATAGACAAAGGAAAGAGAGCAAAATCTTAAAGGATGAATTCATGTGCCCCTAAATACAGTTTTCTGGGGATGATAATGATGCCTAAAGATTTTTACCTTCTTCACACATTTGTAGCTTTATAGATTTTAATATATAGCAGTATAGTTTCTAGCACTTTCCTACACTTTAGAATAGTAGTTCCCCTTTCTCACACATCATGTCACCTTCTCGAAATTCTATTCAGTCATTTTTCAAGAAAAGAATTTTTAACAAGGACATCTTGTTTTGCACCAGCATTTGGGAGACATAACAAGACACAGGGCTAAGATCCCCTTGGAGGGATTCCAATGGGGCAGGTCCAAGGGTGGGTTACCAGGGCAACTTGTCTCCTGTTGGATTTACTTGCTAGATACACTAATTAATCATACTTAAAAAAATTGTGAAAATCTGATGCCCCCATGTGCACATAGCTATATTTTGTGCTCCTGAAAACTTTCATGAAAAGACTGCCAACTCCCCTTTATGTTATCAATCCTAATTTAGTTTGGAGGGGTTTTCTTCCTTTTCTAGGCAACAATAAAGAACAACAAGAGAGCTGCAAAGCAGGTAGAAAACTGACTAACAGGGATACTGCTAAAAAGAAAACAGCATTGTTGGGAGAAGGTAGCTATCCTCAAGGATAGGTCTTGAGGCCAATTATATGTAATGTTTTTATTAGTGACCTTGGCACAATGAGTAGCTCTGCCCTGATAAAATCTGCTGATGACACAAAGCTGGGAACAGCAATCAATACAGAGCAGCATCAGAATATCATACAGGAAGAGCTGTGTGACCTTGAGAACTGGACTGATAAGAAGGATAACATGTAGTATCAAGTGCAAGGTCATGCAGCCAGGGACTGAGAAGAAGAATGACTGCCATATACTGGAAATATAATAGGTGCAAATAAGAAAGGAGGGCAAACTTGCAAGTGTTAACTACAGAATACCTGTGAGCCACTCAAAGGATATGCCTGTCAAAAAGTACATGCAAAGTGTTTCCAGTGATGCTAGAAATGGAAAAATCTTTACTCAAACGTTTGAAACATTTTGTTTTGTTTTTTTTTTTTTAGTATATTCGAACGTGTACACAAAAATTACCCTAAAAAGTCAAAACTAAATAGGTGCTGCAGTGAAAGAAGGGTCACAAAATACTGATTGATATGTGTATGAGTTAATGCCAGTTTGGAAAGGATGTAGATTTAGTAGTTACCAAAAGGTAGTATCTACCTTGTGCCTGTCTGCACTCACTTCATGGTAAGTTCAACGTAGTCTTTCTTCATTCCCACTGAAAAATAAGTCTTGAACTTAGTAAGAAGAAATATTATGGAAGTGGTTGGGAGATAGATAATGATATATATATAAAGTCATGAGTTCTTATTCAATTAGTCAAACCATAAAAAAAAGTTACTTTGCTCAATCTGAACAAACTGATTAAAGATGATAGGATTTTGTCTGTAAGTATGAAAATAAAGTAGACATCATAGTTGAAGAAATGCTCTTTGTGTTAAAGAACAAAGTACCCTCAATATCTAATACTATTTAATTAGCTATATTTTGAATGGAAATTATTAAATAGTTTCTGATCACAGGAAGGGGGGGTGGTCAAGAGTTTCCCAATAAGAATACTAAGAGCTAAAAAAGTGACTGGTTTTTGAGATACAAAATGAAAAGGTTTTCTAAATGACTGTCAACACTGTGTTTGTTAGTAAGGAGTTAGCAAGGTGTTCCATGTGTGTAAAAGGTGGGAGACAGATGTTTGGGTTATTAGAGTGTCTCAAGGAAAGAGGCAGTTCTCTGGAAACCATTCCTTCGCTTTTCTGCTTTTCTAGTACTTGATTATGGTGAATAAAGACTTGGTGCGATGCATTTCTGTGTTGTTTTTCTACTGTTCTAATCCTGTTCCTGAATGTCTTACAGTGCTCTTGAGCATTGTAATGAAAAGAATAGATGACTTGAGCCTGTTTGACAAAAATAGAACCTCTGCCTATTAATAACACAGTGAGTAAATGAGCAGTGAGTGTATGACTGAGCGCAGATGAATTTCAGTGTTCCCTTACATACTACTGTGGTGTTCTCATTTATATTTTTCATCTGATTTTTAAAATATAACAATAATGAATCTTCTTTTTCCTGTCCCACTGCAACAACAAAAATTGTTAAGATGGTGACAGACTCTGGTCACCTTTTTAGACTGGTATTTGTTGAAACATCATAATAAAATTAATCACAACTATAAATAATATAAAATAAATAAAATGCATTTAGTAATTCCATGCATCATTCTGAAAAATGACCAAATGCACTTGGGTAGCATGAAGATAATATAAAAATGGGAATTTCCATAAACACAGATGAAAATCAGATGCTCACATTCTGTATTCAGGTTCTCTGCCCTGGAAGGTAGAGCGATAAGAAAACTTGGCAAAGGCAACCAAAAAATATGTGCTTTTAGCAAGGGTAAACAGCTGGGTAAACAATTGTCCATTGGAACTCCCTCCACCCATTGTGTTTCCATGGATACAGCAAGACTGTAAATTATCTTAAGGCATATATTTTTGACTGTTTTTACTAGGGACCGCAGTCAGGGAAAGCAAACTACTTTAATCACAGATCTAGATTATGAAATAGAGACAATGAAGGCAAAGAACAGATGATTCCCATGACTTCAAAAATGCCTGAAGAGAGTTGACACAAAATGAACACAGGTCAAAGGCAAGCTTTCTGCATGTCCCACTGTAAACAAATGTGAGTGTTTAATCACAGAGGAAGCTTCAAACACCTCAGCAAAATGTGTGGACCAAGAAGCAGGAAGAAATGTCTGTCTGATACTTATTGCTGGGAGTCTCAAAAGAAAAAAATGCAAGTAGCTGAAAGCTCAGCACACTGTATTATTTCTCCTGACTTCTTTGCCTGTGAAGATCAGAAACATATTACTTCATGCTTCATTTTCCAATCCTTATTGGCTAAATGATAAAATTATTAGATAGTATCCTGTCATTTTTTTCTGCACTTATCTGAGTTGGTTAAACCCCTGAACTGATGGTATATTGATTTTTAAAATTTTTTCATGTTTCATGTTTTCATGAAACATCAAAAATATGTTCAGTATTTCTCATGGTTGGGGGGGGTTCAAAAAACTTAACTTGCAAATTTTAATTATGTTAATGGAAATATCTGAAAATTAATCTCTATTTCTGCATTTTTAAATTACAATCTCATAGTTACAACATATGGTATTAAGGAAGAAGCTGATTAACAGAGATTTAAAACCTCTTTATTCCCTTCCAGTTCAAGTTGTTTCTCTCCTATTTGTTTTCTCATGACATAGTTTTATAGCTCAATTTCCACCAAATCTGTTTTGATAAAATTTTTTGACCGACCAGGTAGTAATAACAGTTTGGATCAAAGTGTTGACAGATAATTTGTTGATAAGCAATTTAACTTACCTGCTTAAGAAAGAAATTTCAGGAACACAGCTGATGGGTTTCTTTTCAAATAAGTCAAGAACAATCAGCATCAGAAAAGAGGCAAAAAAAATTTAGATTGCACATTTTACTGTTTTCAATATTTTTTTGTGGCATTTTTTTTTATCTAATCCTTGTAGTCTAAAATTTAATACTTACAATTAAGGCAACATTACCAAAGTAAGATCAGCTCCACAAAGTTTATGACCAGCATATTTTAAGCTATAATGTTAATCTGACAAATCAGTCTGTAAACAACCTGATAATTAAAAAATAATGTGTGAGTAGCAGTTCTTGACATTACTGAAAATCAAGCATTACAATTTGACACTTTCAAAATTTTCTGTTTCTATAAATTAAGTACTAGGATGTTTTAGTTATCAAACAAAAAGTTTTACTCCTGTATCTTCATGTTATATAACTCCACAGAACTAATGCATGAGAAATATTTTCCTAGAGGTAAAGATAGGCTGTGCCTGAGCTATATTAGATAATTGCAATGCTCCTTAAAGCAAAATTATTCTTTTCAAAGTGGCTTTCTCAGTAAGGTGAGGTCACAAAATATACTATAAATCAGTTAGGTCTAAACAAAATTTGACACTGTTTAAATTGAATTGACTCATAAGCCACAGAACAATTAACAAGAAAAATGACAGAAGATATTTTAATTTTATTAGGTACTGAGCAAAAATGGCTGTGAACTTCTGAAGTTATTTTATCAAGAGAAGTGGTTTTTTTCTAACCATGAGAAGGCATTTGGTGACAGACTTTTTAGCAGGGCCTGTAGTGATAGGACAAAGGGTACTGGTTTTGAATTAGAGTAGGATAAATTTCCACTAGATATCAAAGTTCTTGTTTTTTTTGGTTTTTTTTTTTAAATGAGGGTTGTGAAGCAGTAACATGGATTATCCACAAAGATAGTAAATGCTTCAGCCCTGGGAACATTCAAGGTCAGGCTGGATGGGGCTCTGACCAGTCTTGTCTAATGGAAGGTGTCCCTGTCTATGACAGAGAAGTTGGACTAGATAACCTTTAAAGCTCCCTTCCAGTACAAACTATCCTATGATTTTCTGATTAATTTATGTTCATCATCCAGGAGTAAATTCATAGATCTAATTTCATGACAAAAAAAAAAACAACCACTTTTATTTATTTTTTTCCAATTTTCTAAAATTGCAGTATTGTCATTCACCTATCAATAGAATTAAAAATATGAATTTTTGACCTCGATTGTGTGTGCTGTGGTCAGTCTCTGTCATGCTGGGACCCAGGAATGGTGCCAGAAGCTCCCTGGGGGAGCACAGGCTGGCACAGAGGCAGGTGTTACCAGAACTGCTGTGGTGTGAGTGCTGGCACCGCTCAGCTCAACAGCATTGGTGCAGCCTCAGTTCCCAGTGAGCTAGAATTGCATAGCTGCAACTGGTCTTGTGCTGTGGGCAGGAAAAAATGATCTCTTAAAATCCCTTTCTGACTACAAAATTACTTTTGGTAAAGCCTTATTGTGACATAATATAAAGCTGTTTATTTCACTAAAATCTCTAATGAGAAAAAATGGATTCACTCATTCTGGCATTTCAAATTTAAAGCATTTGGTTCCTGGACAAGACTTCATTGAACTTCCATTTGTAATTACATTAAATGAAATATTTTGGAGCAGGGGTAGTCTGAATCTGTAAGAAATGACCCAGGCTTCCTACTTGACACATTTTTATCCTTATTTTCCTTTTCGAAAATTCTTTATTCCACACCTTGAGAATCAGAAAACTAGGACAATCCAAGATAAATTTGCATCAAATGCACAAAATCCCACAGGATTTCAAGTTTCCTTTGTAAGTCATTTGGAGATAATTTTGTTTGGGGAACTGAGGATGACCCTAGAGTTCAAAATGGGTAATCAGTGGATTCCAGAAAAAAATGGTGACTCTTACCACAAGGCCAATGACACAAGCAAAAAGAGTGCTGAGGGAGGGAAAGAGCAGGTCCCTTAAGATATTTTAGCATTCTAGTCACAAGCTTATTTCAATGTGCTTTGCATACTCCAAGATCTTCTATGCAGAGTCAGGATTGAACCAGCCAGGGGAAAACTTGGCTTTTACATCAGTGACAGCTGTACCAGAAATGTCCTTCCTTGCATTTTAACATCTACTTGGCAATTTTGTACTCATGTTTCTGAGGTTGAAAGGTCTTTCAATTTTATTATGAAATGGATACTAAGATGGTATTTTTGACAAGAAAATAAAGACAAGCAGTACCTGATAAGCAAGAGCTTTGTGTAACACAGCCATTGTGTGATGTTTGTCCCAAATGGGAGGATTTGCTTTCACATCTGAAGGCAAACATTAAGACAGAAATTGTCAGGAAGAGGGCAATTTCCTCTGAGAGGACACAAATCACTACTCACAGTGATTCTAAAAGACTGAAGAACACTTTAAAAAAAGTTTTCGAATAGTACTTTTAATTTATATGTGATGTATAAAAATACTTTGAAAACAGGCTGCTTCTTCTGCAGTGCTTAAGTTCTGACCTCACTTGCTGACTTGAGGCTGTGGCTCCTGTCTGAGACCATGCCCTTCCTGCCTTGTCCTGGTCCTCAGCCCTGGCTTCTGTGGGGAGCCTGGCCTGGGGGTTGTCCACAGTTCCAGTTTGACCTCCAAACCCTTCAGGGAGCTGTGGCTGATACGTAGGTGCAGATCCTAACAAATAAAAACTCTTATTCAGAAGTTGGTTGAATATGTACTCATTTCAGAATATCTGTTTCTCAATGCAAGAAGCAAAATGTTTTCAAATTTGGTCAGATCCAATAGACTGGAACAGTTGAGAAGGAAATTTTCTTATCCCTCATAAATTATGCACAATTTGAAGGTCTTCCATCGACTAAATTATAGTGCTTTCATTCAGGAAAAATTTAAAGACAAATATAAAAGGTAAAAGTACTTTAATAAAAAGTTTACTCCAGAAGTGTCTGCTTCTGTCTCTGTTTCAATTGAGAGCTCATGTCAGTTTTCTGATTAAAATTAGTCACAGTAGTGTCTAATTTTTGTTTTATGTGGAACATTTAATTTATGCTTATATGGAACTTAGACATTGAAAGCTAAAACAGTACAACTTCTACTGAAAACCTGAAATGAGAGAGTGCATCTATTATTTTTAGAATCCAGCCCTAAGCTAGATGTGGTAGGAACTCTTCTGTCTGCAGGTGCATGCAAAGCATACCTAGCCAGATACAAAACACCAATAGCAAATGTGACATAAACAGCTCCCACATTTTTTTTTCCATATCTATGCTAAGACAAGAATTTCACTTCCTAGGTACAACATTCCCATGGAAATCAATTTATGGATTCAGCAAAAATACTCTCTTTCTGCTGAATACAACACTGTTTAGTTATATGGCTAAAAATGTGTCAGGCTTAATTCCCCTCTATTTTAAAGCTCCTCTAAGTGGAAGCTTTAGAAGACTTACCAGGACAACAAGCAGAACTAAATTTTAGAGTTTAAACTATGAGTCAAGACTGGTTCAGGACCTGGGTTCCTTCTCTTATTGAAAGGGGAAGGCAGGACACAACGTGGTAGGTGCTGAAGGAAGGACACCAGAAAATCAGAGGTGCTGATCAGCAGCTCATGAGAAATCTTTAGGGAAAGGCAGCTCATGGAACATCACCACTGTGCTCCACACATTGACTGTGCCCTCAGGAGCAGCAACCAAGTACATGCCAGTGCTTTTCCAAAGACAAAGTAGGGACAAGAAATTCTGCAAAAGCTGTTACCCAATGTATTTGTGAGAAATTATGCCAGCCCTTAATATTTAACTGTGATTATGATTAAGAAATCCGGGTGTTACCACCTGGTTTTAGACATCTGCTAGTTCCAGTTATTGTGCCAAGTACCAGCAAGCCTCTAAAGAACAATGCTTTCATGAGCTGCATTTTTCTATTAGCAGATGTAGAACCAGCTGATGTTACAACATATCTCTTTTCTCTTTAGCAATATCCAGTTCAGTCTGGCCGCTCCCTGAAGTAACATAAATTGTGGCAGGCACCTGTGTGCTCCAGCTTATTGGCAAGCAAAGCACCCAACTTAATCACAGCATTCTTTAAGCATTTGCCTCTAAATTTTCAAAATGGGGAATGGAATACAGCCTGCAGCACATTTCATAGATACCTAAGTCCACTGGGAGGATTTATGGGGACTTTATGTGGTGATGGCTTTAAACACAAACTATTCAAGCTAGGTCTGTGAGCTAGCAAACTGAGAGGATTTACTGAGGTCCACCATGAAAAAGAGAGGGAATGAAGATTAACACTGGATTCAATACAAAGGATGCCTCTCTCTTTCATGCTCTGGGAGATCATACAGGAGTTGTGGATTTAGTAGCTTGGTTCTTATGAAACTTCAGGCATTGCATGCTGTAATGTCTCTGTATTGCTTGAAAATATATTCTTGGATATTTTGGACTTTCAGCATATTCCAAATGTAGTATTAGTAGTGGTATATATGCATGTCTGAGAATAATGGCTGTTTGAGCAACTAGAAAATGTCAAGATAGATAATTATTCATTGAAAAAAGGCACAAAAATCTGCAATGGATGCTATTCATATGATATTGTTTAGCCATTTATAGATCTAGCTTAATAAAGGACTGTGAATAAGCAATGCAAAAATTGCCAAAATTTACAATGACTTCTTTATGAAAGATATTTTCCCTAGCTGTAAATAGAATTTGGATCTAAATCATTGCCTCAGAATGCAACATGAATACTGAAAATGAAGGGCTTGTTTATATCCACTGCCCTGATTTTATCACTTGAGTACTCTAGATAAAGGACTGAATATCCTAAAGAAGCAGGTGATAGGTATCTAAGGAGAAGTTTAAGATGGACTTTATAAGTTTATGTTTTTGAGTATAATCCTTGCTCCACTACAGTCACCTCTCGGCCTCCACAGGTACTATATTTTTCATTTTATTGTGCCTCAGCCACTATAGTTAAATTTCTGAATGGACTCAAAGCTGTCCTTATCTTTTTGAAACAAAAGCTTTCGTTGCCTGGCAAGAAGAAAATTAAGTCTTCCACCCTCACAAATAGACTCTGTCAGCCATTCTTGGTATAATTAATGAATTAATATATTGGCAGGAATATGTAGTTTATTCAGGGTGCTAAATGAAAAACTTTCAGGCTTCAGCATCCTTCCAGGTCCCAGGACCTATAATGCATTTTGTTCAAAGTACTGTGTTTTTAATGCCTGCAGAAACAGTGTTGTGCTGCCTTACAGTGTCAATGCCTGAACATTGTTTGAGGATAGGCACAAAAGAGACTCTTTCCCATGTAAACTAGCTCTTATTGTGCTGCAGTCCCTCAGACTCACAGTGAAAGTGCCCAGTTAAGAAAAAGCAAAGGGTGTCACAGAGGCACAGCACCGGGTTTCACATCCTTGCTCATCTTAAATTTTCTCTAAGATTATTAGCTTTTCTATTTCCAAGAGGATGCATAAAAATTTAGCCATCCATTTTTAGTTATTCTAGGATGGTACTTTCACATCCTCTCTTCCTGTAGCTCTTCCAGTCCAATAATATTAATTGAAGAGGAACCTGAAATTCCTGAAATGGAGGCCATCTCTAGCCATGTGGATGACAAGGTGACCAGGCATAGTCTGCATGGATTCACTAACAGTAAATCACGCTTGACCAACCTGATCACCTCCTGTGATGAAACAGCTACCTGGATGGATGAGAGAAAAGCAGTGCACATTGTCTACCTTGACTTCAGTAAGGCTTTCAACACTTACCTCTCACAATATCCTCATAGGAAAAGTCAGGAACTGTGGACTGACTGAGCTGCCAGTGAGGAGGATTGAGAACTGGCTGAGAAGGAAATCCCAGAAGTTGTAATCAGTGGCACAAAGACTAATTGGATGCCTGTCACTAACAGAGTCCCCCAGTGTTCAATACTGGGTCCATTTTTTTTTTTAACTTACTCCTCAGTGACTTGGATGAAGGGGCAGATGCCTTCTCAGCAAGCTCACTGACAACAGGAGGAGTCCTGGTGGTGTGCATTTGGAAGAACATTGGCAGCAGGATAGGGGTGGTGATCCTGCCCTTCTACTCAGCCCTGGTCAGGTCACATCTAGAGCTCTGTGTCCACTTCTGGGCTCCTGAGGCAGGTCCAGCAGAGGGCAACAAAGATGAGTGAGGGGCTGGAGCATCTCTCATTAAAAAATGTGAAGGGGGCCTGTCCAGCCTCAAGAAGAATAAGCTGAGGGGGAACTTCAGCAATGAATGTCAGTATCTGAAGGGAGGGTGTCAAAATGATGGATCCAGGCTTTTCTTGGTGGTGTCAGGCAATAGGACAAGAGGCAATGGGCAGAAACAGATGCACAGAAAATTCCACCTGAATATGAGGAAGAACTTTACTGTGCAGGTGACCAAGCACTGGAACAGATTGTCCAGAGAGGCTGTGGATCCTCCCTTGCTGTAGATATTCAAGAACCATCCAGACACAATCGTTTGCCACATGCTGTGGGATGACCCTGCTTGAAAAGGGAGGATGGACTGGATGACCCTCTGACATCCCTTCCAGCTTTATCCATCCTGTGATTCTGTGATTCTGTGATTCTGTGATTCTGTGATTCTGTGATTCTGTGATTCTGTGATTCTGTGATTGTGATAGCAAAGTGAAGAAGATGTGTAAGAAAGACCATGGAGTCATGCCATGCACAACAAAAAAAGGCAGAAAGGTGTGAGACTGTTGAGACTGGGCTCATTGGCAAGTCAAGGGTTCAGGAAGAGAAACCCTAGCTCAGAAAGACAGATGTTTTCTGAAGGAAATAGCCCCTGGATTTGGAAGATGGTAAGTCAGTAGCATGGAGGATCTGCTCCTGGGACCAGTGGAAGTCAGATCTTCCCCAGCTAACTGATGCCTACTGTTTCAATAAACATGTTTTACTGGGGTAATGAGCTCATTAATTTTAGTTTTTTGTGTTTATTAATAAACAAATGGCTGTTTTGTATTTGACCCGATGTCTAACCTGCTTTCAAAATCGTTTGTACTTGAAAAAAGTCATTTAAATCAAGTGAGGTAAAGTGATTTGATGATCACACATAAATCCCACCTGCGAAAGTCAACGAGACTCTCTAACTTCTCTTCAATATTTAGCTTTGACAATACCTGAATGAATATGTTGCCATTGTATGAAGTGGAGCAGTATTAAGTGGAAAGACTTGAGCTTGTAGCTGTAGTATGATTGAGGAAAAAAGTTTGAAACCCACTCCCAGGAAAGTGCACAAGCTGGCTCAGCTCTCAAAGAAATCTGTCTTGCTGTTCTTGTGGACATATTTGCAAGAAAAGAGTCAGCTTCACAGGACCCCAGCTGGAGGAAGATGTGGAGAGACACAGTCAGACACTGCAGCCAAATGTCTTAATCCTTACTCCTTAATCATAAATAGTTCCTTATTCATGTGGCTTTGAGGATCTTTTTTACATTCTTGGTGCTTGCACTCCAAAGTACCTTTGAGGTTTTTTTCTCTGATCTGGTAATTGTTTATATGTGTGAATTGCCTTAAGCATACAAGGAATATTTGTACATTTTAAATTACCTACATGATTAGAATCTTTACTAAATGAGATCTATAATGTAGCTGTCATTAAATTAAATGTATAATTTAACCCAACCAGTAGAGGGTCCTGCAAACTTAGGTGGGTTTAAATGTCTACTTCATAGCTAACCTATGCAACCTAAACCTGTCCTTTAAAAAAATTAAGATTGTGTGTCTTAACCAAAATACTGTTAAACACAAGGCTTCTTTTCTTGCCGTGTGTTAAGGCAAATTCACTGCTCTGAGTCACTCTATTTCTTATTTCAACAATGAACTGGATTAGACAGCCAACTTGTGTTAAATCTCTGAAAATAAGATTGCATGATGAAAATGCTGTCAGACTCCTATCTGTAGTAACATTAGTGGGCATTAGTGGAACCACTTTAACCAGGAAAATTACTTTCAACTTATTTACTGATTATGAGATCAGGTGACCATTTCTAATTACAGTCAAAATATGCAGTCATGCATGGGTATGAGACTCACATGGTCTTTTAATAAGTTTATCATTTGGTCTCTGAGCAGACTTAAGAATTGATCTCAAACACAAAATTTTTATTAATATTTTAATGTTGGATAAGCTACTTGGAACAGCCTTTTTATTAGAGTTGTAACTGTGGGGTTTGTCTGGAGCACTTCTCAAGTTTTCATTATTGGATTTTAACTCATATAGCTAGACTTCATCTAAATTATAACCTTTAATTATCATTATTACCTTGACTTCTACAAGCCTTCAAGGCATAATTGACCTTTATATATGAAGGAAGCATTTCTTTTCCCTGTATTATAAAGGTGATCCATATGTGCTATTAAATCATAATGACATTGATTGACCTTACATTCACAAAAGAAGAAAACACATCATCAAGATGGAGCTATAGAACTATTCCTGCCTCTTTCTTAATGTTTGTTGCGCAGAGATGTTCTATGTATGTTGTCATTGTACGCTTTTGTGTGCAGAATGGGTCAAATTGTAACCTGGCATTTGGAGAAAAACATCAGAGATGTTGTTTTATGTGTTTCTATATTTTGAGAGGACACCAGCAAAAATTTAGAGAAAGAAAGTCTTATTTTTCATTCTATGTTTGCTTAAAAATATATTTTTTTTTTATTTCAAAACTTCAGATATATTAACAAACTGGAATCCAATTCAATTTGCATTAAAAATTCTTCTAATTCTTTTAAAATTATACAGTCATTATAAATTACCAAAGTAAAACATATTATTTTAATTTTCTTTATTCTGTGTACCACTTAACATTTTTGTATTAACTTCTGGTCAGTAACCAAGTTTTCTTATTAAGAAACACTATTCTGGTTATATAATTAGAAAACAGCTGGTAATAGTTTGTGTGTAGAAATTTTATTTCTTCCTTGTGAAAGCTTATAATGATAGTCATTAACTATGTGATAAATGATCCTATGAGAGAATTATATTCTATATTTTTTTCCTCTACTTTCCCCTCCCCCTCTTTTTCTTACATTTCTGGATTCCACTTTAGCTCCTTTCAACCCTTCCAATTTTGTAAAAATGAAAGTATTCCTTTATTCAAAAATTTTCATCCAATTTATCTTTATGAGAACTTAGGTGAGCCCACAAAGCACACATGTAATTGCTTTTCAGAAATCAAGAGTGCATCAGGATCACTTTCTAACCTCAAAGTCTTGGCCAAGGCTTGGATGAATGCCAAGGAGTAGCACATACTTGCCCTTTTCTGATACTTTTCCTTGAGATACTGGTCACCATCAAAGACAGGAAATTGAGCAAAAAATAGTCCTCGGATTGGAAGCGTTCCAGTGATTTATCACTTGGTTGAATTTGCGTAGGTTTTCACAGGTTTGATAAAATTTCATGTCACCCTTATGAATTAACTCTTCTGACTGATGTCAGCTGCCTCCTTGGAAGCATGAGGTCAGCAGAGGCTTGCAGCAAGACTGCCAGGCTTCACGTAGGTAAAGCTGTATATTGCATCTGCTCTCGTAATTAGAAATGACTGCATCTTTTCCCAGAAAAACTAATTGGACACAGGCATCACCCAGCATGAAAAATTTCCACAGATGAGATCTCTGTGCCCTTTCCTTGTCTGTGGTGCAAAGTGAGCACAACAGTGCTGTAGGAACAAGGGATGCCATGGACTCAAGGTGCTCACTGATTAGTCACACTTGTCAATACTGGGTCTGGTCTCCTTTGAGGTTATCTTCATCATGAATGACAGCATAGGCAACAAAAAAATCTTTCTTATATGAAATCTGAATTTATGTGGCCATGTCAATTTTTTAAAAAAACCCATAGGGTCAGGTTGCATTCTCTGACATCTTCTTCCCCATGTAGGTGCATCAGTTCATCATCCACAGGTCCTGGCTGGATGAATTCAGAGGAGGTGATGTGTATCTGTGCCTGTCCCTAACTGAACAGAGTAGCCTAGGACTAAGTGCTGGACCATTTGTACACAATATCATATCAGCTATTCCTTGTCTCCTAGAAAGGAAGGAGAGCAGTTTTATGGAGACCTGCTATTGTCAGAGGCTCAAGTGACTCCAGTTTGGCCCACCTGGACTTGAGAACATATGTATGTGATATATATTTTTATAAGAGGCTTGTAAAATGAAAAGCACATATTCATTCAAATGCACAATACCTTTATGTAATGAAAAACATATATGACTCATCAAGAATGTTCACCACCAATTCTCTTTTGTATTCAAAACTAAACTGAGTTTCTATTAAACGTATTTTATTAGCAACATCGGACTCTTATATCAGCTACTCAATTAAGAAAGGTCTTCTTCACCCTCTTAAGTTAATTATGTTTTCCATTGCATTTAAAATATCAAGTTTGTTTATTAAAATAAGGGTTTGTTAATGTTCTGAAATTCAGATCAGCTAGTCCAGGTCAAAAAGACAAATTAAGCATACAAGCTTGCTTCTATTTTCAAGCAAAGTAGACATCAAAAATGAATTATCACTAATTGTCAATAGCCTGGTGTCTGGAAATCATTTCAGCTTCACAATTTAGAATTTCCTCAGTGGGTTAATAGACAATGCACAGGGGTCATGTGGCACTTGCATGTACAAGGGAGAAAGAGAGGGAGCACAGAAAGTCCTTTCCCAGTCACATATTAAATCTGGTTCTAATGGCTTAATTTTTCTGATGAAAACTGGGAACCTTTGAACTTCTCATGATATGCACAAGATTAATAATGAATAAATGAAGCATCAAAAGGTTGTATTTCAGAGAATAAAGGTAGTCAGTGCTAGAATGTCCTGTACAATTTGGTTTTGTTTGGGGTCAATTTTAGGTGCTTTTTTTTCAAATCTAGAACACATAATTTCTGAAAGCATTTTAAATGTTAATTTCTCACTGAATAGTAATAATATTGAATCACATCTAGAATAACTACCTCATCAGCTATAAGATTATTTATGAGTGTGACCACATTTTGCATACTACTATATAAAATATATAGAGATAAATGTAGACATAGACTTATAAATATTTGCATATCATTGGTGTCAATTCAATTTTTTGTCAAAATCAAGCTTGGCACAGATGATCCTGGGTCACCATCATTAGAGAAAATAATTAGAATATGGTAGCTTAAAGCATTAAAAAATCAAAGGGGAAATTGCCAATAAATGAGATCAGTTTTGAAGTCATAACAGTTAAAACTCCTAAGCTTTTCTCTGAACTCTTGAGTACCAAAAGTTTATGTTTTTCTAATGAAACTAAAGATTTTCAAGTAATGTGTTAGCTCTGGAAGAAAAAGGTTTGGGAAAGTGCTGAACATCTCAACATCAACAAAATCCATGTAGAGCTGAACACTGCCATCTATCTATCTATCTGTCTATCTATCTATCTATCTATCTATCTATCTATCTATCTATCTATCTATCTATCTATCTATCTATCTATCTAATCTATCTATCATCTATCTATCTATCTATCTATCTATCTATCTATCTAATCTATCTATCTAGCTGTCTCTCTGTCTCTCTGTCTTCTTTTCTCTGGTTCTGTTCTGTCTGTGTGCTGGAGGTACTTGAAGCAGGCAATACAACTGTTCATTGACTTTATTCAAAGATGATACTCTGCAGTACAAACTATTGGGTGATAAAGTGGCTTCAATTTCTAAAATGAACTACTATTCCAACTGAATATAGTTATCTAGTTGTATCCTAAGTTGTAGAGACTATTTTCTCTAATCTTGTGTTGCTACTAAATGTACAGAACCACATGACTAGCAGAATGGTGTTGCTACATGATATATGTTCTATAAATGCTGCTAATTAACAGAGCCACATATTAAACAGCTGTGGGAACTTTGTATTTCTCTAAATTCTGCTCTTTGAACATCATACACAATTGTTCAAATATGTGAATAGTTATATTTTATTTAAATATTAAGATTGGGCATGAATTAATGATGTCTAGTGACTTAAGATTCAAAACTAACTAGTCATTTACAGGTAAGGAATTAGTAAATTGCTAAGCATTTGCTGATGATCAAGGCCTCTGAAGGCATCTCAGTCTCCTTTGACCTCTCTCACTCTGTCTCAGATCAAGTTAATCCCTTTTTAGCAGGCTTGTCTCTCGCTATGTTATGTGCCAGTTCCACTCCTCTCCTCCTGTCTCTCCAGATTCAGTAAAACAAAGACTGAGATACCACTCATCTGGTTGTTGCCAAAACAGACCTTACCTAGTAGAATTTTCTTGCAGACAGTAATTTATTTGCCAACATCCTCATATTCCTCCACACACAGACTTACCAGTATCTAGATATTAAGCTGACAAGCCTGTTGCCTGTGCCCAGGACAATGCGGTGGTAGAGCAGACGAAAGCAGAGCGTAAGTATTTCTAGACAGATGTAATTAGAAAGTAGGAAAACAAATATAATTGCAAGGGAAAGCTAATGTTTAAATTACAAAAGAGTATGAAAGCCCCTCTGGTGCAGTTTGTGCTGAAGAAGCACATCCTGTGCCTTGCAGTTGTGTGATGTGAAAAGAACACCGGGAAGCAGCCCTGCTTCCACATCCAAATGCTCCTCCTGGGGAAGAGGGCTGAACATGAGGTCCTCAGAAGACCATTAGGGAGCATAAGTATTGTAACCTGACTGAATCCTTAAGAGTTATGTGGGTATTTTAAGAGCATAATAGTGCAGCTGTTGCTGACTGTGTAGGAAGCATGCACAGGTCCTGAGAATGAGACCAGCAGTTCTGGTTTTCAGTGTCTATATAGGTTTTTAACCTAGAATAAGTGGGTATATACAATTTTTTTTTGTGTTCTAAGAGGGAGAGGAAAACCCAATGTGGTTCTTTTAGCAAAGAGGGAGAAAAGGAAAGGAGGTGTGAATGGGTAAACTACAGCAGCAGAGAGGGCAATGCTGGCTCCCTGGGAAAGCCAAAGTGCCTCACTGCCTAGAGAGAGAGAAGGGTTGCTGCTCATCACTGTGTGACTTTGCCTCATTCTTGTATTGAACTGCAAATTGACTCATCTGAGCTGTAACAAGGAACAGTGGAATTCACTCTCCTGACTGTCAGGAGACAAGATCAGGCTGGGATATTTCTAGCTGATCCAGTATTACACTATGGCAGGATTACAGCATACCAGTAGTATCCTCATGGTGTTATTTTCATGCAGCCACCCTAGAAGTAGCTACAGACAGGATGACTTCCCAGAGCTGAGATGCTGAGAAAGGAGCTGCCACTTCTCCATCTGTCTGCCCCTACCATGTTACTTCAATGCCATCTCCAAAGCTCAGGCTGCCATGAAGTGCCACAGTTACCCTGCTGTAAATGTCATTGCAGTGGTTCCTGGCAAGAGTCATTAAAGACGAACATGTATAGAGATAAGTACTTAACTTTTCTTTGTGCCTTGGAAAAAATTTCCTCTGCTATTTAATCTTTTGAGCCTATTTGTACTTGCTTACCTTCAAAAGGATCTTAAGCCTTTTTATATAAAGCGATAAGGATGAGGAAGTAAGTTTGCAGGAAATAATGAGCTATCTGCAGACATTGTGAAATTCCTGTTGCGTGCAGGCTAGTCACCAAGTTGTTCAAAACCTGATTGCCTGAGGAGAGATATTTGCCTTTGCAAAGCTCTTCAGGATGTGAACTGAGCTGATTTAGCTTTGTGAAACCTTCCTGCTCTCAGTTCTTAATCATACATGTAAATTGACCCAACTCATTTTCCTCATAGCTGAGCCAGATTCAAACAGGGATTCAGAAAGAAAGGCTTCTGAAACAAAGTTAACCTGTTAATGTTGATCACAAAACCTTGTCAAGTGCATGTATTGTTTAGATTGCAGGTTCATGAATAAGGAAACAGGTTTTGTTGTAAATTTGACCAATACTGAGCATAACAGGATATTTTTCAGTAATGGAGAAACATGGTCAACAGTGCAATATGTACAGCATGAATTTAGGATGATAGTACTGAGGCCAGTAAAATTATAGAAAATTAAGTTATAGGAGATTAAAACATTTTTCCCTAATATATCTGTACTCTGCATGAAGATACAATTGAAATAAACTGTTCAGATATGGAGCTCTTAACTTCTTCTCTAATATACTGAAGTGTTCTGAAAAACACAAGTAGCTGAACAGATATGAAAGGAACCTTGCATCTTGTTTTGTACACACTCAAATCTTAATCAAAAGAAGGGGCAGCTGCACTACAAGTTTGCCCATTAATTTAAATTTAAGACTTGATCCTCCAACACTGTTGGCAGTGCTAACAATCCTAGAATCATAAAGTCCTAGACTGGTTTGTGTTGGAGGGAACCTTAAAGATTATCTCAACTTGCTGCCATAGAGGAATGCCATCCACTAGATCAAGTTTCCCAAGGTCCCATTGAGTGGCCTTGAACTCTTCCAGGGATGGGGCATTCACAGCTTCTCTGCTCCAATACCTCACCCTCTCTTAGTGAAGAATTTCTGATTTTTAACCTAAATCTATTCTCTTTCAGTTTAAAACCTTTTATGCTTGTCCTATCACAATCTATCTGCCTGTGTGAAACAGGGAATACTGGTGGAGTTTGTGCAAATGAGGTTTACCCTGGAAGACTTCTGGCTTACCTCAGAAGAACACACAGAGGTTGTATCACTGACTTTGTTCCCTGTGTTACAGACTAGGAGAGAGCTTTCATTAGGTCACAGCTGAATAAAATACTAGCATACTCTGTATGTGTATCTGTCTAGGTATATGCTGCTGCTGTAGTTTAACCTCAGAGAGCAGCCCCCTGCAGCTGCTTGCTCAGTCTCTTTGCAGAGGGATGGGTGAGAAAATCAGAAGAGTAAAAGTGAGAAAATCCGTGGGTTGAGATAGAAACATCTTAACAAGCAAAGCAAAAGCTGGACATGCAAGCAAAGCAGCACAATGGATTTGTTCACCTCTTGCCATGAGCAGGCAGGTGTTCAGACATCCCCAGGAAAGCAGAGCCCCATTGTGGGTGCCTGTGACTGGAGCAGACAAACACCATCGCTCCAAACATCCCTCTCTTCCTTCTCCTTCCCCCAGCTCTGTATGCAGAGCACAGCACCACATGCTCTGGGCTATCCCTGTGGTCACTTGGGGTCAGGTGTCCTGGCTGTGTCCCCTCACAGCTCCTTGTGCACCCCCAGCTCCTCACTGCTGGGGTGGGGTGAGAGGTGGAAAAGGCCTTGGCTCTGGGTAAGCTCTGCTCAGCAACAGCTGGAACATCCCTGTGTTATCAGCACTGCTTGCAGCACTAATCCAAACTTAGTCCTGTAGGAGATACTATGAAGAAAATGAAATCTATCACAGCCAAAATCAGCATAGATGCTCACTTATGACATAAATCTTCTAGGAAAAGTTAAGAATTCTCTTGTGAAAGCAAATGAAGTAGTTTATCAAATATTGGTTATAGCTTAAATAATACCATCAACCTTTGTAAGCTTTGTAAGTAGGATTTGCACAGTAGACTGCAAAGAAACAATTGCTTTAATGAAAATTGTTTATGAATGCTACATGGGATAAATATGCGTGTGTCTTGGGAGGGGTTTCAATTTTCCAAAAGAATCGTACTAATGGGTATGACACTTTATAATTAGATACTATATGTGCTGGTAAGGTTTGGTCTAAAACTTCAGTGTTTGTCAAATATACCAAAAGGAAAGGTGTTCTGAATAACAAACTTAGCTAGTGCTACTGTGATCATTTCCCATCAGTTATTCAGTAAGAGTACCTCAGAGTAGGTTCATGAAAAACTGATTTGGAAATAAATCTTTTGAAATCTGCTAGAAATGGCAGAGGAAGTTTTTACACAGTAAATCTTTCTTTCATTTTTTAGTCATGACAATATGTCTGAATCCACTTCCCAGAGAGAGAAGTAAAACTTCCAGTTGTATGGGATTTAAAAGGGACTGTGGTCTTTTACTGAAAACTAGCCACTTCCAGCATCCTTAGTGCAGAGTTAATTTAGAAAGCTGTATTTCAGCATGAACCTGAATAGGCTGGTTTTCTGCAGAGGCATAACTTACCATCTTTACACAAATATCTGCTAAACTTAAAATTAGTTTCTCATTTTTCCCCTGATTAGTATCAAATACTCAGTGAGCACAGCATGAGCATAAAAAACAAAACAAACCAACAAACAAACAAAAAAGACAAAATTACTAAAAATACATTTGAAGTTACATGTTTCAGTGTAAAACTAATACCAAAACAGTAAATATGACACATCAGCCTTGACAGAGCTTTTGCGACTGTATTTCTTATGCATTGTTCAGGAGAAAGAATTTTGCAATTCCAATATTTTGGCACAGATAATAATGAAATTACGACTTGATTGAAACATATGACAGCAAGGAAAAGAATAATATATAAGGAAAAGAATAATAAATAAATAATTAGTCTTGAACAACTAGGACTTGAATAAATCTTACACATATTTGCTACTTGCAGCTGTTGTAGTTTGCATTGTACAGATGCCAGTAGCATATCTGCCTAGAGTAAATTTCATTGGTATTTGGAATGAAAATCTTTGTGAAAGTTGTTCATGTAGGCAGGTTAGTGGTAGGTAGGTTAATGGGACAAATATGCTCAGTTCAGGCAAGATTTGTATTTTGTGGAATGGCACTAGACACAAGTAAGGAAACTGAGACAAGCATACTCTCTTGCTGTGCTGTGCCCAGGCACAAATACTGCTCTCTCCCACAGGCTGGGTCCAAGGTAGGAAGAACAGGGACAGGGGACATCTGCTGCATGGGAAAGGATTTCTTTCTAGAGACTGGAATTATTTTTAATAAAGTGCTTTACTATTGAAAATTGCCTTTTTTCTTCCTTCAGATTTATTTATATTTATATGAAAATCTGTGCCATCAATTCTTGTTTACTAGAACCCTTATTTGACCAAGAAAAAAAAATATCCCTTTATCTTTCAAGCATTAGAAAGCCTTGGGAAAATATCCAAACCAAATAGCCATTTCAGGTTGGGTTTTCCTCTTTGCATGTAAATGGAAAGTCCCAGATAAAAGAGCTGCTACATTCTTCAAGGGAATGTAATTGTCACTATGCCTCTAGCCCACTGAAATGACATTGTGTGAGAGAGACCATGCAAAAAGTTTGTGGGTTGCAAAAGAAGGAAAGCGCTAACTTAAATTGTTAATGGCAGCCAGGGTAGCTGTTCCCATTCTGCATGGCTACATATACCAGTAGCATGTCTGCACTATTTCCATTGATAATTTATTGTACCTGGGGGGAAGAAAAATGCCCCCAGGTATTTTGGTCAAAGTAAGATTCTTCTAGACATTGTGTTTCTGAAGGCCTGTACATTAAAGCTGTAGTTTCCCCTCAAAAGTAGTTTAACATTAAAGAGTTTAATTCGCAGTCAAAGAGAAAACCAAGGTTTTGATCCAATGCTCATTAAAGCCAGCAGGAGTTTCAATAATGTTTTGAGTAGGAAAAGGTTCAGGTTGTGAGTCTACCTTCCCAATGACTTCTTCATTTCAGATGTCTGTCCCTTTTTTTATTCAGCTAGGAGGTTTCTGTGAAGACTGTATTTGAATGCTGTCTTTCTTGTAAAGCCTAAAAGAACTCACCCAGTTAGGTCAAACTACAGTGAAGAGCTTTTAAAACCATGAAACCTGTGGAAAACAAAGCAAAACTAACAACTTTAAAATGGCTTAATGCTCTGAAATATGCTAAAGGAAAGTAGTGTGTGAATGTTTTCTTGATATAAAGGTATATTCTGAAAGTCACTTTGATGCCATCCTATCTTTCCTTCCTCTGCAACATATTGATCATAATTCAATTCCTCTAAAAGAATTTATTGTTTGTTCCATATGGCTGCTGTATTAGATAGCTTTTATTATTCCAACCACAGCACCCAAGTTGGTGTGAGATGCAATAGTTTTGAGCCAAGACTGTCTTTTCTTATTTAGACATCAGCAGTACAGTGTGCTGTGCTGCTCCCATTGCTCTAAGGTTAAAGCCTGTTTTGTGAAGGTGGCTTTTCCATGCTCTTTTGTAATCGTTCTTTTCTTGGTTGTTATGGAGATAAAGCTTATGCAGTCCCTTTTCCACTTACTTTATCATGCTCCAGGTCCAATAGCACAGTAAACAACCTACCAGGCAACCTATTTATCTATGTCAGTGCTGCAAGTTCAGACCTGTATTATTTAAGGTATGAATCTTTTTTCTGGTACGTTTCCCTGGCATCAATTCAATTTATTTTTTTTTCCAAACTGCATTAGCCTGTGTGGGATTTTAGAAAATATCAGGAAAAGTGCTTTTGTAAATAAGATATTTCCCCAAAATAACAGTGGCAGTTGTCAGCTGAGCTTGTGTTTCAGCTATCAAGTACAACATGACCCAATGTGATATTTTGCACATAAAGCAGTTTATAACACATCAGATGTTGCAGATTATTTTCTCATGATTGTCAGTGAATTAAGATGTTTCAAATATTTTCTTTTTCTACTAGCTGGTTATTTACTTGAAATTCTGTTTGTGAATTTGAAAAAGGAATTAAAGGATGTTACCTTCCTTCTCTGTATTTCACACTGAAAAGTTAGATGTGTTTTTTGATAAACTAATTGTGCAAATTGCTATTTTGCACTGAATAATGAATTCTGAGTAGGTAATTATTTTTAAAGATTTTTTTTTTTGTTGTGTTGGGGTTTTTTTGTTTGTTTGGGTTTTTTCTTAGATTCCATTAGCCTTGAAAAGTACCTATGGAAGTGACATGAGTATCTACAGGGATTCTGAATGCACCTGTGCTTCCTAGCTTGTAGAGAAAATCCTGTGTTAGAAATTTCTTGATTCTTGGGTGCTGCCTCACAGGAGGTGCAACTGAGTGGTGGTCTCTCCTGTGAATTGGGTTTTCTTACTGAACTTCACCTGCAAACACAGACTGCAGCATCCCACCGTGCCTCCCTTGCTGAAAGGCTCTTCCATCCTGGGAGAGGTAGCTGGACACTGCCCAGCCTACACTGGAGAGTATTGGTGTGAAATGACTGTGGGGGCAGTTTGTGATGTAACCCTAGCTATCTGCAGGGGAGAAATCACTTCACAAGCACTGCTTTGGAGGCAGGTTTCTGCTGAGAACCTGGGATTTATAAATTCACTATATTCTAATTGCACAGGTAAAACCTCTCCTGCACTGAAATGTCTGAACATTTAACTGCATTCATAAATTGCTGGAGAGTCTTTGTTCAAGAAAAAAATAGCATATTTGGCAGCTGTAAAATAAGATACATAGAATATCTTCATGACTTTATTCTGCTCTTCAGGGACCACATTAAACATAAAACATCAACCTTTCTCACTTCCTGAAATTCATTAAATATAAAAGAAATGGTCCTAGGAAATGCTTTGGGAAAGATCTCTGCTTATAAAAACATAGCATTAGATCATCTCCTTATAACTCGTGGGGAAAAAGAACAACCATTTTAGCTCTCTCTTTTGCTCCATTCCTGTAACTTCCATTATGGATTATTCTATTGTGAGACTTAATCCTGTTGATAAAATGACTCCTCTTACTACAGTGCTGGCTTGGGTATATTGCATTATGCAGTAATTTTCTTTTAATCCTTATCAAATAAAAGACATGCTAGGACAGTTTTGTTAAACCAGCTATCTATTATAGCTTTATTTTTCTTCAAGTCAGTATCATCAACGAAGATTTTGGAAAACTTTTCCATGACGCCTCAACAATGAACATGCAATATGTTGTCTACCGCTTATAGCATAATTTCACTTTTTTTCTCTAGAGAAATTTAATATAATTTGTGGATACTAGTCAGACTGTAAGGACAACTATCTTTATTTTTAGCATAAATTTTTCAATCTCCCTAATGCCAAGGGAGAGACTTGAGCCTTGCTGTGAACTTCAGTTGTGTAAATCAAGGCTGAATCTAGTGTATTAATGATTAGGTTTTTATTAGATTTTAGTAGATTAAGGCTCTGGGAGGAGTTTAATATTATATTAAAATTTTATGGGTGATCATAGATGCTGTAGTGAATCTAGTCCTGCTTTGTTACTGCCACTATATAAGATTGTATTATGGAGGAAGAGACAGGTGTAAATATACAGGCCCATCTACCTTCTTATACATATATGTCTATACAACAGAGTGGCATACATTGTGCTTTTTTCTATTTCACTGAGAAATAGTGGATATAGTACTAATATAGTTACCAGTCCTGGATTTCAGTGCCTACTTATGCTCCTCTTATGCTCTCCCAAAAAAGCACACTTCGGCCCTAACTGGGTGGAAATCCCTCTGAGAGAAGTGGCAGCTGGTCCTTCCACTTCTCTGCAACCCTTTATCTCTCTACAGAGAGTGGCAGTGGCAGAGTTGATGCTGGAGCTGTAAGCATCAGTGTTAGTGATAATGAGCAAACTCGGTCTGTTATGTCTGTCCTTTCCTATGAGCAGGGTCTGTACCTCCACTTCATCCTCTAGGGAGTCAGCAATTCTTAATAAATATTAGCCTGTAATAAGGCATTATCAGTCAGGGTTCATCGCTGACTGGCATTGAACTAGAGAATAAATGCAAGTTGAAGCTGATTGATAATGACTAATCTCAGCACCATCTGTCAGTGGTACATCTGTCCAAACCCTGTGGTTCTGCATCTTGTCTAGCACCACTTTGGATGGGGCCAAGCTGCCAACTTTGCTGCATCTTGGCTTAAGAAAAGAGCCCTTTAGGAATGAGCTGCTGTACTGCTAAAAGTTTCCTGCTGTTGTGAGGCAAGTGCATACCATATACAACCATTTCAGCAAATTCCAGCTTTGTTCTCTATCAACAGTCATGTAGAAATATTTCACTGAAATGAATTGCTGTATAATACATCAGTCTGACTGCACAGATTATTCTTGGTGGGAGAAACATATTTCCCATGCATTTAATGTTTTTGGAATCTCATGGAGAGCGAATGTATGATCGCAATATATACTGTTTAGTCATCTTACTTGGAGGGGTGCACATTTCTCAGAGGTGATTAAGCAATGAATAAATTAGGTTATATCAAATGAATACTAATAAACATTACCTCATCATCACATTTGCAGCATAAAGCTATGTCTTACAGACAATATTTAAAAACTGCTTCAGAATTATACAAAATGTTCTACTTTAATTCCTCAAGATACAAACGCAGATCACCTTAACACAGCCTAAGAAAGAGAAAAATAACTATGCTTAAAATGCTTCTGACAGCTTTCTCATACGCTAAAGTGTCACAAGCTTAAATCTGAATTGCAAAATCTACCAGAAGAAACAAATGTTGTATTGCCATCTCTTGTCAGAGATGATTTTTAAAATCCTACTGATAGACTCATCTACTCAAGCTTTTATTCTGTGGAGGAAGGGCATCTTTTAGTTCTCCTGTTTATAGAACTCAACCATCTTCTATTCCTACCCTTTTCCATAAGCCAGCAGTGTGACTGTAGATCAGTTTATGGGGCATTAGTGACCTGCAGACATGTGGGGTGCCAGGCTGTAGAGCTCCTCTGAGGACCCCACCAGGCTGCAGGGTCTACCCCATTTCTGCTCCTGCTTGGTGACGCCCGTGGTGTGGTCACGGTGACCCACTGAACAGCTGTATGCGGTACAAAGTCAAAAACGGGAAGAAAGGTGCAGGGCTGTACTTCACAAGCATCCAAAAACATCTTTGTCACTGAGAAAGGAGCATAAAACTGCCTGATTCTCAAGTTTGAGGTGAATTTGGTAGCCTTGGTACTTGAGAGAAAAAACCTGCACATGTACCATGAAAGCATCATGTGAAAGCAAAAGGAAACTTCCCTGCAGTGCTAAATGTTTTCTACCTCCATTTGCAATAAATTAACATACATCTACATTTAGCTTTAGTGTGAGATTTAATTTAGCCAGTTTAAGTTGCCCAAAACAGAAAGTTTAATAAGACCCAGGTCTCAGAGAGGTAGTTGGT
The DNA here is from genome assembly GCF_971803275.1 of Cyanistes caeruleus. Taxonomy (NCBI): domain Eukaryota; kingdom Metazoa; phylum Chordata; class Aves; order Passeriformes; family Paridae; genus Cyanistes; species Cyanistes caeruleus. Next base: position 25,883,146 of record NC_141704.1, on the reverse strand, counting down.
ACTTTTGAATAGATTTCAGTAATTCAAGGTAGTCACTTAAAAACCAAGCCACCTGAGAACACTTGTCTTTCTCGGAATGTAAGTCTAGATTAATGAGGGAGAAAGAGCTCTTTTTTCATAGCTTGGTTCTGGTAAGTGCAAATATTCCAAGACAGCACAGGCACAAGAGACCTATATGGAATTTTATAGGTATTGTGAGATCTTCCATAATTTAACAAAGTTATCAGTGAGACTGCTGCACAAAAGGTTATTTTTTTGGAAAAAATATTTTTGCTGTTTCAGCACTCTGTGACTTTTCCATGAACTTCTTTTTTAAACAGGAAAATTAAGTGTTGCAATTGATCCTCATGCTGATAATTTAGGGCTGAAACATGAAAATAATGAGACATAATCTGGCTGAGCTGGGTAAAAATATTCAAGTTAACAAATATGATGTTAGATGTTAAAGTGTTCCATTCACTAGGTTTCCACAGAACTAGAACACAAACCCTCAGATACTTCTGAACCATAAAAATCTTCATAGCAATCAAAAGTCAAAAGTTACATTTCTTGTAACTTCTTTTCTCCTCATGGCCTTTTGCAACAACTCATTATCTTTCCATGAAAGAACAAAAATATTACTGTGGTTTTAGTTCAGTTTAAATGTAAACCAGCTCATTGCCATCCTTTCTCACAAACTTTAACTGTATCCATATAAACTAGATTTTAGACTTTGGTTTAAGTGAATGAAGGTTGAAGTGTAATTTGTTGTATTTGTGTGTCTGAGACATCTGTATGAGGTTAAAAAATACAGCACAGAAACAACAGAAAGGTCTGGGTGGGGCTGGGGTTGTGTGGCCAGGTTTTGATAGAAGGGTGGCTACAAGTGTGGTTCGGTCAGAAGCTTCCAGAAGCTTCCACTATGTCCACAGAGTCAATGCCAGCCAGCCCCATGACACACTGGCCAAGGCTGACCCCATCTGTACCATGGTAGTGCCTCTGGCATAACACAGTTAAGAAGGGGGAAAATTTTCTGCACAACAGCAGCACCAGCCAGAGAGAGGAGTGAGAATACGTGAGAGGAACGGCTGTGCAGGCAGCCAGGTCAGTGAAGAAGGACGAAGAGGTGCCCCATGTGTCGGAGAAGAGTTTCACTTCAGCCCCCGTTGCAGACCCTGGTGAGTCAGGCAGTCCCTGTGCAGCCCATGGAGAACCCCACACCGGAGCAGGTGGATGCCTGAAGGAGATGCCAGCCTGTGGGAAGCCCATGCTGAAGGCTCCTGGCAGGACCTACAGAGACAGGAGTCCACACTGGGGCAAGTCTGCAGGTAGGACTTGTGACCCCATGCTGGACCTGTTCCTGAAGAACTACAGCCCATGGGGAAAGCCCATACTGTAGGAGTTCGTGGAGGGCTGTTTGCTGTGGGAGGGACCCCACCCCACCACCCCAGAGCAGGAGAAGAGCATGAAGAATCCTCCCCCTTATGAGGAAAAAGCAGCAGAGACTACCTGTTATGAGCTGACCTGTGAATCCACTGCTGGCTAAGGCTGCGCCCATCAGCACTGGTGGTAGCACTGGTGGTAGGCTGAAGTAACATTGGCCAGGCTGTTTTTTGGTTTTCATTATTATTTAGCAGTGTAGGAAAAAGGAAATAGATGAACAAAAATTAAAATAAACTACCTCTTCCAGTTAATTTTTCTCATTCTGAAGCTTGTCCTGCACGGGTCATCCTGGCAAGTAATTTTAGTATCAGCTTAGAGGAAGTCCTTAAATTACTCCAGCACCAATGAATCTCTTTCACTTGAAGACAGATGTGTTCAGGTCCAACTCAGACATCCTGAAGCTTCACCTGGTAGACAAAGAATGGAGGAAGATTTGTTATGAGCTGTAGTTAAAGCAAAATTTTGTGATTCAGCTTTTTTCAGTGGAAAAAATTCATAGTGAATGGAAACAGATCTTCCTGCTTTGGGTGTGATTGCAAAGATGCCCACTTCTTTTCTGGCCTTCAGTGTATGTACATTATAGTTAAACTGGAATTTCCAAGCTACAGGAGCGTATATATACATCCATACTGCATTTATATACAGTTTTGGAAGTCCTAATGAGTCCCCAGGGAATATCTGCTACTGACTATGACCCTGCTGTGTTAAGTGCCCAGATTCAAATAGATGTCTCAGCTCCAAAAATAGGCATTTGTTTCAATGTCAGAGCAGAGGTGATGAGTAGATAAAGGGGAAGAGATCTAATCATGTAGTTTACATGCTTTGGTACTCCAAGCACTTGAATTTTTTCCACAGGACAGGAAAAAAAACCAACAAAACAGCTAAAGAGAAAGTTGGATCTTAATTGGAATATTCTGCGTCCCTACCCATATGTAGAGGGCGGAGGCATTCAACTGTGAGACTCAGAAAAATCAGGAGTGGAGGATGGTCATCTTAAGGAATGCTTGGTAGCTTTTCTGGCACTATCTGAGGAAGATTCTGGTTGATTACTCCCCTAAGACATAAATGCTCACCCTTCAGCAGTGTTTCCAGTCACAGTGTTGGAAAAAAAGATTGCAATAAAAAGACTTGAGCAGCGCAGAACCAAATGTATTTGCTGTATGTTCTATTGTCTGTCCCTACATTCACCACTTCAAATACATATAATGGCTTTCTTTCTCTGCCATGAGTGTGGTTTGACCTACCATAAGATTTTTTATGGACCAGACAGGGTGCAGAATGAACTAGCTGTGACCTCCATAGATTACAGACTGCATTTCATTTGTAAGCTGGAATTCTGCCTCTCCAGATGAGAATGCAGGCAGGTGCACCTGGGGTGATTGTATGCTTGTGTGGATATTAATATTTTATTTAACCTGGCTTTACTGGAAGAAGACCATACTTTGTAGCCCTAATAACCCATGCATAGGCAAGTGATACAGGTTCTCAAGTGAAACCCTATAGAAGGAAGAGATCTTTTATTGATAAATTCAACATCAGCCCTACTTCTGTGTTAACTGTTAAGTAAAGGGTCATTTGTGATTAACGTGTCAGTCAGAATGTAGGGAATTAAACAAGTTTAATAATGTGAGTCAGGAGGACATTGAAAGGACTGACTGAGATGCTGCCTTTCTTTCTCAGCTCTGGAGCCCAGGCAATAGGTTATCATCTATATCCTGGAGAGACCAAGAAACCACCTCTTAAAGAAACTTGTGGAGGATTGAATTTACATGGGCACCAAATTATTTTAGTCTTAATGCAATATAAATGCTATGTAAATTAATATTGCAGCTGCAATCCTATTAATAGAGGTAAGAGAAGAAAAGAGCCATATCTGTGTAGGAAGAACCACAGTATCTCTGGTAGCTAACTCCATCTTATTTTTAGTTGTGCAAAGTGTTACTGATAATATTTAATATTTAATATTATTTCTAATATTTTTGTATGTATTTAATGTTTCCTTTTCTAAAGGCCCTTCCTCTGAATACCAGCTGGCACTGATTAACATCTGCTTAATCAGTATTTTAGCTTAGAATGTCTGAATCCCAATGCCATGTAATGCCTCCTGAGCAGACAGGGAGCTGACATTCCAGCAGTGTTAAACTGAGGGGCACAGAAGGGACAGCTTCAGAGGAGTTGGCTCAACAGCCCCCTTTACAACACATGGGCATAAGGAGACAGTCAGATCCTACTGGGCAGCCCAGTCAGTGGCTGACACAGGATGCCTACTGTCTGACTGCTGTCAGGGTCCTGTGATGGGAGAGGACAGATGTTATCCTTTCACTGTCTTAGCACTGTCAGAAAGCATCCATCATACCAAGGTGAGTGTCACTCAAAATGCGTTGCACACTCCCCACTTTCAATATTCTGCAGGTGCAGTCTACAATTAGGCATGAGATTGATTTGCCAGACAACAGTAGGAAGGAGCAGAGAGGACCCCAGATTTTTTTGGCTTCAGACCAAATTGTTTTTATCCCTGTAAGGAATGAACATAAAAACTAATCTCAAATGCTCTTGAATTTAGGGATGTGGGTGTTGAATTTTGAATTGAAATTCTAGCTTTTTTCACTTTAGGGCATTTAGATTCAACATATTAGAGCAAAAGAGGATGAACTGTCAGTTCTCATCCTCTGAATATTGCACCAAGCCGCTAGGGCATATTTGTGACACTCACTGAGAATATGTACTTCCCCTCCTTTCAACTGACAAGGTACAGAAAACTGCAACACATTTAGGAAGAAGACCTCATATTTTACCAAACTAAATGTGTTAAGGAATATTAGGTCTGATTCTGTTTTGTTGTTTTGATTTTTTTCTCCCTTCATTTCCAGATCACACAGGAACAGTGAAAAATGGGACTTCCAAGACGAGTTCTGGTCTGCTTAACCTGAACCTTCCCTTCACCTGAACGATAGAACATGCTGCTGTATCAGCTCCTGACACTCTTAAATGAGCATGACATGAGTTCCCATCTGTATGTGCAGCAAGCCCATTCCTTGGGGCCAGAACCAGGGAACAGCCCTGCCTTGCACCTATCATGGAGCAAGAGTTGCTGCAGGCACCAGCTCATCAGGGCTGAGTTGCATGTGTCTTACCTAGATTGGTGTTGGCTACTGCAGTCAATTTCCTCACCATAGATGCAAGATGTACCTGAATGAGCTCAAAATTTCTTGCTTCCTATGGTTTCTGAAACTTATGCTAGTCAAAACAGAAGAAATCAAATTCTAGTGAAAATTATATGGCATCCAAGGTGAGTGTGTTCCATGGAACAAATTGCAATGATGATAATACAGTGAACATCAGACTAAGAAAGGTTTCCTCTCATAGCTATCCAGTAAGACTACTGAACCAGGAGATTTTAACAGGAGCTCAGCACAATTGTACCACATTAAAATAAAAGTGGATTGTTCTGAAAATATGTAAAAGAAATACACAGGTGACAATAGAACTTCCATAAAATTATGAGGATACCCTTCACCTCTGGTCAACCTTTTGTTCTAAAAAAGATACCAAATAAAGTTAAATTAAGGTTGTAAAGCTAATGGTGAAAAGTTACAAAATTCCAGAATTAAGCTTTCTGTGTATCTCTCTGCATTTCAATCTATACAGCCCTGGGCTGTCCCCTTGTTGTGTATGAATTTTGGCAGTTTGACTGAGGATCATCCACAGTTTTTTCTGCAAGGCTGTCTCATTCAGTGCCCTGGCTGAAGAGTACTCAGGGACTGAGTGGCTCCTCAATATTTTTGTTTTACCCTCATATTTCAGCGCATGCCCCATGGACACATTTTATGCTACTCAAACCTTTCCATGTGACAGAATTATAGATGTCCTCAGGGAATTTTTCTGTGGTGTTACTCATTGCAAATTTTATTTGTGCAGGATGTCATGGTGAGGGGTGATATTAGCTGAATTTTTGCATTGAAAAAAGGTAGACAGATTAGGCTTGAAATTAGCCTTTAATTTGGGCAGCTAATTTGAGGCACCAAAGACTATATACTTTGTAGAATATTTAGTGCAGAATTATTGGTAGACTGTCTTAATCACAAGACCACTCTTTCTCTAACAAAAATCCTGTCTTCCTCAGCACAAGCCTTTCAGCCTCTGTTACAGATGCACTGAGGAAACTTACATCAGAAACTTGACCCATCCCAGAAAGTGGTCCACCTTGTGCAAATTTTTATTCTGAGTATCTGAGTCCACTGTTTAAGCTAATGGACAAACTGGAGGATGATGGTAGGTTGAAATCTTTCACATGATCAGACAATACTGGAAGTAAAATACGAACATTACACAAAACTCAGCATTAAGTCCAACCTTTGAATGGTTTTGGAAACTGATCTTAAATCTAGTTAATTTTCAGTATCATTCACTGAAGACAGAGCAGTGTGGGCTGCAGCATCATAAGCAAAGTGATGCAGAGATCCTGGTTGCAACAGAGCTTCCCCATTGTCCCTGTTGGGATCAGCTGGAGGTGCCATCACTTTCAGCATAAAGCCTTGACGTGATCAGGAAGACAACTAATGAAAAGTTATTGTCACTCGCTCATACTGCTACATCTTCCTACATCCTCTTGTAGTTTTTTAGAATAACTGTGGATGCCTCATGGCATCTGTCACATTAGCCCTTCACCAGACAAGGAGATGGGAAACTGTTATGGCTTTAACTGGTTGAAGGGTTATATTTCTCCTAGCAACTTTTAACCTCGAAGCAGAGAGCTTCTTTCAATCATGTCAATATTTGTTCCTTAAAAAGATAAATGCAAGTTTCTATCAATTCAACACTTCTATTTAATCTGGGGGTTTTGTACCTTTACCCCCTCCAAATACTGGCTTCCTCATCATAATACTTAACACTTGGACACTTCCCACAGATTTTTCAATACAGGTGATCACTGCCAAAACCTGTTGTCCTCTATGGACTCAGTGTCTCTTCTTCTTCTCAAGCACTACCCCACAGCACTGCTCTTGCACACTCAGAACCTGGTTTCTTGATCAGTCTTTCTGCTTGACTTTTGCCTCCTTACATGAGCAATGCAAAGCAGCAGATGAGTGTAACTCAGCATCTCTACTCACTCTGTCAGTGGTGGTGCTTCCTGTAGCAGTCAACAGAGAGCAGAAGACAGTTTGATGTGTGTAATTTCATTACCTGTTCTTAAGTAATGAAATAATCTGCTAAAAAATTTGTTTATCTACCAATGTGCTGGCTAAGTCACACAGTTCCTTCTACTTATTTCTATGTCTCTAATATTGAGCTCATCTAAAGCTAGTTGAAAAGCTGTGAAAGACGGAACAATTGACAAGCTCTTGAAAAATACGCTTGTTCCCACCAAGCAGTTCACAATCTTCTGCCAATAAAGCTAATAAAATTAAGGCTGCAAACAAACAGATATATCAAAATTCAAGGAGCCAAATGCCTACCTGAACCTCTGTAAATAAAGGCCAGGGTATTTATATGACAACCTCATGAAATTTCTAATATTCAGAGCATTCACACTGTGAGAGGACTGTTCTGTTTCTCATGAATCAATCAAATGACAGATCAAATTGGCGAACAGAATAATCCAGGTGAGCTGAGACACTGCCAAATGTTCAGCTAAATGGGAGTATAATTTATAAATCAAAAAATGTGGAGCTTGCCTGCAAGCATTACATTCTTCAAATTTGTCCTTGAATATATTAAGGAATGGTCTCTGCCTTCCAAACAAACAAAGAAAAAGGAAAATATTCAGGAGAGGGAAAATATAAATAAAAAGAGTGAAAATATAAATAAATAAAATAATTTAGAATCTAATAACTTATTATTTTGAAATGTTAAATTCACAATTCTTACTCTGTTAAAAAAGGTTAAAAATATTCAAAGTACAAAGGCTGCATCATGAAAATGTAATGGTTTTGGAGCATCAGGACATTGATCCATTTTGTGCCATATCCACATCTCAGCCCACGCGTGATTCTGCAGAGGAATGTGTTCACTGTAAGCAACAATTACAGAGTCATCAGGGATAATTTTTTCCCAAATCTCCTCACAGCTATTGATTTGTAGAGATTCTCCTTCTGTGACTGCTTGTCTTTCATAATATCCTGATAAACTCCCAGATACAATGATAGCTAGTGGAAATGTAAATATCATACATTAAAAATAAACAAGAATCAAGAGCTTAAATTTTCCTTAATTCTTTTCATCCTTGGCTTTTGATTTTCACTGGATAGTTAAGCTATGTTGGCTCCTTGTGGTTCATTCCATTCATGAAGCCAAAGAAAATAGCTTCCAAGTAAAACCATGGTGAAAATATTAGGATAGAAATGTTCCTGAACACATTTTCTGAATTTTTAGATGGTGCAAATCAGATAATCTGAACCAATAGTCCCTATGAAGGAGTTGTTTTGGAGTAGGATTATCAATACTAAGAGGTATTGGTTCATTTAGAGACTAAAGGTTATTATGCTTTCCCCATAATCAGGTTAATTACTGCCACTATTATCTATTGGCACATTATTTATATTTTGAATACTTTTAGTTTAAATTTCCAGCCATTCAATATTGGCTTGGCCTTTTTTTTTTCAGGTTAAATATTTCACAAACATTTTGAGGAACTTAATTTTCTTTTGATTATTTAATGAAAAACAGTTTTGGATACCTTGTATAATTCTTTCTTATTCTGACAGCTGCTCTAAAGCTGAATAATAAAAAAGATCATTCAACTGCTGGCACAGCAGACATTAGCCAAAATCCTTTAAGGAAGAAATCCAGGATTTTAAGACAGCCAATGATGCACAGGGATAGAAACTATCTGCCTGTAACACTGCTCCAGGATGTGTACACAAGAATCTGTTCCTCACTGGACACCAGGATGAAAAATCTGAGAATAAAAAGAAATGCAAATGCAATTGACAACATCCAGGAGGACAAAACACCCTGGAGAAGCTAAGCATGAGATCTGCCACGTATCTTCAGTAATACTGCAGAGCATTCCCCAAAGGGACAGATGGCAGGAAACTCTGCAGTCATATCTGGTTAACCTGAATCCATTTATAAAATCAGTATTACATATCCTTTTAAACTGGTTGTCACTTTTGCAGTGTTTATCATCTTTGAGAGCATGCTCAGTTAAATTGAAAAATCAGACCTGTACTAATTTTATCTGTTTCTTTCCCAGGAAAAGAATATATTTCAAATGTCCATTTAGTCCCACTCCACAGACACCACGGTTTCTTCTTTTCATTACCGGAAGATGCAAATGAGAAAAGGGAATTTTTAGAATACATATTTAAAATTATTCTAAATTAAATTTATTTTAAAAGGTATTCTCTTCATTAGGCAATTTAGTTTCAATTTTGTATAATTTAAGAAGATAAACCTCAAATACGTTTAAAGGCAGATTATTTAATGGCTGGATGAATGACAGATGCTTCCAGCTTATGAACTTTTAGGAAGAATCCTTTTGGTAAGGTGCCTGGCCCTCCTCTGATCTTTTTTTGTGGGAGCTTTGTCTTACTCTCCTAGAAACTCCATATCAGGAACTGTGAAGTCATTTCAACCTTTTTAGTAGATGGTGACATTTTTGCTTGATGCAGCAGGAAAATGGTTTTCCAGACAATTTTTCAAGTTAGCTGAGTGTCAGAGATCTGCAACATGGGAGTACCCAAAGCTGAGGATCTACACTCCTCACAATAATTCTTAAATCAGCCTGAGGTTTTTGGGGATGAAGGCTCACTTGTGTGGCTCAGAAAAGACAGCTTTAACCTGTTATTGATACCTGAATTGCTATGGCTGGAGAGTTTTCCTGTGCCTGGTGAATCATAGTTGTATATGCAGAAAACTGAATCAGCGCTGTGACCTTACTCACTAGTCACAGGTACTGCATGGATATAAGGATTTATCTCATGTTTGCAGTGCAGACTATTAAAAAAACAAAATCCAATTGAAATATGATTCACATAACAGAATTTGATTAAAAGAGCTCTGATCCCAAGACCTGTTTCCCTCAGAGGAGGGTGATACAGCTGATTACATCAGTTATTTTAGTCCTAGACCTGCAAAGGGCCTCCAATGTCAGTCATAGCACTGTAAGTGGCAGTACCTCAGGATTTCCAAAATGCACCATGTGGTGCTCTGGGCACTCCTGGATGGGGTCACAGGTGGTTTGTTCCTGCTCAAACAGTATTTATTTGTGATGAGAAGTCTTAATATGATAATATTATGAGAGACCCCTGGAAGCAGAAAACAGCCTGATCTCTCTCTGGCATCACCTGAAAGCCTTGACCTTTTACCAGTCACACCTGTGTAATGTGAAGGAGCCAGCTTCAACAGGAGGGGCAAAGCAGTTGTGCCTACAGTGACAACCTGGACACCAGAGAAGTTTTGTGGGAAAGTAGAAATGGGCTCCCTCATCCTTATGGTTGATGGATGAGTGCTGGGACCGAGTCCACTGCTTTGCCCTCCTCACCTGAACTGGCTCTCAAGTGTCGTCAGCTTCCCCATGTGCTTGGAGCCGCGTCTGCACAGGATGAAGGGAAGGCCATGAGCTCTGCCAGCTCTGAGGGATTTTGTGTCACCATCATGGTAAGAAATGAGGAACTTAATTTAAAAATCAGGTGTCTACATATTTCAGGCATTGACAGAGTCAGACAGCAGCTGAGCAGAGGTTTCAGGGATCTATATTTAGACTTCAGTCCAGAGAGGCAGTTTGGTAGGATATCAGAATGACAAATGTGACAGGCTTGTAAAAATCTTCACTTTCTCTTTGGAAAGATAGTTAACAGATTTTGTAATTAAGGGGACTGCAAATGTGAGATCCAATCCATGCCTTCGGTCATCTCACTCTCATACTGGTCCCAGAGGAGGATCAAGGTGCTGTGTGCTTCACCAATTTTTTGTTCAGATGCCATCCTTTCCTTGACAATGCCAGAAAAGCTCTTCTCCCTTCCTCTTTCTCTCCCTGAGCCAACAGGCACTTTAAATATACAAGTACAGCTGAAACTTTCATTTAGATTCCTGACGACTGGCACCACAGTTATTATATCCCCAGACTGACAGTTCCTGCTGATTGGTGCCACTCAATTCAGAAAGCAATATCGCTTTGATATATCAACCTGGCAACTGCCTGCAGGAAGCTATTCTAGTCCTTCTCTCTGAATTTCACTCTAAGAAATATACTCCTTTCAACAGGATTTTTAAGGGAAAAAAAGGCAGAACATTTAAGAGAGGGGATGGGAAGCTCAGTATGCCCCCCATTGCCTTAAACAAGAGCACCTTTTTGTCTTATTGAGGAGGTAGTAACTCTACAGGAGACAAAGACTATAGGAAGACCCTTTACTCCAGCATTTTACACACTTGAAAAATCCAAGTCTTATTCATAGAAAAAGGAAAGGGGTTTTAAAAATTTAGCACTGACCTATATGTCCTTTATGAAGAATATGACATGTTGGTGTTTTAAGAATATGTTGTTTGATGTTTCAGTTCAGGCTTTGTTGTGGAGCTCAAAGGTCAGGTAGTCAAGATGTTAACGGAGCAAGCACAGTTGGTAGAGTTGTTTCAGCTGGGAAGATTAGGAGAGAGTTCCCTGGGATACTGACAGTACCCTGCTGCAGCCAAGTTAGGGGACAGTCCACTTGCCCAGTGTAGGAACTGGTGAAAAGTAAAGACAAAAGGATAATGTGTAAGAGCTTGTCTTAAAGGGGGAAACTAACACAACAGTAATAAAAAATAGCAGGCAAATGAATTTTATTTAAACTGTGAAGAAGAAGGAAATCTGAGGTTGCAGAACCAGAATAAATTTAGATTAAAGTCACTCTATATTCCTATCTATATGACCTGATACAAGGCTAATTGTGTTCTCTTGCTTCTGCTTCCAAAGTGCTTTCTATTTTCTTCTGAAAAAATGGCATGATCAGGTCTTCTTGAACTTATTTTTAACCTGGTGGTCTCAGGACAGAAATTTTCCCTCTGTCCCATAGTACAAGAAATAGCTGAACCTAAGTTCCCTATGCAGGCAGATGGACTGAATATTCTGACATGAGCACAAAGAGTCTTGAGGATCCATCCCTTAGGTCTTCTGCAGTTCTTCCTCATACTTTCTCTTAATGCTTACAAGTTTCCCTTCAGTTCCTGGGGAAGAATTGCCTTATTTCTAATAATATTTTTCTTGTTCTTAAGTAACTTCTTTTCATAGAGGTAGTTTATTCTCACAATAGCGATGTGAGCCAGAGCCTGTGGTTCAACCTGAAAGCTCTGGGACCAGACCTAGGTCTATGTTGTGAAGTGTTTTGCTAGAATTGCCAATAGCAAGAGCCCAAGGAATTTCCAGAAATGCAGGTGTCTGTTTATGATTTCTTTATCTTCTCTGAATGTGATTGCATTCCCTTTAGCTATTGTGTGTATCATCCTTCCATTTAGAGTTATTTTCTTAAGTGTATCTGGAGGGCAGTGGAAGGCTCTTAGTGAAGCAGTATTGCATGCTTCAATAATGCTGTATGAGAACATTTGTTCAATGGTTTATGTAAGAAGGAAGCAGATGTTCTTGACATGTCAGAAATGTAAGAACACTTTATCTTGGTGAACTGCTTCTATCAGTTCCTGCAGATATTTTTCACCTGCACACATCTCCAAAGAGAGAAAGTATTTAGAAGTAGTAGAGAACTCTTGAGGTCTCAAAGGTGCTGCTGATGCTGCAGATGGAGGTCATAGCCCCTCTGTGCACTTTGTTTTTAATACAATTGTAGATGGAGCAGATGGAAAAACCCATTCTATTAAATCCTATTAATTAAATACCTAGTTAGAAATATTAATTTTTTAAAGACGGCTGTATAAGTACTAGTTTCAGTGATTTAAAGGCCAGTTACTCAGCAGCTTTCTCCAAAGATTTGAACTGATTTCCTTGCAGTAACAATGTCACAATTTCTTTATCTTCTGCTATCACCTTTTGCTAGGATGTAATTTTTCACTTTTTTTCTGTCTGCTTGCATAGAGCCAGAAGAGCAATTAGGTCTCCTGCTTCAGTGCACCTATGAAAGGAGATGCCTTGATGTAAAGGAGGCTTTTTTTAATCTTTCTTTTAAAGCTACCCTTACATGCATGAAACTGTATTTTTGAATTACTTATAGCCAAGAAGTTAGAAAATGAGGTAACTGACAGCCCTCTGCATCTGTACACCCCCATATTTACATGCATGAAAGTGAGAAAAATAAAAAAGAATGCTCTATTGCCATGAAATGTTAAGGCAGCTGCATATAATATTAAACAATAATAATATTGAATTTTTGATGTTTGTGCTGGAGCTGGAAGAGCATGCAAAGTTTTTCTCTCCAATTAGCAGGTAAGTTGATTACTGTACTGGACTGCCATCTGAGTGGAGCACTGGTGACTCAGTGGGCTGTGGTCAGGCTGCTGGCAACATCGTGCAGCCACCGGTGTGCTCGGCTGTGCACAGACACTGAGGGGAGCAGCACTGGCTCTTTGCCTTCTTCTCCCCCTGTGCTGGCTTTGCATTAATTGGTCCTTGATGAGAAGACACCCCTCTTTGATGAAGTCACACCCCCTAACCACACAATGAGACACCTGGGCCCGCACAGGAAAATGCATCTCAACCTCTTCCTTGTGAACCAGTGAAAGGAATATTGCAATGAAGCTACTGCCTCCTTCCTAAGCATCCAGTCAAGCAAAATTTGCATTTAAAATAATGCTCATTCAGAAGTTCAGAAAACTCCCTCCTACCACAGGGCAATATTTTCAATGGCATCAAGAATAATTTGAAGAGCCTTTTGTGTGAGGAAGAGAAATTTTGGGACTGTTCTTATAATTGGAATATCTTTCTTATTTGAAAACCAAAAAGGGTTCCAAATGAAAACAAAAGGATGACAAGGGAAAAAGTTTCTGGGAAATGTATCTATTTCTGGTGATGACTCCCTTTTATGCCCTCTTTGTTGTAGAAATACAGCACCTGGACAGATGGGCTGTTCATACACCTCCCAAGTCCTTCTTGTCTGGCTGCTGAAGGGATTTCTCTCAGCGTGTCAGTCATGGCTCACAGCAAAGTGGTGAGACTTGCAAACTACAGACTTGTTTTGGCATAAAATGAAGAGGAATTTTTTTTTTTTAAAGGAAAAAAGCTGAAGAAGGAAATGACCCACTGGGTGTGACAGGATCCATGTATTTCTCTCTAAAGTACTCATGGAGATTTCACAGGAGCAGATCAAGGTGATGAGGTTGCCAATCCAGCAAATTATTACTGAGATGTCTTCCAAACATGAGTAAGTTTCATAGAGTTCACAGTGGTACTGGAGATGATGATGAATCCATGAAGGTTTAACCTGAGTCCAGTGTCCCATGCACTCCTGCATTCTCCATTAATGACCTTTCCACTCAAAAGGGTTGATATTTTTTTAAATATTTTTAACCAATGTGAAGATACATCAATAGAGAGTAACCTTTTCTTCATTTCCCCCCTCAGCACATTCAATGAAAAAGTATCAACATATTGAGCCTAACAGGGAGTTCTCTTTGAGAGGAAAAGGTTATGACATCCCAAGGAATTCTCGGAAAATGTGAAACACTTGACAATACAAATCAACAATCTGATTTATAGGGTGTGCATTATGAGCCATATCTGGATGTAAGATGTCATTGCGGATGTCAGTGAAAGAGGAGAAGAAAGAACAGAGGAGAATGTGAAGAGGGAAAGCTGCAGAACTAAATCCAAGCCTTTTGTAAGTGGACATTAAAGCACTGATTTCACAAAAACGATAGCATTCTGCTGAGAGGGACAAAATGGATATGAGATTTTGACAGACTGGTTTTGTACAACCTGGGATGCAGTCACTTGTGAAATGTCTTCAACAGTGACTCAGAGGAGCTGGTACCACAGGACCTGCTGAATAAATACTCTGCCTGTGTTTCTCCCACAACAACAAAGGGAGGTGGCAAGGTTACCAAGAATGCATCAGACCACTGAATTCTCTGTAAGTGCTCTCAGGACAGCATAGCCAATTTATAAATTCTCAACATTTTCTGCCTAACAGTTTTATAGCTAGGGTACATTCACAGATTCCACTCACTGCTATTTGAAAACTTCATTGTTAATGAGAAATATTATTTTAGTCTTGTATTTTTTTGCATTTGTAGGAAAGCTGAGCTGTTGTCAAGGTTTTCTCAGTTTGCTGTTGTTTTCCTAGAGCTACTCTGTACATTTTCAAATGAAGTATTTCTTCATAATAAGATATGTCAAACTTCATTTTGCACTGAATCAAAGAGATTATGCCTGGGGAGAACTTTAGAAACTGAAGCATGCTTAGAATTAAAACCTGAGGTTAGGCAGTTTGTCCTAAATCTCAGACTAAATGGCAAAGATTTCCAGCAGATGATAAAGGATATGCTCTGTATAAAGTAGTCTGGGATAATTAATAACATTTGATTACTTATTTGCTTTGCTACATTTCAGTGTTCTGACTTGACAAAGTTCTGTTGACATGCTGCACACATGCTCGTGTTTACTTGAGAATATGTATTTCTGAAACCTATCAGAGGCACCACCCGAGCCCAAGATCTGGTCTTACTTCTTACGCTCAGAGACTGATTTATATACGCTTGAAAGCTTCACAAAAACCACCCCCAGATGCTAGAGGTAGCGGTGTTAATGCTTCAGAAGGTGGCAGTCTGCCTCTGAGTTGTAAGAGAAGGAATGCTTCAAAGTTGAGGGAACCAAGGAGGTGATGAACAGCATATAAATCCAAATACTGCTAAGTGCTAATCACTCAATAACTGCTCCAATAAAGTACTTAAAATGGGTGAAATATTTACAACCAGTTCCTTGCTAAAAATGGACTCATGAGTACAGACTTGTCTGGATTGAGTCAAAGGCTTTGGTACACTGGAGACCTGTGTTTATGCCTCCTTTTTTGTCACAGGATACATAGCTGGGTTGTTTTCATTAATTCTAGCAAAAGTCTGCATGACTGAATTTTTCAGCTTATCTGTTTCTCTCTTTTCATTAACATATTGGAAAGAGAAGGAAAGAAAATAAGTAACATACAGGATCTTATGAACCATTGACCTATATTTGAAAATAAAAAAACCCAACAAACAAAAAAATGAAGTTTATGCAGTGGCTTATGTTTTAAGTACTCAGATTAAAAATTAAAATCTAGGGAAAATGACCTACATTTGCCTTATGAAGATTGTCCCCATCAGATATTTCAAGACTGCTACTGGTAAACAAAGATATTCAAAATCAACACTCACTTTGGACAATTTAAGTGGCCTAGATATAGAACAATCTCAAATTTTGTCACTGTGTTTATAGCTGTGTGTACATAAATATGTAGATGTATATTTATATGTGCTGGTTTCATGTTAGTGAAAGAAAGTTTGTCAGACATTGTGTGGATGATTCTGAATGCGCATATTCAACACCAATTCCTCTATTGAAATTATTAAAATATAATGACATTAAGAGAAAAAATCTGCAAGCATATTTTAATATTTTTACCATAGATGTAAAAATTGTGATGTCACAGGAAAAGGAAGTCTCATCACTGAAATTTCAATCTGAGATGAAAGTTAGATGTCTGCAATGATTTGCTGTTTTACAGACATGAATAAGAAGGAAGCTTCCATCCACTGTATTTTATAACTCAAAACATGTTTGGAACATATTTTCTATTATCATGATTACCCACTCACAGTTTCAAAGTGTGTTCCCTTCCCATCTCTTCCTCTCCAATATCACTAAAATTGCACTGTATTGAAACATTTGAATCTTTGCTTTTACATCTGTCTTCTGCACTAGAATCCATCTTAGGGTCTTAGGGCACTTAAAAAATGGCAGACAGGAAAACTAGTAAGTTACACCCAAGAAAGGGTGAGCTCCCCACCTCCATTCTTTTTGAAGCAAGATATTTCCTTTTTTCTTATTTATAGAAAACATGTCTTTGTAGCAAAGATTTCCCTCACCTCAGCTTTTATTCTGTGTTTCATCTCAGGCCAGTCAGCATTCATTACATTTCTGTGCACAGCATTAGATCCTTTAAAATAAAACAAATTTTGCAATTATTTTGACTATTTTGATGCTGTTACATGGTTTTATAAAATTTTTTTTTAACATTATAAATATTAGGATAATGCATGGGAGGGAAAATCTGTTTATGAAGAGAAAAATCCATAAAGAAATGTTTTCTTTGAAAAATACTGCTGCATTAAAGTCTCATTTCAGAAATAGAAGAGTTTTATATAAACATTAACCTTGTAGTGCAGTAAAAATTATCAAAAGCCATAGCAAAATGTACCTAACCAAATATGTGAAATATTTCAAATACAAAGGAGGTTTGTAATCTGTTTGTTTTGTTAAACTTAAAGCACAGAATAAAAAACATTCACTTCTGCATTCTCCTGCTTGCTTTTTTTATTTCTTTACAAAGGGAGCATCAGTGCATATGAACAAAACAGTTCCACTCAGTAGGGCACATAGCTCAAAGCATTCTGTCCCATTTTCAGTGACCTGGAAAACACAAAGGCTGTTGTGCTGGAAAAAGAGGGAAAAAATAAAAAAAAAAGAAGGAAAAAAAGGATAAAAGGAGGGGAAAAAAGAGAGAGAGAGAAAAAAACCAACTCACCAATCCTAGCTGTATACAAATAGTACCTTCATCATCAACATAAATTTGAAACCTAACAGCTTCCTTGGAGAAAGTGATTATCAAGGAAATGGAAGCATGGTGCTCTGTCTCACCATGTTGCCATTTGGGAAATGTTGAGAAACAACAGTGATAATGAATTTGAAAAGCAACATCTGTGTTACTGTCATAACAAAATAGTAATAAATAAAAGACAAAAAAAGCCAGACACTGGAGAACACAATGGGACAAAGCCTCTTGTAAGGAGAATCCTTATCACATAGGACACCACTGACTGCAGCACTACTTTACTTCACCTTATTTTTCTTGAGGTGTATTACAAAACATAATGAGACATTATTCTGGTTACACAAAATCAGTTGGAATAAATTCCAGAATTATCACACAGTGATGACAATTCCTCACAACCACATTGAAATCAAGAAGACAATAGGGCTTGTTTCCACTGCTGTATATTTAACCTTTTCCATAGTCACCCTGTCTCTAAAGAATACATGTTGCTTCTTCCCCTTTTATCCTGTAGAATGACCACATCATTCACATGGCAAGAATTCAGTCCTCATGACAAGATGCAGGCATGAAAAGGCATCAGTTTGTGGGTATTCATGGGATAAATGGGAAGAGAATTTGAGCAGCAGCAAAGTAGGGTAAGGTGGAGATTAGGGTCCAGGCATTGTATGGATATGATAAAAGCTGTGGTGACACCAGTAGTGTTTCACATAGAGTTTTCTCAGGCAGAGAAAGTCACAGGCCCAATTTAATGGAGCTCTTGCAGTGGCTAGGGGACCACTGAATGACTCCTGAGGAACTAGAAGCTGTACAAAAGTGATTAGCCAAATGAAGAGATTTTTCTATACTAAAAGGTCCCTCTAAGGTTCATGATAATTATTTGTTACAGTTTGTTTGTAATGAGTTGGTGGCCAATGGAAAATTCTCAAGCATTGACATCACAGATTTGACTCACATTTTTCTGTAGTGGAACATGTAGAAATGAAGAGGTAAATTTCCAATAAGGTGAGACTTGCATTTCTGTTCATACTTTGCAAAATTTACATCTGTAATTCAATTATGTATAGCAGTTTTAGTACTGCTACTTCTAGATTCCAGATGGTTAAAAGGTTAAATCATTTAGATGGAAAAAGATGTGCAAGCTGAGCAGATATTCCAAAACATATAGCACGCTTTTTCTTGCAAACTGGGAAAGATGGTCTTGGTCTGTCTAAAAATATCCAGAGGTGACTGAATCTCCACTGTAAGTTGTTCTTGATGTTATAAATCCAAATATTTGTAGAAATCCTTTTCCATTTTGCTTCATATTACAGTCAATGCTTAGGTATTATGGTGCAGTGTGGTTGCCAGTGGGTTCCTGTACCTTCTATCTCAGGTCTAGTCATCCATAGCCGAGAACTGGCCACTTTTTCTAAAATTGTTGACATCAGAAGTAGGTGAAAAAAGAACAGCATGACAGAATGATCAGGAGAAATCAGTACAATACAAGAGAGCTTAGAAGTATTTTGTTAAATGTAAACTTACAAATGGTCATGATTGTTTTTAAAACTGATGAAATATATAACAGTGTGATATCGTCTTTATAATTCTTCTCATGAAGGTTATTCCAAAATAGGATGAACTTTATATTTTTAACAAATATTCATGCTTTTAAACTGAAGAGAAAGTGGCAGTTCTATAAAAATAACATTCTAAAATAAAATTAGCTTTAAATATTAAAACCAACAGAATCATGCTACCAAAAATAAATAACTATAACTGATATGAGACTGGCTCATTCAGAACAGCCTTGTAAAAATCTAAGACTCAAATGTATCAAATAGCTTCTCAAAAAAAGTGAAAAGCATTGTGATGGGTTTTTAAAATTATATGAAAGTCAGATACATTGGGAGAAAATGATGCTGGAATCTAATACATAAGAAGCCTATCCAAAATAACACCAATCAATCCTTAGCAATATTTTACTGTGGTATGGTGATGTGCTTATGGGAAGAAAAAGGACATAGAATAAAACTTTAATTTGGAAATTTGAGGAATGAAGAAGTGGAATCACAGAAGTGCGATTTCTGATTAGACTATTACATAAAAATGAAACTGTGAAGAGGAACTTTTCTAAGTGGCTAGAATATGTACAAAAATCACATAATTATAGCAACCAAACTGAACCCAGATACATAAATCTCAAGCTAGTAGCCAACCTACTCTCTTGTAAGTTTTCAGTTGCAAAGTAAGGTAGCCAGAAAGGAAAAGGTAGTAATAAAAAACACCTAATAAAAAAAAAAAAACACAGACAGAAAGAAGAAAGGATGGAAGCTGCAGCATTTCAGTGCAGGCATTCATACACAAAATTCAGTGCATAGCTGATCAGAAATGCTGCCAAATGTCATACTCAACATCCCATATCCTACGCTGGTCTCTGCAGTTTTGAGGCATTTGATCACAGCCAAGATTTCTCTTATTTTCAATAGGAGAACACTATAGTGCCTTTGGATGCAAACTAGTGGATCTGTCTCAGAAGGAGTTGGTGAGCACAAAGCTTGTGTGACATGTCTTCAGTTGGTATACTGCTCATCATAAGGAACAAAAAACTCTCCCAGGTGCTATTATAAAGGCATGATCCACAGTTTCATAGAACCATAGAATGGTTTGGGTTGGAAGGGACATCAAAGATCACAAGTTCCAACCAGCCTGCCATGGACTGGGGCACTTACCACTAGACCAGATTGCTCAAGTCAAGGTGTCTTTTGCTCCAAAACCCTAAGAGACCAACATGAGCGAATGAAAAGTGCCAACATAACATTAGAAGATACTAGGCAGAGCTATCTATGCACTGAAAACCATTAAAAAATCTAGAATTAAAACCTTCTTATTTTTCATCTCTTTGCCTAATATTATTTATTTTTAACTTATTCTCAAGGAGTTATGGTTGTTCTTTCTTTGTTGCTTGTCCTGGATTTTAGCCAAAGTCAAACTTAGAGGCAGGATAGGCCCTGAAATGAAGACTTGTGAGTCATTCCTTATACAATGGAAATTCAGGCTGAAAAGGCTTACACAAAACATTTACATAATGCTTTTCTTAGGAAAAAAAAATCAGAATACACAAGAGAGTCCTGTTTAAAAATTCTAGACACAAAAGCAGATGTTGATGTCAGTGTAGGTTGCATTCAGTAAAACCCATTTTCTTTGTTGAAGCATCTTATAATGTCACTCAAAATTTGCTGGTATTTTTATTCCTCAAGTAATTAATGCTGTAGATCAGGCTCCTCTCCCCAGTGTAACTCCAGTTATGCCTTATTCCCAGATACTGAACGCAGCCCAAGCTCCATGAAAGTGTATTTCTTAAAGTATGTGATTTGGCTTTAACTTCACAGTTAAAGCATGAGTAAAAGTTCTGATTGAAAGCAGAGGAAAAGGACCACCTTTTGAAAATATGTTGGCAATTTTTTGTTTTAATTGAGGCAAAATATTCTGAAGTTCAGATGGCATGAATCAAAGGACTCATTCTGGGGAAAAATTGCATGATTTAGAAACTAGCAGAGAAATTGACAGAAATATTTCGACAGAGGATTTAAACTTTTATCTAGTGTAGGAGTGATGATGAATAAGAAAGAGGTGAAGGGAAGAAAGAAGAAGGAAAGAGAGTCCAGGAGATTTGGTAGTTTGTCTTTAAATGGTCTGAATTTTAAAGCACCTAGAACTCAGTTGCTGCTGCTTTTAAAATAAAGGCCTCCTTTTCAGTGCTTTCACTTGTGTTAGAGATTTACAGAGTCACAGTATTCCCCTGATGAAGAAAATTCAGAACTATTTCAACTACCCAAGCTCCAAAGTAAGGTAAGAAACACAGAATTATGATGCTTCAGACCTGTTACTTTCAGAAAGCTTTCTTTTAATTGAATTTGAAACTGCACTTAGAATCTGAGACACCTAGAATAGAAGACATCTGAGAGCTACTTATAATTTCCTGATCCTGAGGACTACATTAAGCTGGTCCAGCAAGTCACAAATTACTGTATCTTTTGTCCCAACTACTAGCAACAGCAGGTGAAATCCATAAATCCTTGTTCAGGTTGAAAAATCATGTAAAGGCTTTGTTTAGAATTATATTCTTTCAGCAGCAAGAACTTCATCCAGCACAGAAAATAAGAGCACAACCACTAAACTAAACTAAAAGGACTCTACCGGTTCAGCATCCTAAATTCACAATTAAGAAATGCCAACTGTGTTGTTATGCCTCTTTTTTTTGAGCATCCTCTACAAAATCATACAACCTTTCTAAACACATGCACATACTTGACATGCCATCCAGCAACAAATATGCTATACTCACAGACAACTTACAGATATTTACTCAGAGACCTAAATATATCAAGAGATTGAACATGAAGACTTCCTAAGCCAGGCTGAAGACGTGTGTGTCTAAAGCCATCCCTCACTCATACATAATGTCTGTGCAGCTCTGAAACACATACCTCTGCAGATCTTGAAACCACTGCAAGCACACAGGCTACCACCGCTACTCTTCTTAAAAATAAATTTTAAAAAAATGTGCAGAAACAAAGAACGTGAGAAAATGTACAGAAGAAGAGATAGTGCCATCTTCCAGCACTTACAACTCAATCTACAAATATCTGAGACATATTTTTATGATGATTTTAGGCTATATAATAATTGACATAAGTAGCTACTTACAAGCCACAGAATTAAATCAGTGAATTGTGGTTGTTTTGATAATTATCTGGTCATTATTTGATCATATTTGTATTACAATTTTTTTCCCCCAGTATGAACAAGACCATGCTCCTGATTCACAGAATTATTCAGGTTAGAGAGCACCTTTTCAAATCCTACTCATGGTCAAGAACAGAAGCAGCTTATCTAGACCCTGGGATCTGAGAGCACAGAACTCTGCTGTAGACCACCATTTATCTGGCTATGATACTTTGCAAAATTACAGAGTCTGTCCAAAACAGTCTTGGGAAAAAAACCCAATACACTTAATGAAGCAGGTATTTCCATAAGAAGTTTGAAACATTGATGGCCTCCTGCCTATAAGTGTTTCAGTTAATGTTCATACTTGCATTTCACTGAAGTTTTCTTCTTATGATTGGTCTGTCATAATGGACTCTAACTGGATTCATGGTGATTGCAGATTTTCCATGACTACCTTTCAAAACTTAAAAAGTGTCTTTTCCTCATCTCACTTAAGATGGACCTAAATTCCAACAAGGGAAACTGCAGACATTTTATCCCTTGTTAACAACAGAGGTTTTCATTTTAAAATTCATTTTGAGTCCCAGAGTTTGGTTAGTAAAATTAAAAATGGGGACTTATATAATAACTCTTATCTAGTTATAGCCATATAACTTATTAAGAGCAGTTCTCTAATAACTGCTCTAGCCCCTAAGCACTTTTCTCTGGTTTATGAATAAGAAAAATTGGTCCTAGCTAAAGGATCAATTGAAACAAAGGATCAACTGAAACAGGGCTCAAAATGGCACCTGTGTTTTGCAATAACAGCTTACCTTATATGATGTAAAAGATGAGTTAAGTACAGTCCTTTCTGTACAGTTGGACAGGTCATCGTACCATTAGCACCTGCAAAGCAATAAGGAAATCCACATCAGGCAGCATGGATTTACCATCAACAAATCACATCTAGCTAATCTAATTTCCTTCCCCAGCAGGATGGCACGTTATGTGGACAGGAAAACATTCTGTCTCATGAAATTCTCATAAACTAGTAAAGTAATGTCAGTCTAACTCATAAGAGAACATAAAAACACCCGAAGACTGCAATTATCAATAGTTCACTGTTAAGACAGAAGAATGTAAGAGAAAGAATTTTTAATTAGTCAATTCTATAGTTTAGTTAAATATTTTCATTAAAAATTTGAATGATAGAGCAGTGAGTTTACTCATTAAGTTTGTTGCTGATACCATACTGGGAGGGACAGCCTCTATGTTGGAGGATTTAAACTACATTCAAAATAGGCCTGTTAACTTTGAGGAGTGGAATAAATAAAAAGATGAAATTCTGAGCTGACCTATAGGAAGTACTACAGTTGTGTACATAACATTTAGAAAGGAAAGGTCTGGGTTACACAAGGCTGCAATGTCATGGTACTGTGAAATGGTGACCAAGATGAATAGACATAGAAAGGGAGTATTGTTGTTCTGATTGGGAACGGCGGGAAAGAACGACATAGACTCTCTGGGAGTCACAACACGAGAATTTCTCTAGTTTATTGCTCTAGGCTTGTCTTATAGACAGATACGTGGAAAAGTACAGAAAGGAAACTCTTATTGGTTAGCAAAGTGCTACATCACCATCATTGGTCAGTGGGCTTCACCACCCCCCTGATCCTCTCTTGCAAGGAAAACAAGAGGACAGACAAACAGCACTTGGCAGTTGTTTTCTGTGTCTGAGGATTGTTTTGAAATCCTCCCATGAATTTCTCAGGCTAGCTTCTCAGGCAGGACTGAGAGGCCATGGGCCTGCAGTTTCTGCAGCTCCCTGCAGCCTGTTCCAAAGCTAGCATCCATAGAGTATGGCCTCCAAAATATACATAATCATCTCACTGCTTATCAGTGCATTGAATATTGAAAATATACCTCACTGGAGTATTGTTTTGGTTTTGGGCAGGACAGAGATCATTTCTTCACAGTACCCAGATGGGGTGAAGCCTGGTGCTCTGTGGACATGTCTAGGTTGTTAATTAATAACACCTATATCATCACAGGGACTTCTGCTTCTGAGAAGGAGTGGTGTGGCTTAGGGTTGTGGGCAAAGTGTGGTAGGTGGAGGGTCTGCCTGCCACTGCTTTTTGTTGTCCCAGGCTTGGTGAGCATTTTTGCATGTAAGTCACCCTCTCTTTGTAGATTTTTGTTATTTGTGTTGTTGCTGTTTTCTTACCTCATTGCTGTTTCCAGTAAAGGATTATTATCTCAAGCCATGGTCTTTGCCTTTTGTATCTCCCACCATATGGGGCGGGGTTCACATTGTATTTTGGGTTTTCTTAGGGGGAATACTATTCTGGGGGATACCATTCCTAAATCACAAGTATCATATCCACTGTGGAATATCATCATCAGTAAAAATGTGGACCAGCTGCTTGGCCTAGAGGAAAAGCTTGCAAGTTTTCAGAGGACAAATAAATATTCTCCAGGGAAAGGGTTAGACAGGAGTGCAGTTGGTTAGTCTGGAGAAGAGAAGGTAGAGGGAATGTGTGTCATTATTCTTGGCATCTAATTGTGCTGCCTGCTGCAAGGAGAACACAAACATCCAACTTTGCAAGTTCATGGCAAGCAGGACAAACTGTGGGCTTAAACTGAAGCATGGGGAGTTTAGTGTGCTTTACAGCCTCTTCAGGAACCTCCCATAAATAACATGGAAAATAAGCAAATTCCAGTAGCTTTGAGAAAGAATAAGATAGAAAATGATATTTTCATATCATTTATACATGCAAAAGTAAGAAATACAATAATTAAGATGCATAAAAGGAAAAATACTATGCCTAGCAATATTATTTTATTCATCAGAAAGAAGAACAGGGAAAATAATGTCACAGATGTTATTAGGTTAAGATCTTTTATTTAATTAATATCCAACATTTTTGTGTGTGTTTAAGCGGTTTTTCACATCCTTAATAACCTACAGTGTTTAATTAATGTAAACACTTCTATTCAGAAGATATTTTAGTACTAATTAAATGATTATGGTGGAAGAAATTGAACAGCACCAAACAAGCATCTTCAGTGTTCACTGAAGCTTTCAAATGTGATTTCACTAGTTCTTGTGACCGATCTCAAAGGAAAAGGGAGACACCTCAAGCAAGGAGATAATAGATTTTCTTTTAAATAGAAGAATTCTTGCATTGTTTTTTAGAATCTCCATTTAGTTTTAAAATATAGCTACTTCTTAGTTTATTGCTTTCAGTATTTCTTACATATGTTAGGGTATCTTGGTTTTTGTTTTTTAAAGTTTTAAACCAGTTCTTTGCAAGCAGATGGAAGCATTTTCTGCTACTTAGTTTTTGAAAATCTGAACTGTAGCTTCTGATTTGTATATTATTATTTTTATTTGTCAGATGTTCTGACCAAGACAGAATTAATATAGAAACATCTACTGTAACAATAAAAAGAAGAAAGCAAAACATGTCTCCTATACAAAGGACTTACTGTTATTTTCCCATGATAACTATTATCTGTTTCATTCAAATTTGTAACCAGTGGCCTTGAAAGCTAACTGGCTGCAGACCAAAGATGACTAAACCACAAGGTATATTATATATTAATTTATTAAAAAAAATCCTTGAAATGTAACATATCTCCAAGACTGAAGTCTTTGAAACCAAATTGGGTCTTTTCTCTCTGTTCTAACATATAGCTTGAGCTGTTCTGAACATGATCCATACAAACTGTGCACTACATACAGCTAACTGCTATTCTGAAGATTAGCAAAATAAGGCATAACAATATCAACCAGCAACAGCAGCAAATAAACCCATTTCCACAGCAGGATGCTGCATAAGTTTCAGGGAATATAGAATGTTTCAGTTATAGGCCAAATGAGTAATATTGTGCTGTGCTAGTCAGGCTGAAATTAGCTTCCCATTTTTAATCTCCATCTTTACAACCTACAGAAAACCAAATAATACACTAGGACTTTCATATGTCATTGTTGAAGTCTGAGAACTTTCCATCCAAAAAGCTTTGATTTAAATCAGAAGTGTAACTATACTGTGCAGTCTTCTTCTCCTCCATTGATTTTGTACTGTTCAAACAGATAAATTTTGGCTAAAAACAAATTATGGAGAGTTTAATATGCTTTGGTTTTTTTGTTTTCTTTGTTTTTTTTAATGGAGAAATCAAAATACCTCTTTTATAAAAATAAGCTTCCCAAAGCTTGTGTTCTTGTGTGGAATCTTTTTTTTTTTTTTAACTTTAGTAAAGGTCAATGGGACAAAGCCAGAGCCATGGCTTCCCATATATTAAAACTAAAGTACTTCAAAACTCTACAGTCTCTGAGTTTCTCAAAGACTGAAAAACTACATTTAGATTTCCTCAGGCATTTTTGCTGCAACAAACAACAGTTTTCACAGAACATGTCTAGCCATTCCAGTTCTCTTTATTTGCATGTGTACATAGAAACATGCTATGGTTATTTAAAAAATGAAATTACTTTCTTTGATTCAGCATGGTTTAATAATCTGGTGTGCAACATGCAAGGTTATTTTCTTTGTTTTGCTAAATAACTTATCCAAATGCCATGGGAAAAATAAGGAAATACTCCTGATGAATACTGCTACTACAAAGAATATAAGAAGAAGCTGGGTTACATTTTAGAGACAAGATTCATTGTAGTGTAACATTCACAGCTTGAGGAAAGCAGTTTTAGTGTTCACTCAGCCCTGCTTCCCAAGTAGAAATAACGAGATGGTGAGAAATTACAAACTCTCAGCATACCCATTTTATGGTTAGGTTTTCTCCTAGATGACTTGCAACACCTACCTTGTGTATCCTTACTAATTTTAAAGACTAACTTTTTACTTCCTATGACTCCAAAATTAGCGATCCAATTTGGAAATTTGGAGCTGGGTCAGTTAAACTGTACCATTTAATGAAATTTAAGCAATTATGCTATTCTGAATTCCAAAAGCATTCGATGAAAAATTCTCACCAAAAGACTAAAAATAGTTCTATCAGTAGAACTAACTCTGCATAATTTTTGTATTGCCACAAAATATACTGTTAAAGGAAGTTTCCAGAAATCCTGTTTTAACACTTAAACCTAGATTATTTTGCACTAGATTCCCAGCCTTACTTAAATTATTCTGTGTTTGTAGTATTACTGGCTAAAATATATGAGTAGTTTAAATTTATAAGTGTCAATTAATAGCAGTATTTTTTTGCTACTAACACACTTGCTGCAAGTGATTTCCTGGCATTGATATGCAGCACATATGCTTATTCTAAGAATAACTAAGAAACAATCTGCCTAGAAATTATCTACCCCTGGCTCTATAAAGGACTGTTCATCTATATTACCAAAACTGACAGCTGGCTCTAGCCTTTTTACAAAAAAAACCAAACCCCACTATTTTCATTACTGTTGCTGTTATCATGCAGACACTTAAAAGCATGCAAATTCTATCAAAGAATCATCTTAGCATAACCATTCCTGTAATGAAATGTTATCATCCTAAATAATTTCATGCAAACTACATGATGAAACTGTATAACAAACCCAATACTTACATCCATTGCTGACTTTATGAATAAGTAACTTGTACTCATCTCTCCCATGCATGCTTTACAACAAAAAAACCATCTGCCATCCATCACAAAAGGCTGTCATATATTTTTGGACACAGTGTTATGCAGGTGTCTACCGACCATTAAATTGGCTTCCACATTTTGGACCCACATTGTGGGCCTTGTTAAATATTTGCTACCTTATCTAAAGCACCCAATTTTCCACCAGATAACTTCTCTAATGAGTAAATGTCTGACTATGCATCTGCATATACACCAATAATATCATCATCGTATCAGCCTGCTGCCTGCTAGCAAGCCATAAAAAATGTAGTTTGATAAGGCATAAAGCAAAACAGCCTGTGGAGACCCCAGCTAATTTTAATTCTCTAGTTACAATATAAGACAACCCACCTGAATTTAAATTTTGTACTTTCAAAGGAATGAGGCTGAGAAACGTGTATTTTCCTTTCTCCCACATATACCTCAAATAAAACAGCATTTATTGGACCAGGGAAACAAATAGCAAGCTTTTACATAACAGAATGCCCATGCCAGATGTAAGCATCTTGGAACTGAGTCCTAATTCCAGGGATAATTAGTTATACAAAGGGAACTCCTTCCATAGGGAAGAACAAATAGACCTTTACTTTATATATACTGAACTATTCAGGAGATTGTCTGAAGAGGCAAATTCTAATGTGTTCCCCAAAGCAGGAAAATGAGGATGTGAACATATGTTTCTGCCACCTACATAAACATATAGAGAAGCAGACAAAAAAGGCAGAATAAAGATGCAGGTAAAGCTGTCTGTGTTTGTCTGTGTTTGACATGAAATGGGACTGACATGGCTTAGCAGGGAGACTTGTTCCTCTTGGCTGTTTAGGGTCAAAGCATGGACATGGCTATTCTAGATGGCAATTCAGAGCACTTTGCAAAGAGACCTGTTCCAAACCACGCTCTCTCCTCTTGCTATGTAAACCTAAATTAAGCACATAAAGTAATACTGCCCTTAGCTGGGCAATATTGGGCAGTGTGACAACTTTGGAGAGCAAAGCAGGAAAAAAGGTAATACTTTCACCCATAATATCTATTGTCTCTTTCTCTCACATTTTTTTCTAAATCTCAAAATAGGTGCTGTTGGTAGATATTTCGTGCCTGTCTCCTTCAAATCAATCTCTGCTGTGGTAAATCTCACATCACCTGAGGAAATTATTTTTGCATAGATTCTCTTGATAAAGATGATCTTTAAACCAACGATATAAAGCAGAGAGGGTCTTTTTCTTTGTCTGTGTGAGTTGCATTATTCACAGGAAAAATGTTAGTATAAAAGTTGGACCCAATTTAAGTATCTTAATTAATGTTTAAGCTATAAACATTAATTTAAAATATTATCCTAAGCCCCATTTATAGCTAGAGCCCATCAGAATGACCACTACCTTGGATGCTCAGGGGAAGACTCACTTGTCAGAATTCAGGTGTCTGCTGTCACTTTTGGCACTTCAGATTAGCAGGATGCCTGTCATATGGCAATGGGTGTCCCACCTATCTTGCATCCCATCTGACAAGCACATGAAGGTATTTGGAACTCAAGAAGCTCAAGACAACTATTTTGGGGAAACTGAATCTTCATTTTTGCTGACAGTAAGATGAATTTCCTGATAAAGAGACCTGTTTCCATTGATTATAAAATAAATCTGTGATAATCTGTTTTGAGCTGGATGCTCAGTGAGAGCAAAAGAATCTCAACTTCATGAAGCTTTGGCATTAAATAATGAGGTCAAATGAGCACAAAGAAATGCTGAACTGTGATTTTATATGCACTGCTAGAAGAAAGTGATCAAAACATTATGATCAATAATGGGGGGGTATCACTGAAGATGTGTCTGCTGCATTTTGTAACCATCTTATTTCTCAAGAGCTTCTACCACCATTTTCAAAACACTAGTATGGTGTTTTGTAATGTATTTGACACAACAGAAGTGGATGTAAATCATTTTTTTCCCCATTATCCCTACTCAAAGTATACAAGATGAGGCTACTGTTATACTTTTTGCATTTGAAAGCAACAGAATACTCAAATAATTTATTCATTAAAAATTGCAAGCAATAACCTCAGATTTATGAATCTTAAAAATTATTTCAGGTGACAAAAATGTCTTTTTGTGTTAGTTTTTTTGTCAGTCTCAGGGTTACACATTTCTTAACCTTGGATTGTATCTCAGAAGTATCAACTGCCTTAGTGAATATTTCGTTGCCACTTGCATAGATATTCTGTTCATTATGGCACAGTCTCACACTATAGGTAAGTCAAAGAAAGATATATTATGTATGCACAGATATTGAGAAATAAAGTTGTCAGCATCATTCAGTATGTCACATAAATATTTCTCTCAGGAATTATCTTCTGCTCTGTAGAGTTTTGTATTTGTATTCATGTCTCCCTTCTGATAAAATGCAAGATTATATAAATTCTGTTTTCCCCTCAGTGTCTGCATAATATTCTAATTCTGTTGTGCTTTTTGTACTTCCTCTACCATGTACTTCCTTCACTGTTTCACTGTTTTCTGAATTTCATCAATGCTTATTCCCTGTTTTAAATTACTTTTTGCCACTCCAATGCATAAACCTGGCCTTGATGCACACTTTCTGTGGTCTGCTTCTCGTCTTTCAATCTTTTTGAATTTCAACTTTAATTAAAATATTAAAAATAGCAACAATATTTACAAAATTATCTGGGTTCTGGAGGTGTTGATTTCATGATTTACACTGCATTCATTTTTTTAGAGGAAATTAACATTTTAGTTGCTGTTCTTACTCCACATTCTTGAGTGTGTGATTCATAGTACTTGCTATGAAAATATCTGATGTTTGTCCATACACAGCATGGTTAAACTAGAGAGCAAGGATATCTCTTCAATTATGCAATCAATCCTTTAAAAACACCTTTAAAGTTTTCTGCTGTCTTTACATGGCTGGATGAGTTGGATATAACTCAGAGATATCTTGCAGTTTTTTACCTGGAACATACAGCACTCCTGATGGCATTCTGTGGTCCCCTCTTTTATCTCAGAAGAAAGAGGGCAATTTAACTAAAGTTAGCAGAATATTCCTGTATTTTTGTCCTTTTCAGAAAACTAAGTTAGGGTAAAAACAATTGGTCAAACCCTTGTCCATATCTCAGAGAGAGAAAACCACCCCAAAGGTAAACAAACACGTGTGTGTGTACTAGGTAGCAGCTGTCTTCTTTTTGACCCACCATTCTTTTCAACCTATAGCAGAGTTCCCCCCATTGTATTTTAAACTTGTAAATTAGCATGGTCAGTAAATGAGCTTGTCTCAGTAAATTTGAATTTGGTCAAGTTTCTTGCCACATTGTTTAAATAAAGAAATGTAAATCTGTAATAAAATTGTCTCTACTTCTCTGTGTATTTTCTAGAGAATGGAAGCTTCAGAAATAATTTTCTGGGCTGCATGAGTCACAAACACCTTGTTTCTAAATGCTATGTCTTCTAGATACTGAGAGGGAATAACAAACTGGGTAACTTTCCCATTGCAAATGCTTGCCTCTGCATGACAGTAAATTTTTAACCATTTCAAAAGTGGGTATCTCTACTGGGAAAAATAAAGATTTTGCTACCTTTTCTTTCTGTGTGATGCTTTTCTTTTGTGTTTGCTTGCTTTCTTGCAGGAATTACTTCCCAGTATTTCAGGAACTTTGATAGATGAAAAAATAATACCAATGAGACACCCTTTAAATGGAAGTCTTTAATTTTTTACTGGTTTTGCACCCTAACATTCCAGGCAAAGCTAATTTTTACAGGTGGCTGTGTCACATAATTTGTCCCTATCTTTTAGAAGCAGAAAAAAAAAAACCCTGTGGCAATCTCTCCATCAGGAATATGAATAGAAAATTGAAGTTAAAAGGTAGGTTGCACTGCTGCAGCAACAGGGCTGAATTGGAAGGCTAAACTGTTCCAAATTTTTTCTGTGGCAGGATATATCCTGGTTCTTGAATGAGGATGCTTAAAAGTTAAATACCCTACAGCTCAAATAAAGGAAAACAAAGAGGTTGATTGGGGAAAGATGGCAAACTATCTCTGGGATGCTGTATTCATTAGTCATATTTACACCACTTCAAGACCCACTGTCATACAGTAAAGTCATTCAGACAACTTACTCTTTTTAAAATAAATTTTCTTTGATTATCTGTAAAATAGTGAGATTATGGTGGCCAGCCAACCTGATGCCTCCCAAATACTTGTACCACTGGCTGTTTCCAACCATTCCCATCAGAAATGGCTGAATTGCTAAGAATGTAGAAAAGGCACAGCTGAATATCAACTAGCTACTGATTGAATATTAATTATATTTACTTAATAAATGAGTGCTAGACAATCTAGGAGCATAGAGGGCAATGCTGGAACAATTCTGATCTGGAAGATGGATAGATTTTCACGGAATCACATAATAAGCTGAGCTGGAAGGGACCCGCAAGGATCGTTGAGTCTAACTCTCAGCCCTGAAGAGAACCATCCCCAAAAGTCATACCATGTGTCTGAAAGCTTCTAGAACTCTGTCAGGCTTGGTGTTATCTGTGACCACTTCCCTGGGGAGCCCATTCCAGTGCCTGACCATCCTCTAGGAGAAGACCCTTTTTGTAATATTGAACCTAAACCTCCCCTGACACAACTTCAGGCCATTCCCTTGAGACCTGTCACTGGGCACCACAGAGAAGAGATCAGTGTCTGCCCTCCTCCTCCCCTCATGAGGAAGTTGTAATTGCAGTGAGGTCTTCCTTCAGTCTCCTTCAGGCTGAACAGACCAAGTGACCTCAGCCACTGCTCAAAAGGCTTCTCCTCAAGGCCCTTCACCTTCCTTTTGGTTCTCTTTTGGATGCTCTCTAATAGTTTTATATCCTTCTTTTATTGTGGCACCCAGAACTGCCCCCAGCACTGGAGGTGAGGCTGCCCCAGCTCAGAGCAGAGGGGACAATCCCCTCCCTTGCCCAGCTGGCCATGCTGTGCCTGATGTCCCCCAGGACAGGGCTGGCCCTCCTGGTGCCAAGGCACTGCTGGCTCACATTCAACTGGCCATCAACCAGGACCCCCAGGTCCCTTTCTGCAGCATCTCATTCCCCAGTCTGTCCATCTGTACATCCAGAGCTGCCCCATCCCAGGTGCAGAATCTGGAACTTTCCAATGTTGAACTTCATGTGGTTGGTTGTGCCCTGTTCTCTCATTTGTCTCCCTGCCCTGAAAAGAGTCAGCAGCTCCTCCCAGTTTTGTATCATCAGCAAACTTGCTCAGTGTCCCCTCCTGTACAATGTCCAAGTCATTTATGAGGATGTTGAAGAGCACAGGGCCAAGGATGGAGCCTGTGGAACCCCACTAGTGCCAGGTCACCAGTCTGATGTCACCCCAGTCACTGTAACCCTTTGTGCCCAGCTCATGAGCCAGCTGCTCACCCATCACATGGGGTGTTTATCCAGCTGAGTGCTGGACATTTTGTCCAGAAGGATCCTGTGACAGGCAGTATCAAAAGCTGTGCTGAAATCCCAAGGGATTACATCAACTGGCTTCCCTTGGTCGGCTGGGTGGGTTTCCTTGTCATAAAATGAAATCAGGTTTGATAAGCAGGACTTTCCTCTCATGAAGCTGTGCTGGCTGTGACCAATGACTGTGTTGGCTTTCAGGTGCTCCTCAGTATCTCCCAGAATAATCTTCTCCATAACTTTGCAAAGCACTGAAGTGGGACTGACAGGCCTGTAGACCGGGGTTCTCCTTCATGAAAATTGGTACAATGTTTACCAGTTTCCAGTCAGCTGGGAATTCTCTGACTTCCCCAGACTGCTTAAAAATCTTTGACAATGGTTTTACAATGACATCAGCAGCTCTTTGAGAGTTCTTAGATGAATCCCGTCAGGCACCATAGATTAGTAGGGTTCAAGCTGGAACATTGGATCCTGCACAATTTCAGGGTCAACTGAGAGTTGATCATTCTCTCAGCCATGGTCCTCCAGCTCAGGGCTTTGAGATCCTCTTGGATCCATGTTGAAGACTGAGGTAAAGAACATGTTAAACACCTCTGCCTTGTCCATGTCCCTGTTTGTGAGGTGACCATCCTCTTCCTGTAATGGGCTCAGTTTCATTAGGTTACTCTTGGGTTTTCTTCTAACAGTTCTCGCTTGGAGCATAGGTATATGCTACCCTTGAGAACAAGTTATGACTCTAATAGGTAAATCTGGCAGTAAAATTTTAAGACCTTCAGAGTGAAGTACTCATTTGTGTTCTGAGGCACTTGGCTTTATTTATGAAATGGGAATCAGGCACCTCAGAAAAGCATGTGAACAGCAGGGATTCCTTAAAGCATTGCATGGTATTTGTAGCAGTGTGCTTTGAAAACACATTTCTCTCTAGAGCCAAAGTTTTCTGGAACAAAAAAATGCTGAAAGAAACTAGATTTGAGATTTAGAAGACAAAAATATATATTCTTTTAATAGCCTATTCACAGCATTATTCTTTCAAAAAGCCTAAGCGGGAGGCTTCTTTTGTTGGAGAGGGTGTCATCCACGATTTATGACAAACTTGCTGTTGGACCTAGGGAAGTTTGATTTCCTCCTCCGTTTTTCTGAAAGAAAAATTAGCCAGAAAAGGTTCTTAGATATTCAAAGCAAGAGGGAGGCAGTTCTGGCATTTAAAAGATTCATTCTTAAATGGCCCTACTCCCTTTAGGAGTCTCAGGACATCACTGTGGTGGTAAGAGAACAAAAGAGCAAATAATGGCCCTGAATTGGTACTGAATCTTATTTTTTTGGCTAGCAGTAGCAAATTACAACTCTGAGAGGCTTAATAAACTGGTATTGATATCTAATTTTTTTTTTTCAAATTTGTTTCACTATATGCAGAAAGATACATATTTTATCAAAAATATGCAGAAATAGCTGAAATACCTTTCAGTATGAGGAAACATTATTAGAATCCACATGTTTAGAAAGAGTCAAAGAAAGAATAGACATTAAAACTGCTCATTATAAAAGGCAATACTGTGCTCGGAAAAAAGGTCATAAGACTCCTTATTTCAGAACAGGTTTGAAGCACTGGGGAAGCCATTGAGAAGATGTAGATGTTTATTTTAATGATCCTTGAAATTTATTTTTCCCTTCTTTATGGATACATGTAAGGCCTTTCGCAAACCACATGTTTATTTTTTTAATGTAATCCCTTAAAACCATGATCTCTGTGCACAGTTTCTCATTAATGGCAACACTATTTTGTCTAAATGTCCATATAGAAAGAGGTTGTACAAAGAAAACAAGAAATATAAAAAGCCACAGTAGGAAAAGGCTGAATATTCAAAAGCCAGAAAAGATGTTGGCCACACCATGGCCCCTTGGCCCCTAAAAATCACTGAAGTCAGAGTCCCCAAGGTGGAACATTTCCCTGAATTAACAGCACAGGCATAGAGGACATCCTAAAATCTTTCTCTTGAGTCCTCACAGCACACAATACATGTCACATTAATTAAATTTTAAGCATGATACCTGCCAGAACCAAAGCAACATATTCTGCAAAGTTCTAAGATTTAATCGATGAGCTAGTTAACATTAATGAACTAAAAGCAGTGAAAATTTTTTTGCAAATTGTTATTATAAACAATCCATATCTACCCAAGATATTCCATTAATTTTTTTATAGAGTAAACAGTATAGAGCTCCAGGTATGTGACTGCATATTCCTTGACAACAGCATCTGTCTAAACATCTGCAAGTACAGACCTAAGAAAATATAAAAATGAAAAACAGAAGTGTGGTTGGTAGTCAATTAGAAATTGAAAAAAAAATAGTCAATGCCCAAATCAATACTTTTTATTCTAACATAATCTGTATTATTGAATATCAATGCAGATTTGCAGAAAGTAACCAATGTCTTTCTTAATTATAAATAAGGATTTACTTATTTTCCCTAAACTCCCATAGAATATTCTTAAGCAGGTTTTAAGAGAACTCTAAACAGTGAAAACTCATGCAAAGACATTCCTTTTTTAATCTAAATCACTTGAAGCACTCAATCATTTAAATCACAATATGAGACACCCATATCCATCTACACCTATACGTAAATGTAGGTATGTAAAGGAATCCTCAAATTGCGCAGGGTCAATGATATCTGTCCTGCAATATCCCCATCCTTGAGGCTGACAAAGAGATCAGTCAGAGGAAAAGAGTATGGATCAGAAAATTTTCAGAAGAGCACAAGGGGTCAGACAGCTGTCCAAAGTTAGAGCAGCCCTTGAATAACTTTGTATGGTATTTTACTTTTGGTCCAATGACAGAAACCTTCGCTGATTACAAGATCTTTTGGCTTTTTACTCATCTCTCTCCTGGAATAATGAACATTTGTGTAAGTCTAAGATTGATGATGAATATATTCCCTTCCATTATCAGAACTGGCTGCAATAAAGGCATCTTTGATTAGCCTGCTGGGTTGGACAATGAACTCTCTGTGAGAAGCATTAGTGGCCAGGTAAGTGGAGGTTTTTCCTGAGCTGTCTGCCAAGCAAAGAGAGTAAGCATTTAACTCCTCCAAATTGGAACTTTTTCATTAAAAATTGTAAATTTGAGAATCAAGTATTTTTCTCAGCCTCTAAAGCAGAATGTGCATTTTGGTCATGCTTTAATGTATGGCATAGTCCAGAGATTTGAATCAAAGCAAAGACAGACTGTAGCTGGTTTTAGACAGATGAACAAAGGGAAGAGGCAACTCCTGGGACCTGTCTGCTTTCATGTCATGAAAAACACACTTCAATATGGCTTACACTTGTGATTACTAAAATGATCTCATCTTTCAACTAGCCAGAACTTCCCTGAGACTTCCTTTGGGACTCAGCCCTTTTTATATCCTCCATATTCTTGCCTTCAGTGCAGTTTTGTGGTTTTAAGGGACAGTGTCCTTGTCCTTACAGTCTGTATGCATTTCTGTTGTCTCTGCTTGGAGAGTGAAAGAATTAAATAACAAACAAAACAGAATGGCTGAATAATTTCAGTGCTACACCCTTTAAGCTATTTTGGTGTCTAAGAGAAACTCCTTCCAATCTAAATGTTTTTACAACTCATAAAATCTGAAGAGGTTGTGCAGGTGCTGCTAGCTGATAATTGTTTATAGAAAGGTGATATTTCACACCAACGAAATCCAATTTAGCTTAGCATACCTCAGATATAGAAAGAAAATGTTCCCAAAAGAAGAATATGTGGGCTGACTGAGAGATGATCTTATTTATGGCTTCTCCATTTCTCATCTGAGTCACAGAAGGAGAGGCTATAGTATAATGACTGCACAACAATTTGGAGTAGCACCACCTTTGAATACATGTCTGTGTGATTGATACATGTAGTTCTTACTCACATCAAGCAGGAGAAAACTGATAATTAATAATGTTTAATCAAGCGAGGATCACTGACACATGAAGTTTGTGTTTTATAGTACACATTAAAAATACATTTATCTTGTAGTGATAATTTTGAACCATCACCCTTTTTCACTTCAATTGAGGTAAAAATAGTAATATTTTAATGAATTTCTAGCAGCCCAATTGTATCACTAATTCAAGTGGTTGTTCAGTTAAAACATTATGAAGTTTATGTAATTGAAATAACCATAAATCTGTTGACTTCAGAATGATAATTAATTTCAATATTTGTATTTTTTCATTTTGTCATCTTGGATACTTTCTTTTCTTTGCTATTTTTTTTTTTGTATTTTCTTACATAGTCTGTTGCATGCTTGCATTCTGGAATCACCCTTGAAAATTCCATACTGCAAAAATAATTCCTTTAGAGAGGCTTTAGACAGAGTGAGTCTATCCCCTGCCAGAAGAAAACCTGGCTTCGCTGGTGTGGTGCTGGAACCAGAGTGAAGCTAGGTCATGTTTTTATAGCTGAGCGAATGCCTGTGTGCCTGGATGTGTGGGTGGCTGTGCTGTTCCCTGCCTACACTACTGAAGGTCATTTCTCACTGCATAAAAAATGGCAAGCTTCAATATTAGCCACTGTATAGGACCAATGTCTCATTTAGGCAGTAAAAATTAAAGAAACGTAGATTTTTCATTAGGAAAAAATATTTTGATATTAGGATCATTTCACCTGGAAATTTCCATATGTCTATTTTTTAAAATTTGAATAGGATCAGGTTAGAAATTAAAAATTGGTAATAAAATAGAGATTTTTTTTTTAGTTGAAACTTCCAGAGTTGACCCAGATAAAGTAAGAAAAAGAGGATTTCCCAATATTAGAGTTGGATTATTTAATTTTCTAGTCTGTTTCCTGTGAATTATGTATATATATCAAGCACTAAAGTATTTTGTATCAATATTACTGATCTCAATGAATATGAAAATTTACTTATCATGAAGACATGAGGAGATGAAGCAGCAACTTAGGTATATCTGCCAAACCATTTCTTTTCTTGTGGCAGAGGTGTTGTAGATTTCTATTTTTGTATTCCACAGTAAAACAGATTTCTGATTCTTTTGGGGAAAAATGCTTCTTTTAGCCACAAATATAAAAAGATTTTTTTGGCATGTACATGGAGCTAAAGCTACTACCAGATGTGAGTGAAGTGACAATATTGCAGAGATGAGACTGAAGTTACAGCAAAGAATTACACAGTACTGCAAAATTACTGTCAGGAAGGAAAAAATTACTTCCTAAGAGGTAGATACTACTTTATCATTACCCTGTT
The DNA here is from genome assembly GCF_971803275.1 of Cyanistes caeruleus. Lineage (NCBI taxonomy): Eukaryota > Metazoa > Chordata > Aves > Passeriformes > Paridae > Cyanistes > Cyanistes caeruleus. The sequence continues at coordinate 25,845,060 of NC_141704.1, read as the reverse complement.
TTGGTCAATTAGTCTCCCATTTGCCCAGGTGATGTAAAAACATGTATTCTGTTGGGTTTAGGATTGTGCATAGTCTCTTGACCAATAAGGTTAATGTAGAGACTAGGCTTCTTGATGAAGATTTCGTTTACAATGTGATATCTAATATATATTTTTTATTATTTTTTTATGTTAGTATGTTTCGTATTTGCATATTAATGCCACTTGAAAACAGAGATAATGTATTCTGATTTTCCACCTTTTATTTCACCTTTGACACAGGTGTATCATCCAACAACACCCACTGTGAAATTTTTCCTGATATGGCCTCCATATGCTCCTGCCCTCTCTTTCTCTCGTAGTATTAATTCTTGTTCCTTTCCTGGAAGCACAGATCGACAGGCAATTCTTCCAAATCCTGGTATTGCAGCACTGAGGATATTTTTTTGGCATTGACCAGGGAACACAAGTTACAAACTCTGACAGGAAAGAGTTGTGTTAAAAAGCCTTTTGATGCATGGTACTGAGCTTCCTAAAACAGAGTAGATCCAGTGCATTATTTTCTGAAAGGACACTTGCATCAAATTAGTCACAAATTTCTTTGCCCATACAGAGGTTTCCAGGTAAGCATCCTCACACCTGGGAGGGAAGGTTTGGAAACCTAAAATTTATAAGTATCAAATTAAAAATTTTCACTTCCTGGTCAGAGAGACCAGCAGCTTACAAAAAATTTCAGTGTGAAAAAAATAGTCCTAATATCAGCATTTTCTCTTCATCTGACTTGAAATACAATGAAGTGCCCATAAAGTCCAATAGACTGTGAAGTGCCTATAGACTAGTCCTTAAAAATCTCTTCAGATCCCAGCTACTGCTAGAGCCTGCAGCTTATAATACATTAAATATCTTATTTTATAATATAAATGAAAGATATAATACAGAATAGATCATATATTTATAACTAGTACTGTGTTCCACTAGAAAACTATAGAAATTATTAATTTCACTATATAATTGATAACATATAGTATATGTGATGTAATATAATAAGAAATATACTGTAATATTATATAATATATATAATATATAGCCTGTGGTGACATGGATTTATCTCCTCAGCCACTCTTGGAGAATGTTGGGTTCAAATTTCTAAATGAAAAGGATTTTGAAATCATCATTAACCCTTCATGTCCACCTGCTCTAGGTATTTCTTTTTCATTTGTCCTTTAGTAGTTTAATATAAATAGAAATACTCCTCATTTATGTTTGAAGGAAACCCTTCCAGTAACAGTGATCTTCTTAACCAGAAGCAAACTAACATCTGCCACATACTACAGATTTCAGTTCCCAGAGAAACACATTTGTAGTGTGAAGTGCTCCATCACGTACTGCTAAGCCAAGGCAGGAGAATAAGAACCTGCCATCTCCCAGTCCAGGCTGTTTTCCAACCTTTCCAGACGTCAGTTTACTATTTTCTGATTCTGCTTGCTTAATTGAAATTCAATTCAATAGCTTTCACAGGCTTATGCAGTTCCCAGCATTACACAGAAGGTTGAGCAATAATACACAAATGAAAGTTTAGAGGATAAGCTCCAGAGTACAGTAATGATAGGAAAATGCAGGGGTGTTACTTTTATTAATCTCAAACTTGACAAGAAATTCAGCAATACCGAACCATAAATAATATATTCCTGGTAGACAGTGTCATTTATTGGATATCAAAGATCAAAGATTCCAAAGGAAGTCAGTCTATTTTTGAGTCATCAAAACAATGACAACTGCAACAACAATATTTTAAGGGGGACTAAAGCTTGCTTTACTTTATCATTTTTGTACCTGAAATGGGATTTCTTATACAGTCACATGCAGTGCTGGCACAAGTGTACATATTTCACAATAAAAAACAACCTCTTTGTTTTCTAAGCCTGATTGCATTAAAGCGAGTGCTCCTTTGTGAGAAATTACTGGCTGATTTTCTGCCACTTCATTCGATTCTAAACAAGGTAATTATTTTTCCAAAGAAGAAATAAAAGTTTATTTATGTTCTTTAGAGCCATGATATTCTCCCTGGTGGCATATTAAGTGACAGCTTGAAAGATTTTAGTGGAGTCATTTTAAGATTTCATTCTTTGCGTATTTGTGAAAAGGTGCTCTTGAAACAGATCTCTGAATACATCTTTGAGCCTTTGAAAGTGTAATATCTCTGAGGGTGCATAGAAAAGAACTCAGATTATTTAATATGAACAAATGCCTGGCAAAATCTTACATAACACAAGCACAACATGCAAATCCATTAAAGGATGAAATGGAACTAGCTAGATGCAAGTCAAAGCACTTGGATAAGTCACAGTTAATCAAATAAAAATACAAATAGGTGCGAAGTTTTAAACAAGATTAGGTTGATTAGAATGGGTTCATTCCATAATATTCAGGAGTAGCAATTTTATGGAAGGTAAGCAAACATCAGTAATTTTCATTCTTTGGTGTTTTTTTTAGTTTGCTTGTGTGGGGGTTCAATTTTTTCCTTCTTATTATTGCTGCTTTCAAGAGATTAAATATTACAAACTGGAAAACACTGATTACACTAAAATAATTTTAAATATAGTTTTCAATGTAGAAATGAAGACTTTAGCTATCAGGCTGGAAGCAGCCATTAATAAATGGAAAGGCAGTGCAGAACAATATTCAGTTATTAATTGCTTTGTGACTGGATTAAGTTTCCCCATCTTTCTTGCTAAATCTTCTATCTGACATCACTCCTTTAGTGGAAAACAAGAGCAAGAATGATTTTCTGTATGGAAGTTAACTTGTCTTTCAGACATCTCTTCAGTCTCCTGGATTTGAGTGCTCTGCTTACAAAAGGAGCTCTCAGCACACTCTCTAGGATGTAGAAAAGTTCATTCCAAGCCTTTAAATTTTCTGCACATGAGAGAATATTTCAGTTTGAAGAGAGGGTTAGCCTTCATAGCTTTTGGAAATAAAGTTATTTCTTACTGTATTTGCCTAATCCCAAACACATCAAAAACTAATGACTTGCCTTGTGCACATGCGGAGAGTGCAATTAATAGACCTTAATAAAACAAAATGCAATCCAGATGAAACAAAGGTTTTGTTTCAAAAAGTGTATATGCTCCCATTTGTAAGTACTTTGTAACTCTGGTTGATGAAATAAAGCTAACAGAAAATATGTGTCAAAAACACCAGTGGGAGATGAGAATTATTCCTAAATTGTACAGTCAGTTGTGAAAATGGCTCAGCAGGCCCTACCAGACCTGTGTGATCTTCTTTTTCTGTTATTTCCACAATTCATGCTACTGTTAGATTCCTGTTTGGACATGTGTCTGGGGGTTTTTTCTCCACCTAAACCAAGATGACAGGGGCTGTTGGCTTGTGAGTGCAAATGGAGCACATTCTTGGACTTAGCTCCTCAGGGGTAATCCTAGATGCTGTGTGCTGAATATGGCCTTTCAGAGGATTCAGAGGATTATGTGACACTTGTTAAGTTCTTAGCAATGTGGATCATCCCTCATTAGTCTAGATCTAAAAGACGTATCTCAGTTGAAAGGGAAAAAGTTCTCTTCTTCAAAGAGGTGCCTTTTGGGTAGCTGTTATTAACATCCTCAGCTGCCACCAGAACAGATGCTACACAAATGCTTAGAACCACACATTTTGAGGCGTAGCAATATGAATAAAAAATACAATCAGGCTCCAAGCCCTATTTATAAAGCCTAGAGACTGAGCTGGGGTCCTTTGGCCTGACTGACTGAATGGGTCATGAAGGACAAGTGTTGGCAGTGAACAAAAGACAGTGGAGTTTCCCAGGATCCCTAAACATCTCAAACACCAATTTTAATGTATTTGTCAAATCTTTGTCATTGTGAAAGTGTCAAATAAGATGACATATATATTTGATAATGACTTTGTCACCTCGTCTTCTAACTGCCACTTACCAGCCTATTAAAAATTGCTGCTCATTCCAAGGTACCTTGATTGGCTGGTACAGTTTGTGTTCTGAATAGCTGATAAACATCTTGGGCATGAGAAGTGTTTGATCATTATGAATTCACATGCCATTAATTGTAATATACTGATGAAAGGAATTCATCTTGCGTTCATGCAGCTGTCATGTGTACTGCCAGGGGTGTTATGTTCTAATTTAGTGCTAGTCAATGGGCATAATAAAGGTGTTACTCATCAAATCTTGAGCATGCTATCTTTTTGTATCCTGTACTGCAACCAAAGCACTTGGCATCTCCAATGCCTATGCATCATGAAGATAAACTGGTAGATCAGCTAGAATAAGTAATTAAATTGCATTTTTTTTTTTAACAGAAACTGAGGTTGGCTTACACTTTCACCTAAGCTGAATCCATCTGCTTATTTTTATAGAATTGAAGTGGTTATAAGATGAATTGGTTTCATATCTTTAGTTTCTTCAAGCTTCTAACATCTGCAAATTCTGTTGTACTGCTAAGATAATCTGCCATCTTTCCAAATTGCAATACACGCAAAGATCACTGAACTATTTTAATAAAATAGCTAAGCAAGAAAGATAATAATAAATAAAAGTATTTTACAACAATCTCAAAATTCTGTCTTTCAGGCCCACTGTAAAAGATGAGATTTGTGGCATGCCCATAATGCACAAAATTCAAATGTTTAATATTCAGGGGAAGAAAAAGGAATTAATTTCAGGAGTCAGGAAGTCCCTGAAGTGTGCTGCCTCTGTTCTAAACCTCTGGTTCTGCTATATCACCATGTTGTGACTGATCATGAACAAAAGAGCTTTTCAAGAGCTGACAGTCCACATGTAACTTGTAAAGTGAAGATGTGATGGAGCTCAAGAAATTAAGATTAATTATGAAACTAAATTCATGGGTAATACAGAATCATCAGCTCCAAAGAGAATATCAGATAAATTTCAGCATGGCTTATGCCTATTATAGATATTCAAATTCTGTATAAACCTAATGAATGTACTGTTAATATTATCTATGAAAAATAAATCATATGTTGTCATGAACTGTAAATCTTGAACAGAAACCAGCTACAGATCACTAGACTGAAATGTAAAAATTCTTCATTAAATTTTTTTTGACATTTCTGTCTTAGGGAAGCAAAGCATCCTGCATAGATTAGTTTTATTTGTTAATTTTGGAATAAACCTCTGAGGGAAAGACAATAGCATAAAATACATTTATGCTATTGTACAGCATTAAATATTTAAATGCAGTTTGGTTGGTATATGTTACGCAGTGTATCCCCTGAGTAGTTCATAGGCAACAGTCCCTAGCTTAGCCCAAAACAAAATACATTAGAAAATTAATAGAAAAGTTTGGAAATTAATTTTTGAGAGCCTTCAGCTCAAAAAGGAACAAACCCAAAATGTACAGTACTTTAAAGTTAGACAAGTGCTTCAAAAACTTGATCAAAACCTACCTCAATGCATTGGTAATATAAGTAAGGGATCAGATGAAGACATAAATTGTGTAAACTGAACCAAAACTGGGAAGAATTTAAGTCTCTCCGTCCATGGGAGCAACCAAAGCAGTCAAAAAAAGCCTTTTCTTTTCTAGCACTGTCCAACTACTAAAGCACCTGTCAAAACTCATTGGGCACCTCCTTGCACAACATGAAATTTTCTGCAAGGAACCAGTGTACAAGGTGCCTGCTCTGGATTGAGCACCAGCCACTGGTGATTCCTGCTTCCCCAGGAGCCCATTTTCCAGGTATATCCATGGACAACTCAGACCAGGAGCAATGAAACCGCAAAATGCACAGGAGGCAAAAAGCTAACCAAGAATAATGATCTAGGCTCTACTTCTGATAGATCTTGCCAGAGCTATGAGCTGAAAACTGGGATTTGTTTCCATGTTAGCCTGTAGCTGAAGTTAGAAGGAAATAACTTCCAAGTCTGTTCACAGATTACTGCTTGAACAACTAGGCTGCTGGCTAACACCCACAGTGAGCGCTTTTGAAATTGTGCTACTATGCAGCTAAAAATGCAACTATCCTTGCTCCAAACTCAAGCAGCCAAATAGCAGTAGAACTCCATAACCTAAGCATTATTATGTTTTGCTCTGTGGGGTTCCGACCTTGTTGCTGTTGTTGTTTGCCCATGTGGAAAAGAGAATTCAAAATTAAATAGAAAGAAACCCTCCTAATTTCTTCTGTTCACCTTTATTTTTCAGTTGTGGTTTGTGGGGGCGAGGAGGGTGGTTTGGGTGGTTGTTCTTTTAAAATAATAGTGCTAAGGCACAGAGAGATTTATGTGGAGTTGCTGAGACCAGAATCCTTTGTACATAAGAAGTTCTGAACACTCCACAAATATATAATAATATATAATGGTTTATCACATCAGACACAGACTCCTTTTCTGAAAGCATTTCTTTTCCTCCTGAGATAGCAGAGATAGTTTCTAATAGTGCAGTCTGAATGCAAAACAAAAAGCTGCTGCCCTCTGACCAGCAGGGATGGGGAAAAGGCCATCCTAATTAATGGTGTTACTCATTTGCCTAAAAGCAAAAGCTGGGGATTTAATTAATTCTGTAACTTGTTAGTTTTGATGGATATCTGCCCTCTGCCATGGAGCAGCTGTTATCTCACCTCCAGCTGCTTCTTGCAGACCAGCATCTCCCAAGCTCCTGGAGCCAGTGTCTCTGCTGCCTGCCTTGTGTTGCACCTCTGGCCAAGCACTGCTGCTCCCTTCATCTGCCTCCTTGCTTGCTGCAGATGTGTGCTGGTGTTTGGCTCTCCCCCAAAATGCTTCTTTCTCCCTCCTTTTCCCCTGATATTTAATGCCATGATGTTAACACAGAGAGCTGTGCCAACGAGCCCAGCAGAACTTAAAACTGGGGTTAACCCTGTTTTCTGCTCATCTCTGATGTAACCCCTCCTCATGGGTCTACAGCCCTAAATGTGCTGCTGCAAGAGTGGACACAGTAGATCTAAACAGCTCAGTGTTATCAGCTCAGGTGTTTCCCTTGTGAAAAGAATGGGGGGAAAAAGCATATTTAAAAATAGATAAATAAATAAATATTTATTATATAAATTAAAATAAAAAATATTTATTATATAAATTTATTTAACATTTATTATATAAAAAAATGAGAAAGTGAATTTCTGGTCAATCTGAAACAGAAAATGTGTTTTATCTCACTGGCAGGAAATATAAAATGTTTCAATTAAATGATTAATTCAGTTCAAGGCAAAGTTTTAACTCTTTTCACCTGTGTAATCTTCTTTTAAAATGTATTTGGCTAAATTCAAAACAAACTATATTTAAATTGTTGTATTTTCCATTTTTAAAAATTTTTGATATTTCTCTTTTTGACCTATAAAATCTTAAAATTTTCTATTAGTTTTTTTTTTAAACTTTAAAGCACAGTTTTCTGAAAATAATTAATTCACAATAAGAGTTTTTCCCAAGTCTGTCATTAACTGTTTACCTCCTTTTCCCTTGGTGGACTTGTAAAATAGATGGTCTGGCAAAAGAAACCCTGCTGTTTTCTAACTGAATGCCCTGCTAAACTGAGCCATTGCTTTGAGTTTGCATTAACAATGTCTTTCTCTATAAGAAAGGGGTGGAAATAGAACAAAAGAGTTGTAATAATATTTATATTTATATAAATTTAAAAAAATCTCTCAGATATTTAATCCACTATTAAACAAGTCTGTACTTTCTGATCTAGCACTGGATATTGTAATTGTTATTATCTTATTTGTTATTCTGAATAGCATTAAATTTGTGGTTAATTTGGCTAAATTTTCAATATTTTCATACAACGCTCCTGGGCTCAGCAAAACTTGCTTAAGAATAAAAGAGAATTTTCTCCTAGGACTGTTTCTAATATGAACAGATTTTTCTGTCTTGGATTTTTTTTAATGATTCCAAACTTGCCCTTGTCATCCATAGAAGAGAGAAAAAAAGCATTTTTAGATGTTTTAGTGGATGGACTCCGTTGTTGCTGTGCTCACAAAGTCATTTTTCACAGATTATACCAGACCACATACTAATAACATATGCATACTCACTACCAGCTTGTCTGGAACAAATGATAATTTTGACACTCTCTAATGCATCACTTTCACTGTGTTTAAGGATTTATTATCCTGGAAATGGGTATGGGCACTGTAGGGCGGTCAGATTTTAGAGATTTTCAGTAATTTTCTGAAATCTCTTACTTAATCAGCATTTCTGTTCTTTAGCAGTTCAAGTGATTCTCAAAGATAAATATACAGAAAAGCCAACCATTTAGATCTGGCCTTTTTGGTTTTTTTTTTCCTGGATCTCTGTTTAGGCCATTACTTTGCAGGCTTGAGTGTGTTTCCACATCTCACCTTCAAAAAAGTAGAAATTAATGAAAATCAAAGAGTTGATAGCATTGCCATCTGTGACCCAAGTGGCAAAGGTGTTGCTATTTGTTCATTTAAATGCATCACGTTTAGCCTCAGCAAATTTTTATGGTTCTTTAATTAAACTAGTTGCTACTCAGTTTCTTCTAAGTCTTAGTAAATTTCACGTTGTTGAAGTCTTACCGTTGTTTTAAACTGCATCAGCAGAAACAAAATATTAATTTTCCTCTGTATTTTTGGTGTTTTATTTTAAATATAGAATTTATGAGGCAATGTTTCAGGCTGGGTCAAAGCTCTCTGAGACAGGTAGGTTGGCATATTTTCACACAGTATGGAGCTCCCCAGTGCTTTTGGACAAAAGTCTCAGTGCAGGTGGTGCTTGAGCAGGGACACAGCGCAGTCAGAGGGGCCAGAAAAGGCCAGCAGGATTGCAGGAGCAGAGTGGAACATCAGGCAGAGGTGCTGCTCCTCTCCAGCTCCAGAAGTGTACCCATGCCAAACTTTTGAGTATCTCACTCTCCTCTTTAAGTAACTGTTTCTAGTTATTGAGCCCAGGATTATGCCAAGATGATTTACTACGGGAAAACTCAGTACAGTCTGACCAAGAATTTGCGTGTGACTCACAGGGAAATAATCTAGAGGGAGGATTCTCAGCATACATGATCACTGAAGATATTTATAAGAGAGAAACTGTCTTTTTTGTCTAGTTATCTTGAAGTTCAAGAACATAAAAATATATTTTTTCACTCATAAATCCACAGAATTCTATTAGAAGTATCAGAATGATTACTTTCTTGTTCCCTCCCTCTGTCCTCAATTTTATAAACACTGAAATAACCTTCAGAACCCAAATTGTAACTTTTTACCAGCCTGAAATGGACTAACACTATTTCTTCTTATAACTTTCAAAATCAGTTTTCACCAAGTAAAAAGAGTTCTGGACATTGCAAATATAGGTCTTGGTCTAAAATTTGTTCTCAGACAAGATGTCAAACATAGTCAAGAACTGGAAATCTGTCATTAAGTCTCACAGATTGCAAAAGCCTCTGAGTAGACTTAATGTTTTTCACCAAAACAATTCCAGAGCAGGCAAGTTTGCAAGTGTGAGAATCTTGTAAATGGATGCTACGGCACTAGCAAGGGGTAAAAAAAAAAAGCCTGTGAGACCTGGAATAAGAGTGTGAAACAAAGTATGATGTAGTTACACACATGTGAAATTATTTCAAACCTAAAAACCTGAAATACAGATGTTTGAAAATTTTCCAGAATTATTGCTGATCTTTGAGATTTCTTTCCTTGCTCTTAGTTCTCCCTCTCTGCTCTGGTTCTTGGTCCTGATCTCAAATGCAAGCAGCACTACAAAGAAAGTAACTTTCTGCTTATACAGAGAATGAGAAAAGTTAGGGTGGCATTTTTACTTGTTTAGGAGAAACCCTTGGGACAACTTTGACACTGTCCACATGTCAATGCAAAATGACAGCAAGGAATTGTCAAGTTCTTAAGGAGTAATTGAAATTTGAAATTTCCATATTTAAATTTCTTTTGGACTTTCATGGCTACCTCCACTGCATTAAACTAGCTCACAAATTTTATGTGCCAAAATTTTCTATTTTCCCTTCTGGACTTATAATATCACAAATACAAAGCCCTGATACTTTTATAATTTGTCAGAGATATTAATGGAATTTTTTGAGTCAAATTATTTCCACATCTTTCATGTAAATATGTATTATTAGAAAAGTAGCCACATCACTAACAATCAGATAACAAAGTGAATATTCTGCTTGAAATAAAAACTCAAAAAACTGAAATATGAAAACAGAATTAAAAAAACAAAGGACAAGAAAATGTGTTCCCAAAACAGCAGACATTTTTCAGAATGAGTTTTTATCCACATGTGTATGCACATATGTTTGCAATTTTTTATCATGCGTCCTATACTTGTAATTAAAGAAGGGTTAGCAAACCCAGAGAAATTGTTATTCTGAGTAAACATTATTATCTTCTTTCATTTCTCTTTTCCTGTCACTGTTGCTTCATGTGTATGTCCATCTTAAACTCACCTGCAATATTTGATGCTACTTATTTCAAATTATTTTATAAGAATAATGTTATATTATTTTATAAGAAAAAAGACAGATCTTAAAAAATCATTATATATATATTCTGAGAATTCAAAAGTTAGGACAAAGGTAGAGAGAACTAAGGGTATCTTTCATACTTTGATGTCAATGCATTTTTTACATTAATATATTGAGGTTTGTGAGTAATCTTTAGGCTTCCCACATTTGCAAATTTTCACTCACTGAAATGTGGAATGCTTTGCAATTTCAAATACAAAGTCTCACCTTACTTCCAATTTAAGATACTATTTATTTAAGCACATAGAAAGATTGTTGTTGGATGTGTGGTAATGTTGGGGTACATTTTTTTCAGGTGAACATCATGACAATGTAGTTCTTTTCCACTAACAGCAGCAGATTTCACTCTAAAGAACTTCCTTTTGTGTATCTATATTACTTCTAAGTGCTATGTAACTATGTGCTATGCCTAGTCTAACACAGTGCTTTATATGAATTAAGACCTCTCACATCCAGCTTGAAAAACATGACATTCATTTAACTGTGTATGCTGACCCTTAATGTGTTCTAGTGCTGAAATTGTAATGAGAAATTAAGTTTCTTACATGACACAGTGGCAGTTTTGAAGGTGAAGAAATAAAATGCAAAATTGTGAAAAATAATCACTTTCTTAAAGAAACAACAGAGAACATGGTTGTCCTAACTTCATTGTAATGACAGCAGTTGCAGTGTAGGTTTCCCTCATTTTCATTTGGAACACTAGTACATTGTGACTTTTTTCATTTTCATTCTTTGTCTACACACAGTTTCTACAAGAGTACAAAAATGTTTCTTCTAGACAACATCTGCCTACAAAGGGATACAAATAATGATCAGCAGCATTATTCAAAATCATCATTCTGAGAAGCTGGAGGAATTTAGAAGAGTTATATTTTTTCTCATGTAAGTGTGTTAGCCTCAAATAAATTAGACAGAGACGATTAGATAACAGAAAGGAAATAAAAGCCCTTAGGAAAGGAGCAATAAATTAATATCTAACATTTTGCATACTTAGCTTATATTAAAGCTGTAAGAGCATGTGAGAAGAACTCTCACTTTATTTTCTCTGCTCTCAAATCCTAGCACAGACTACTCCATGTATGACTACAAATATACATGACATGCCCATGTTTTTAGTTATATTGGGACTGGAATCTTCCTTTTAGTAAATATGGGGGTTCAAAGAGTATATCTCCAGAATTACCTGTTTTCTAACTGATTATCTAATGTTTCATCTTGGATCCATATGTACTGGCTTTGTTTCACATTTAAGTTTCCAAATGAAATGAAAGGTGAACATTGACAGTGGTCTAACCAAGTGTCACTTTATGATTCTATATCAGTTTTAAATTTTTGTTTGCAACAATCACATCTGAGCTTTAGAAAGGCATATGGATTTGGCAGGATTGTTTTGACTGTAAGACATAAGCCAGTTCTGTTTATGGAAATTTAAAAAAACACCTTACCCACTGCAGTCTGAGTTCTATTTTATTTAATGTGTCAAAGGGCTAAAAGAAGAATGTCAAGCTTGACATTGAAATGTTTGCTTTTGCCTTTGACATAAATACTGTCTTTCCTGCAAAGATAGAGAGTAATTCATAATCAAACTTCAGGAAACTATCTAATGTGCTAAACTGGGCTTTCATGGAACTTTAATTTCTGAAGCAACTAAATGGAGAAAAGAAAACCTTTCACTGAAATAAAATGTGTAGGAAATAATGTATTTGTTAATGCCTTTATATATCAGGTATTCTGCTACTTGATATTAAGAGCACTACTGAGAGTTATAAAACACTTCTAAAAAGTTTAGATTTAGACATGGCATTTATATTCAAGTTACATGAGATATGTATTTAATTTAATGAAATGTTTGACAATCAGCATTCATCAGTATCTGACAGTAAAATTTGTACTATATGAGACTTTAATGTAGCCTTAGTTCATACAGAATGAATACTGACTGCACTGTAATAGTTAGCTAGGAAAAGAAGATCATAACAGAATAGTGTCAAAAATAGTGATGTTAGAAACGTAAAACACCTTAACTATTGTAATTATGAAAGCTACACTGGCAAAATAAATGCTATAATATACTTGGAAAACATTACTTTGGCAAGTATACTATTTTTTTTCTTAAATTTATAAAAACATGTATTCTTCTGACAACAGTCTGTTAGCTTTTTCTCCTGGAAGAAGCTCTTCTCTCTCCTTGTTTTTATTTGTGAGATATTTATACAAAGCAGTAATTTTTTTCTTTTAGCTTTCATTTAATACTCATTTGTTGCTTAAAAACAGAATAATTTGGTGGATGGTAACAGCATCAGCTAAAAATGCACCTGCCACTGAAAGTTTCATTTCCTTTTCATTTGTGACTGGATAAATTTATCATACACATGCTAGTTCTTGACTTAAACAATAAACAACTGGAAAGAAGGAATCTGACTCTGGAAAAAATATATAGGCATTTTACTGTAATTGACTGTGCTATTGAGATTAGAATTGTTGAAACCAGAATTTAAGCCTTCATTTATTGGAAAAAAGCTAGTGAGATGGAAAGGAACTAAGTAATTACCTCAGCAATTCATCTGTCAAACCTCTCACAATTCTTCAACAAGGGTTTAACTGAACGGAGACTCCAACGCACAGCAAAGAATATGCACAAGTGATGCTCACTTTGGTGGACCTGCATTTAACAGGACTGTGTTTTTTAAACTGTCATTCCATATTTAGTTTTCCCCTGTACCCTGTATTGTCCCCAAGCATCTAATCAAAATAGATTTAGATAGCACATGAATTAGAAGTCTCTCTAAAAGCACTGAGATTATCACTAGCAATCAATGCTGCAGTATAATAACAGCTTGGCAAACTCCTGACCCGCATTTATTTTAAGCAATTCAAAACTATAACTGAGAAGCAAAAATCAAAGGAAACTAGGGTAAAAGATACAGGAACATCTTAAAAATAATTCTTCAAAGTCTAAAATTTAACTAAGGTATTTTTAAAATAGTTAACATTTAATTAGATGGAATCAGAATCCATGCTAATCACAAATTTACCTCTGAACTAGAAAGACTACTTGAGTAGATGTTGAAAAGTCAATTTTGCAAATTAGTAAAAGATTCCTAAAGATTTAGTGAGGAACTTGATCCTTCAGATGAGATGTCAGATGATATCAAAGCATCCAAGCCCCAAACTGTGACCTATAAATCAAATCATTTGAATATTACCATAAAACTATTAAAATTACAGCAAATAAACTGATATACTGTATGCATTTGACTTTTGAACCTATCTTCATCTTGTGAGCTGAAGTGCTATAAAAAAGTATTCTCGGTGGCACAATAATTTATAGTAACATTTACATGTGAAATTACCACACACAAATTCTTTGTTGTTCTGAATTGATGTCAGACAGGTCAGAGCATTTGCTGGCAGCTAGATTAAAACATTAGTGGCTTTGAAACCAAAAGTTTTAAAATGACAGTGACTTAGTGAAGTCTAATACAATGCAATGCAGCAAAGAGACAAGATATAGATTTGGCCAGAACTGAGTTTTGCCAGTCAGCTATTAAAATTTAAGTCACTGTCCCAAGCACTGGACACTCCCTGTGTCTATGTATACAATGCCTCAGCAGTTGGCCATTACTTACTATCAACTAGCCTTTCAAGAATGGAAAATAAAACTGATTTTTAGTATCCATCTGTACAATGACACCTGAAGAATTCAGGGCTCTTTGAAACCTCTCTTTTTGGTTTTCCTTTTATTTATTTTTTTTAATATAAAGCAATAAAAGTGATAGATGTAAGGCTCCCAGCAGATGGTCTGGATCACGTCTATACAGCCTAAGGTCAGAAGAGCATTTATGCTCCAGTACTTTCCAACATTTTTATCTTAACATTTCACAGAGGTCAGACTCTGGGGAAACCAATTTGTCTGTCTTGGAGGTCTCAGGCAGATTGTCTTTTGAAAATCAATCTTATCCTTTACCTCTTTTGCTTATTCCCACACCATGTGCCGTCACACTTCTCTGCACAACCATGCAAGCAAGGAAAGGCCATAACTTGGGTTGTTGGAGCTGGGAAAGATAGACAGAATGACCTACCTGCAGACCAAATTCCCCAAAAAGGGAATTATGGTCAGACTGAAACAAAGTAACAATGTCTGTAGGTTTTCTCCCCTTTCTCTAATTTTTCAGGTGCATACTACAGAGGGCTTTCTCTGTGGTCTCAGGGGGTTATCCTGGCTGTTGGAACAGCAGAGAAATGCTATTACACATTTGTCATTGTGGAGATAAAAGAGTTATGAATACAGAATAGCACACTTGTAGTACTTTGCTACTTTATTTCTGATGGGCAGAGGACAGCTAAAACACTTCTATATAAACATTTAAGTTGTCTATTTAAACAACTTTGCATATTTAATCATAGGCATTGTAAGTCTTAAGGCATGAAATATATGTAAGTTGTTCAGGACAAAGCACTGACCAATCATAAGTGGGAGCCAAAGAAATTACTTTATTGGACTTTGAATGACTCTGTAAGAGTAACTCAAGATAAAATTTTAATTCAGTTCATATTTTTAACAGATATTTGTTAATATTGTTTTAAACACAAAACAGTTGTATTATAGATGTAAAGAGTATTTGTTACTTTTATGATAGAGAAGGTTATAAAATCTTCATCAAGACTCAAAGATTTATTCTATTATGGCAATCCAGTTTTGTCTGCCCTGAAACTACATTAGTAAAGCTGGTATATGACTGTTAAGAATTTCTACATCTAATAACCAGTATAAATACATAATCTTCTTTTCCAGACTTGAATTCATGATTTCTTTAAATATAATATTCATTTTTGCAGTTCCACGTAACATATCAGGAGCCTACTCATATTTTGGTGGTAAAAACAAGCTATTTCTGTGCATGGTAAATGTGTAAAAAGATACGTTTCTCTGTTCATTGCAGGAAATCACTGACCTGTTGTGTTAATGGCCTCTGTAAGATAAATCAAATCCTTCCACTCTTACCAGTTTCAAACAAAAAGTAAGATGTGTTATGCTGAGGTAATTCCTGAAATATGCAGTGTTTACTAAGTGATCTGGAGTCAGACCCGTGTACACAAGAGACAGACCTTTCTTCAGCTGTAGGAATATGTAGCTCAGCCTCTCATGCTCCAGAACACACATTTCTCAAGGAGGCTTCTCCACAACATCTCTCTGGTCTGTCTGTGCCTGTCTTCACAACTCTTAGTTCAGATTGACAACACAGCAACTCCTCTGCACTGCCTTCACTAGTTGTTTTATTTGTGTATGGGATGTAAGGGCACACAGGTTTCTACGCTGTAATCATCTCCTACGTTCGCAATACTTTATTGATTTCAACAGTTTCTCCTTTGGAATAAAGGATTTTTTTTCCAATAGCCTTATTCTTACTGGTTCTAGTGAACTCCTGTCTGAGAGCTCATCACAAATTCCCTGAGGAAGCTCCTCTGTAGGAGTAGATATTTCTTTCTTTTCTGTTGACTAGTGAGATTTTTCTAGTATTTTCACCCCAATATGGCTAAGATCTGACCAAGACATCATAACAAGCAAAAATTTAAAAGCATTATTCTCAATGTACCTGGTTCAGAAAAGCTCTGGAAATAGGAAAGCCAAACAAATTCCTAACAGTAATTTTCTATCTAGGAAAACACAGGAGGATTCTGCTATACTCAAAGATGGACAAACCTTCTTTCAGGCCTTTTGGAGGGGGGAAAAAAAGTCATTGAGACAAGCATTTACATACTCTATATAAAAAGTACTTCTATCAAGAGGATTTTCTTTGAAAGTGGAAAAGATTAATCCTCAAGGAAACTTTAATTCTATTCCAAAGAAAACATTTTATTTAGTTCTTAATTTTGGAAATAATTATAGCAGTGATTAAGGTAATAATTCCATGCAATTTATTTCCAAGTAAAATTATGATGTTTACTAGGCAAGCTAATTTTTCTTTTGAGACAAAATTGGGTTTGAGTATTTCTTCCTACAGAACAGCAACTTAATTTAAGTTGGTTGTAATAGAAGACCTGGGCACATGGACCTTCCAGCTTGTAAAGGGCTGCAGATATAAATATATTCTGTGAAGAATACAACAAATCCTGATGCTGTTGAGTTCAGGATCCCAACTCACACATACTCTGGCATTCACAGATAAGATATTTCCTACCCACATGGCTCACTACATGAGTTATTTTCCAAGAATTCAAAGTATGAATACAGTGGAAGGACAAGGCCTTCGGATCTTCTGCCCAGCTATTATGAATATTATTGTAATAAGAAACTTATAGGATTCTACAGGAACCATACAATCAAAATATTGCTTCAAATACAGCTGTTCTCCTCAAAATAATTTTATTCTGGTTCAGCTGACTACCAGCAGAGGTTATGAGGTTCTACTTTTCCTTCAAGGATTTTATTAGGTACTTCATTGCTTTACCTGACACTCCCTATCTGTGGCTGGAAGAGGCTCTATCGTCAGCATCACTTCATGGAACACCTTGTGGGGAACACAGCTCCCTCACTTGTCTTGCCACTTTTCCTCAGGTGAAGGAAAAAGCCTTTTGTCTCTATGAAACTCATTTGTACACTCAAAAAACCTGAGTGGCTTTCTATTTTAAAAAATGTTTACCCCTCTCATATAAGAAATTATTTGTGTTTCTTTCAGAGTTGTGGAGGCCAAGAAAGAAATTTGAGGAAATGTGAATTGAGATAAATTACTCTTTTTGCTCCAAAGACCTAGAGTAAGCAGCATGTAATTCAAATTGATCGACGTACTGAAGTTGAAGTTTAACCATGGTGTAATTAAGAGCAAAACTTGGATCATCACGTCTAAGAAAGCTCCATTTGCTTACCTGAAGTATCTGCACAAAAACTGACATCAGTTCTCTGCAGCAAACTCAAATGTGATGAATTGATTATTATACCTTTGCCCATTTCATTGTTTTCTTTTCTCGGGTTTGGTTTTCTCCATATTATGGGTTATTCCTTGAACATATCTGTAAGAAAAATGACATGGACGCCTTTATATATCAAATAGGTGCCATATACTTAATTTCTCTTATTCAGGGAAACACAGGCAGTAATTTATACAATGTTACATTTAATTAATAGAAACTAGTGAGACTTAGAGCACATGTATAACATATACATTTACAAAAGTAATTTGTATTTAAAAATAAGTACTACTGAGAGTTACTGCTGAAGAACAATTAGTCAGCCACAGATGATTACTCTATAATTACTTGTTACTCTTTACCCCTAGCTGCGCCACATAAACATATTTAGAAGTAAAATAATTTTTTTTTTTTTTTTTTTGAGGTTAAAACCCTCATCATGTTACTTCCTTTGAAATTCAGCTCTTTTCCAACGAGCTTTGATTTTCAGACAGTTTAAGAATCTTTTATTTGCAGACCCCAGGGATTTTAATAGAGAAAATCTTTGGAGACATACTAGGTGAGGAAAGCATCTGCAGGAGAGGACAGACACAGCCTGGTGTGGTAGCACTGTGTCTCCACCACCTCCTTCTGCATGGCCATGGTGTGGGAGTGATTGCTGCGGAGGCAGGAGTGGGCTGCAGCTGGGGATGCTGGGAGGAGGGATGGGTTTCAGCTGTGGGGGCAACACCCAAGTCACAGAAATATGGCACTGGGTGCTTCTCTCAGCCACTTTTTACTTTCAAGGAGACTTTGCAAGTTTCCTTTAAGAGTGCAGTGCAATTATTTATTGGCTGATACAAATGATTAATGAGTTACAGAACTAGGTGTTAACATTCTCACAACCTTAATGAGACACTCAATGTATCTTCACTGGCCTGGCAGTCATCAGTCATGTCAGAGAGGACTGGTTGCCATTGTTCCTTCAAGTGGGCTGCTCATCAGGGTTGCTGAGTTTTCAACTAATTTTATACTCTATTCCTGGATTTTTTATATACTTCAAGGAAGTGTTTTCCTCATTTAATCCCTTCCTTCTACCTACTGCAGTTGCAAAACTTTAGCTTCTATGTGTTTCTTTTCTTATCTTGCACAGTTTTAGCATGCACATTCAAGTTTTCCCAGTGAAACCAAGTCAAACTTACAGAGCTATGCTGCACCAACCTAGCCCTGGCAACACACACAACTGAGTGTCTCCACTGTACAATTATCCTACATTTTTCCAGGTTGAAACCTACCACTTGCCCCTGAATTTTGACTTGTTAATGTTCCTACGGGGCTAGTAGAGACATTTTTTCTCATCCTATATTCAAATCATGCTTACTCAAAAGCATTATTTGTGGAGGTTGAGGAATGGGAGGAGGGTGTGTTGAAAAGGTCACAGCTGGCAAGATTTCTCCTTATTTTGCATACAGCTTGTGAACTCTGTATCCCAGGCCCCAGGTAATGGATCTGATCCCCTGGGAATGACTGGTTTCATCATATTCTGAAGTAGGCCAGGAAGAATAATTGGTTGATCAAGTGACCTGGCCAGCTTTGTCCTGCTTTGCCATGGGGAGAGCTGCTTCTATCCAAAGTGTTGAGGTTTTTGGTTTTTCCTGACTGAAGGGGGTACTGCCTCCCACACATTTCTTCAGGAGTGACCTGGGGCAGTCATTCCCTGCAAGGGAACCCAGACATTCTCTCAGAGAAAGGAGAAAGCATCTTGACCAAAAAGTGGTGCAGAATAAAAGGGAGTAAAGAAAAAGGAGAAGCTGGTCTTCTGTGTCCCATCACTTGTACGCTCAACCATGCAATTTTATAAATTACTCCATCTCAGAACTACTAGGCCAACCCTGCCCTGTTAACAAAAAGTTAATTTTCCTTAAAATGTTTCACTTAGGGTTATACTTATTCCATAACTACTGCAAGAAAATTCATCACTTAAGTTATTTTAAAGGGAATTTGAAAAGGGAATTAATTGGTACATAGATGTGAAAGGGATCAGAAATCAAAAGCTAGTACATATTTTGTCAATTTTATATCAATAATTTGCTTTCTTTCATACACAGTAGGGGTGTGTTTTGTTTTTGATATAATCTCAGCTTTCTTTTTCAGGCTGGCAAATTTTAGATGACATAAAGGAAGAGTATGAAGTATTTTATAGGTCTCTATGGTACCTATTTCACTCTTTATTCACTAAGAAAAAACAATATTGAGAACTGAGTTTTTCCTCTAGTTTTTAACACTGACTGTTTCAAAGAAACACCAATTCACTTCCCAAAATCCCATATAGAACCTTTTATTTTGAGGGACCTGCAGAAATTGGACTTGTAAGTAATCTGTTTTCAATTAATGTTTAAGTTCTTTCAGTTTTTCATTATGTACAAATGGATGGAGAAAAAGAAAAAAAAAATTCTGTCAGGTTCAGTGTTTAAAACATATATTTTCTAATAAATTTTGCATAGGTTTTTAAGGGAATTTAGTCTTTATCACAACATATTTTTCCAATGAATTCTGCTAGGGTAGCTTCTTCAATATAAAGTGGGAAAAAAAATCAGTTATTGTCTTCAAAAACTATTCCTGAATATGTATCTTCCTATAAAACAGAAATTGGGTTAAATTAATCCATCTTAAATAAATTTTATTATAATTCAGAATCTGTCATTGTGGCTTATGGCTGCCAATTTGAGCTCTCATGCTGTTCCCTTAAGTCATATAACTCTCTTTTCCTGTTTTCTACCTTATTTATCTTGCGTTAAGAAGGCAAGACTATCTCAGGCTGATATCAAAAACAATTAAAACTTAAAAGATCTGACTGTAGAGAGTGCATCTTACCTTCAAGATAAAACCTATTTTCACCCTTCAGGAGAATAAAGATTGAAGAGAACAGGTGCTTTAGGAAAACACAGGATCTAAAAAACAAAGTAGGTCTGGTAAACTTTAAACAGTTTTTTTAAACAGACAGCAGCTCACAGAGACTTGTGCAAGCTGGTGACTGATAACAAGAGAGTGATCAGTAGAAACACAGCTCACACTGCATCAGCTGCTCACAGCTTTACACAGATTGCTGAAATGTGCTGCTATTACATCCATATGACTAGTGGCATGCATGCTAGCTAGCCCAAAATTACATCATGTGTATTTCTGTGAGTTGAAGTCATAATGGTAAAAATATATCAGATAAAAGAAGCCTGCAGATTTTTGTAGGAAAAGGCCCTTTCTAACTGAGATAAAAAATAGATGTTTTCAAAGTTTGTCTATTCCAAAATCCCCAATGCCAGTTGGAGATGTTGCTTAGGGGAAGCATTGGAAGATGGCTGACACTGATAATGGTGCTTTCCTAGAATATTTTCTCAGATTCAACAAGCTTTGGTTTGGGGACTTTGTGAAGAAATAAGCAAACTGATGGAACAGTTTTAGGACAGGAATTGGAAAAGGAAATGAGAGAGACTGTATGGATACATGAAGAAAATCCTGTGCTTTTGTGAAAAGGACAGCTGTCTGAAGAAGGTTGAAGCAAGAAGAATGACATGTTGTGAGGGCAAGTTTGACCCTTTGCTGTTCCTAAGCAAGGACCCAGTTATGCAATTACAGTGCATTCAGGCCAACCTTTTGAGTTGGTGTGGCAAAGTTTTTGTATCAGGGGACAGCTGCAGGGGTAGCTTCTGTGAGAACATATTTAAGAACGGGTAATGGTAAAAATGGTAAACTTCTGGAGTAGCTGCAGGAGAAACAGCCCTACAGAAACTCAGGGCAGTGAAGAAGGAATAAGGGAGGTGCTCCAGCACAGGAACACGTTTCACTGCAGCCTGTGCAGAAGACCTTGTTGGTTGTCTCTCTGCATCCGACAGAGGATCCCAGTGGAGCAGGGACCCACACTGCAGGCACTGGAGAACTGCATGCTGGAGCAGGTGGACATGCCCTGCAGGAAGCTGCAGCCTGTGGACAGGAGCCAGAACATTGCTCTGGTGGGAGCTGCAGTTCATGGGTGACCCACAGGAAGTTGCAATATACTAAATAATGTTCCTCAAGTTGAGACATTTTTGCTCCTGATGACAATTGGTGAGTGATCTCCCTGTCTTTATCTGACACATGAGCTATTTTTTTGGTCTCATTTTCTCCCCCATCTTGCTGAGGAGGAGGAGGAGTAGGGAGAGTGTGGATGTCTGGCAGCTGGCTATGGTTAACACAGCACAATGATTCACCTTCCAAACTAGATATTCTTCACCACAGAAGCAATGTTTTGGGACCAAAGATTAGACAAACTTCATGACATTAGAGGTCTTACTGAAAGGGCTCAAACACTGCTTGTCACAGAAGTGATGAATAGGGCACTTTCCATGTGCACCCTGCAGGTGACATTGCAAAGGGGTCAGTTGCTGAATGCACGGTACATCAGATTTTACCAGAGATGAACTTCAGCCTCCATAGACAACTTCTGAGAGTCTACCAACAAATAAGAAATGGTTTGATACAAGATTATGTCACAGGGAACAGGCAACCTCTTACCATCTGCTAACACCTTTGGTGTTCTTCTGCCAGAAAATTTTCTTTTCAGTTGCTGTGTCCCCTTGAGTACTTTTAGTTCCATATCTGCAAGGAACACCTTATTTCAACTTAAAACACCTATTTTCAGAGGCATCTGAGGGCTTAGGAAAGTGCTATCAGCTCTGCCTCTTGACATTGTTACACAGTGCATGAAAACAAACCAAAGTGTTACTATTCAAAGGTTAGGTACCTTCTCCTTAGAACATGGAATATAAGAGTTCCAAATGTCCTAAGTCACCATTTTATTTTCCTTTTCTGGTCTAAGGAATCCTGAATCCGTTTTGCTGGACAGCAAGAAGAGTGGAAATTATCTTCTTCCTCAACAAAACACACAAAAAGCTGGCAGCTGATACACACTCCAGAGCACTGGGAGTCAAATATCTTTGGTAAGGGTGGAAGTAGCACAAGGCTTGTCTGATGGGAGCTGCTGCTGCTGTTCTCAGCAAAGACAGGATTCCCCCAAGTCTAAACATGGGATAAAAAAATTCGCTGCTGCTCTAATTCTCGAGTTGGTAAAGCTCTGATGGGAACTGCACATCCATAGGGACGCAGACAAAACCCCTAACTTTAGAGACAAGGGCCAGCCTGGCACTGTATTGCTGTATGCTGTAGAAGCTAAGCTGAAGCCTCTTCTCAGTCCTGGCTTGGATTGGTAGCAGATAAGCACTCACCAGGAGCTGCAGTAGTATCCAGAATCACAAGACAGTAGCACCTCAGGACCTCCACAATCATACAATGGTACCACACACCATTGCTCCTTGAAATGAAATAATAACTACTCTAGAAAAAACTGTTACACAAATAATTGCTAGGTAAGCAAATTCATTAGATGAATTCAGAGAAGTCTGAATTTTTTTGGAAAATTTTGGACAATACATTGATTTTTTTATCTTGAAACTATGTCTGCACTGCTGATATCCTATAGTTACCACACAGGCAAGCATAATATATATGTTCCCATATGATTAGCTCTTCAAATGTTTGTTCTCAATTTTTGTATTGATAATATAGTATTAAATATATGATTACATGCATTGTGGAAATCCCCTCTCACATTCTGCTGCTCACGTAATATATTTTGCAATTTCTGAAGTCACATAGAACGCATTATAGCCTAAAACAATACAAATAAAGTTGACAGTATTTTCATTAAACTTCAGAGCTTTCTATCTTACTAAAACCAAATATTTTCTGTACCTTATTTTTTTACCAGACGAATAAACAACTAACTTTCATGCAGATCACCATTATACCACATTTCTTAGGACAGATCTATTTGCAAGCATAATTAATGTCAGTTGCTGAATTCCAAATGATACTTGATATGGCAGATTTGCACTTGTAAATGCAGTCACTATATCTGCGTAATAAAACTCAACAGAAGTGAAGATGATAGTTGAGTTGGTTGGAATGAAATTTCCTACCCACAGGAATGTTGTCAATACATGTTTGCAGTATTTGATCCATGGCAGCCTAAACTATTCATGTGATCTTTCAAACTGTTGTTCTGAAAAATGTAACACCAAAAAAGGAAACTTAATAGTTACCACATTACCTTGCAGTTCTAAGTTGACCCATATTTCACACATGATTTGTGTTAATTTTTAGCATTTAAGTGGAGGGAAAATCCTATGTGGAGTAAAGAAAACTGATTTTTGGGAAAACTCACAATAAGTCCACTCCTCCTCTCTTTTGAGGGAGGTCCTGAACTGCCAGGGCTACAACCTAGGAATCAGCTGCTAATTTTCCATCATTTTTTAATATACTTGCAGTATAACTTAGTCTGCTACTAATTTTTTAATTATCTGTCAAATTATGAAAGTATATGCGAGCTGCCAAATGCTATTCTCCAAAATCCTTATTGACCTATTAATAGTTGGCCCCTTCTCTTCAATTGAGAGGCATCTGGGTGATGAGAGAGAGAGATTTTGCAAAGCCCCTACACACAGTTAGGACTGTGGCATGGTGGCTGGAATTTTAATGCAGATACAGCATCATTCAGCTGGTTGCCATTCCTTAGTGAGTGCTGTAAAAAACTCAGACTGAAAAAGGATACGAAGGAAAGCGAATTTTCCTGTGATGTCTTTTTCACAAAATTATTTCTTTTAATGCTTATATTTGTTGTCACTGGAAGCCTTCGAATCCTATGATGGTCAAAACCCTGTGAGATCAGGTATTTGAGCTCTGAAGTCAACCTTGTATTTCCTCCAGAGGTGATTGCATTAGTGATGTCATGATTTAAAACATTTGAGACTGCTTCAACTAATTAAATGTATCTTTGGTGGATGCTCTGAGATAAACATGGAGACTGACCCAAAGCAGCAGATCTCACACATGCACTTCTACAGATATCTCTTTGTTCCCTAGAATCCAGACAGGAAGAGAAAACATTATGTCATTTATTAAATTAAAAGGATAATATATTTTTCCTAAATGTCAGATATACTTCAGGAAACAATCCTCTCATAGAGTCTATGCTTTTTGGGGAGATCTTTATTCATTTGACCTCTTGCTAATCTAATTTCATTAGGTCTTCTTAATCTAATCTTGTTGATTGATATTAGAGCTGATTTAAGAAGTTTAAAAGTGAGAGTAAATATAAGAAATTTAAAACCAAATTAAAATCAATTGCATCACATTTCTTGATGTTAATTTAGAAACAATTCTTTGATTGTATTGAATTTTATTGATCTGGAATTACCCTTTGTATCATAACAGAAAATGACCAGCACAAGCATTTGATAAAACTGTCAATCAGAGCAAAAGTTTTCACGTGGTAAAAAGAATGTCATTTATTGTTGCTTGTGGTTACTACTGAGATGAAATTTCTAATTTCAGGTAAGCTGAAACTAACCACTGTGGAGGGACTCTATTTTGCCAGCAGAAACAAATCACCATTCAGATTTCTAGACGGGAAAATGGAATTTGGCCAGTATTGGTTAAAATGCAATTACAGTGCCACAGGAGAGGAAGAAGAGAAGGTGGATCCATCTTGCAGAGTATATTGCTCTTTCCACCCTTTTGAACCCCAAATTTCCACCCATTTACATTTCCTATTTTCTCTGTCTCCAACTGAAAAGGATTGAGCTGCTGGATGATTTAAGCAGCTGGTGCCTTTTCATACCTGTTGACAGCTCCTCAGTGACACTGAGAAGTAAGCAGCAACACTGAAAGCCCAAGAGCTTGCCTTGACTTGAAATGCAGATGACTTTATCTTCTTTATCTGAAATCAGTTTCTGAAAGCATCCTGAAAGACTTAATAATGAGGTCATTAGTTCATTAATGACCACTCTAAATTTTTTTTTAAAATCCAGTTTAAATCAAATTATTTTTACAATTGTTCCTTTCTTAAGCAAGAAAGCTAACAAAAAAAAAAAAAAAACCCAAAAATTGAAATAGACCCTGGTGTTATATTTCTGATCATGTCTAATTTTAAAATATTTTTTCCTAGCTGTCTTTATTGACATGTCATGCTACCAGTTTTTTGCTCTTACAAATGTCACTGCAGAAAATGAATTGTCAGCTTGTCACAGTGAATCAGAAAGTTCATTCCTGTGTCCCTCACCTTGGACAAAGCATCATGATAGCAACATGCATATTTTGAGTATTTTGCAGCCCTTTTTCGAAGGGGAAAATCCTACCACCATGAACCCAAGGTGAAGGTCTACATCGTCTACAAGAATTTACTCTCCACACGCTTTTTCTTTTTTTTTTTTTTTCTTTGTTTGAGGTGGGTGATGGGGTGTTTCTTCAACGCGTTTATTTAGCTTCTCTTCATTCTCAGAAATATCCCTCTTCACCTAATGCCCATCCCCTTCCCACGCCTTTTCCCGTCTCAGGAGCCGCATCCGCTCCCGCTGGATGGCACCGGCGGCAGTGGCTCCGGAGGCGCTCAGACTGCTGCCGTGCCCAGCTGCCGCCTCCCCGGCTGCGGCCCCGCCTGTCCCGCCTGGCTCCCGGGGCACCGCGGGGACACCGGCCTGCCCGCAGCCGGTGACACACAGGCCCCGAGATCAAAGGTTAAATGGCTTTTTGCTGCCATCTCTTGATAAGCCAGAGGAAAAGGCAGCAGAAGCTGATTGCGTGCCCGGGCAGCATCCCCCGGGCTGGGGCAGCGTTTGGCGCTGACTGATGAGGATGGATTTACCTCTGGGTGGAGAGAGCCCTAGGGATTGGCACGAGTGGTGATGGATGAGCATCAGGGCTGCGCGGGGAGAGGTTCATTATAAATACACTTCATCCTCACTGCCCTGACTCAGGGCTGCAGGAGGCTGGGAGAGAAATGTGGTTTCTGCCTTTGAAGGAATGAGTAATCTCCTCATGGTACAGTACAGGTGTTTTGAGAGTTGAGAGCTCTCAACTGTAAAAACAGTATTGAAATGTAGGCCCTGTCACTGGTAGGTGTGGACCTGCTATGGCTGCAGAGCTCATAAGAACCTCTGTCCCTGTCCAGCTTCAGTGATGGGGACATTCTGTGGCTAGAGTATTCAGCTGGCTCCCCAATATTTCACATGTCCCACAGTTCTCATTTTGTTGGCTAGCTAAATCTGTGCTGACACAATTGGATCATCCACCACTGCAAATCAAGCAAATCATAGGTCAGTAATGAATTCTAATGAAATCTAAGTAAGCACACTTTTCTTTTTGAAATTTTTGGAGAGAAAGAATAGAAATGAAGATTTTAAAAAAATGGAGTTAATTCTCAGTTAAATTCTCAGTCTTTCAGGTAGGCTGTGTTGCAAACTTTGGCCCACAAATACTCTTTATATGAGCTCCAAGACTGCCATCATTTCTGCTTAGGCAATATTAAGACTGTGCTTTCCTACGATATGGTAAAAATGAAAGCAGAATAAATTCAAATCAGCAGAGAATCTACTGAGTATTTCCTTTAAACAGCTGTTGCATAAAATACAGCCGTGGTCCCTGACTAGCACCCAGAATCCCTACAGAAAGCTCAGAGTCCTGAGAGAACAAGTCACATTCCTCCTTGTCTCCTCTGCCTCCAAGTTAAGAGACTGCCTGATGCTTTGGTACTCTCCTGGGTGAAGTGGGATTGAGGAGGAAACTAAATGAATCCTCATTAGCTGGTGGGTTCTGAAATGTGTTAGTCACACAAGTACTCCATAAAATAATTTTTTTATGGTGAGACCTTGAGTGAATTACACCTCCATCATTAGGTGGCAGCTGAGCAAAGTGGGATTTCAGAAAGAAGTTTTTGTCTCAGATAGCTTCGTCTTATCCAAGATGAAGAGTTACAGGGGTTTTATTGTACTGGACCCTGACAGAAAAGAGTCGAGTGGCAGGGAGAGATTAGACATAAATTTCCAAAACAACAAATGGATTAAGGTTGTGATAAACTTAAAACAGTAAACAAACAATAGAGGATTTTTTTCTTTTTACTTAAATTTTTTGTCCTTTACTTTTCTCTGGAATTAATTTCTCATTATTGAAGATAACTTGGAAAGTTTAAATTTAAATATTTTTATTGATTCCATCAATGGAATAAAAAATAGATTATACCAACAAGAATCAATTCCCCGATAATCTTTAAGATGTGAAATTTATCTAAATCTTCATTTAGATAGACTAGCATTCCTACAAAACATTTCCATTATCCAGAAAATGGAGGATGAATGTAACACTATGCTTTAAACCCATTAGTAAGGGAAACATAGTCACAGTTAGAAAAATAAGAACTGAAACACTAAAATACTTGTTATCTCTTTGGTGGTGGCCTAGGTATATTCCTGACTGTTAATTGAACAACTTTTACAATTAAACATGGAATTTTTGGAATTATGCTAAGCATAATGAATGTCTGTGAGGATCTCTTTTTTAACAGAAGTCTGCACCCTAAAAATAATGTTTATTTTGATGGATAGGAGAAAGTTCCAGTCCCTTCTTTCAAAAAATGGCTAATCCCAATACAGTGAAGGGCAGTGCACACTCACTAAAAATAGGAGAGGACTGAAAGAGCCAAGAGGTCCCTCTCTTTTCCAGTAGTCACATATTGTATATGAAGTAAGTCAGTTTTAATAATGTTAGAAAATTATCTCTCTTTCCCAATTTTAAATGTCATGTCCATAATATTTCAAAGTTATGGCCTCAACCGTACTGAGTAAATTGTCCTAGACCGCCTAGTAACACCCCTGGTTGCACAGGAAGTTACACCAAGGGCTCTCTAGTATGAATTGCAGGACACTTGGAGAAAAGAACCCTTTCAAAGAGGAACATGTTTCCTGTATATACATTTGAAGGCATATTCCAATGCCCTGCTATATCCTCTAGGAAATTCTAATTGTGTTTAGCTGTCATCTTAAGTTCTTATGTGATTTAATGATATGGGATAAGAAGATTATTCTGATAGGATATTAAGGGGAAATATAAAATTGATTTAATCCCATGTTTCTGCATCAGCATCCTCGAATGACCTGTGCTGCTGAGCTACTTTAATTCCTAATGAGAACTAAGCTTTCTGTCATCATGGTTCCTGTAAAACTTCCAACTGGAAACACCAATTCAAGAACTGTATTTCAACTTAATTGAGGCCTGAGACAGACAGGCAGATAAATGCCCAAATACAAAAGCTTCCATAAAAAAACACCAAAACAACACCTAAAATCATGCTAAGAGATTCAAGACAAAAATGAGTTTTGATAGTGATCTGTCCAACCTCATGACCCACAAGTAATTGTAACTGAAGTAATCATATTGATGATCAGACAGTACAAGCTTCCTAAGGTATGAATTATGTTGTCTCCATGTGGTGGCATACACTGCAAAATGATGCTACATTACTATTTAGCTGCCCTCCATTTTCTTCAACAGCCATCTAGAAAATGAGTCCTGTTGAATCTTGGGAAGTTATGCACAACTAAAAAGAAGTCTAACTATGGAAGAACAAACTAGAACTCTTCCCTCCTGCTCCTAATTGTCTAGATGACCTCAGCCAAATTACTTTATAAAAGGCCAAAGTAATTTGTGTGTCTATAACAAACACTCTCATTTTCTTTACTTTTGGTCACGTCATGCTATTGATAACTCAAGATAATTTCATGGGCTTGTATGTAATATATGCTTACTGGATATGATTAAAGCAAAGGCCAGTGCTCTCATTCTGATATAAGTTTGTCCTCCCCATGCATAATTACAAAGAACAGTTTTGATTTAGGATAGACCTAGAAAGAGGTTAAAATTTCCTTCAGAAATCTACTCTCCTACAAATCTACGGGTTACTTCTCCAGCACTTGAAGAGACAGCTAGCTGTGTATATGAAAATACCTTATCAGGGCCCATTAATTAAGATCAATATGTGAAGTGGTAGTAGGTTTAGGTGTAAATTTGTTCATACTGTTAGCCATTATTAACTTTTACATGCTAGATTATTTCAATGTTGCAATCACATTGCTTGACAGCATGCTGCAATTGCAAAAGGGACATAAATCTTTGTCGTGAGCCCTGTAAAAGGGTGGATGAGAGAGGGGAAAGATGCATTTTTATTCCAGGGTGCATCCAGCACAGACGGGGTTTTCTGCAGCAGTTAATGCCAAGGCAGATGGAGCTATTTTGAGGACTTTTACATTGCTATACTGATATTCTCATATTTAAAGATGTGTTAGAGAATGCTAATATAGCCATTACTTTGCTATTATAAAGGAGTTTAAAAGATAAGCTATTTTTAAAGAGGTTTTTCTCTGTTGAATCCGTTCATTTGCCATCTATCAGACAGTATGATCAGAGTGGGAACTAGAAAACCTCTTCTGAATGTGATTGTCCATCAGGAGCTTATGAAACTCACAGGCTGACCTTTCCTGTACACAAAATGCATAAAAATAATAACTATGTACCCTTGAAAACTTTAACTCTGTGGATTCAAACTTTTCAATATATAGAACAAAATTCAGTATCTCATGAAATTTTAAATCTTTGGGACTAAAATACACTAAAAAATAATCTAACATTTTACTGGTACATGTTTTGGAAGAAGAGACAATTACATAATTATGAACAATCCATCAACACCTAAAAGACAATATCTAAAAAATTTAGGCCTGGCTGCAATTATTTTACTACCCTAAAAAATCTCAACATGAAGAGTTCACTAATCAGCAGAATTATGAGCAATATAGAGGATCGTGGAATTCTTTAGTCAGAAAGCAATTCTTCCTTTCTACTTTTGTTGATCTCAAGAACTTTTCACCAAATCATTTTTTAGTATATGAATATCAATGTGTCCTACTAAAAATTAATCTGATGTACAAACTACCTTAACCTAAGTATTGCCTATTGAATTTGTATGTTGAACCTCGGTGTTCTAGTGTTTCACTCTTTCATGTCTTTGATATATGTATAATCCCCTTGAAAACTTCTGTTAATTCCACTGAAACTTTTCTACTCCGTCCCAAAACAGATCCTAGCCTAACATAACAGCCAAAGCAAAGAAACCTGCTTATGGATTCACATGCCTAATTCAATAAAAATAGCACGAGGCACGCAACTAAGATTTGATTCATTGCAATGTTTAGCTGGAATCCAAATGTGTTTCCACAGAAAATTCAGAAATTTTAATCCTTTAAATTGAAGAAAAAGTATCAGAAGTTTGTAAATGAATGCCTGCAGATGCAAGGTAACGCACGATTAAGTAATGGAGTGTAGCATATGTCCTACATACTTGGGTACAGTGGGGGGCAGCCATAGTATTAGAGCACCAATCTATGTGTTGCAGACCATATGGCACATTTGTAGACCACTTGGATGCTGCAGCTGGTGCAAAATGAAGCTCCTATTTGCTTAGCAGATCTGGCAGTAAGAGAATACCTTATGCTAGTGTTATTTTTACTATATGTTCCCACAGTACAACTTTACACTTTCCAAAGTGTGCTAAGTTTGCACAGATTGCTGAACCTCTGTATGCTTTTGATGTTTGTTACCTGAAAAGCTCCTTTTTCTTCATTGTAAATCTCTTTTGATTTACCATGAAGTAAATCAGCATTCACTTCAGTAAATACTGGAGTATGGCCTCTAGTTTTCCTTATATTTTACCTCTCTTAATTTTAGGACAATTATGGTGTTAAATCTTTCTTCACCTTCTTGCTATTCACTTTTCATTCTTCATAGCAATTTTTTCAAATTTCTTTTCTATCTTGCCAGATATTTCATTAAAAATACCCACTTCATTTTTCCAGGAAATGCTTCTCCAAGACCTGCCATCTAGAATGCCATTAATTCCTGGAAGATTAGGAAATATTGATGATTTATGTTTCACAGTTACTAAAAGCTAGGTCTGAAAACATGTCACACCTTATTAAACAAATTTCTACATCCTACATCACTCTCTATTACCAAGGAAAAAAAGTCTTCTTTTAGATCTTTTTCCTCTCTCTAGTCTAATTTTTTATTTTGGGTTTTTTTTTTGTCTTATGGGGCTATTTTTTCCTTTTTCACTAGATGATGTGTGTGTGAAAAGGTTCCCCAATATACCACCAAACACAGTACACCAAAACTTCCTAATATGTTCAGGTCAGTAATTTATTTCTTTTATACCTGTCTCCATCACAGTACACCCTGTGATCAATCAATCTTATTATGATACAGTATCACAGCTATACAGGCCTGATTAATTATCCAGTTTTTCAGGGGTATCATTTACTATTAAGGAGAAAGAAAAGTTTCCTCCTCCATCAAATCCCTCTAGAATGCACAAAGCATTTAGTTGTTTCAATTTTAGAGGAAGAGTGATGAGCTGGGGTGATGACAACTGACAGTAGTGATCCATGTTCCTCAAGATACCAAGCTCCTCCTTTAGCTTGTGTAAGTCCACTGAATGTGTCTAACTGTTGACTTGCAGCAAATGAATATATGGTTCATTCTCCACTTCTCTTCCCCTGATTCTGATATATGCCATATAAAACAGGTTTCTTTTTCTGTTTTCAGAAAAATTGGATGACCCTGAACACCTGTCAGAACTGTATCCAACAACAATTTTTCATAGAAAATTAATTTAAGAAAGCTGGCATTTTTTCACCCTGCCTCTATTAGAACCAACCTACATAATCACATAATGATCACAACACTAAAACATATTAAAGACACATTTTATTCTTTCTGAGATGAGGTAGGGAATCTTGGATTTTCCTGGTATCCTTTCTCATACTGAAAACTGCCCCATTAACATTTTGAATGCTGGGAAGAAAACTATCCTTTCACTTGTGGAATACTGTCATACCTCCATAGTGAAACCTATTGAATGTGCATTTATGCAGGCATTCAGTGCTCCTTTTGGATTGGCTTGTAAAATACTGAACTCCATTGGTAACACTCCTCTCAGGACCAAAGCACTCTTGTCAAGATGGAGATGCAAGCCCAGAGTTGACATTTCTGTGCTTTCCTGCTCTCAAATGCTGCAAAACCTGTACAGACATATTTAGTTTTAAACATCTGCTTAAGCCCCTCCTGTTTCTGGAAAGCATCAAAGCTTTTCCTTTAACACTTTGCTGATTCAGATTGCTGGTTAGATGCCAGCTTCTATCTGAGATGTTAGATTAAAACCCTTTCTAGCTGGTTCTTTTGACCTGCAACTGGGAAAAAAAAGTAGTTAATGTAATTAAAAAAAAAAATAAAAAATAGAATAATAATATTTGATAGGAATGTGCTTGCCATGGAGGCCTTTTTTTTTTAAATTTTTTTTTTTTTTTTTTTTTTTTTTTTATGTGTTGGAGTATTCCTGGTAGTAGTTCTGTCATGGAATTATATAATTATATGAAGAGGTCTTTGTTAAGTTAGTTACTGTTCTGTGTGTGCCTTTGCAGGAAGCCGTGAAGGTTTTCAGACGGTTAAAGAAAAAAGAAATCAACATCACATGGTGTTCTATTACATCATTCCACAAGTGCATCACCCATTGTTTCCTTCAACATGTGGCTCTCAACTTCCAAGATAAACATTCCCAGTGATTAGCTCCCCAATCCCACATCTGCCTTATCTCGAGAGAGA
Organism: Cyanistes caeruleus; assembly: GCF_971803275.1. NCBI lineage: Eukaryota > Metazoa > Chordata > Aves > Passeriformes > Paridae > Cyanistes > Cyanistes caeruleus. The sequence continues at coordinate 25,812,124 of NC_141704.1, read as the reverse complement.
CGCAGCTTTGTGAGGGACGACTTTCACCACCTATTTACATTCTTAACATTGTTTTAAGCCTAGGCAGGCCTCCCCGGAATTTCCCCCAAGGCGTTCACGGCTGCTGCCACCTCCAGCCCGAAGGGCTGCAGCAGCGTGCTCGGTGCCGCCCAGCCCCGCCTGAGCCGCAGGCTCCCCCTGCGAGCCGGGGAGAGCAGAGGAGCTGCGGGAGGGCCACGGAGCCAGGGGAGCGAGCCGGAGGGACCCGGGGACGGGAGAGAGCTGCCAGTGCTGGGAGGGAGCCGCCCAGGAAGGGAAGGAGCAGCCGGCTGTGGGAAGGGGCCGCCAGTGGTGGGAAGGAGGGAGCCAGGCGGGGTGGGAAGGCGCAGGAGGGATGGGAAGGCACAGGAGGGATGGGAAGGCGCAGGAGGGATGGGAAGGCACAGCAGGGATGGGAAGGCGCAGGAGGGATGGGAAGGCGCAGGAGGGATGTAAAGGAGGCGAGAGGGATGGGAAGGCACAGCAGGGATGGGAAGGCGCAGGAGGGATGTAAATAAAGGAGGCGGGCGGAGCGGCTCGCAGCAGCAGCAGCCGGAGCTGAGGCTGTGTTGCGGCGCCCTCTGGTGGGGGCGGCGCGCCTGGCACCCCGCGCTCCGGGCAGGGCTGCGGAGTGAGCACCCCCGGAGTGAGCACCCCCGGAGTGAGCATCCCCGGAGTGAGCACCCCCGGAGTGAGCACCCCCAGAGTGAGCACCCCCGGAGTGAGCACCCCCGGAGTGAGCATCCCCGGAGTGAGCACCCCCGGAGTGAGCACCCCCAGAGTGAGCACCCCCGGAGTGAGCACCCCCGGAGTGAGCATCCCCGGAGTGAGCACCCCCGGAGTGAGCACCCCCAGAGTGAGCACCCCCGGAGTGAGCATCCCCGGAGTGAGCACCCCCAGAGTGAGCATCCCCGGAGTGAGCACCCCCGGTGTGAGCACCCCCGGAGTGAGCACCCCCGGAGTGAGCACCCCCGGAGTGAGCATCCCCGGAGTGAGCACCCCCGGAGTGAGCACCTCCGGAGTGAGCACCCCCGGTGTGAGCACCCCCGGAGTGAGCACCTCCGGAGTGAGCACCCCCGGAGTGAGCACCCCCGGTGGGAGCATCCCCGGATCCGCCCCACGGCACCTCCGAGCTCTTCGCCAGCTCCAGATGCGCGTTATTGGAAAGGATCTATTCTTCTCTCTTAGAAATAATCAAGCTCGGCTCTTACAGAAAGCACAATTCGAAAGGAACGGATCACATTCGGATCATTTGTCTCTATGTATGCGGGTGTTACTTAGCTTATGGCTATGTATTGCAAAGCTGCTGTTTTACTTTGTTTGTACTAATGGCAGGCAATATACCATTATTGTGATACTATATTGCTGCAGCTCCAAGGAACAGGGACACTGATAGTATTGACATTAAAGGTGCCAATAACATCACTGTTATATCTGCAACGATGTGCATAAATAAAGATTTATAAGAAATATTATTTATAAAATAAAAAATACCTATTTTTACTCCCTAATCCTTCTCTTAGACTGACATGCTGATATTTAGAGGATATCTCTAATAATGGGAAAAGAACAGAGAGGAAGGAACATAAGGTGTCATCTCTGGTGAAACTTTTCTTTAATAAATGTTGGATCAGATATGGGGTAAAGGAGCATCATGGAGTTCTGAAGGGAAAAGAATGAGCCAGGGAGCAATGACGATGCAGATCTCCCATGGGGAGATTACCAGGGAGAGATTCTGACATACTACTCCTTCTGGAGGAGTTAGTAAAGGGAGAGATCCTCACATTAGCCCCCTTAAAATCCCTTTGGCTCACAGTTAGAGACAGGAGTAATCAAGGTAATGTCAATGAAGCTTCTTCCTCTGACTTCACCATCAGTACAGCTGCTTAACTGCTTTATCTGATTATTGATAGCCTGCAATCACAACTATCACTCCTCTCAAGTTAGAATAAGGAAACATAAACCCAGAGCATGGTACATAATGCAGACCATTTTATTACAAAATAAAGACTAATTCAGACAGTTCTACTTTTGTCAGCACTAGAAGCTTTGTTTCCCGATAGACAAGCTGCTATGTGCATAGAGCATGCATCAAATAGATGTACAAAACAAACCCATGGTAGGTTGTGAACCTTTGCCTTAGAGCAGTATTCATTCGATTGTTGAACATCCACCATTTTTAAGGCCAATTTTGTTTATTGAATGCATTTGAACTGCACTATTTTGCTCTGGCACATTGAATGTGTAGAGCTTGAACAGACAGGAGAGGAGGCTGTGAGGGAGGGAGGAAGAAACTAAAGACAGCAAGGCAGCAAGCTGACCTCCCTGTATGCTTGTTTCTTCTGCTTTCCTGCACTCTACTGACAGCCAGTCCCACATGATGTATGGTGATTGCTGAAACCTGCTACCTGCTGTGTGAGTCTGATACTTTCCAAAGGCTGATTGTAGCTGAGAAATGGATGACCCTTGCTCTCACACATCCACACACAATACGAATAATATTTCTTGGGCAGGAACAAGATGGAGGTTTTTTTCCCCTCTTCTTCTTCACTCCACATGGGAAAGGCACTGCCTATTATTGACTAGCCTCAGTTATGGACTCAGGACTAGTTTTATACAGCATATAGCATTTTGTGGTCTGTCACATCTGTTTTTATGCTCCTTGTTTTTCCCTTGATAGGCTTGCCTGACATGGTAATGCCTGCAAACACTATTAATGAAAGCAGTTCTACTCATAGCAGCATCTCAAGTGGTACTTTCATTGGCTTCACGTTTACCTCCTGTAATATGATTTATTTTGCTGGCAGTTGGAATAGTTCCTGCTGTGAAGCTCATGTGCTCCTTCTCTGGGGCTTATGTTCCCTTTCTGTTATATGCCCTCAACAGATGTGAGAAAGAACAAGGAGACATGTGATGCAAATATCTTACAGAGGGCATGAATTCAACATGTTTCACAGGCTGCTCAGGTAAAATATGAGCTGTCATTAGGTGTTACAAATCATGCTGTGGGGCAAGATATTTAATAACTTATGAAATACAAGCATTTATGAACTGCAAACAGACTAGGACTAATGAATGAGAGTTCAGTTTCAGCAGCATGTGTGATTTAAGAGTTTCCTCCTCACCTTAGAGCTGCTCATTTCTCATTTATTGCAAGAGATCACTATTATTTAGTTGTGCTCTTTGATGGCATGATTGCACCATCTACCAGATCTTTGCATGGCTTTTTCCCAAGAAATAAAAAGAGGCTGTATTTTTGAAGAACATAATTTCCCTGATCACAAACACTGTGCAAGTGGCACAAAGAAAGGGTGTGTATGATAGCCTCTTGGGGTAGAACCAGAAATAATGGCCAGTGAGTGGGAAATTGGTTAAGACATCTCAAGTCAGTTAGTTATGCTGCAAGCAGTATAATAATACTGAAACATATTCTTATACTGTGGTAATACCCAAAACACATTGTGTGTAAGAAAGCATAACCCTGTCAGAGACATGCAAAATCCCAACCAGACCACACAAGCTAAGGAAAACAAAAGATGATGAGAAAAGATATTCTCTTTACAGTTATCAAGACATTGACAATATCTTACGTCTTACAAGATGCAAAATTATTTCAATGCTATCTTAAATATATTTAAAGGACACACTACAGATCGTCTTCTTACCTACCCTCTTTTCTCGAGCACCATTCACAGAAATTCTAAAACAATATTCCACAAGTTGCAAAGATTCACAGTTTTTTCTTTAAAACTAAATGTATCTAAGACTAAGGAATTTTGTAAAATTATCAACACGGGCCTGGGAAATTAAAGAAATTATGTAATTGCTCCATGTTCCACAGTCTCTAATACGATTTGATTACATGGTTGAGTGGAGAAGAAATCTATCAAAATGTTATGCAAGTTTTAAATCTGGCTGTTTTTAATTTCCATTTTGAGGCGAGTCAAATTTGGGGTTTATAAAATGATTAAAATTTCAACAAGAAAGTATATATTTGCATAAAGGAAACTGTATATAAATTAAAAGTTCATAAAATATTACTTGTAATGTTTCCAAACACACAGGGAGCAAACCACAGCTCTCTGATCTTGGCATTAGCCCTGCTGTTTTCGCAAATCATAACTCAAGAGTTATTTTTGCCTTGCTGTGAGAGAAGGAGCCATCTAATTCAGGCCACAGGAGGCCCCCACAGAGCAGGCAAAACAGCAAACTTCCTTAGCCTCCCTGGATTTTATATTAATAGATGTGCAGAATGTCTGCTCTATGGTCTTAGTGTGCCAAGGAGACTCACAGCTGACAAGATGAACAGAGAATTAGCAGTTCTGTCACACAGTAGACACAGAGTCTATACTTTTGATACTGATGAACAACAAAGCTCAGTGAAACAGAGATCGTCACTTTAGATTAGTTATTAGAACACCAAATACAGTACCTTTCACACTTCAAAATAATTTCTATAGTAATAAAAGTCACTGTGACAGTGTAGTGCTGTTGTGGCAAATTTCATCTATTCCCCTCGTTTATAAGCTCCTCTGTAATAACACTTTACCCATCAGAATTCATTGAAATGCATTTCATTATCCCAATCAGCCCCCTGAGTCATAGCTTTATTGTATTGCATTTCCTTTCTACTGTATTTGAACTTTCTTCTAATACTAAAGCTGATTTCAAGCCCATTACAACCAGTTGCAAATTAGCTTTTATTCTGCTCTGACTGCTGGTGTGTTTTAATAAATTCATGCCAAAATTTTTATAACATAATATTAATGCACTTTATATTTTAATTATTTTATCCCCAATTAATGTAGTTTTTTCTGATTTATTTCATGCTTTTTCTTTGTCCTAGGATGGGCTAAGCATCTTGCCCACTCTCATGAGCATGGGTACTTGTACTACTATGCTCCTCCTGATTTTAGGATTAGAAATTAGCATCATGTTCCAATATTTTAAAAGGGAATATTTTAAGGGGAAAGGAATACACCATAATTTATGTGCATGTTTTCTTTGGAACACATTTTTGGAATAACCTGAAAAAATCTCTGCAAGTGTGAGAGATACATAGATATATATCTATATTGATAGATAGGTAGATAGACATATTTTACTTATGTACATACACACACAAGCAGAAAACTTTTGACAGATTTGTTGAAAGAGGAAAGGTCTTGCTCCTTGCTTGGCACCAACTACATGCACTTGAGGAAGATAACTCTATGGTTCTCTAATTCCCCTTCATCATCACTCAGCTCTTCCAGTGAATACCAGCATAGACACACTCACTGAATCTCCACAGCTCAGGATTATGTTTTCTGTGTCAATACACATTTCACAGATTTGAAGTATGCTCATAAGAGAGCTATACCTTTAAATAAAGCAGTGAGTGGCAGAACTGGAGAATATATAGAAACGCTTTAGCAATGCAATTAGAATAACTTAAATTCTACACTTTCCAGTAGTGTTTTTTTCTTCCAGAAAAATTCATTCATCTTATGATACTCTTTGTTGGTGGAAGCAGTGTCTTGGATCAGAAGGCCATGAAATGAACTTCTAGTTTCTTCTGCAAGTGTCTTTTTGATATTAGTGTATGAAGACATATAGATATGATTTCACCAAGTCAGAGACATCCATTAAGAAAGAAGCAAGAGAAGGGAGTGTGCAGCTTCTGTCTTTTGACTGACTGACACTTTCCACTGTGAAATATTTTGGGAAATATTTTCTTTGAGAAGTTCCCACACCTCTAAGCCTGTCAGCAATGATGAGACTTACTTGACAGGATTGTGCTGTTGGATTGAGGAGAACAGTTTTTCTCTCAAAATTCTCAATATGTTTGCTGAGATTAAAGCTGCTGGCATAACTTTTGTTGTGTCTTTGCCTGCATTTTTCAGGTCAGCTTTTGTGGCACGTTAACAGTTATGAAACTGACCTTGCTGCTGAAGTTGCAGCAGCCACACATATAATGAATACACATGGATCTTTTAAGTGGGAACAGTTAGGGCCCACATTTGTTTTACTAGCCTTTTTTTTTTTCATTTTTTGCCTTCTTTTTCCCCTCAAAGTCATTGAAAAGGCTTGAGATTTTTCAACAGCAGGAGGAAAAAACATGTATTGTTTATGGGGCTCTTTCTCCTGGCCAAATGCGTTGTATCTAAGACTCAAGCACGCAAAGGCATAGGAAATGTGCTGAACTTCGACACACTGCTATCGCCCAAAATTTCATTTGTGGGAATCTTAGTTTGCTCTGCTTTACTCAGCAACAAGTTTTTGCCTTTCTGGTCTTAGAACAAGAATTTTAGCTGCAGGTAAACTTTCCTCCAAGTGCATGATGCTAGGAGCACTGCTGCTATGTCCAGCTCCATGGAGGGGACATCCCTGGGCTTACTAGGACTCCACATGTTTCTAGTACAGTTAAGAACTGCTGCTGTGACTTAAGCGTTGAGAAAAACTTGGTTCAGAAAAGCATCTGTGAAGATGAATAATGTATGAATTATTTGCTAGGTGATAGAGTTAAACTAGTATGTCTGCAGTCACAAACATACTATAAACTACAGGAAACTTAGACTAAGACAGGAGGAAAATTAGACTAAGATAGGGAGAGTGGATCTGTAAAGACAGCTCCTGAAGAGAGGAAAGACTGAAGTAAGACAGAAGCTGCAGCAGATATATTCTATCGCAAGAGGAAAAAAAAAAGAGAAAATAGACCTCTAGAGCAGACTGGCTGGAGAGAGACAACAAAACGAAAGGAGAAAAACCCCATGAAAACTGTTTTTTTTTTAAAGTCATTAAATAATTCTTTCCACTTATTTTTTTTACATTTGCATTTCAGACATTTTATACATCAGCATTTTCAGGAAAATTGATATCAGTTATAAGAACTGCTTTTACTACTGCCTTCAAATTCTGAGTTCCACATGTACTTTTCTATTTTTATCCTTTATCTTTCTTGTCCTTCTCCAGATTGCCTTTATGGAATCAAGACTAATCACTAGATTAAGAAAAATAAGTCCTTTTGTCCCTCAGTCCATATCGATTTCTATGCAGTTAAAGACTCAAAAGTGTTTTACACTGGAAATAATTGTAAGATTAATTACAAAGTGTCAAATATTATCCCTATCCACCTACTTGTAATATATCTGCGTTTGAAAGTATGTTGTCCTTCAGAATAGAAGACTCCCTTTTTCCTTAGTATTTGTTTTCCATTTCATTTTCCATTGTAAACCCTCCTAACTCAGGTTGACAGTATCTTTTAAAGTTGACCTTTTCCACTAGATGGCACATGGGGCCACATGAGTGTCAGGAGAGACACAGGTTGCTGAACTGTGTTGTAAGAATGCATGTAATGCTTAAAAAAAAATCAGTATAAGACCAACACGTTTGTTAACTACTGCTAACTGGTATAACTCCATTGGCTCCACTGGGATATGCTGATCTATAATAGGCAAAACTTGATGTGTGCTGCGTATAACATTGTTTTCTAAACTGTTGTATTATGCATCTTGGAAATGGAAAATTTCTATGTTTAATATGAAAACTGTATTATATTATAAGAAACTGTATTATATTGTATCCTAATATCTCATTCTTCATAGGTCCTTAGAGACCACTGGTATGAAGATTTGAGTGTCAGGTGGAATTTACCTGGTTACCATATCAAAATGCTAAAAGGAGCGTGCAGGCACAGTACAAAGAATAAAAATATGCAGAAGATTTCAGTGAAAAGGTATCAAATGGAATGCACCATTAATGCTTCAAAGATCTGATCTCTCTTTAAGATTTGCCAGAATTATTGTCCTTGCTTTTAGTTCCTACAGCCTCTTCAGTGATAATTACTGATGCTTATATTTTATCTAAGAATTTCTGAGTCAGAAATGTATAACCCCTTCTGCTGCCAGAGGACTGCTTGCCCAAAAGCCTTTGGCTGCCCATCTGCTGTTGGAAGAGACAGTTATTCAATCTTCTTTGTCAGGTCAATTTAAAAAAATCTTGGCAGACCTGGAAAATGGAGGTGGAACACTGGAGGTGAAACTTCTGGGTGAATCTCAAGCTTTTTATTTGTCTAGGCTCTACAGAAACAATCCTTTAAAGACCCCCTTGTTGTTCTAATGGCTCAGACTACATTTGGCTCATAGCAAATATAGCAACTTCTGTCTTTCGGTTTCTGTCTCAGGCCACAGTGGAATTGCTGATCGCTGGGAAGCCATCCAGCTTACCAAATGAAGTCCATGAATACATTCCACAGGGCCCATGACACTTGCTCAGGTCTTCCAAATGACATTTTCCTCATATGGAAAGTCTTTAAAAAGATTTACGCTTGGAAGTTTCTATGCAACTGGTGCAATCACATAATCCCTTGTTTCTGTAGTGTGATCTCCAGCCCTTTTTTGTCCCAAAGTGAACTTCAAACTATCTCTAAAAATAGGCTATCAGTTTTGGTTTTTTAGTATCACACTGGCTATTGCACTGTTTATGACTTCTGCAGTTATCAAGTCTCCAGAATAACCGCTATCAAAAATTGGCATGAACCAAACCAGTCTGGTGCTTTCTTTCTTTTTTCTCTGGCTGCTTGCCCAGGCTAGCTCTAAGGAAGGCCTAGAGTAAGTAAATGTGACTTTTATCTAAGCTACAAATCAGAGCTACAAATCAGAGGAGGTGACAATTCCCATGGTAAGAATTTTCCATGAGAAATATTCAGCTATTTCATCCCCAAAAGTAAATACCTGACAGAAGTGGTCAATAAGCTATTTGATTTCAAATACTATGCAGAAACAAAGATAGATGGTACAGAGACAGTGATCATGCCAGCCATTCCCACATAAAAAGCCAGAGCTGTTTTAGGTGAATTTGATCTTTTAAGTGGTGTCTAAAATACATCTGGTGAACAGATCACTGCAATTGACTACCTTTGTGAGATGAAGTTCTATCCTATATATATGAATCAGCCCAACAATATCAATTTGCCCTATAATATGAAACACGTGAACATGGTCATCTCCTGAAGACTATACACACAGAATCTCTCTAGTACTCTTTGCTATGCCACCAGTGCCTGCTGTAACTCATCTGACCCTCAGTTTTATGTCCCTAAAGTTGGCCACACCAACCATATCTTAGCTTTTCTTGCCCAAAGACTCCAGATGGGCATCCAGGACTGAACAGGAGGGGATGAAGAACATCAGCATCTGCAATGCTCTTATTTACCATGAAGAAAAGGTGAGCTTGGAAGTTCCCTAAACTTGAGTGAAAATATCTACTGGGTAGAAGAGGTAAAACACCCTGAACTGTACATGTCTATGAGCCACCATCCATTTTTGTATTCAGAAATGTGTTATATTGGTCTACTTGTTTAAAAAAATTTGAGCTATGAGGTATTTTATATGTTAAAGCTGTGAAATATATGAAAGATAAAAAAAACACTGATAGAAATGAAATCATTGGAATTCTTTGGTAACTGAAGGACTCAAGAGAAAAATGTTATCATTATTTAAACTTTGATCCAAGCTAGAAAGCAGTAGAAATCTTGGAGACCTCAGAAAGGTCAAAGAACAGATTATTACAACTTCTCTTGTCTGACTGGTGGCCACCTGTCCAGAGAGCAGTCTATCTTACTGGTGGTAAGCATGTTAGTGCTTAAACTAGCAGCATGTGAATCCTATCTAGCTACACTTCCTCCAGGTATTAGCCAGGAAGGAAAATTGAAAACTACTCTAGAATTTTTTGTCATGCACACTTTACACTTCCAACTCAGCTAACCCTTCAGTCCATGCTGTTACTGGGTGTTATGGACACAGCTTGAGCCTTCTCTGTTCAGAAGGTGTCTGTCTGAAAAGGCAGCCTAGAGGAGATTGTTTGAAAAGAGACTAGGAGTAATCAAACCCAGAGGCTCTGTGTTTTCTAGCACACATCATGGTAGGAGCACCTCAAATATCCCTTCCATAGCTCTGGGTGTTAACTCCTGCTCCACTGGCATAGTCAGAGCCAGTTGGCTGAGAGAGAAACATACCTCTTCATCATTGCTAACATGGATCTGCAAGAGCTAGTCTGGTAACATGGCTCCATGTAGTTATCACCAGTTCACAATGTTCCTCTATTTTTCCTGCAGGCCAAACATGTTGAGAAGGAGACAATAGCAAAAATTCACCCTAAAGGACTGTTATGACCTCCTTGAACTGCACGAGCCATGGTGTACCACTGTGTTTTCTGTGTAAAATAAGCCTTTAAAAATCAATTCTTCCCACTGCTGCTAGACCCTGAAAATGAATTCGTTTCAGTTTGTAATCATCTGCATAAACTACTGCCAAAAAAGTTAATGAAACTGGCATGAGCACCTGATCACAGTCCAACAGCAAAGTATATCAACAACGTAAACACATTTAGTCCCTGCTCTAGGTATGGTAGAAGAGCTTGTTAAAAGTGATCCTGGGAACCATTTAAAGTTAAATATTATTAGAGCTAGAACAGTTCTTCATGTTCCCTAGAGGTTAAAAGGAATAAAACCCCTGATAGGCAAAAAGGACAGATAGCATAGGAGGAATATTAGCCTAGACCTAAACCACTGCAACTTTTGACACTCATTTAATAATAATAGTTTAAATTAATAATTATCAGTAGAGTAGTTAATAAAAAATAACACAAAAGAGCCACTTTAATTGGTCAAACACTGCTTAGTCAGCATGTCCTGAATCTTTCTCTGTGAGCCTGAATGACATGTGAACCAGCAGTTTATTTTTATCCCTGACTGCTCAGTCACTCTTTCAGTGGAGCCTAACTAACGGCAATGTCATAGGATGAGAGATAGTTAGCACCTTCAGAATTTTCTTCCTGAAAAATTACTTTAAAATAATATTAACTATATAGGTGCATGTATATTTGGCAATCCTCTTTTGAAATACAGGCAACATTTTGATCTAAACCTACCTCGTTTTCTGGAAGTTTATTTTGGAGCTTGCTAAGGATCAGGAAAAGCTAGTGAGCCTTTAGCATAAAGAAACCAGGGGTTCCAAGTGCTACACAGACAACAATGTCATTCCTACCTGTCTAAGGAGCCTTTTTTACCATCTCTACAACTGGAGACCAACGCTTCTCAAGTCTTAACTATGCAGCAAGAGCACAAAAACCCAGGGAGACAGAACGAGCAGCTGAAATTCTCAGAAACTGTAGGCAACCCTTTTAATACCATCTTCTTTGTTTCTTTCCCAGTTTACATAACCTGACAGATTTGTAACTGTCACAGCAGACAGCTCCTGTATTTTCAAAAATAATCAAAAAAGAAAAAAAAAAAAAATCAGTGGCACTAAAGACACATACTTTACTATTTTTTTTTGGGGGGGTGGGGGGCGGGGGTAGAGTTCCTGTAGGTCAGGCTTTATAGGAAAGCTTTGAAAATTTGAAATTTTCCCTCAAAATAGACATACAAAATTGCATCCAAAGGAATCTAAAATTCTGACAGATTTATAATTTTATTTTAAAGTGGATGGAAAATGTGCTAAAAAAGGTCATGCATTACTTTTTAAATGGATTTAAAATATATCTCATTAGACATATAACCTTGATAAAATTATAACTGCATTGTTCTACAGCTTAAAGTTCCTTGGTTATGCAATATGTTAAATATCAAAAGTGTGTTATGATATGTTGTAAAGGTCCTTTACATAACCATGAAATCCTAAATATTCCTGGGCTAAGGAAATCCTCATTTCTAAAGGTCTATTCACCTGACAGTGAATGTTTGCCTGTAATTTTCTCTCAGAAGAGTAGTGATGAGTCCTGAGAGATTCCTCTGGAAATACTGTCCTCAAATGCGTGGAGTGAGAATTCTTCTTTCAGTTGCACAGCAGTTGTTGCCTGCCATAGATGGAGGTGTAAATTTATGTTATTTGCTCCAATAATCTCTTATTATTAAGAACAACAAACTAAAATTACAGGAAATGTGAACAGCAGTATGGCAAATGCAGAATCATATTCTTCTACCTGACTTCTCATAAATGTGAGGACATTTTGCCTGCTAAATTGTTAGATTTCCTACACACTTTTTCATTATATTGACCTTGAAAGCTTCCAAGGACTTTACTTGACACATTTGCTCTGTGTTAACTTGATTTCTACTTGTCTCTCTCCTGCTCCCTCTCCATATGCCTTTTATTTAGTGAATGGAGCATAAAACATAAAAATAGAACTACAATGGTAATTATGAATTTTATGCATTTTGGTAGAATTTTAATCTTAAATTATGGAGTAAATGAGCATGATTTTTATCATTATCTATACCAGTGTATCAGGGAGGACCAATTAAGCTCTCTCCCTAAGGTCCCAGCAGAGTCACTGGAAAGAGATTGAAAGCAGGAGCCTAGTTCAGCGGCTCTCTATGTTCCCTGAAGGAAGCTACTTCACTCCACTGCACAGGGGTTAAAGACTGATTTTGTAAATGCCTCTTCCTTACCCTATTTGTTGCAGTTTCAGAGTGCTGGAATTGGTCCAGCCCAATGGGCATCCCCTGGACACCTCCAAGCATTGCCCATTTCCTAGCAGAAGAGCGAAGAGCTGAGCAATCCTTCCACCTGTTAAAACATATGGACAGTATAGCAGGGATTCCCAGCTGGCCAAATCTGACCCTTTTTAAGTTTCTTTGAACAGGCAGACCAATCTGGTGAACTCAAAGATAGCAGAAATAGAGAGGCATTTGCTTACTCTTTCTTGCATTTTCCATGGTTCCTGGAATTCCACAACCTAGGACCTATGATTCCTGATGATGGTTTTCAAGATAGCTTCAAAGAAAATTAAGTCTTCTGAGATTAAATAATGTTATGATAAAGAGAGTTTGTGGTGCTATTAATTATTTGCATCTTTTCACATATTTTCTTGTATTATAAAATATATTGCTACATCATAAGAAGACTTCAGTGGCCCTGAAGGGCAGATGATCATATGGCTTTCAAAACCTAACTTGAAAATAGTGCATTTTAAGGTATTTTTTCAGATTTTTAGTAAGAAATTTCAAATGGTATTAGAAAAGTTCTAGCACAGTAGCAGATGATGCTGAACAAACAGTTGGATGGCTTGATTTGAGGGAGTTGTATGGCAATGACAACACTTACAGCCGTAGAACTTGCCATAAAACCACACTGTGGACATTTTACTGATTATCTGCAATACTGCTGTCAGTAAACCTACACCACTCAAGAACACAGACTCCAGGGTCGTGCAGGTAGGGAAGTTTTTCTCACACGGCCTGTAAAAGGTTCCTCAAGATGAAACTCCAACCAAGAGAAGATATGCCACTGCAAAAACTGTAGATCTGATAACTGTGAGATGTGGCAAGTTATGTTTTCATCCTCACCAAAAAGGCCATATCTGTGTCTACTCCCTAATAATTTATTTAAATACCAACAACTTCCAAGTGAACAAAACTTGCAAATACTTCTCTGTATTTATCATAACATCCTATCCATAATTAATTTTTTATGTTATGTGTATATGCATGATCATCTAGAACTAAGATTGAATTCTTCTCAAAAATAAGAAGTACCTAATGAGTCACCACTTTTAGTCCTGTCTTCTATGGCAGCATGTTGTCCCACAGAAAAGTCAGGGAAGCTATCAAATATGCAAAATTATTGATAGGCACCAAATTTAGCTTTTGAACAGGCCAATTACCTTAGTCCCCACAGGAAACCCCTGAGTTTACTCACTGGCGTATATAGGTAAACTACACTGTGCTTCTGTTGTATCACTGGTGGAGGACAAGTCCTAACCACTAATTTCAACCTACAACTTCCAGAAGTCTAACATTTTAGACTCCTTGCTTAGCTTTGTCAAAGAGATCCTGTCACTTCCTTTGTCATATAAATCTAACTGAGGTCTCCAATGTTTACATACTGCTAAGCAAGCAAAGAAATCTGAACATACATCTTCAAACAATCTGATAATATGAAATCTGATGGATTATGGAAAATAGTACTTGTGAAAGACACAAGATAAGGAAGATTTCTCTGGGAAAAAAAAAAGACTAGAACAGTGAGTAATATTTTTGTCAATAGCTACTGGGCACATAACAAATCAGGTGAGCTGGCTTGAAGTTTAAGATCAACCCTGAGAATTTAAATGAGTTTTGCTTAGGAAATGTGAACATACTTGAAAAAGTTTTCAGTTTTTAAATTTGCAGATCAAGAATTTTCACTGCACAAAGTGCTGGCCTGCTCTGGAGTTACAGGTAACTGGGTGTCTAAGTCTGTTAAAGGGTATGGCTTTTAGGGTCTGGGATACAGTTATCACTGCCTTAGAAATATACGAAGGGCAAACAGCTTATGATGCTCCCTTGTGTGTCTTTTCAAATGTACATTCTGCATATTCAGTTGTAATCCAATCAACCCTCCCTTAAAAACAGAAAATGGAGGATTCAATAAGTTTGATGGGAATTCAAGTGGATAGAACAAAATCTGAACTGAAGGCAATGTTTAACACTCCAAAGTTTTGCCTTCAGCTTCATACTTGGGGGAGGTGGTGACAGAGGTACTGGCTTCTTGTAACCTCTGTGGGGTCCCACTGCCCTGCACTGTACCCCTGCTTTCCCTGCACACACACTGCAGACTGAAGCCCAGCTGTTGGCCTGCCACCAGACCAAGCCAAGGCTCAGTGGATGGCTGAAGAGTCAAATTTACTTCATTAAAGCTGCAGGAAAAAAACGGCTAGCAAAAATGCCTCAAAAATATTAATTTTTTGCAAGGTTAGCATGTTGGCCCAGTTTAATGTGTGATCAGATGGCTGCCAGGGCAGTGCAAAGGAAGAAATCATCAAGCTTCTGGGAGCAGACACAAAAGAGGAAGGAACAAAGTAGGTGGGAAAGGGACTGACACCCCCTGCTTTTACTAGAAGCAAGTCCTTAGTTTAGTTTAACTGTAATGTGAATCAGTACCCTGGGTGTATATTTACCCTAAGTGCTCTACTATGTAAGGAAGGTGCTCAGGGAACTTCTGGTAGAGAATGAACAATCTGCTTCCCATATGACCAATTTTTCAGGCCCTCTGTTAATTCAAATGGGCATCACTACACCAAATTCTGCTTATAGGTGATTTATAAAGCCATGTTTTTAAAGTCTTACCCAGCAGAGTAAAACTTGAAAAGTACTATCTGAAAAGAGGGTACTGAAGAAGATCCCTGTCATTCTCTGCACACCTAGACAAGAGTCATGGCCCTATGTCTGAAAAACACCACTCTGGAAAAAAAAAGCATATGCATTTGGGAGTAATTTTTGCTGACATGCTATGGGAGACCCTTTCTTATGTTCTACTGGAGTCCAATAGAAATTGGCAAAATCTGAACTCCATGCCTAAGGATAATGATGTCAGATGACAATGATCCTTTCTGTTATTGCCTTTCAGATGAAATAAAGGCTGGAGGGAGCTAATAAAGTCAACATGAGGTCTGTCTCTGTCAGGTTTGCCGGATCAGTCCATTATGTTTCACAGGATGGGCAACTATGTCAGAGTTGAGAAATCTGAAGTGTAAATCTGGTGGCATAGGCAGCATTTCACAGAACCCACAGGATCACAGTACTTGGTGTTACTAAATGTATTTCCCCTTCATAAACTGAAAACTTCATACTCTTTCAGAAGCAAGAAAAAGTGTACATCAGGATGAGGGAAGGGTCAAGTTATATGACTGCAATATGCATATTGAAAATGAAAACGTTTCTATGTCTTAATACAGCTCTGTCAAGAGCTGGTCAAGAAAAATGGTTATACCAGTGAGTTCTACTCTCACAAAATATTTATTAAAAGCTGAGCACATACCAAATATTTCTGAATACAAAAATCCATGGCATTTGTTTTCAGGTCCATACTTAACTTCATTCCAAACCTTGGACTGAACACAAACAGCCTATGTCGATTGAAATTATGGGCGTGTGCAGGAATTAAATAAACATCTGATTTAACCTCATCTTTGTATGATGTTCAGGTGCTGAGGTTTAGATCCACAAGAAGACGAAGGAGACACAGCACTGGCTGTCGCAATGCTCAGCCTGTATAAACCCTGCACCATAGTGCAGTGATTATGCTCCAGGTTTGTATGGCACATGGGAGAGGTAAACTGGGAAAAATGAAATAACCCACTGCCAATAAGCAGGGTAGGAGCTGTGTAAACTGCCCAGCAGAAAATGCTGGTTTTAATCAATATTCATTGACCCATAGGAAATGACAGTAGCTCAGTAATACAGTGTCTGGGAACTCAGCTGAGGTCTGTGTGCTACTTAATAGCTATTTTTCATGGACACTTAGAACACTGGCAGATACTGGAGGTCTCTGCTCCAGGGTACCCAACAGCCTGAGAGTTCTGAGAAGCAGAAGGTCAGCAGTGTGAAGAAGGAACTTCTGTCACTGACCTTCAAACAAATGACTTCATATCTTGTATTATTTACTTTGAAAACATTGGGTGATTTTGTTGTTTTAACGTATTTTAGTCTGGTATATTATACTGAAGATCAGTCACAACTTGTTAGTGTGACTTGGAGGAACTCAAAAGCAGAATTTTCCTAACTCATCTTTCATGACTGTGTTAACAATGACCCATACATTTCCCTGTCTTCTTTACTGCTTTGGTAATGCCCATCTTCTGTAACTTATCTATCAATTTCTACATGAAACAGTGCCTAATTTTTTACCTCCTCTTAGATGATATCCATCATGTTTCCTTTGTTTATGAAATTTATCTTCTAATAAAAGTAGAATACCTCAGTGATGATCCTGGAAAATCCATATTGCATCATATTACATTTTCTGTTTACTTACAAGTCTTTAATTATTAACATCTATTTACTGTAGTACTGCCGTGTAATCTTAAGATCAGGCTACAATGACTTAAGATATTCAGGATTTTTTTTTTTTTTTCTGAAATCATAGAAAGTATTGCTGTATGTAATGGGGGTTGTAAGAGACCATTATGTTCACCTAGTTCCATCCCCCCTGCCTTGGGCAGGGATGCCACCCACCAGATCATGTTGTACAGGACGCCATCCAGCCTGGCCTGGAGCACTTCCAGGGGTGGATCATCCTGTCTGTACGGTATGTGCTGCTCTCCAAGCAGGCAGTACCCACACAGGTTTATTTAGAATATCTGCTTTTCCATTTATCAACTCTTCAGAAGTACAAGATAAAAATTATTGTATGCCTTCACCCAACAGGGTGTTGAGTAAATACTGTCATCATTTTGGGCAATCTGCTCTCCAAATCCTCATCCTCATCACCAGTCTTCTCTTTACCTGCACTTGCTATACTATCATCATTATTGAAGTGTGCTAGCTGGCATAATAGAACAGAACTAAGCTGTGCCTTTATTAGCAGGATTTTTTTCTCCATTCAGACTAGAAATTCCAGAGTGTCCTGTAGTGACTTGGGGCTTCTCATGGGAATTCTGGTAGCAATTTTCTAGAATAATATTCCTAATACTTCTGCCCAGAATCAAACTCAACCATGGATATTTATAGAAGATTCTTATTACTACTGCTATGCAGGAGAAGGATTTTTTCATCTTACCCTTTTTCCTCACTTTCCCCTAAAAATATTTAGACCCAGGAAAATTCTATATTATACTTTATCTATCTATGCTTTTTTCACCAACTTTTATATAGGAAGTTTAACCAAAAATCACAGAAATTGGTTTTATATTAAAAAATAAAAATCAAATTATCACTACACAATGCATTTACTGCACCTTTACTGAGGTAGTTGCATAAATAGTGTGCCAGTTTTCTCTGATGCCTCCATAAGTTTGTCAGTGAAAACCAAGGAGATCTGTGGGTGATCTACTCTTAAAACTGGGCCTCAAATTTCCTTGTTTCTCCATTGCTGGATCATTGATTTGTTAACACCCAATCTTGAATCAAAATCCAGTCAGTACCATCATACACTCATTTCAATTCATACATTAACTGGTAAATTAGGTTCTTTCTGGGAATACTTGTCCATGGCCTTCCCTTTGTTTATGAAGTACAAAAATAATTGTTCCATCTCATTATCACATGGGATGAACAGAAGTGGAGAAACCTGGTAGAACCATTCAGCTTGGAAATGCATTCACTGCTTCTGTGGGGAAAATCAGCAACAAAATCTAGGTTAGTCTTTCTCAATCATTCCTTCAGTATTGAGCCCATACTCCTATCCAAGCTTAAATGTCAGAGATGGAAAATAAAGAACATGTGAATAAATTTCAAAAATTCACACTTTATTTTATTCTTTCCTACAGAACCATTTTGAATTAGAAACAGACTTTCAACCATTAACCTATTTCATGTTGTAGAGATAGTTCTATAATACACAGAAAACATTAAGGAAATATTTCTTAAATTTTTAAAACTAATTTCCAAGCTAATATGAAAGTTATTACTTGAAGCTTAATATTATCATATGCACCTGTAAAGGTTGGTCAATTACAAGTTACCCATAAACCCTTTTTTGTTATTTTAACATCATAAATAGTAATCTGGCATTAAATATTTGTGATCTGGGCCAGTAACCTTTTTCAGTCTCACAGGACTTTTTTTAATTAAACTATATCTTTGTCCCATGTCTATAATCCTCTCTTTGACATTTTATATACAAGACACCTTGCTGCAAAAAGGTCAAGCAGTACAGTTATAAATGGAAAAGAGATTAAAAGTATTCTCAAGCCACAGTGATCTAAAAGAGAGTTAAATATGGAGTGTTCTTCACAGGCTTCCTTAGATGAGTTAAGAGGAAACCCTGTTGGCAGATTTTTATTATAAGAACACCAAAGCAAATGAAAATTATTTGACAAAAATGAATAATGCACAATTTTAATTTGCATATTGGAATAATTAGCTCCAAAAGAACCCTATAGGGTTTTGTCTCCATGAAACTTTTATGTATACCATTGCCAAATGCGGCTTATGTGTTTATATAATTTTTTCCTTTTAACATAGTTTTATTGTAAAAATAAAACCCCAAAACAACTACAGTAACATCTTGCTACAGTTAATAATATTTTTTTTTCTTCTATTTTTCCTGCAAAAGAAACATGATGAACATAAACTGCTCCTTCCTGGAAAATATGTGAGAAATTCAAGAATGGGAAACGGCAAGAGATATTGCAGGAGCCCGTGTAAGTCAAGAAGAGTAGTCATAATGTAGTGCAAGTAAACACATCCATAGTGCCAGTGAGTGGCTTCTTTATTTTTATCAGAACATTAAGCAGAAATTGAAGGAACATTTTTCCCTAATATTCTCCAGCTGGCATATTTTGACCTCAGCTTGCTCACTCTATGCCACACTGGAATAACTTTAATGGTGTACATGGGTACAACTAAGCAATACATTACTGGTAATGTCTTAAGTAACCTAGCAAAGCATGGTACCCAATTGCTGAAATGCTGTTCTGTATCTTTCAGAATCTACTTTGTTACCCCCAAGAGGCCAAACCCTGATCTGGAAACTCTTTACTGCTAATTTCCTTCCATCAATTTTATGTAGTCCAGTGAAATAAGTGTATTTCTTCTAAGTCTGTGTCATCAGAGAGCCTGTTGTTTAGATGCAAATGCTGGAAACAGCATGGTTTGCAGTGACCCCAAGTTCTCTCTTGCAGTTTTGTAGACTGTTAGTGTGTGTGTTTTCAAATGGTCCACTGACTGGCTTACATAGAAAAGAGGGGTTTTACACCATCTGTTTAAAGCTACCTGAGGCAACTAACCAAGGTTTGATGCAGAGGATCTAAGTTTAGGGGCTGCTTCCTGTAGTCTCTCTTCACAGACAACTGATCAATGTGCTTAAAGCAGCAGAATTAGTGGGGATACCCAAAAGATCCCAGTGCAGCCATAGCATTTGTGGGGACAGCAAAGCCAGGGTTGGTATACTTTCATTACACACCTAAATTTGCATCAGAGTTATACTATTAAAAATCTTAGGTATAATTTGAACTTCAGTCCTGTTATTTCTTTCTCCCTTCTTGCCACTTTAACCTTTGTTTGCCCTAAATTAAAGGCTACTTAGTGTTCCCAATTTCTTTTGGCTATTAGGAGACTGCATAAAGTAATCAAACTGTTGGTATCCAACAAATCCAGCTCCTATCCAAAGAAACTAGACATCCTGTTTGTAGAACATCATATCTGAGAGGACTAGATTAGCAGCTCCTGTTGACTCAGTCTTATTAGGTCTGTGTGCTACAGAAATAAACATATGAAAGACAATTTATAAGGTAAAAACTTCCCAGTAGTGCAAATTGTAACAAATGTGAAGCTAAATTACGCACACATTAGTGTGAAGATGCAGTGTGATGAACAGGACACCCTCCCCCCACAAACACACAGTTTCACTGTGAAGTCCTATCTGCTTACTTGTGTGCAGGGTGTGCTGTTTTCAGCTGCTCAGAGTAAAAGCCAGGTTGTGACAGTCACACCCCATGTACCTCCAAGGCAGGATGAGGGAGCTCCATTACAAAGGGAACACTGCAGAGTCTGGGCTTTGGGCTTGGCATGCTGTGAGACTCCCCATATCTTCTATTCTTTACCTGGCAGTCTGATGAGTTTGGCACTCCTACAACTCAGGGTTTTCATCAGCTTTCATAAAGCACCATATATTAGAAATCTGTAAAAGGAAAACAAATAGCATGAAATTTTTATTACTCAAAGCATTTTTCCACTGGGAAAGATAATACTACAGGCATATTGTGAATGTTGCAAGAGCCCAGAATGTTTTAAAAACAACAGGCCTATCTACATGAGACTATGGTTATATGTGATACTTTAGTCCACCTAAAAGCAAGTTGCTATGAAAAGTGTCACACTTTTACCATTGTTCCAGTCTTCTCCATTTGTGCTGGCTTTGGCACATTCCCACCTCTGGAGTGAACTGGTTCAACTCAATAAACTAGTAGAAAAATGTCCAATCATCTCTTTGCAAATTTTAATTTATTGCCAATTTAAGCTCTTAAATCTAATTTCCATGGGATCAGGTAAGTTCCAAAGAAAGTACCAGGAGGTAGCAGAAGCATATGGCAGAGACCAGGCTGCTACTGTAGTAGCTCAATAGTGGCACAAACTTTTTCTCAGCCTCTCTTCTGCCCATGGGAATTCTCATGTCATGTGGTTTGCCTTGACACTTCTAAGGTTTTACTATTTCTTGTTGCCCTTGCAGAAGATAAGGTTAAAGAACAAAGAACATCATTGCATTTTGATCACTTTCTGGTTTTCTGGGAGTTCATGGGATCAGTGGGCTTGAAATTTGCTTCAACAACCTATGGAATTGCACTCATGTTTCAATTTCTGTAACAATGCCAAATGTATCTTTGATTTTTTTCTGAACATATCTTTGTCAATACTGTGGTTAGCCACACTGTATTTATGAGCAGTGAGAAAACATACAACATCAAAATGATATGATGTGTAATTTGCTAATATCTGGGAAAACAGTGAAATTATATTTTAGCAAAACTGTGTTATTTCTGTTTTCACTAAATACCAAATAACAATTTGGTATTTACAATTTAGCTGACTAAACTAACTTGGATGCTGCCATTTCCAATGCATAAGGAGACTTACCTGGCCTCTATCTTCCACTCCTAAGTGTCTCAGAACTCTGTCACTTCTGCCAGCCCTACATGGATGTCTCAGATAAGCCCAAGATTATCTCAAATTGCACTACATTTCAGCACTGATTTTATGACCTTTTCCTGGGACTTAGGTACTCGGGTCATGTGCCAACAGCTATGTGTAAATGTCTACATCCAGGTGTCTTAATCTCAAACCAAATTTAATCCTCAGCTCAACTAGACAGCTATGTTTCTTAAACATAGGTGTCTAGTGCCATTTTAGAGGTTCCAGAGTACCTCAGATATCTACATGGGGGTGCCAGATAGAGCACAGGACATAGGAAAGATATCTGTACCCTCTTGCAATTACAGCTGGAATCAAAAGACCTCTGAGATGGCGCTCACTCTTACGTTTGCTCAAGCAAATTAAGGTCTTATCTGCCCAGAGTTAAAAGCAGTCTCTCTGAAAGGAATTGTCCGAAAATGCAACAGTCTAAACAGCATTCACAAGTTGGGATTTTTGTTTGTTTGGTTGGTTGTTTGGGTTGGGTTGTTTGTCTGGACCCCTTTTCTTCATTTAAATAATTCATCTTTTTCTCCTAGCTCCATACACACAAATGGGTGAATAACCACAATTTTCCCATCAGCTTCAAATTAATTCAGCCCTAGCCTATGGTCCTTCATTTTCCTTTGTAGGAAAAGGCTGCTCAAGGCTTATCTATCTCTTGGTGGGCTGTAGCCAACAAGCTGGCAGGAAAACACCCTTACACCTCCAAAAAATCTGTTACTAAACTTGCTTTCTTATGGTTCCTTAAGAAAGCTGTTCTGTTTTCACTTGGCTTCCGAAGAAGACATGGAGAAAATGGAAGGGAAAAGGAAAGACATAGGTCAAGCCGACATTTTCAGAGAGGCTTCAGGGACATACTGCACACACCCCTGAGTTATCCACCTTGACAACTGAGACTGACGTTTGGAAATAGAAATATAGAAACACTGCAGGAAACACAATAGGGGATACAAAGAGTATATTACTTGCTTAATCACTGCTGCCTCTTATTTGAAATTAAGGCATGTATGAAACCACATATACATTTTCCTCTCCATGGAATTCAAACTATATTGTGTATGTGATAAAAATTACTTTCCTGTAATAATTTACTTTCCCATTCACATCAATATTCATACCCTAGTGTACAGCTTTAAACAGATTTTTCCATTGCATCTGTCCACAGAGCAAACAAATCTTTATGCATGTTCTTCAATTAACTCTACTGGAGCAGACTCCATTAACATGTAAATGAAAAAGTCACTCTGGCCTGGTCTGCAATGCCCTAGAAAGTTTCACTGGTCTATTTGGTTACAACATGAAGAAGTCGTACTTTCAATAAACACAATTAAACTGACAAAAGCCTTAGCATGATGTGGTTATACTAAGAACTAATTTAATTTACTATTGTCTCCTCTCTTTGAAAGTAGGAACATCTCAGCTATACAAGTACAAGAAAACATCAAAGCTTAGTTACTTATATTTTGATATCTTAGCAACAAGAATAGTCCATACATGTAACAAAGACACAATTGTTCTTTCTGAACATTAGTAAAAGATATAAAAGTTCACTTTAAACTAGCATTGAGGTTGTTAGGATGCCAAAGTTTTGTTCTACCCCCACTGTTGTCAATAATCAGTGGGAACTATAGTTACTGTTTTGCTAAACATTATCATAGACTTAACTGTGATTACAGAAAGCAAGATACCACCTGCCAAAACTTATCCTTCTGCTAATGGAAAGAAAATCACAGAAAATGTGGGATTTAGCTGCAAATCACTTTTCAGGATCAATCTACTGCTTTCACAGGTGACTGTATGTTAGGAGAGAGCTTGGAATGAAAAATGATTTTTGAAATATTTTTCATCTTGTAATTCACTGTGTAGAGTTTTGCATATTATTCCTAATAATTTAATGTGCTACAGAATAAGCCTGTCTCCATTATTCATCATTACTTTCACAATCTTTATTTCTGCAATATTCTCCAACAATATATCACTAGCAAAGTAAATATCCCCCCTAAAAGGGATATTTCTTTCATGAAAAAAGCCAGAGTCAGAGACTTTAACTTCAATAATGAGGTAAAATGTAAGAACATCCTGAATTTTTGGCTTGAAGATGTTTGCTGGTATTTTTGTTTTCTTTTTTGGGACAAATCCATCCCCACTCAAATTTTTCAAAAACCTGGCCTATGCCCTCCTCCAGAAGTTGTGTTCCTGCAGGCTGCAGTTTATTTTTAAAATCTGAGCCCACAGCTCTGTTGCCCTTGAGTGAAGTACATCCCACTGGATGTGAGGAGGAGTGAGTATTCATCTTGTGTTCTCCAGACAGGAATGCACTCCACAGCTCAGGGGTTCACCTGGGAAATTCTGGGCTCTCCTAAAGGTTGCTGCAGGTGCTGCTGATGGTTTGGGGTTTTTTTTTAAGTGATATAGTTCTCGTGGCAAAAAAAGAATTTGCCTGGAAAAAATTACTATCCTTCCTGCAGAACATGTGTGAATTTAAAGCATGTTAAATCTTAAATAACTCAGATAGGCTGGCTGATGATGACTCACAAACCTTATCCCATGCACCAAACTGTTTTTGGCACATGACGGAATTCTTTGTTCTCAATGTGCTGTCATTAATATTTGCCAACAGTCCTTGGCAAGGGACATTGTTAGAAGAATTTGCAAGTCAAGATAAATTATACCTACTTGTATTCCTCTCCAAATATCTGTGATTTCCTTCCTGAATTTTTGTGAGGTTGGAAAAATAAAAATTACACCCAGAGAAAATGTAAAGATCAATTAAAAATGTACCATACATTTATAGCACTAATACCTAGGTAGTTTTAAAAATGTTCTTTAATGGCTGGTTATGAAAATAGTTTTGGACAATTTCAGTGGTTATATAGCACTGTTCCCTTTTCTGCAATTCCCAAGGTCATCCTTTGTTCTTTCTTCCCTTAGATAAAAATCAATCCTCACGAATGGCTGCTGCTATTAGAGGTATCTTGCCTATTTTCGTTAGTAGTTCAGCTACTTTTTGTTTTTCCTTTTTAAAACTCTCAAATGAATATTATCCAGCCCCAGGGATTTTCTACCATTAACTTTATCTAGTTGCTAAAATGTCTCATATTCAGAGGCCACTTTCTCTGACAATACCTCATCTGTAAAAATTAACCTTGAGTTAGAAATGTCTGCCTCTTACTCATTAGTGAAGACTGATTACAAAGAAATCATGTAATTTCTCCACAATCTCTTAGTCAGTTTTAATTACAACTTTAGTGGTCCATTTGACCCAGGCACTTATTTAGCCTATTCTTCCCGATACAGCCAAAGAATTTCATACTGTTTGTTTTGATTATTTACCTTTAAAAAAAATTGCCATCAAAAACTATAATTCACTTTATCAAAAGATTATTTTTTTTCTCATGAGAAGTCCAGATGTATAAAAGAAGATTGATATCAATTTTTCCTCTTGTGTAACTTTCTTAAAAGGAGTGTTAAGCAGGCAACCCAGTAGACACTAAGGGATACTGCCCCCCATGACATTTTTTGTTCAGGTCACTATTAGAATGAATTTTTGGGACTGAAAACATAATCATTACTTGGAAGAAAGGGATCCTTCTTGTCCACACTATCCAGGAAGATGCATCAGCATTAGAATATGTGCTGGATCTAATTGGGATCTACCTGCAGAGTATTCTGTGAAATCTGGCTTTGTCTAAGTGCACAAGTCATATCCCCATTTGATTAATCTTCTTGTTTACCCTTTCCTAGTTAATTATTTTGTACAGCTTAATAATCAACTCTTTCCTCTTGAGTTTGTGTATTAGGATCAAAGAGACAAATATTTACTGCATTTGGTCATTCCATGTTCTACGGTAACTTTTAAATCCTTTGCCCAAAGGAGTGATCTGAGTGTTCCCTATACACATGCAGTACTGTCTTCAAGTCTGATGGGTTTTGAGAAAGAAATTCTGTATTGTTAACAGAGCTTGCATAAACGGAGTAAACCCCATATTTTTTGTAAACTTAACTATTGCAGAATACCCTGAATAAATACCCTGTCTTTTTTTTCTTTATTTTCTGCATGTAATTGTATCTTAGCCAGCATTTCTGAGAAATCCAGATTACAAAGCCATTCCTACTTTGTCATAATTGCAGACCACTGAATAATAGTTTTTGACACTTTTAATTGTGCAATATAGTAATATAATTTGAGGTATTCTAGTATTCTTTTTCTTTTCAAAATTTGAATGGTGAGACATTCCTATGTCCAGAACTGCTTGTTGTGTCTCTAAAAACAGACACATAAGACATACGTGTTATAATAGCATAATGCCTACACTACCGATTCAAGAAAATATTATCCTTACATATTCCACAAGGACTGTTTTTATTTAAAAATAGTTGCCCTGCAGCTCTTGATGTTTTACTTTTCCTTCATGCAGCACATATAACTTTATTATGTTCAGGTTTTAATGTGTCCCAAGGTTGGTGTCAGTTTTAATGAGAAATTTTTCAGATACTCAAGGTCAATGCTTATCATTTTAGTCTTATTCTGGTGATTTGGTCCCTATTGTGTCACCACAGGAGACATCTGTGTATCTGGGATTTGCGTATTCATGCTCTCATGCTTACATGTGAAGATAGTTCATGTATTAAAAGAAAATAGCTTGATGAAACAATTTAAATTTTATTTAAGAACTGCATCTTATTGATAACTACTGAGATGCCAAGACCTATAATTTTAAACATGAGTAAGTCTGACTTAGCTGCTTAAAGGAAGTATGGGAGCCATACTTCAGCAGAAGCTAAAGGTTGTAGTGGCTGAGCTTCTTTCCATGTCCTCAGGTGGAAGAACAGGTACCAAAAGCCTTTACAGGGCTAGCTCTTTTCTTGACTGGCTTCTCACCAAGAAGGTGAAAATGTGACTTGGGATCTTACCCAATTCACATTTTAGACCATAAGTCCCAAATTTGTCAGTAGTTGGGGTCCAATTCTGCCACTCTTTGAGCAGTGCCTTAGCACACACACAGAACCGTTGAACTTAACATGACTAATTGTGCAGTAAAGCACTAATCAGGTTGAATAATGGCAGCAGAATAGGGCCCTCGGTAATAAGAATTAATCATACCAGATCTTTGAAACTGATTTTTTCATTGTACAGCTGAGCTGAGAGAACAGATGAAAGTAAAAGAGACAATACTCAGGAGCATAGTTACTGATAAATAATTACAACAAGGACATTATAATTATTTAATTAAAATTTGTGCATGGGGAGAGATTATGAGCCTTTCAGCTTGCTGCCTCATTTAGATGATACTAGTCATTAACCAATTTTGCTGTAGTCAGCTACTAAATGTCCACACAGCCTGCCTTATTTTTTAAAACTCTTCAATCAGCAAAACTGGCTGCATGCACTGTGTAATGCTACTGAAGAACAAGTGCCACACTTAGTAATATAATTAAAGGCAGTCTAGACTTTTTAAAGGAAACTTGTAGTTTAATTAATCAAGATCATCAAATAAACAGGAACAAAAGAGTGTTTATCTTTGCTTTTGAAGTTATTAATTAGCAAACCACACAAAGAGCACTGTGGAGTTGACAGTGGGCCTGTAATTTTTCGTACTAAAGTTATTTTGTTCCTTCCCTTAATATCACTTTCTACTGGCTTTTTTTTTTTTCCTGGTAATATAAACATCATAGACATATAACGTGTCAGAAAAATGGTAGCTACACTGCAGTAAAAAACATGTTTTCAAGATCATCTTCCCAGCAATTTCTTTAGATCTACTAATTTTCTAGTTCAAGGCTGTCTTTAGGAGCAATTTCCCAGCATGTCTTTCTGTAGCTGGCTGCCTGAATTTGCACCCTTAAAGCAGGCAGTTTGCAACCAGCTGTATCTTTCTTCCAACTGGCAGATATTTTATTTCTTCCTATGTTTTCCCTCAGTTTCCAGCTGGTAGGTATTCTAACACCTCTAATGTTTTCCCTCAGTTTTTATCTTCCCATTGCCAAACAGATGGCAGGTTCTCACATTTACACAACAAATCCTAATGTTCTTTCAGTTATACCAATACACAATAGGAGTGACACTTCTGCAACTGAGAGACCCAGGCTGTATAAAATAGGTATTTGCAATTGAAAAAATGAGGCCAATAAACACAGGATGTGAGTATACAAAATACACAGAATTTACTATGACTCACAGAATTTAACTTGACTAAAAGAAAAGAACTTCAGAAATTATTGTATAATTACTGTAGAAGGGTATCACCTATCTTTGAGACTTTTGAAATGTTGTGGGTTTAGCACTACTTTGACACTTTCTGTTTACCTTATGTTCTAGAAGTCCTCCCAATATGAACTTATACACTCTTTACATTGATCCAGTAATGTGGAAATGGACCCCTTTAAGTCTGTGATGCAAAGAGTAGGTGTAATTTTTACATGGGATCATCCTGCATGGGCAACTTCAGTTTCCTGAGCTGAAAGACTAGCATGCTAAGGTAAAAAGCAAGAAAAAATAAGAGCATGAACAACAAAATAATCCACTTAAATCTCATGTATCAGGTTCCTCTTAGAAATGCTTAACCAGTAAGTATGAAATATACTGTTTTGAGTCAAAAATGAGCAGGATAAGAAATAAAGCAAAAAAAGAGAAATTTCAATGTCCAAATATTAAGCAGGAAAACAGACAAAAAAGAAAGACTTTCAAATTCTTCTGTATTTCAGTAATAGCTGATCTGTGATAGTCAAATATCAGAGCAATTGTTTGATAGCAATCAAGAATAATTGTACTTATTCAACTGATATTAGAGAGATAAACCTCTTTGGTTTCTTTCCATTTTCTTGAAGCTTTTTTTGGTTGGGATGCTTGCAAAATTGAAGCCCCATTTCCCCTGTCTGGGCATGAAGAAATCAGACCTATGAAAAAGCTTTGATTATAACATATCACAGAGTCACAGAGTTTTTTAGGCTGGAAAAGACCTCTAAAATAATTTAATCCAACCATTAATCCAGCTCTGCCAAGTTGATCACTAAACCATGTCTCTAAGTGCCTTATCCACATGGCTTCGAAATACCACTGCCCAAATTTTTTCTTACCCTCCTTAAAAATTAGGGGGCTTGGTACTCAGCAGTACCCTAGAATAACAAACCACATGGTATGAACCATATCCTCTAACATGCTCAGTATTAAGTGCAAGTGTTGAAGAGAACCCTCATTTACTCTGAGATCACTGTTTCTTCTCAAGAACTGACTTTAATACCTTCTGAACCAACAAAATAAGCAATGTCTTGTTTCCCCTGAAACAATTTGTCAAATTAGCTATTAATTGTTCTCAATCAGCACTTATTATTTCTTTTTTAACATTATCAACACAATTGATCAAACTGGAAAATTGTCTCTATAAATAAAACCAACTCTTTCATGAGTATGAGGCTGCTAAAGGAGGAGGGAGTTCTGCAGTTGTAAAATCTGGCACATCTAAACTCAAGTTTGTTCCATGATAAGTTGACTTAATTTCTTGAACATCTTGTTTCATAACAGTAGAGGACTTAGTGCACATAAATTACACAGTGCCGTGATTTGGGGTTTTTCCTGATAAATGTTACTAGTTCCTTTGTATGTAAATCTTCCCTGTATAGAGGTCATTTGAAGGTACATTCTAAATGAAGATCTTTGATTTATCCTATCTGAGCCATATAATTAATTTTCTGATGATTTTTTTTTTTTAATTTGGATAAAAATGAAGAGTTTTCATCTATTTATAAAGGAAAGTTATGTGTATTTCAGAGCAGTTTTTGTTACTTGAACTAAATGTACTAAATGAACTGTGATTCAATGTTACTATCACACTCTATCCAGTCTTCTCATGACTTTTAATTCAGCAAGAACTCTTGTTAGAGCAGAGAATGCATCTGTGTAGGAATTTGAGTGAATAATATTTGTTTGAGATATCTAATACTCTCCTTGGACATCTGCTTGGTTTGAAGGGTATCATGGGCCCAATTGCAAAATCTTCCCTACAGAAATGCTGAAGGATGGGGACAGTGTTTCAGGATGAGCATTCATCATGTCCTGAACACTATTGACAGAAGATGCCATTTCTCTTCAAAATGCAAATTTCAGAATCTTTTTTGAGATATATAAGTCCTCAGAAACTCAGATAGGTCTCACTTTCAAAACACCATAGGAAACAATAGTGACACAAGCTTTTTTTTTTTTTTTAACCAGACATTCATAATTTAAATTCACATCATGTCCTAAGGAAACATATTATTCAAGTTATGACAGAGGGCAATGGAACATTTTGATTCCATCTGTGTAGACTGGTTATATATTCTTGGAGCCAGAGAAAGCGTAACTTCATATATGTGTGACTTAGTGGTTAGGACACTAAGTGCCCAAGGACATTAGAAGCTGACATTAGAGGTGGAGAAAACTGTTATGATGAGTATTTCACCTAAAGATATCTGACAATCCAGTGGTTACAAAAGTGTCTTGGGAAATAAAAGTTCATATCCCCTTAGACAAATCTGAGTGTATGTTTCCCACATGGCAAATGACTACAGAAACCACTGAGCTTTCGGGAAGACCATTTCAAGCAGGATCTTTTTTTTTTTTCCCAGAGTCATATTCATTAGATTTGATCTAACAGTGTCTAATAAATCATGTACTGAAGAGGAGATGAATGGAGAACCACTCATGGGCCAGGCTTGAAAGATATGTCAGACTACACTACAGCTGGTTGTGGTCAGGAGCAGAACAGTAAACATACAGGAAATTCTACTGGAGAAATTGACAGTATTTACAATTCTCATACTTCCCAGTTGATTGAGCAGGCTAGAAGGAAAAGAGAAGGGAGATTCTAGAGATTGGCTTTACAAAATTATTTTTCTGATCTTAAGGTACTTAAAACTTTGCCTTAAAGAAATGCATGCGTGTAATAACATTAGGGAGAAACTTGACCAGAAAATGAACAAATGAAAAAAAAAGAAAAATGAAAATCTTTTTTTCGGAAAATTATCACTCTTGCATGAAAACTGAGATATTCACAGAAGTAATCAGTCAGTGCTGTTTCCAGTCAGTTAACTGGCAGAGAGTTGTTTATTGAGTTTATTTTGATTTAGAAAGATATCACATTTGATTCAGGCTCACAAAGGCCATGAATTATTTCTTTTTATAATACACTAGCTGCTAATAAATTGTTGCTGATGACACACTAATGATATGCTAAAATATCTGCCAGCTTCCCAACTACTCCAAATCTCTGAGACTTACATGCCTAGAAGTCCTCTCCATTTTACTGTAGTGAAATCACTGTTGCACATTCCACTTTTCTCAATACATTTGTTTTAGTTCTCATGATTTCTAATGCTTCTCATGTAGCAATTCAAATTTCTTTTCCATTTTTCTCTGAATACATTGTGCTTCAGAGGCATTTTCTGTTCTTAATGTGAATTATCTATTGGAATGCTTGAGAAATGTGCTAAGATAAATAAAAATTATATTTTTAGCTTCAGATTCTACTCAGATGTCTTTCTTTGTGGTGAATTCCTACTTTATTTTCTCTTTCCCCAGCTGGCAGTCTAGACTACATGCCCATCTAGGACAGTCAGGATGCAGCAAGGCATCACTGCTGTGTGAGCTAGTTCATCTCCTTTGTCACAGCAGTCATGCTGCTGCCTGTTGGAGACACACAAGATGGACAAAAAAGTGCCTTGCTGTGAGGATGCAACATCCCATAGCACAGGGCAGCTAAGAGCTGAAAACCAGAAGCTGGACTGTGTAACACCCCAGACATGTGAAAGTATGACTGAGGAGAACTAGCTCAGGGGCCACACTGGATTTGTCCCGCTTCATCTGGTCTACCTTCATCACGCAGAGTACAGACAAAGCTTCACATCCTGCCTGCATCTTGTGTGAGAAAAGCATGGAACACTCTTCCTCTCCAGTTTATTGCATTCCTGAGGTGGGTTTGCTCCACAATTTTACTAATGTTCTCTTATTTGAAAATACACAAGTGGCCAATAGAAGTGGCCTTTCCTTTTGGGCACCAATCCAAAGCAATATCAAGCCTCCTGTTCACTTCCCAGAGGGGAATGCAAGAGTAATTAAAATTAGTCACACATACAAGATGAGTAGATAGGAGTGAGAAAAAAGGTAAAGAAAACATATTTATGGAAAAAATAAGTACAGCTAGACAGTGAAAAATAAGCAGAGAGAAAAAATGTCATTGTTATGAAACTTGGCAACATCAGTGACCAGAAAACACACAAGTGAGTGGCATTCAAGCACTTCAGTTAGGGGATGTTAGTGGTACTGATCAACTGGATGCCCTTGACCAGCTGGTTTCAAGAGCTTCTGGATTCCAGGCAGAGAAGTTTTCCAGGGCTAAGTAAATTGAGAGAAAGATGAAGGAACAGTATTGAAAATATATTCTCCAATATCATTTTCTCTGCCTTAATATCTGTGTGGTCAAACTTCAAGAAAAATTATGGATGCTTGAGACAGGATTCATCTACTACTGATTACTGATATTAGACCTCATGATCTTTGTTTACTGCACTTGAGTATGTAACAGTTTACATTTAATTTTATCAGTCTCACTTTTCTCAACAAATTGTAAAGGGGACAAATACTTGGGAGATACTAGACATAAGGGAATATTTCTTGGAAGTCTAGGAGGAGACTGAAGTTTTGCAAGTAGTAATTTTGCAGATATGTGAGGAAGTCTGTGACATAGAAGTGCCCAAAATGATGTTGATGGGAACTGGATAAGCAAGTTTAAAAAAAAAAATAATCACCTCTTCCTAATGGAGGGCTGGATTTATGCTGAAATAGAACAATTCCTTTGCACTTTCTTCCACCAGAATTTAATTTCTGTTTTGCTTTTGACCTCTTCATATTCACCAACTCTTGTATCTTGTATTATTCCTATTGAATAATCCATATTGGTGACCAGATTTGAAATATTCCTGGGTATTTTCAGTGTGTCCTGCCTACATTACACTGCACACAGTCTCTTGCTTCTACACATCTGCAGAAAAGGGACTGCTTTGTTGTTAGAGAATAGCCTTTGAATTTCTTCCACTGTATACAGTGGTAAACATCAGATGGATAGAAGATCCTCAGAATTAACTCTTTGCCACTGCTCAATGGTGTACAGAGGAATATATATTTACAGAAAGGATATTTGTACTCTGTCAGTAAATTCTCTAGTCAGAAACACCCCAATACTTTTTTTATGAATGCACATGGTTTGAATTAGTCAGTTCATGGGACTGAACTTCACACATGGCAGATCCTTCACAGTAAAGATCTGTGCATGGTACTTCATATATCAGAAAAAGTTAGTCTGCCAGGTACATGGCAGTTGTATCAGTTAAACTTCTAGCACCTTCCTACTTAGCATACTGTGCCCCTTCTAATAAGATTTTGCTGGCGTCATAAAATGACAAGCCTGAAAAGAAGATAGAGCCTGCCAAGGACAAAAAGCATCAGTGGTTCTAGAAATGCTTTTCCTTTTCATTTTCTACCTTATTGCATTAATAATTTTATCAAGGTTCTATATTTATTTGAACCCTCATTTCCTCGAGGTAAACCATGACAAAAACTGCACAGACAGTGTAGAACACCGCAGGACATAAGGAAGCAATCATGAAAGGGAAGGAAAACAGAGCATCAAAGGAATTGCTGCAAGTGGCTGGGTAGTCCAGAGAGGAGGCATGTGCCTCTGAGAGGGGAATGTGTCCAGAGCCTGCACCTGAGTCATCCCCAGCATGAAAGTATTGTCATTTGGCAATGGCAACTAAGTTTTGTTCACACACTGGCAAGACAGTTGTTTAGGATTCTTATTTCAAGTTTCTAGGTGATTACTGTATTACCCATTATACATGGAGCCTAGATTTACACAGTTTTTGTGCACGCATGGAAGCTTATTAAAATTAATTTTTTCCCTAAGGATTTCTTCATTCTGCTTTTTCACACATGTTCCTCATGAGAGAAATGGTTCTTCTAAACTCATGCTTTTTGTCATAATAATTGGTTTACACCTCTTGGCAACTTTTCACACCGTGTGTAAAGTACTGTTTCATTAGGGTTCATTAAGAGGCAATATTTTCATCACAGTAAAAATCATAGGAATGCCTTAAAATTGTTTTTAATATTAATCATGCTGTCTCATTTATGGAGAAGCATAACTGTATATGCAATCATACATAGACAAGCAAACAAATTTTGCAAAGCACTCTTGGAACCTAAGTGATAAGGTAAAAAATATTAAATTAAATATGTAATTCTGATTGACAATACGGCACAATAAAATAACTTATATTGCCTAGATAGAAAAAAAATAAATTTTAAAGAAACCTTAAATTGCTGCGAAAAATTAATTGTACAGTGGAATAAAATTGTACACCACAATTCATTAGACCTGCACATTCCTGAATTATTTTTATGATACAATACTTCTTTCTGTTTAAATGAATATTTCATTTATTCTTATAGGAAAAATGAGAACTCAAGAGTTAAATTGCTCACATAAAGCCCTTGCTTTGATTACACAGGATGTATTTATAGACTAATAAATAGAAGAGTAACAGAAACATCTAGTGGGTAGTTCCTGCTTTTTTTCAGGTGGGGGAGCCTGTGTTGTTATCAAGCCTCATCTACAAATAGTGAGAAGCATCTAGAATTTTGCCTCCAGAACAGCCTAATGACCAAAGTACCTCCAAATATTTCAGTTTCATTGTGACCGAAATTGGTTTTTTTACAATTACAGCGCAAATTGCAAGAGATGTTCAGAGATGTTGTATGTACTTGTTTGTTTTGTAGTTAAGAGATATTATGCCAAAATGGTGCTCAAAACCAGGCAGTGCTATCAACCTGTGAAAGTTGTACACAGCAAATGGCTTCCATGTGCAGCTCTGCATGTGTGACCGTTATCACTGGGAGATGTTACCTAGGAAACAAAATGTGCTTACGGACAATGTGTGAGTTCCTTCAGAGTTTCCTTTTTCACTAATGCTCTCAGACATTTCAACACTTTGATCCAATACTTATGATATACCTGTCCTTGCCTGAATATCATCAAAAGCCCAGTCATACAACTGGTAAAATTGGCTGGACTGGTCTTATTCAGACAAAAAAGAATTTTTGTTAAGATGAATCATCTTTTTCCATTTTTTTTTTTTCCTTGGGAGGGTGAATGTGCTGCTTACACACTTGTAGGAAGCAGTTACCAGTAAAAAGATGTCATGGAAAAGATTAAAATATATAGCCATTGTTAAATTCAGCATTTTTTGCCATTCATACCAAAATCTGAAATAAATTTATAGATAAAAAATAAATTTATATAATTTATTTTAAATTATAAATTTATAAGAATATTTATAATTTAATAATGTTATAATATTTATAAATTATAAATTTTATCATTTACATTTTTATTTTATAAATCATAAAAAGGATATTGAATCACACACCTAATTTTCTTATTCTAGTCCTGAGATTATGGATTTTTTGGACAAGTATACCAAGATTTTATCTGTCATGTGAGCCTTCCTGCCTTTGCATGTGCACATAATCCACTTGCAGTTTGCTGTGGAGGTAGTCATCCTTACATGCTTGTTTTCCCTTGCATGTTACATGTTGGTGGCAAAGACAGCACTGAGTTTTCAAAATATTCAACTCTAGAAAGACAAATATTGAGAATAATCTTTACATTTAAAGGTAGCAGGAAAGTTTTCTTAAAATTGAAGAATTCTGTAATTTGGGATATACAGATACAAACTTATATGTAAATATGTAAGGCCACATGTGAAACGAAGTTGCTAAAAATTGCTGTATCTCATGTCCACCGACCCTGAGACTTGTACTGATATCTTAAAAGTAAAGTTTTGAGGGTTCCTGCATATATCCGTGGCAGGGTAGTTGAAAGTAAAGTATTTTTGAGGTTGCTTTCAATCCTAACTATTCTATGGTTCTTCATCTGATGGATATGAAGTTAACAAATGTGCGTTGAGATACCATGACCAAATGATTCAGAATAAATCCAGACATGATCCATCTGTTTGCTGAGCCTTTCATAAATCATTAAAGGCAGTAAACTGTCTGGTTTTAACACAAGATAATTTCTGAGAGAGAAGGAAGATATCAGATATCTATCACTACAACAAAAGGACAAAGGGAGATCTGAAACAAAAATAAAAGATGAAGCTGAGAGCATGTGCCAGTGATGAATGTGCGTGCCAATAGCCTCAGGTTTAGAAATCCTCACAAGAACTGTTTGCATTAAAAGTAGGAAAAATTTCAGAAAATTTAGCTCTAAATATAAAAACAATTACAGTGATGCCTAGAATGAGACTCATATTACTCTCCTTGAAGAAGTTTTATATTATTAGCTATAGCAAGCAGCTCTTAAGTGTATTCTTGTTTTGCAAACTGGCTTATTTTTCTTTGTGGACATCCCATACAAGAAAAAACCCACATTTTTTGACTCTTCTTTAGTCAATTAAGCATTCTTTTCCCCCTTTCATCTGTAATGAACCAATTTTGCAACCAAGTATTATAATTCTTTAAAAATCTACTGCCTAGTTATCAGCAGGCAAGTCTCAAATATACGTCTTTGGACTAGAGTCTTTTTGTTTACATGAAAAGGAGCTGGACAACTTGGCAGGAAAAGACAACATTTCTTACACAGCTCTGTACAGTGAGGTGCTGTAAAAGCAATGTTCTGGAGCATACCTGTTGTGGGGAAAGAGAGGAGGAAAAGGACTGAAAGCAGCAGGCTTAGAAAAATCTGAATAACTTTAGCTGTCAACAGTCAGAGACCTACAATTAATCCATTGACTGATATTGGGTTTTTATACTTAGAAATCATGCTGTCATAATTTTGCAAGAAATGAAATGTTATTAATTTACCGACTTGAATTTTCCGTTTTCTGTACTTTTACTGGGATCTTTCATTGGGAAACAATGCACAGAAATCAATCCAGCACCTTCCAGAGCATCGAAATACTCCAGACTCTGGGGGTTATGATCCCTGCATTAGAAGGGACTTCTTGTTTTGCTTTGTCTTGTTTTGTTTTAACTGCTCACCTCTGGCAGAACCAGAAATATTTATTTTCTGTCTTCACACTGTGAGTTCAGCAGGAGCTTAATTACCAGCCAGCATATTGTGATTGTCCAAGGAGTATCAGAAATGAGCAAATATATCAAGGTTTGCACCACGGCTCAGGAGTAACAGCTGCAGTCACTCACTAGTCTCAACTGTCAGCTCCATCTTCCTCCTGCATAAAAATAAACATTTCCCCCACAATAAAGTCTTTTTATAAAAGCAATAAAACAACTCAAGGGAGCATTGTTATCATGAGCTAATCACCCCCTTAGGGAATTAGAGGCACTTAGCTGCATCTAGAGCTTCAACACCTGAGGGGCTGTGATTATTTCATGATAACCAACAAGGCATGACAGACTGGGAGGTTAATTAGATAATATTCAAACTTGGTAATATTGAGTTTGAAGATTTCTTTTGAAGTTGTACAAGCAAAGCTCTGCTTATAAAACAGCAGTGGGACATAAGCACAGAAAGGATAATTAACATTTCCTACAAACCAACCAAGGTTTTGAATAGCTAAAGGAAAAAATAATAAAGTCAAAGTACTAAACCCTGAGGCACTCCTTTAACAATGAGTAATCCTGATGAGTTCACTCCCTGGAATCTTGGGCAGAAATTGACTCAAATTATATAATGCCGTTTAGTTGCTAATCCCTAAATGGTGGAGGCACTTCAGTCAGCCTCATACTTAATGGTCCATTGTCTCAAAGAATTTAGTGGGAGAGTAAATGCAGTATTAATAATAAATATTCATCTGAGTTCAGTCATAGCCATTGGTTATGAGCCACTGCACTGCAGGAGATTAAAGTCAAAAGACACTGCCAACACTTAAAATTGTACAAGCAGTAATTGTTTTGTGGAAGACCATTTTATTTTTGTGGACAGTGGCAGTGAAGTTTCAGAAGCAACTGTATGTGTATGCAGGGCTGGGGGCATGCTGTACACGTGTTGGTGGTTAGCTGCCTTGCAAGGGCCTGGTGGGCTCTTTCCTTGTGATCCACCAGATGGGCACTATAGGGTGAAATGGCCCATCTGGCTGAAGTTTCACTACCAAACCAAACAAATGGACTCTGCATCAGCTCGCTGGTCTGAGACATGCTGAGGCCACGTGAGATGTGAGTGCCACACAAGGTATGTTGAAGAGCTGCAGGTAACTGAGAGGAGTAGGACGTTTCATCTTGGTGGAGAGCTGGCTGTAACATCAGATTGTGACTCTCAGCTGTAAAGAAGTTTCTAGAAGCAAACTGTAACTTTTAAAGGTTGTTGTTTTTTAATTGACCATCAGTTAAAAAAAAATAACAAACTTGGCTATCTCTGACTTGTTTACTTATAAAATGTAAAATGACGATGACTGTTGGTGTACCAAATAATCTCTGATTTAGATAGCTTTCTCTTTAATTTCTGTTGAGTTGGCATTGAATTAAAGAATATAGTCAAGCACTTCTGGGACTAAATTGTGTATATATATATATTTATACATATATATATATAATATATATATATATTCTGCAGGACACATCACTGCAATGAAATTGAGATTGTCGGTGAGTCAGAAATCTACCCCTAAGAGCCTGATGTAATTCTGATTTAATAAAATCAAAACATTTCACTGGAACCTGTTGATTCCATCAAAACCTTTGGCAGGGAATTGAGTAATTTTGTGTCCTTTCTCACCAGTCTTCCAGTCTGCTGCTCAGGTTCTGGCAGCTTGCCTGGCTCCCCAGGCTGACTCCCTCACTGGCTCCCCACTGCTCCCCGCCGGGTGCTCACAGCCAAACACTGCTGCTCCTGCAACAGCCCCGTGTCAGTGCCCTGGCACACCTGGAGTACATTCAGGATTTCCTGCCTTATTAAAAAAAAAAAGGTAAAAAACACCTACATATAATTCAAGAGGTAATACAGGGTTTTTTACACACTCTTTCTCAAAATCACTTATAGATCTTCACTTCTAATTTCCTTGTGAAAGCACATAATAAAGAAAAATTGACCTCTGCAGTCCCACACAGAACTTAAAATTAAAAGAAAAAAAAAAAAAAAAATATATATATATATATGTATTTATATGTATTTATATGTATTTATATGAAGGAAAAATCACATATTCAGATGCCAATGAAACAAGGATATATGGCCACTAGAAAAAAATATTAGGAAGAAGAAAATACAGGAAGGACTCACATAATTTTTCTCAGAAGTTTAAGAGTTTGCAAATCATTCCTCTTTTTAGATATGAAACAACAGGAAATTACAAGGATGCCACAAAACTTCTTCTGTACCTCTGAGAAGTGTTCCAGTTGGATGAGCCAGCTTCTGAAGGTGCCTGTTGCAGAGGCTAAAGGAGACAGTCTGATGGACATTTTGTAATAAATTTATAAGAACAGATTGCTCAAGTTTGGAGAGAAGTATTCCATGCAAAAAGATGAAACACATTTTGATGAAATGGAGAGCAAGGGTAAAAGCTACATGAAGAATCTTA
Organism: Cyanistes caeruleus; assembly: GCF_971803275.1. Classification (NCBI taxonomy): domain Eukaryota; kingdom Metazoa; phylum Chordata; class Aves; order Passeriformes; family Paridae; genus Cyanistes; species Cyanistes caeruleus. The sequence continues at coordinate 25,772,940 of NC_141704.1, read as the reverse complement.
AATGACATCTTCCTCCATTTCATATGCACTAATCATTATCTAGAGAGCAGATTACTCTTTTCAAAGTTCTTTTTCTCATATAATTAGCCTCTTTCATCAACATAATTTTTAAATACTTTCTTTGATATTTACTTATTTGTTCCTTTATGTGTTTATATAGTTTTATCACTGAGACATGAGATATTTAAGTCACTAGGAACACATCATACTATTAGAGTATTTCAGATTACCTGTCCTTTAACTTATGAAATAACTAGTGACATTTGTGGTATAAAGCACATGAATGTTCAATTAAGTGAACACCCTTAAAGTACCAGTGCAATTGCATCTTAGGGAAAAAAAAGAAAGAGTTGAAAACTTCTCCCACTGGATATAACCCATCATCCTCTAAATCAGAGGAAAGAGCCTCTAGTCATTGGAGCTCTTCAGATTTTTTGAGAAAATGTATCTTCAAGACTATATCTCTGGAAAAAAATACACCAGGGTGTCATGTGGGTTCATTAGTGTTCCCTGAGGCCACTGATCAATATAGCCTTTGTTGTTCCTGCTGCTGTTATCCAAGATGTCTTTGAGTTCAATAAATAAGTGTCAAGGTTTCAAGAGCCTCAATGCCAGCAGGGATACAGGGAAGAAGTCTTAGCACCAGGCTTGTTTGAAAAAGTGATCAGAGGCTTGGTTCTGTGGCAAAAAAAATCAGTCAGTCTACTGCATAAGCATGGTCCTAACACAGTTTGAACAGGGACAATCAGAGCCAGAACTGAAGTCCAGCCTTCAAGGTGAATGGAATTCCCAGAAGCCTTCCCTTGGAGCACATGCTCACCTCTGCATCTTCATTCATCTCTACCATGCTACTTCCATATTTGCATTGCACCAAGTCTTTGTTGCAAGTGCAACAGTACTAGATGTTTTCATTTCAACATCCTTCATCCTGAATCTAGGACAATTTGTGATTTCTCCGTCACGGTAAGTTTGCACACTTAGCACCCAAGCGTCCTTATCATAGATACAGTTTTGCAGCATATTAGTAATGATTTAATGTATCAGGTATACCTTCTAAGCCTTTTCATAAGCAATTTACATGGGCCATGATTTTGGTCAGATTGACACAGAGCATAGGTCTGCACATGGATGGGGCAGTAAAAGTCCTTTCTGTCAGCAGGTGCACCAGCAAAATAAGAACCTAAGAGCATCCTGCTTCCACTGCTATTAAGCTCATTTGGAATTCATGAAAGCCATAAGGATGTTAGGCTTATAATGATACAAACACTTAGCTACAGTTTTTCTTAACATTGACTCCCATGGGGCTGCCAGAAGAGAAAAGAAGATACATGAGTCTATACAATAACTAATTTATATTGTGCCTGTAGCTTTCAGTGTCATCTATACTGTACAATCTTTCTGGTCAGAGCAGTGAATCAGGATCTATGCATGAATACAGATATTTGTGTACGTTGAATGTTATCAGCTTATTGATATGTAGTAAAATTCTCCTACTCCTACTCACAATGCATAACAATTTATGCCTGAGAGGAACACGCTGCTCCTTCTTGTGTTTGCACTGACACTTCCTGGAAATCTCAATTCCTTTTTTTTACTGAAGAACAGGAAATAATTTATTTTGCATCTTCATTTTGCCCAGCTGAAAATATTTTGGAAAAAAGAAAAGGTTGGTCACAAAGTATGCTGTTAAAAAACAATGAGAAATTGATTAGCCATAAAGCCCCCAGCCATAAATGGATGCTTTAGGTCTGGTTCTGATCTCTTCTGTCAAACAACTGCTGCCGAAATACTGTCTGAACACTGAGAGGGACAAGAGGAAAACAAGCAACATAGAGTCATCTCATGGAAGTCAGACTTTCTGTGGGAGTAAAGATACTCGCAAATCAAGAGTCAGCATTTTATGCTGTAATTCATCAGAACTTGAGAATAAAAAGATTAACGTGCATTGCGCTGCTCCTTTGCTCATGCTTATGGTAAAATTTTCCCCTCTCTGTTTCTTTCTTTGATAATTACGACACGTATCAAAATCCATAGCTAAGAAGTATTCAAGCACTTTCATAGAGGAAGACCTCAACAGATGCAGCTTTGCAAGCTGCCTTTCTACCTACTTGATGTTTTGTGGGCAAGCTCCCTTCCCATTCATGAGTGAGTAACATCTCTGTGACAAGTGCAGTAGTGTCTCACATGGAAAAGTAATACCAGGAAAGCATTTAACATATGTGCAGCTGTCTGTTGTGTCACTCCAGCTAGTGGAAATAAACTCTAGAGATCAACCAGTTATTTGGGAAACACCACTGGTTGGTAGGCCACAGTAAGTTGTCATCTATGTGTTTATATACCCTATCAAGAAGGCAAATGTCGGAAGGCAATGTCTTGGGAGGGTCCTCTCAGCTCCCAAGTGTACATCCTCACCCACAAATATCCTGTATCTTCAGTTCATGCTTTGATTTAAGGGTATGCTAACTAGCTCTTTTACAAAATTTCTGCCAAACACTCATAAGTTTAAAAACAAAATAATTTTTTTTGGTGTATTTTTATAATACTCTGTATTTCTTCTTTATTACTAGCAGAAGAATTGGAAGAGGTGCTCTCCATGGTTCATAAAAAGGCTGGAAAAACTGTTGTAAACCTTCCAACTTATTTGATCAAGCAAATTATAATACAAAGGAAAAAAGGACAAAGTAAAAATCAGAAGTCAGAAAGCTAACTGAAGAGGCAATCTAAAGGTACTAGCAAGAGATAATAAGCCCAAGTTACTAAGACTAACAAAGAGGAATAAAATGGAATACTAAAATAACATTTTCTCTTTTGAAAGAAGGAGGTCATTGAATTAATATTTTAATTCACTTAACATACCATGCATTTTATTCCCTTATTCACTGGGGAGGACATTAAACAATACAAGGTCTCCATATCTCTGGGGCGTGAAAACTGTACTCAGGAATGTTAAAAGAAATTGCTTTAGGAAGAAGTGTAAACCTAAGGCTTCCATAAACAATGTAGAAAGGTATTGACATGTTCAAGTTAGCTGAGGTATGAAAACACCTGGAACTTCTGTTAGGCTTGTAAAACCCCCTGAGAAACAGCTGAATATTGTGCCATGGGTCATCACATCAGCACGGCACAGATGAAATCAGAAGACTCAAGACAAACCTATACTTTAAGAACTGAATGATCCATTAGCTATACAGTCAGCACAAGTAAGATTGTACATGGAGCCTGGTTGCAACGAAGGATTATTTAAATATAGTATCAAAACCCCCTTTTGTTTACAATGTAACAATCCACTGGCTAATAAATTCTTCAAGCGCATCTACACTCATAGACACAGACTCTTGCTAAGTTCTTCAACACAGCTACGCATAACATGCCTTGACCTGGAAACTGCACAGATACTGCAAACACTATCTGGCAAAGAAGAAAATGGCACTCATCGGTGCAAGATCTCTGTCTCCCAAGTTTCTTGTGTAGGCTACTGAAAAGCCAGTTCTTCTAATGTTTGGTAGGCACGCAGCCAGTCCCGAAGTCGGTCGGTGTAGGAACATTTCTCGTATCACCGCCTCGGCTCTGACATTCAACACCGCCCTAGAGCAGGGAACCTCATCTTGGTGAGAGCCGTGGGCAAGGACAGTGTCGGGAAGCAGGGAATCCTGGTAGAAACGCGGATTTAAGTGAATTTTTGGAGCCTCGGAAAGGCTTTCCCTGGTAGCCTCAGGAGCAGCAAACCCTCGGGGCGAGTCCCGTGTGGCGGGCCCGCAGTTCGCCCGGCAGCCACAAGATGGCGCCTGGCGCCTGGCAACCGCCGCCTGGCCGGGCCGCCTCCCGCCCCGCCGGCTGCGGCCTTCCCGCAGAGACCGGGAAAACCGGCCCTCACCCGCGGGTTTTCCACTGCCGCGGGCCTCTTGTTAAAATCAGTGACCGTCAATCAACCCAGGACACCGTCTCTTTTGCAAAATATCCCCCAAAACTGCCGTGACCTCTCTGGTGATCCAACTGCTGCCTTTGGTCTCCTCCACTGCGCTCTGGTTTGCTGCACCTCTGCGGAAAGCGCTGCTAATTGATAATTATCCTGATAATTGATAGCTGATAATTGATAATTATCCTGTGGGGCCGGGACAGCGGCTGTGCAGCCTGTGGAGAGCTGCAGGGAGGGACAATGGGGCCCGAACCCGCTGTCCAGTGCAGCTCTGGGTGCTGGCCTTTCACCTTGAGCTCACTTCCAGGAAAATTCCCAACAGCCTTAATGTGAAGGGTACAGGAGGGGTGTGTGTATGCATACACATATTTAAATATATTAAGACATCTGAATTCTCATTTTTTTAGGTTATTTGGACCTAATATATTTGGATATATTAGGTCATTATTTTTCTTTTCCTATTTTTTTTCCAAAACATTGTTTCCACAATTTTCTCCTTAGTGCAGTGGCTTGCTGTTTTTCACAGTGATACCTGATTATTTGCAAGACTGAATCTATACTCTTCGTTTGTGGATGAATTTCTGGGTTCCTTGGGAGCCATTCCCTTGCATTCTATGGAGAGGCACTGGAATAAATGCAGGTTTCTTGATTGCAAAGGGTCACAGTGTTGGAATTTACCTCTCTTCTGCTTTTGGCAACAACAACCTCTGTGTAAATCTGATAATATGGGTGGCAAACACATGTTAGGTTAGAAAACGGTACAGCAGCTGCTGTGCTACTGGTAGTAACTTAGTCAAATAGATTCAGTGATGTCCAATATTTAGACATTTACTCTTGCAAATACAATGAGCCTTTGGGGTTCAGGAAAACCTGACAAAGCAGCTCCCTGATTCTGGACGCTAAATGTAATAAGGGTGATCATAATAATCCTTATAAAAATAAAATTTCCAGCCCTTCCTATTATATTAGACTCTAGAAACTGAAAAACAATATTTAAAGCAAAAAGCTTATCAAATCCAGATTTTAGGTATTTTGATGGTTTGTTTTTGATTTCCTTTTCTCCTGGGGAGTGGAGAGGGTGTGGGTTTTTTCCTCCAAAATTAAAATTCTGTAGTGTTTTCCCTCTCTGCTCTGCAGGGCAGTTTTCTCCTTTGAAACATCTCGAGGTGTCCAGCTGTCCCACTGTGATGGAGAACAGTGAAGTACCTTCATAATAGTATCAGGAGAGCAGTGCTCTGGCTTAGGTGCTCTGTTGGAATGAAAATCAAATGTAAGTGCAGGTACACACACCTCTGTTGCATTCCAATTCAATTTCAATTTCTGATTAAATCACTTATTGCTGCTGTGAATATTTGATACATTATTGTCCATAAACCAAATATTGCAAGAGACCCCAATGTGTTAGGCACCATGAAAGCAGAGAGCAGTGTGCTCTCAGCTGTTGTTTCCCTATCTGTCAAGCGAGGACAATGTGCTTGCTCTCTACAAGTACATGAGCACTAATTAATTAATATTTGTAAAAGGATATGTAAATTCAAAGTATTATTTATGAATTATAGTATAAATGAAGATTCGTGGAGAGGCCATGGAGAGAAGACATGGATGGAATTAGAGGGCAGAGAGAGCAGCGCAGAGTATCAAGATTAGCCTGGAAGAAGAAGAAAGGACTCAGGGAAAAGTAAATTTTTTTTCCTAGAGAAGAAGGGTTGTTTTGCTTAACAAAGAGTGCAAGCGATATGAGTTTACAAAGAAAGCCCAGCACAACAGTGGTATAAAACTGGATGGAATATGCTGGAAATAGAAATGGTAATGAAAAGAAAATTTGAAAGAAATAGACAAGAAGAGCCCTTCTAATGTGCATAATTCAGTGATTTATATATGCTCTTTATTTTACAGTATCTCCTGTATCCTTAGAATGTTAAAGCCTTGCTCAGCAAAACAAAGGAAGTGATAAGAGTTCCTGCTCTACCCAGGTGCGTGAGAATGTAGGTGTTCATAGGATTGTGGCCTCAACATTGACCAGAAGGCAGGTGATGAAAATGGTATAGACACACAATCCTGTATGATACTGTGTTATATGAGCTGGTCTGAACTTCTGTTCCATCAGGGAACATCCAGCAAACTAAAGAAAGTGGTTCTGGACAGAGCAATTACCTCTTCTTTCAATAGCATCCAACGTCCATGTGGGCATTTCAGTCTTTCTCTACACTGAGTAGCTCAAGTATTTGCTTACTTTTCCTGGTTAGAAAAGTGTATTTTGGAAAAACAGAAGAATATTATGGCAGCACAATTTTCCACAAATACTGGGAAAAAATATTTATAAATATTCATATTAGCAGTCCAAACTAAATTTAATTTGACTTTACTCTCAACAATCTTTTATTTCCTTTCCAGGAATGTTCAAGAGCACAGCTTTTACTGACATAAGTATATATGAAGTGCAGGCTTTGGAAGTGAGCTGCTGCACTAGTTCTACAAAGTCAGCTTCAAAATTGCACTGTGAGATGTAACTTTTGCAATTTTCCATTTGAGTTTTAGCTGAAAAAAATATAGAATACAATGCCACTTATGCAGAAAACCACAACAATGCATAGTACTTAGTTCAAGAACATGCACTAAGGTGTTTGTGAATGGTCCCACAACAAGATTAACTAAATTAGGAAGTAACCAAATATTCAAAAGGAATGGAGAAATCCAAGAATTGAATGATCTGCTCAGACACTTCACAAACAGACCCAACAGGCAACATTTTCCCAAGAGATTGCTCATGGAAATTATTTGCTTCATTTCAGTTGTTAACAAGCATGAGCAGCTGAGCTCCACCTCCTCTGCGGCACAGAAGTGATCTCCAAGGCTTTTGCCTACCAGCATTACCAGCAGAAAATGATTAGGTTTGGACAGGTCCTCCTCTGTTATTTCAGTGACTCTCAAATCCATCTGGCTGCTTTGAGTAGATGTGGAGAAAAAACATGAAAAATATATATCCTGGGTTTACTTTGATCTCTAAAAATAAGGATGATTTTATTTTAGGCATATAATAATATTGTTAACCTCTGTTCACTAAGCAATCCTTGCTTTTCCCTTGGTTCTCAGTTTGACACATCTCCAGCATGAAATGGACTAAGATTGCCATGAAACTGAAAGCTCTGAGTGTGGAAATTGGGGAATGCATAGACAGATTCTTTTTTCCTTTTTAAACATATGCCAATGAATAAGTCCTTTTTCCTACCCCCTCATAAGTTTTCTGAAATTCTTGGTAAATATAACTACAAACCTCAGCTAGAAAGCCCAAAGCAATTTTCCCTTAGGGGACTTCCGTTAGAGCCACAGAAAATCAAAGACCAAGAACCAGGGATTGTCTCAAGCCTGAAATGGAACACTGGTCCTGGTGAAAACTGCCACGAAGATCAGGTCACTTTTCGACATGAGCTTTGCCAATGGGAAAGCAAGAGAAAAGCAGGAGATCACTGCAGAGCACTAAAAAGAGGCAGGAAGCAGCTGCAAATGTTCTGATACTGACACATGTTTGGCCACCATGAGCGGTTTAAAGGAGCAAGTATGGATGTAGAGGTAAATCAGAGAGGATGGGCATGTTAAACTATACTTGTTAGGTGCATTGTCTCATTGAAGTTGTAAGGTAACTTTCTTGCCTATTAAGCATTGTTCAGAAAATTTAAAAATCTAAACATGTAAAATAAAATATGAACATGAAGCACTTTGATTCACAGTATTTCTAGTCCCTATAGTGCACAGTAAACTTCTGTACCATTGTTACCTGAGACATACATGATGTAAAGATACTTTTTAAGAAGAGACAATTGCTTAAATATTGGCAGAGTATTCTTTGCAATCTTTATGGCATACTGCTTGCACCAATCTGCTGCAGATGACGTGTGAACAGAGACATTTAAGATGGGTTAGAAGAACTCCTGCTTCCAGCACTTGCACTGGAATAAAACCTTCCTTACCTGAGCAGGCTGTCCCGACGTGGAAGGACAGGTTTTCTGGGGAAGGCAAGGAGCATTGACTTGTCAGCTTACACACATATGGTGAAGGGCAGGACACTTGTAAGACTTCCACAAGCCCATGGCTGGGGATCTGCCTCTTTAATGGCCAAGAAGCCACTGAATATTTCATAATAACCATAATTCCAGGAAATAGAAACACTGAATGACAGAACCCACTACTTTGTTGTCATACATTCTGTTACCTAAACCTTGCCATATACAATTTCAGGACACCTAAGAAGGTCTGCAATATATTACATAGTTTTTACAGTGAAAGCAGAAGCTATATCTAAACACATAGAGAAGGGAGTCAAAAGAAAAATGGGTATTGAGGTCTATCATATATTTGTCTGCAACCAGGACCAGCCCTAGTGACGGCCACACAAAGTTTGGGCAGCAGCTGTTGATTGCCTCAATTAAAAGGCATTCAAAATTTAAGGCTGCTCAGCTATCTTAAGAGTATCTGAAAAAATTGTCCATAAACTGGAGTTATTTGCATATATGTGTTTAAACATTATCAATGTTATGGAGAAAAAACAGTCCTTCAAATTATTTTTCAGCTATGTTAGTTTTAATTGAAGGCGTTTGGAGATAAATACCTGTTACAGATTTTACAGAGATTTTGCTACCAATGGCAGAACAATTTCTTGTTTAATGTTGTTGAGTTACATGAACAGGCATTGAGAAATTCAGTAATTCTAAAAATAGTGAATACTTCTTCTGTTCTTCTTCTTACTATCCTTTAATGAAACTTTCTGTCAAAGTAGTTGCATATTACCTAGTAATTAAACATCCAAAGTACTTATGGAACATTTATTTTCATGAAATACATGTTTTCATTAGTTAGCATTTATATGTTGTAATTGTTTTGCTACATGTGACAGAATTTTTAAAGTTGCCTCACCTTTGAAAGTATCTCAAATATTAAAATATCTCAAATATTTAATTTTAACTTATTAATGTTGTCATTTGTTTTAATTCAGAAATAAGACTGTGACAAGCTCAGGTAAAACATGCTAATAAGGGACTAATATGTAGCAGAAAAGAATAAGTGCATTAATAAATCTCTACATGCTATTGACTAGTAGCTGTTCTTATACTTAATCTTCTGGTTTTTTTCCTCCATAATTCACCTACTTATGCTCATAATATCTCCTTTTTAAAAGTCTTTCTTCACTGTGGCAGTTCATGAAGACAAATCTAACGTAAGAAAGATATTTACATACTATATAGGTAGAAAACTATTACTCTGTTTTGCAACTGAGAATGTCAAACCAAAGGACTTTGCTACACTTTTCTCCTTGTAATCTCTTACGAGTTCAGTATGAGAGATACAACCATGATTTGGAACATTGTTGTTTCATTTAATTTACATCCAAGAGCCACAGAGCCATCTACCTACCTGCTTTTATATGTGCTGTTAGGAATATTAGAGAAGAATGGCATGTTCCTTGCTGTGACATATGCTTTCCAGGCAGGTTTAGTTGAATCACTTAATGCAAGATCCACAGAGACATCCAGACCCAGAGCCAACCTACTTAATTTTAAATTTGAATATAAAATGAAGTGAGTGTCCCCAGAAAGGGCTTTTATAATCTGATATTCAGGATTTGCCTAAAAGGTAGGAAAAAGTGTATCTGATTTCCTTGAAGTAGAAAAAGCAACTGAGCCTTGCTCTTCCTCATTAGATCCCTACATTAAAGAATAGGTAACCTTTTTTCTCCTCCTTTTTTTTTTTTTCTTTTTTTTTTAATGAGGTTGTCATACATCACAAGTTATGGATTTTTATGTTTTTTAAAGCTTAGTTTTGTCTGTGTGTTTAGGGATGCCCTGAGCAGACTGGATTGAACTGCTCACTCTAGGTGAGGAAATAAAGTATTTGAGGTTCTCAATAGCACTTAGATGAAGGTAGGAACCGATTTATTCAGGACTTTCAAGATATTGAAGGCTCTCCTTTTATCTAAGGACTTCAAAGCACTTGATAAATAAAATAAGTATAATTTTCTCATTTTGCTGACTGAGAACCCACAGAGATGTAGTATTTACACGGGGCACTTTACCTGTCTTCACACAGCCACGAGGCAATCTTACCCCTGGTGCTGCCTTCCTGGCATTCCTCAGGTTGTACTAACTTTATTGTGTTCAGGGTTGCTAGTTCAAACACCTCAGCTCTCAGGAACTGTTAAAATCAACTAAGATATAGTTGAAAAGTATATTATAGTTTAAAATAGGCATGGCCAAACCTTTGAGATCCTAAGATTTCTATTTTACATTGGTTTTATAAAGAGAAAATTGAAATATTTTTCTTTGCAGGTTTGGTCAAAGATTTTTGACACTATTTGTTTCAAAACTTCTCTTTGAGAAAATAGAAGGAAAACATTTCCTCTCTTTATAGCTGCAGTTAATCTAAAAAAACCAGTTCAGATCTGAAAATCAAGCTATATATGTATATATGACTCTACACAGACATGAAGGGCTGCTGCTGAGTAGTGCTGTAAGGAGAAATAGCTGAGATATTATATAGAGATATATATAAAATTAGCTGGATGAGATAACCAACCAGTATTAGAAGTAAGAAGCCTTAGGAGTCAGACCTTTGGGAGCACTACTGATAAAACAGATGTGTCATGGTGTTTGCTCAGGTGAGCAAGCAAAGAAAGGTTCTCTGGTTGTCTGGGTTTTCATGTATTTAAAACAAAACAATCTGAAAAAAACTTCACCAAACAAACAAGGATTAGGTACAATATTGTTAAAAAGCAATAAAGAAACTTGACTGTTACTGGTCTCTTATCATTGCTAAAATAACCAAAGTCTGAATTACCAGTTTAGCAGGTAAATAGAAAATTTCTCAGGACTGTTCTAATGAAGGTGTGGTGGTGTATGGTAATGAAGGTGTGAAGTTGCTTTTTCCAATTTAAGGACAACTGTGGCCTTTGTCAGAAGCAATCCTGCCAAGGAAGTTTCAGGCTCCCACATTCATGGCAAACCCTAGCTCAAGAACCTAACATCTTCCTGCTCCCTAGAATTATTCACTGGAATGATCCACACTTTATTCTTACATTGAGAAGCTCAAGTCCACAAAAATCCTTAGAACAGCTCTCTCTAAAGTACTCTCTAAACAGGGTTGCACTCTAAAGTCCTCTCAAGCAAACCTGAATTTCTGCAAACGACATGCTAGAGCCAGTGTTTGCTGACTCCATCTGCTGGAGTGCTGTCAAGAAGTCCTGGCTCCAGCCGGTGTTCAGCTTTTGTGTTTAATACTGGGTCCAAGAACCAAGCTAAGGAGAAAACCACTTTTAATTTTCTGTAGAAAGGCCTGATTTCCATGTCCAGGAAAATAGTGCTGAAAGACCTTTTTTTGCAATTCTGGAATTCTTCGAAAAATGCTTCTTTCTGACTTCTGGTCTCTGGCTTATGGTGATTGATATCTGTCTTCAAGATCTGATAATGATTTGTGAAAAAAGAGATTGAGCAGAGACTACAGAGCAAGATCTTGGAGAATTTATATGGTTTGTCATAATTGAACTGAGAAAAGCAATTGTGAACCGGGAGAAATATCTGTTTGCTGTAAATGTCGTGCTGAGCTGTAACATAGAAGCAAAACCCGTTTCTATCAAGCCCAGCACTCAAGGGGAGGCAACTGAAGAGCTTTTAGCTCTTCTCTCTACCCCATCATGCTTTCCTTGGCACTGGAGTTGCAGGAGGAGTAAGAGAATGCCAGCCTAGTAGTCCCTGGTCAGCAGTGAGCTCACCCCACACACACAGTCTGCCGCATGCGGAGGGCACTGGCCTTCAGGGAGCACATTCTTGGCCCTGGCAGGACTGCTGGCTTTGGGACCAGGGCAGCATGGTCAGAGCACTCCCTCCTGTTTCTGTCACCAATTGCTTTTAGACAATTAGGCTTTTTCATTTCTGTAACTTCTGCGCACACACACACACACAGACACACAGACACACATGTGCTTTTGTGTGGAGATGATTTGGGATTGTCCATAGCACGAAAACAGAATCTGGAAGAGGTGGTCAAACGTGGCATGATCAAACAGCCATATGGAAAAGAAGGAATAATGTATGTCTGTGGGAGAAGCCAGAGGCGATGGCTGCAGCTGTTGTGTACAGATGACTGAATGCTGGGATAACAGGACTCTCTCAGAGCCTCGATGGGGGGGTCAGTGGGTAGAGACAGGAGCATCCTTCCCTTCCAGGTGGTGCTCACACGCGCATCCTTCCCTTCATCCTACCGAGAGTGTACTTAGGTTTGATCTGGAGTGGCCTTGATTCTTTGCAGGTTTATAACTAGACATTTGTGGAAAACTAGGATGAGAAAATTGTGTTAAAATGATTCATGGGCACTGGCACACACAGAGACAGGGTGGTGAGACCACTGCTGTTCACAGCCCAAGTGTGGTGTGAACCAAGGCTGAAAAGCACCAGTTTCATGAAATGAAAGACACCTGAGACCTCATTGGTGTGGCTGCAAGACTGTCTTTACAGACCTAAGGTCTACATCTCTATCTGTATTATGTATGATAGAGTGGGGAGATTTGCAAGAACATTAAATAGAGAAAAAGTACATAATGTGTTTTTTCTGTCAGAATGCTTTATTACTCTTCACTGGACCTGATTGAATGCCGAAGACATGAATAAATCAATAAGATGGAGCTAATAAATGAGTGACTTGCTCCTGGTGACTGTCATACAGTCTTGACCAAAATGAGGAAAAATGTAAGTGCAGGGGACAGACATACGATAGCAAATGATATAAAGAGTAACTTCATTTTATCTTATTCTGTCACACAAATTGAAGGAACCATTAAAAAAAATAATAAATAATAAATTAATTACCCTTATGCTGCATTTACAGCAATGGATGTCAGCATCTGAATGATGGAGGTGAAGACCATTTTTGAAAGGTTCTTAAAGAATGACAAAATTCAATACCAGAAAAGAAGGGGCATTCAGAAAACCATCAGTGCTTGCTGTTTGAGGAAGGTGAGGCACACCGTGGGCTTTTCTCTCTCCTTCAGAAGAAGCAGACCATTGTCAGAAACTAAACACCACACTGTGCTTAGTGGGTTTGGGATGCAGCTCCTTTATTGTTTTTTAATAACTAGATAATTGTATTTCTATATTGAAGTGTCATAGCAAAAAGAAACTTGAAGCACAAATTTAAATATTATTAGCTTGTTAGTGGTGGTTTTTAGGAGTCTAATTTTTTTCCCTCAGCTCCCATCCTTATTTTTTTTAAATTTCTCCAGGGCATGTCATATATAGTGAAAAATCTCAATGGAGGCCCACAGTTATCACCGCTGTTTAGTCAGACTTCAAATTGGGCTCTAATGGTTTTAGATAGAAGAGCAGATGGAGAGGGTTTGTTCACTAGTCGGTGCCCTTGCCTCAGAGTTCACCTCAAGTTGTTTTCAGAAATTCTCACTTCATGCACATTACTTATTTATATCATCACTTTTTTTTCCCACTTCATAGATAATTGCTACTTAATTGATACTGCCTTTATACAAGCCTCCACAATAGCAAGCAACAAGACACACTGCTAAATAGAGGAATCATTAATCTGTGTATATATTCTGGATTTCTTTTAAAGATGGGCTGGAAATAAGCAAAGTCATTAGTAGTTTGTTTGCAACAGTGTATTTATGAAAGCTCTATGGAGAATGTGTCAACAGTCAGTATGTAACAGAGCAATTAACACAGTACTTTTGTACTTTTGACTGTTAGCATGGGAGTAAACAGAAGCAGATGTGAAGTGTTTGTGCCTTTAGTATTCACAGACTGTTCTGACATATGCAAATACAACTAATGCTTACAGAGCTTGCAACTCTTATTGTACCATGACCTTGCTTACAAAACCCTGGGACAGGACTACACACTTCCCTAATAATTATTAACAATACACAGATACAGCCTTTTTGTTTTTAATGCATTACAGACTGCAGTGGTAAAGCTTCACAAATAAATGTGTTGATAGTATTGCCCATATACAGCTTGTTTTAGACAGAGCTTTCTTCAATGTAAAAAGAGAACAAACAATAAAGAAATAATGAAAAATGCATACAGAAGGCAAGAACAGGAATCACCTTTGAAACACTGGTTCAGCTCTAATTATACTAGCCCACTGAAGTTCAACAGTTAATGCATGCATCAGATTCTGTGTATTTAGGACAGAGTTCAAGCTGAGACCTTTCAGTGCTACAGTCTTAAAATATATATCTCACTAAAGCAACTCCAGTCAGGCTGCTAAAATAGAATGCCAACAATGAAATTATTTTCTACCCTGTAAAAAAAAAAATAAAAAAATCGTGTACTTGACCTAATAAAATCACCTGCATCCTTAAAAAAAAAAAAATGAAAAAAGAGAAAAGAAGGCTTCTTCTGTTCAGTTATTTTTCATGTGAACTATATATATCTGATATACCTGAAGTTACTACAGTGATTTTCATCTTCAAATACTATCTAAAACCTAGCTATATTACACAAGTGAAGGTCAGAAAAGATTTTATTTTCAAGTTTTCTGTCACAGATTTATTTCCAGAATAGGAATTAATCTAAACTGAATGAAAATATAGGATTTACAGTGATGTTTGGCATTATTTACTACATGAAAAATATTTTGCATCACAAGAAAACAATTTGTAGAAAACATTGCCCAAAGTAAGATTGACAGGCCATCTCTTCCAACATGTTTTCCTGTTTCAAGGCTGGAAAAAAATGTCTCCTAAATGCGCTTTTTATTATCCTTAAGATATTATTGCTCGTGAAATTAAAATCCTCTTATTAAATTGAATATGTGCTTATTTCCATTTTGGATTTGTCATTACAAATTAGTTTAACAGGTGTCACCACAAAAACACTGTGTTTCAACTGGACCCAGAGTAAAGCATCTTCTTATTTTGGCTCCAGCGGGGCAGAAGGCTGTTGCAGCCATCGCTTGGGGCAGAGCATGGGGTGGAGCAGCAGCACTCCCCTGGATGCAGAGGCAGAAAGGCAGGAGGTTTGGAGCAGCAGGCAGCCCTGGGACCAGCTGTGTGAGGAGGCTGCACAGGACCTGGGGGCATGTTATGGCAGCTGCACACCTCAGAAGCTGTCAGGCCCACCCTATTAGTTTCAAATAATTCACTTCTCTATTCTTTGTTGTAAAGGTGTTTTACTGTAGTACTGCCACTAAAGCACTTCAGTTATGCACTTGGTATTTCTTGACTTGTGAGATTATAGGGACAGGCTGAGTTTTTGGAGAGTTTTAGATATTCATGTGCTTAGGAAAGAATTGAAGGTGTTAAAAGGGTTTTGGTATTTTCCTTACCAGCAGTTTTCTGAGTTGCTAATGGTACCTGAACTACCTGGAAAAGTTAGTTTTTCAGAAGACAACTTTTTGTTTAGATTTCTTTTGATTCAGGGTTCATTTGGTAGTTTGGGGTTTGTTGGATTTTTGGCACCTGAAAAACACTGATATTACAATTAATTGCAGACATTTATATTCTCATTTAGAAAGCTTTGTGAAATTATCATTATCATAGTTTTTCATATTTCTTGGCTGCTCTTTTTTTCTTCTTTTTTAAGTCTGAAGATGCCACTTGCTAAATAAACAGTGAGCTGTGAAAAAATGAGGATGGGGAGTATGATGTTTAGTAAAGCTGGTTAAAATAAATGTCATACAGTAGTACTTTGCTATTCATAGCCTTATCCCTAGAACTTGGCCACAGTTTAAATCAAAGAAGCATTTAGAAATAAATATTTATGCTTTAAGCAGTCAAGGACATTGTATACTGTTGCTGGCTAATACCAAAACAAGTACAATAGATAAGTTTACCCAGACCCTTTAGTCCCAATGCGTCCCAGGGGTTTGAACTGTTCCTCCAAGCACCAAGACTAAGAGTGACTTTTTTCCAAGTTTCTGGTTCATCTCATCAACTTGCTTGCTTATCTAAATAATCATTTGTCCGCAGCTGCAGGCAATCAGCGTTTTGTGCATACAGTGTAGATTCCCAAGCCAAATTACGAGATAATGAAAATACATGTAATTACATGTTGGTATGCTAGTCTAAATATAATTTACACTTGGGAAAAGGGAAAGTAGGCAAGATAGTAACAGGTGAATAAGAAAACAAAGAAATGCACTTTAGTAATTTTTCCCGATCTTGTTTTTCAGCAAAATAGGTATACTCATTTATGCTGTGTTTACTTAAATGTTTATTTGTGAATTAGAAAGTTCAGCTCTGTTTGTGGAAGTACTGAGCAGCCTGCAATTGCTGTAGTGTTTAAGTGAACATTTGGGGAGAAAAGTCAAATTGGCCCATTGTGATAGCTGATACATTTTCATATCAATGTACAATTCTGATTACTTTCCTTTGAATTTAATATAAACAGCTGCACAGAAATACTTTCTCAAACATTTTTTGTTGTTGTTGTTGTTTCCTGCTATTTATCCCTTGAAAATATTTGGATCATGTTTGCCTTGCAGGTCAGAGATGCCTGCCTTTTGGCCACCATCCACAGCTTATGGATGTGTACCTGTCTCCTATCCAGTGACTTTGGATGAAATCAGATTTTGGATGAGATGTGGTTTGGTAGACTCAGAGAGTCTCTCATGGCTCTGAATATTATTTTGTATAAATTCCTTCTTTAGTTTCTCTTGAGCAGTTTTTAAATGCAATATTATTTCAAGCTTTCACAAATTATTTTATTGCTGAACAACAGACAACAACATTTCCTGAGAAAGATGTTTCAGGTTCAAATGTGTGCTCATTCCTAATACCTTGATCTGTCAATCCTCCTGGGACTAAATTTGAATTATTCTAGTCTATAATTTCTTCTGTTAAAATTTGGAATTCAGCAGTTTGTAATGCTTGGATCTTAAAAGAGATTTGTTACCATGAAGAACTATTAGTGAAATATTTTCCCAAAGATCCCTTTGTTATATCATAAGACGGATGATTTTCAGGATTAAACACACATTGTTTTCAGGAGGTAGTTAACACAAAGTCATATATGTAGTGGACATAATGAAACATTATTTTGCTTTTAGTTTGGGGTATGAGAATTTCACATTCATTTCATGTCTTCTTTTCTTGTGCTTTTTCTTACATAATATTTTTTTGAAAATATATTTGAAGAATTCAATTTGCAGTCATGTTACCTACAGGAACTATATATGGTAACTTTTTCAGTTTTTACATTTTTTCCTTAAAATTGTTTTCTGAATTTTGTTAAAATTGTTCCATGAAATCAGTTATAATGTGGAGCCTTATTCAATGAGTACCTTGAATAATTCAGATGCACTGAACTCTAATTGCTCTCAAATTTGTATTTTTTTTCATATTCAAAATGGTAATTCTGTAAATTTTAGAGTAATATGCTGCATTTCTTACTGACCTTTTCATTTATGTCATTAAATACATTTTCAGTGACTAATATTTCTCTGTGACTTAAAGAAACATCAAACTTAGTACAATTCATCAATGTGTGAATGCAGGATAAGATTCTGTTCCTGCCCTTATTTACTACTTAAGATACCTGGAGCTGTATTAAAAGCCTTCATTTTACTATATGTTTCCCTGAAGCATACAGACAGCCACAAAATAGATGTCCACAGGCATCGTTGCAAGGATGAAGGTGGAGAGACAGATGAGACCATAGAGCAGGATAAGATGGGAATAAGGCTACAGAGTTTATGACTTCCCTAAGCTGTTGCTGTCATGGACACTTTATTACCAGGAACCTCGAGAACATCAGAAGCAGTGGTCTTAAAACCTACCTTTCTTTCCTGTTATGCTGAGTAACAGCTCACCAAGTGCTAGTAAAATCTCCATCACTGATTATCTTTAGCAGGATATTCCTGCATATTACTGACTGATAAGCTAAAACTTCACCAAAGTTGCTGGACTTCCAAGAGGAATTACTTCCTCATTAAGCAGTGATGTTAGGTGATCCTTTAGCCTCTTGTGAGCATAGAGAAAAGAAAGGAAAACTGTTTCATTGTGGGTATTCCTTCAACTCTTCAGAGCCTGTTCCCTTCTGTCCTCAAGCTGACTGAAAATCCATTAAAATGCAAAAGGATGTGCAGATAATGAACAACCCTGGGCTTCATGGAGGAATTTTGGGGTGAGATATGTTAAGACTAGACTTTAGCTGTTAGCCTCACTAATCAGCATAGTCCCTTTGGTCCCTTTGGACCTGAGAGGCAAATTTTTTTTTTTTTTTTAATTGGAGCATCAATATGCACATATCTGTCTTGAATGGTGGAAACATCCCTGCTGCACACACCCAGTGGGGACAAAGCTAGCCAGGGTAGCAGGCTCTGTGCTATAGCCTCAGGTAAGAGCATCACTCTTGCTCACCTTTTTGTGCATGTGGTCCTGGGGCTGCTGTGGCTGGTCTTCAGCAGGGAGTAAACTTACTTCACATGAAAATCTTAAAAGCCAGATAGGAAAACATAGCTTTCATAAAACTCCTATGTGATCAGTAGAAAACTATACTCAGAGAGAACTTAGTAGTGGTTCACTGTCAGGAATGGAAGGATGCATGCACAGGGATCCAACTTGTTCTGATTTTCAGTACTTTTGTTAATGACCTAGATGATGGAAAAAAGTGGTTGCTTATTAAACCTGAAGACCATACCATGCTGGAAGTGCTGTAAGGATGCTGGAGAACGGGAGCAGGAATTCAAGGACATTTTAACGTTTTGGGAAAAATTATCGTAATTACGATTTGTTTTTATGGAGGTCAACATCCACTTTTCATTCTGTTAAAGCTCATTTTTATTGTTAAACTCACAGTTTTATTTTCATTCAGATAATTTATTGGAGTTTTTCATACTTTCAGAACAAAATAGAAACATGCACTGTTCTGGAACCCTGAAATAACTGTGGAATTTTAGGCAAAAGTCGTAAGTATTTTATGAATTGAGACTTCAAATTATTTTCTTAGTCTTTGATAATTTCACATTCCAAGCCAAAATGAGACCCTTTAGACTACATTTGTAAGAATATATGAAGCTAAATGGCATAAATTCAGCCTCACACCTTACTGCCTTAGCACATATAAATATTAGTATTAATGTGAGTATAAATACTCATACAAAGGAGTGCTGTATAGCATCATTAAAATATATAAACTCATAAACCTGATTAATGTGGAAGTAATGTGGGTTCACTTTAGCAACTTGACAAACCTTTGGCCTGTGCATTTTTTTGTACTGTGCTGTTCTCAGAAACAGTGTTTTCAAAAAATAATTGCCCTAAGTAGTGTGAATTGCTACCCTGCAAATAAACACAGAGACCCTCAGTGGATCCTTGGTACCTCCATTTTCATTAGGAACTTTAACATTTATCTCTTTGTTTTATGCCTGTTACAAAGAATTATAGTCCCCCTGGAGACATTGGATTAGGGATTATAAAATCAATGTGGTGTAAAACCGTTGTTCCAGCACTTTCAAGCCATCCCCACAGAATGGGAAAAGGCCAGCTGGACCCTGACCCACCGGGTGGGACAACATTGCCCAGCTGAATGATCTCTTCAGGAACGGCTAGCTCGACAGCCTGTGTAAAGCTAGATAAGCAGAGATATTAGTGTTCACTGAGATATAAATAATTATTCAGCTCACCATGCAAGGTAGCACTGCACCCTGCAGGACCTAAATCAGACAGCTCAATATGAGCCAAAATGCACTGGATTCAATGCCAGATTATTCAGTTTAATTAACACTCCAGACTTGGTCAAGATAGTTGACTTTCCTTTAAACAAGTAACTAGAACTGGAGGCATCTGGAAGGATTACATTCTTACAAGGTCTTATATTCATATTTATACAAATATATTATTTTTATGTGATGAAAGCATTAATTTTAAATCTAGTGACTATTTCTATACATGTTGTATTTAAGAGATGACTTGAAAGACTGGTTCAAAAAATCCTGCTCACCCACAAAAAAAAGTGTCTGATAAAATCTTTTTTAGGGAAAAAAATAGCATTGCTTTAATGAAGCAGATTTACAGCATAGTGCATCTTTTCTATTCATCTCTGAAAAGGGACAAACATGGTAAACTACCCTATGGACAACCATACTTTTATAGTCTTTGTCTTAATGTGCATAACAAACATGTTTAGTTATTTTGAATTATTTAAATAAACATATGTTTATCCAAACCAATAAAAAACCTCCAATTTCTCTGGAAACCATTCAATATGTCTGTGAATATTTATTGACATTTACTTAAATACAAAACATTGATTCAAGTAACATGAATTAATTTTGTTATTAATAACTAAAATCAACATAAACCCAGGAGCAAAATGAAAATTGTTTTCCAAAAAACTCCACAATTGTTTCCAAAAAACTTTGCTGACTTCTTTGGCCTCTGCCTTACACATGGCCTGGGAAGAAAGCAGTGCAATGCATGCATTCATGTTGTCACTGCATGTTGTTGTATTAAATGTGAGAGACAAAAGGTAGAGCATATGCTGTCTCAATTTCAAAATAATTTTCTTGTAAAGATGGTTTCCCATTGTTTACATATTTAATTACAAATTTACATATTTAATTACATAGATGTCATTTTACTAACCAGTAGAGTTCTCAAAGAAACAGACATGAATGTTATTGTTATTACATTTGAGAGGTGATGCAGTAAGAATCTAAACATTGCATGTGTTTCTTGATGAAAATTCCATCTTCAGTAAGAGTAACAAGAAAGTGGCGCTGGTGTGATAACTCTCCTACAACTAACAGCTCATTTTTTGTGCTTTCCAGTCTAGTTTAAATCAAAAGGCAACTCCTGCAACAATAACCTATTTTTTCTGTTATTCTACGTCAGCAATTTTTCCTCCAGAAATCTGTAGGTTCAGAACAGACATGAAAAAGAACGTTCTGACTTTAAGCTCAGACTGTGAAAAGGCAACCCAAGCAGGACAGAAGAGTGTCAATGCTCCTATTGTAACTGACCAGCCAAAGCCTGGCCACAGCTTGTGATGGCTTTCTCACACCAACATTTTCACTTCAAAAATTAATGCATTAAAAGCAAAGAGATTAAGTAGCTGGCATGGGAAGTGACTCATCTCATGCTGTCACTCCTGTCTCCTGCCTAAACTCCAGGCACATGCTCCCATCACACTCATTAGAGGGGAGAAAGTAACCTGGTCCCTTGCCTGTCCTTGAGACAACTGCTAATCTCTGGGGAAGGACTTGAAAGCCACAAGTGGCAGCTAAATACCAGGCTTCTAACTGAACCTTTGAAAATACCCTGAACATTTTTCTTTCACAAAACAGTGATGCACGTGTTTTCTGCTTTCCACAGCCTGCCTTTCTTCACAGGGATTTACAAGACCAGTGAAGCATATTCCTTTTAATCAATGTATCTTAAAATTAATGAATCAGAATATGTTCTCTTTATAAAGAAAATAATATAATTTTTATCTAGTAACCTAAAATCCACCTAAGTTTCCCTAAGAACTTCATCCTTGACTGTAATAAATTAGAGTGTATCAGCTTGTAATTACAATAAAATAATTGAGGTCTCCTTTGTGGTGAATTCAAATTTCTTACTTTAAATCCAAACTTCCATCTTCAGATCTAACTCTGTTAACACTTTGTTTTGACCCTGGAGGAGATCTGTAGTGTCCATTAGGAGACAGCCTGAGGAAAATCAAAACCTTAAGTGAAGTGCCATGTAGTATAGAATACCATGAAGTATAGGTACTATACTTACAGGATAGTTGTGTCCAAAGGTCATCATAAGATTTAGACCTGAAACAATATAATTCTGTTTAAAAACCACATTTCTAATCAAGGCAGATAGTGTGGTGTTAAGGGCTTGGGTTTATGTTTCAGAAGTGTCATTGGTATCCCTTACTTTCCCCAGTGAGTTTCCTCAGGCACCAAACACACAGCATGTCCCCAGCTGGTGAGGAAAGCTGAACTCACATGTCCTACTTTCCAGGAGGAAACCTTAAGCATTAAGAATAATTAGGGCCTAAGGTATTTTACAGTGAAACAACACCTTCTCTTCTGGAATGATTCAGCTCCAGAAGAACACAAAACTGAAGAAGTGTGCAGACCAATATAACCTCTCTTTTAGCGCATTAACACGGAGAGTGTGTCATCTCTGCATGGCTTTACAACCTCCAGCCTGAGTCCCGCCTCGTTCCAGCAGCTTGGAATAAGGACAGGAGGTTAATCTAGTCTTACTTTCCACATCAATTCCCCATCTTCCACAAAAACCACTTCTTTTTGTGGTTGTAATACTTAGATTATTAGTTTGAAAAACAACTCTTCCTTTTTATCTCACCTTTTTTTACCCTGAGAGCTGAAGGCCAGGTGGACAAGAACTTGTAATTTAAGGAAGGACATAGAAGAGAAGCTAACAGTCCTGCTAAAGAGTCATCAATGGCTTGAATCGCTCCTGTGAACATGCAGGGTGCTGAAATCCATTGTACAGCTCCTTAATATTTTAGATAAAGATTTCTAAAGGAGTTTTAGTTAAAGAACATAATGGGCTTTGAATGGAGACTTTGTCCAATATGCTGATGTGCTGCATGGACAGTCTCATAGAGAACCCATTTTCCACATGCACATATGTGGCATGCAGCTTGCATTTCCCCCCTATTTTCATTTTCCTTTTATTTTTCATTCTCTTGGGGTTTTTTAACTTGAAACTAACAATCTTTAAAGGGACAGGACAAAGAAATCTTCGAGATGAGACATTAAGAAAAAAGAAAAAAAACCCAACACTTATATAAAAATGTCCCAGAAGTTAACTCTAATTTAGACTCTTTTCCCTCCTGCAATTCTCATTTTTTTGGCCTATAATGTTTAAGTTACCAATGTTCAATAAAAAAAAATAAAATATATGCATCCTCATAGTAGTAATGAACTTATGCAATGTTCCTATAATGTGCCAACATGTCCCATGGCTGACACACATGTAAGCCAATATCCATTTGCAATGGAAAATTTGAATTTCTTATTTGTTACTGTATTTTTAAATAAGGGAAAAAATAATGTTGGGGACTCCTACTCACACATTATTTTATAGCTTTATTAATATTAGCTATACAGTGTGTTGAAAAAGAATATGAACAGTGACTCACAGTGAAAAATTTTCTTATCCAAATCCCTCAGTTCTGAGGTTCTAAGAAAAACAAATATTTGGTAACACATTGAGTCTGTGATACAGTCTACCCTCTAAAAGGGAAGACGAACAGCTGCTGAGAAAGATAAAAGAAAATGGTAATTGACAAACAGAGGGACACCAACATAAAATGCAGCTAACAAAAATTGTTCCTGTTTCTGAAAGTCACACACAGACTGCATAATTGTCAAAATGTACATAATTCAAGACCTTCACCAGACAGTTATCATATTGCTAAGCATTGCTAAGCTTTATAGAAAATGCCACCTTAAATATCAGAAATTCAGTCTGCAAAACAGAAAAACTGTTGATGAAGGACGTATGGGGTTTCAGTCCCTGAAACTTCTTACGACTGCCAGGCAGGAATGAATGACAAGAATGTACCTCATGTGCATAGAGCTAACAAGTAAAATTTTAGAGGAAAAAGAGGAGTATAAACTAATTCATGAAGTCTAGCATAGCTTAATCAAAAGAACCATTTTTAATTGAACAGCCAGACATAACCAAAACAGCCATGGCATCTTTTAGCAAATAAACCCCATCTCTGTATTAAGAATCTTGCTGTTCCCGAGGGGACTGCTTTGGTGTGCAGAGAGCATGGGCACCAAAACAACCTTGCGTGCCGTCGGCTAGGGAGCTCCAGACACCTAGAGATGGGCAAGAGCAGGGATGGGCATGAGTTACAGTCAGTCCAGAAGACCTGTTATGTTTGTTGGGCCCCAGGCTGCCCTCCTGCCCCAGACCTTTGATTTCCACTGACCACATGGTCACGGGGAAGGAAAGCCTTGATGTCTGGTGAGATGAGGGGAGTATCAGTGTTCATCTCTTATTTTTGCAACAGAACAGAGAACTTTCCATTTGACATCTTCTGAAGAAATAAAATGGTTGTGAAGCTCTGTGAGGTTTATGTGGGGCACTAGCAGGCAGACACTAACACTGTATGAGAAGCTTTTCCCTGGGGCAACCAATATGGATATCATACATGCTGGTGGGCACATGGCAGCCCATCCCATGGACAGGTCAAGCTATGCCATTCCTTCTCCATGAGAGCCTCTGCAGTGCCTTCAGCTGCATCCAGCATACAGCAATACCATCTGATGGAATGAAATCCTCAAGAAATGGAAATGTTTGCATCCTTGGCATGGTGGTGATCAAGGCAAACCATACCTTTGTCTGAAAGGGAAAGACAAAGAAGACCTTACCAGCCTACCTTTTTGAATGGAAGGATGAACACACAACTTCACTTTTACCAGTAATACGATTATTCCCAGCAGGGGACAGTATGTGCTAAAATACAGCAGCATGTGCCTAACTATACAATTACACCCACACATCCCTGTCACCCACTCTTTGCAATTTTCATCTGAGAAGACAAGAGGAGCTTAAATACAGCATATTTTGGTTCTGGGTGCAAAACCTCTTGCACAGTCCATCTCCTTAGGACCCAAGTTTTTCCATGTGCAAATGCAGCCCCAAACCTCAGTTGAACCCTAATATACACTACAATTTTAAGTGCATCCTTGTCTTACTGCATCAATAGGGCATGTAGTGATCATGTGAATCCTTGAGGCTGGACATTGCTACCAGAGATGAAATATCACAGACAAAACGAGTTTTGTAAGTGAAGAATATACCCTTCATAAATGAATTTACCCTTCATAAAAAGGAGTGGTGGAAACAGCCTGAAAGAAGTTGGTGTTAGGATGTAACTGTAATACGTCAGACAGGAAAAAAGAAAAGCAAAGGAAAGAAGGAATGTATGACTAATACAAAATGTAAATATGTATAAGTGGTGAGATAAAATTCTATTTATTTTTTTATTCTCTGTTCTACTACGGAAACATTTCTAATTTGAGAAGAACTAATATTTATTAAAATAGGAAGACTATTTATATATACTTACATTGCTTCAGTCATACTGCTATACCAGCTTCTTAGCTTGTATCTGTGTTGTAGGATACATTGTAGACTTTAATATAATCTGCCTGTTCTGGAGAGTCAGATGTTCATGTTCTGCAGGGTCTCCTTGGATCATGCCTATTTCTGAATTAATGTGAACCACAACTTCACTGAACGTGATGAAAATATTTAGCTATGCAAAGCTACACAGTGAGGTTACGCACTGGTAAACTTTCTAGGTTTGGGCCAAGACTGGATCCAAACCCATATCAGTTGTGAAAACTTGAAAATATAATTTACTGACTATGTAAAACTAATGTTATAAGTGTCACAGAAGATGTATTTAGTGAAGCAGCTATGGGATAGATTTTGCATTTCTTTATGAGGCAGATGTAAGTGTTGGTGCTGCTTCTGGACAAGTTAAGCGTCTGCACATCTTTCTTTCAGGGTCCAAGACTGACTGTGAAAGGGCAGTCAGATTACTCTTTTTTCCTCCAGCTGGTAATTTAAAGCTAATACTAGTAACTCTCTTCAAAGGTGAAAATGTATGCCAGGGAATGTTAAGAATATTTGGGTTATCCATGCTTCTGAAGCCAGACTGCTATGCATGAAAAAGGCTAGAGCCTACCAAAATTACTGTTTCAAGGACATTCAACACAGGTTGTCTACTTCACAAGTAGGACAGCAAAAAGCACTTTGACATTAGGTTCAAATGCCAACAACAGCAAGCTTCAGATTTCAAATTTCTTTGTATGATTTATAAGAGGCAACAGATAGGATAGAAGAGAATCCTCAGTGAAAAATCCACCAATGAAAACTAAAAGTGAAAATACTTCCATATCCCAGTCCACAGGCTGAGTCTCTCTCTCTCTCTCTCATCCAAATTATGCTTTTTATTTCTTCATAGCTGGACACAATAATGGTAGTGGGGTCCGTGCACCCACCAGAACATAAGATCCAAGGTCAGGATCCTGCTATACACATCTATACATAAAAAAAAAAGATTAAAATATACTTCCATAAATCCCATGTCCCCTATACTTCCATAAATATGATACTCTCATTTGAAATGCAGTAGCTTATTTGAAATGTGGTGGCTGACCACCACATGTTTGTTCTTAGAGGGCTGAAAAGCAAAACTAATTTCCTCGAAACATATTTTTAAGCCTCCATGAAAGAGTTATTCTGAGGAAAAAATGCTTTTCTCACCAAGGAAAACTTAGCAGGCCTGTTCCTGGGGCTTCAGCTGCTTGGCTATTTGGGTTTCATTTTATTTTGGAGATGTACCTTTCAGACATTCTAGGACTAGATATGGGCCAGATACCAAGGAAAAGAACAGTCCTGTGTGTTTGACCTAAGCAAAAGGAGCACAAAAGCATTCAAGCAAACACATGGATTCAAACTCAAAAGTACAATAAATGCTTGGTGGGGCAAATCTGGAAACCAAGCCAGCCCATTAATCACTAGAGGTTCATCACCACAGAAACTTTTGTGACTGTTTTTTTGGAAAATATTTCAGTATTTCTTTTCACAACAAGTGTTTTCCAAAATAATACAACATATTCTTGTTACTTAATACATTCAGAAGATCCTAGTTGAATACCTGCAGACCATGGATTTTCAGTTGAATATAGTAATTTTTTTATCTTGGCTTTCTAGAAAAATCAAAGTTTGTAGACCTGTAATCTAAGCACACTTTTCCCAAACACCATACATTTGTCTTAAATTCTGTACTGTTGAATCAGTGGGAACTTTTGCACAAACATAGGCATGTGGTGGGTCATCCAACGCCAGCAAGACCTAGAGCCACCTTTGCATTTTGTATCTGGAAGGTAATAACCAAAATGAGCACTTCAGGAATATCCATTTGACACTTCAAAATTGTGTTAGTCACAATTTTTTTGAGACTGAAGTAATGCAAAAGAGCACAGTAAATGCAACCTCCTTCTTACACCCTCACCACATACGTACAGTTGCTTGGGTATGAAACTCCAGCAAATAATCTGACAACACAAACACGAATTCTTTAAATGCTTAAAATATCCTGATTACAACAGTATTAAATGTGTCCCTTTACTTGGGAACTCTGGTCGTGACAGCAACTAAAATTACTCTAAACCTCATCTCTTTTTCAGACAGAATTTCCTGGCTCCTGCTGTGTGGCATCTACCACTAATCTGACATGCCAGAACAGTTGCAGAACAAAGAAGAAACCATTGTAAATGTATTTATTTTTTAAATCTGCATAAAATGAGTATTTCAGGGATGCACTATTCAACCTCTGACTGCAAAGTTTAGTCACCCCTAATCAGTCTTCAGTGTAGAGTTTTATCAGCAAATGCAGAAAGAAGTAGTATAATTTCGTAACTGCATCTGGAGGCAATAAAGAGCGGGTCTGTCCGTATGAGGAAGTCACAACAAAATATGTCAGGGCATAAATTTCAAGCACAATAACTGCTATGCTCTAAGTCTCTCTGTAGATGCTCTGCAACGCTAAGACTTCGGGGGTTTATTCCAGTTTAGCTTAATCCATTTTCACAGTGGACTCCTGCAGAGGAATTAGTGTCCACAGAGAGAACTATTTCTTAAAGGTATTCTGAGATATTTTCCAACTAGACAAGCACTAATTGTTAATATATTTTAAAATATATATTTCCCCATAGTAATAAAATAACAAACCTGAGTACTTTTTCAGAGGAAATTAGAGTTCCTCAGAGACTAAATCACCCCCATCTGCTGTTTTGCATCCCGTGTTGTATGGCAGCCTCTCCTACTTACACATGCTAAAACAGTGCATGAACAAAGAGAAACTCTGGCACATGCATACATTTTCAAAATTTACATAAAATTAGAATTTCCAGAATGCATAATGTGCCAGCCATCTCAAAGTATTGTTAGTCTGACTTGTCTTTGAACTGGGTTGGTACAGTATCGATTATATATAAAAAAGGCTGTTACTTTCCCTGTAGTACAGGCTGTATTGCAGCAAATGTCACTAAAATATAAAAAAAAATGTGTCAGACTGCTCATATAAAGTGGCATGCAGAAAGCATACATGTTCCTTTCTTTTTTCTTTTTTTTTTTTTATTTTTTGCTCTCCCTTTTTTTTTTTTTTTTTTTTTTTTACTTAGGAATTAATTTCTTCATCAAGGTTTTGGTGGCTTTCCATGCCTGAAAAAGATAAAACTGTAAGCAACCAGACATTTCCTGAAACTGAGTTACCTGTCTCACAGATCAGAAAATCTTAGGTGTTGTCCATCAAGATGGGTATCAGCCAGTGAATCACATCACTTCTAGCTGGGACCTTTCAGATACAAATATTGTGATGCTAATGTGAGTGTTACTTAGTGTCAGAATCTTAGCTTCATTTTCAATATCTAGAAATTTGATCCACAGTCTGAGTTGCTTCAGGTCTGCCCTAATGAATGTTACTGGCATATCACATCTTTATTGATGTTATTTTTAAGACAGATATGTGAGAAGAGGGACTACACAGAGACAGCATTTCCCTCCATTAAGAGTGCAGCAAGCCAGCCCAAACAGTATCTTGTCTGCTGAGGGTATGATGTGAGATTTAGTATGAAACTTTTCTCTGTCTTTCAACCTTAAACAACATTATCAAACTACCATAGTTTTAGTGATTTTTTTTTAGAACACACACTGAGGGAAAACAACTTATTAATGCAGTGAAAATTGTTTGAAAAATATTAATTTTAATGATATTATTAGCAAAAGGAAAACTTAGTTGTGGAAAAATTGCCCCAGCACATATTAAAAGGGTACCCTAACATTTTTTAGAATGCTTAGAACAATGAAATACGGCACATCAGCAGTATTTAAAACTGTTTCCCAAAAGAATCTTATTCTTTGTTGAATATTTTCTTGCTCTAAATTTTGCCAAAAATTCTAATTCCTCTCTTGATATTCCATTTTTGTTCTATTAAGAATATGAATATGAATAATAGTTGTTTCATGTAAATGCAACAATGTAGTTTTCAGGGTACAAAAATGCCATTGAATAGAAATTAATAGAAAAAAAAAATCAAGATTTCCTGGGTTTTATTTAAAATATTCCCACTACACTTATTGGGGGAGAATAAATTTCAGGTGCTAGGTGTTAATCAGGCGAGAGTAAATTAATGGAGGATCTCACAGCATCTCCTTATTTGTGAGCTGAACATTTGTGTTACTGATATTTAGTGACTCTTACTAAGCAGAGTTCGGAGGAGGAACTTCTTTGCTTTATCTTGTTCTTCAGTTCCATAGTAATAGTAGATCTAACCATTTATTGGGTTTTACTGATGGGAAAATAGATCCTAGTAGACATAAAGTAGATGTTTATTTCAGTTTTGTCCACATAATGATACTGTAGATTCACATCCTGGTCTTGCTGCCATAAATGCCCATCTTTGAAGTTGCTGGAAAAGCTTGCAGACATTATGCAGACATGTTGCTTTTTGTCCTTACCAAGTAACTTCTAAAATCAGCATACTTTCACTATATTTATCTTTCAAACATGAAAAGATTTGAAGTTTAAGAATTTTTTTGGTTTTGATTGGTTTCTTACTTTTGCATTGACACACTTTTGTTCTAGTGAAAAGAACTCATACAATCAAAAAAATTGAAGTTCTGGGGAATCTTCTGGTATTTTTTTTTTTTTTTTTTCCTAGTACCAGTCTAAGTGAAAATACACATTTTTCTAGAGATGCTCTATGAATAAACAGGATATGTAATGAGCAGCCATTAGACAGGATTTCCTCTGTCATGTGGAAACCTCCATATCTCACCAAGGAAATAACAACTTCTGAGTCTTTCCTTGAATCTGTGTTTATCATATTTTGTTTATCATATCATGTTTTGTGGCAATTTTCATGTCCCTTCTATTCACATATATTACTGTTTCACCTGTACATACTGCATTTACATTTTGTGGTATAGTTTTTATTTTGTTGCATTATGACTTCATATATTCGGAAGTCTTTTGGATGCAGAGAATATGTCATGATAAAGTTCCTAATAGCTTAATTAAGACAATCATCTAATGTGAAGAAGCCTATCAAATAGGAAAAAAATCCCAAAACCAACACCATACATCTACTTTTATTTTCCTGGTCTAAAATACCCTGGAGACAAATGGAAACTCAGGCTAGGTAAATGGTATCAAATTTGTCATGGCAACTACCTAAATACTGATGGAATAATACACTTTGTAGCCATAAACTGGTTTTAGACAAGTAGTTTTCCATAACATACCATTCTATTTTATTTTTGTACACCATTCTTCATTAAGTCCTAGCTACAGTGATCAAGAAATTCGATAAGGAATAATTTTAGTATTTTTATTCAGTCTAAAGCAGCACAATTTACACACAAAACTGCGGAAATAATGTAGCATTTTGGCATGAGCTTCAGATGGTGTTTCCACACAGAAAATAACAACCATAAAGGATCCCTGAGTTACTCACTTCAAGAAATTTTATCTGTCTTTTGACCCACTGCCGTTTCAAAGGCAGAAAATAGGTCTGAGTACAAATACTGCACTTGAAACTGTATTTCTTCTTATCTTGGGAGCAGCGATATACTTTTCCACCATATCTAAATTTGTTTTACACAGTACTATATTAAGTTTTACTTACAGAGAGCAGCACAGTGCTAAACTAAACATCTGACTTGATAAAAACTGGAATTGCCTTCAAAGCCACACCCCATGAGCTGTATTTCCAATTTAAAGACCATATTTTAAGTACTTTGATGCCTGGTGAAATGCTCCTGAAATAGGTGAAACCTGTGTTAGAGAATCCAAGACTACTTGAACACAGCATGAGAACAGCACTACAAACCTGTCTTTAGGGTCTTGCAAACTCTGAGGTTGCTGCCTGAGTGGCCACAACAAGGAGCACTTAATGCAGTTTCTAAGGACAGCAGGGAGTAAATAAAGGCAAGTCCCAAGCAGCCAAAGACGAATGATAACGAGTTTTCTGAAAGGTCACAGCAAGTCACCTTCCTGAGGAGGAAACACCTACATTTCATAGGGGAAATCCTAAAGAGGTATTGAATTGTGTTCTCTGTCACACACACAGCACCTAAAACTAAAAAACACAAGATTGAGACAAACAGACCGTGCAGCTATACCTGAAGTACTTTGGATTTATCAGGATATAAGAGAGAAAATAATAAATTATGATTTTTAGAATTTTTTTTGAGGTATTTTTATCCATGATGATAGAATTTGGCTGTGGATTGTCTGTGTCCCAAATATGGGTAACAGTTTTGGTCCAGCAGGTGCGGGAGAGCATCCCTTTCCAGCGTTGGCATGTGGCTTTGGGAAAGTTTTGACTAGTCTCCATATGGCTTGGAGATAGAATAAAAAAAGTCTAGTTGGCTCCATGGAGAATGAGCTCATGCAAAATTGCAAGACAGTTTCAGAGCTGGAAATACTCACAAACGTCACAGCAACACTCAGCTGATCCCTCTGGAATGGAGCTGGCTCCTACCACAATTACTTACTCCGGACATGTAGGATCTGAACAGGTTCCATCTTGCTCCACTAATTTTCTCACACTCCCAAGTATTTCTACTTGCCCTGCAAGGACACACTTAATGTGGGCCCAATCCTATTAGGTCACACAAACAATCTCAGAACCAGAAGATTTCCCAGCCTGGAAGGTTTTGGCAGATGCACAGAGCTTCTTCCTAGCCAGAGAAAGTCCAGAGCACATGAAGAAAGCCAGTAAATGCAGCTGGACTCATCTGTCTTGGACAGATAACACAGTGCTGGTAGTCTCTTCAGCTATTTTACCTAAGTTTTAATACAACCTCAAGCACTGGTTGCCCATTATTTCAGAGATGGGAAGCCATTACTTCTCCAGTATGCTTTTGTGTGGCATTAATTATACTGTCCTTTTAAAAGACTGGAAAATGGCTAAACTGCCCTATAATGCCTTCAAGGAGAGAAGGACTCACGTGCAGAAACAGATTATTGGTTTGCCAAGGTGAATGCAGTGAATTGGTGCCAGAAATATTGGACTGGAAGATGAAAGTTTGAGAGGTTCCACAGAATCGAAAGGCCAGCTGAAGCCTGAGGGATGAAGAAATGAGGCACTGCAGTTGTGACAAACCCTGCAACTATTTGTTGTTTCTGAAATGAGTGCTGGGCTGTGTGAGTAAGAGCAGAAATACAGAATTGGACATCAGGCATCTCCTCAGCCTGCAGCCACTATCTGCCTGAAGCAGTGCTGTGTCATCACGCTGTGATAGTTCGTGACTGCAAAATTAGTGGGTCTGCAAAGAGTTTAAAGTATAAGCAGAGCCCTAGTCCCAGAATAACTCTCAGGATGTCAAAACCATCAAGGTACCTGAGATCTGTGAGATCCTCTCCCTCCCAACCACCACAATTGACTCTTCCTTCCTATTTCAGTCCCCAGTGTTTTCTGATTAAAATCAAAATGCTGACTGTGTAGCACTTCCTAGTTCTCCAACATGGGTGCAAATATTTTTTTTTTTTTTGTGGTTTTGTGGGTTTTTTTGGTTTTTTGGTCTCAGTTGAGACAAGAGCTGGATGCATGCAATCTGTCTTGGACTCTTGTATGGATAGGAAAGATGGGTACCTCCTAGGGTACCGATGGGTCACATCCCACACGGAGACAATCAGAGAAGGGAGGCCCAAGACATACCATTCAGGGTTGATTTTCAGGCATGGATATAACCATTCTTTCAACACACACTGGATTAAACCAGCCCATTGTATTACCACATATAAACATTTTTTACTCTCACTTTATAATAAATGTAGGGGTGGTTGTAATATTGACTTGAAATAAGGAATTACCATCTTTAAAAGACTGAGGAAGACTGACCTAGAACACAAAGAGGTTATTAATGCTTTTGAAAATATACCACCTGAGCTTGAGTCAATAGGTAGTGAGGCAATTAATAAAGAGCAAGACTAACAATATATTTGTATTCTCTTTGTGCACAAAATGTAACTGAATAGACATAAAATCCATCCTTCTATTGTCTTTCTCTTCTTGTGGCTGTGATGGAAAGGAGATGAATGTATTTAAGAGTAGTTTCCTATACACTGTAGTCTTGTACAGTATCCCATTAACATTACAGAATAGGACTGGTACTGCAATGAATTATTAAGACAAGAAGCTCTATACAAACTTCTCTATCACTCAGTAGGATATGTGACTTGACTGTCCTACAAATTCACCAACTTTCCACAGAAATAAAATGCAAATTATGGCCACTCCAGTAAATTCTCTCTCTAGGAAAGCTGGAATCCTAAAGGTTTTTAAAAAACCGATTTCAAGGAAGTAAAAACACTTTTCATTAAGACCTTCTATGCATTTAGATTTAAATGCTTAGTTAAATGCTTATAATGTTAATTTCAGTAAAACTTTCACCTTTCTCTATAAGATTGTAGGGGCATGTGCTGACAGCTGGTTTTAGAGTGAATTGCTGCTGGAAAGGCAGGTTGCCTTTTTCTCACATTCCCAGCTTCATGTTTCCCTCCTCTCTTCATAATGGAGTGTATTTCTGTGCAATCAGTTGAGTTCAGTTAGCAAATTATTTATTTTTCCACGTAGACCCTGGTATGAGTGACAATTGATTTTACATCTGAGTAGATGGGTGCAAACCAAATCAAGTTTGTAAAATCAACTTGTATTCCAAGGTAGGTTATTAGCTCAGGCACATTTAGTTACCCTCTTCCAAGCCAGCACTGTATTCCAGCACAGATCCGTATATGTTTGTACATGCCTTGGAGTGGTCCACTCCCAAGCAAGTTTTAAAGTTGTTTTAGAGTACCAAACATTAACTCTAGGGGTTTTATGCCAAAATAAACACCAAATCAAACCTTCCTGATAGCCATTCTGTACAGTACTGTTCAAACAGCTGGAACACCTACTGCTGTGAGTCCCAGTACTGAAAGCCTGGGTGGAAAAACATAAATGAATTGCAGTATGTTTCACAAGGTTACAAGTGATGAAAGTTGCCATAGTTGCTCAATGTTTTCATGTTTAGAGGATCTTAGTGCTTAATTCCTTCTTTACTGAAAAGGCAGCTGTTGATGGAAAAATGTTGGGATGCGTGAACAAAGTCATTCTGAGCTGTTCTGAATGGGTTTGTTGAATTTGGTCTGATGCATTGAGCAGTCATTTGTCTGTATTTAAAGTTTATAATTTCAAAAATGTTGTCAAACGCTGTATGCATGCAAGTATGCACCATTTTTTTTTTTTTTGGCTGTGAAGCAACACGAATTGTTGGGGACAAAATTGAGCACTGAGAGAAATCATGTCCCTGAGCAAAAAAATTTCCAAGCTACAAGTGCTACAAGTGGCTCAACCACAGATTATATGAGGACCTGCTTGATGAACTGTGAATTTTCTGCATATAAACACACACCTAATCTTCCATCAACCGCTTTTCTCTGTAATTCCCACTCTCCATAAACCTCATTTTGCATGCTTAAAGGTGATGACAAAGAAAAGAAAATATTTTAGAATTTCTGTGAGGCAGGATTACTGAGTGGGTTAAACTCAGTCCCTTTGAATGGGAATTTATTGATTCTCACTATTACATAAAGAAAAGAATGATGGACAATTCACTTACTCACTTTGTCTAACTCTCTTCTCTGGTGTGGTGAACTGAAAAGAACTGGAGGTAATGGTTGTGAGATTGTGAAAGGAACATATGAGACCTCTGAAAACTGCATTATTTACCATACCATCAATTCTTAGTTTCATCTTACATTCTTACTTTTATTGTTGGCAGCTTTAGGTGCCATTTTAAAATTTGCTATTTTAAATTCATAATTTGAATAAATTCACAAAAGGAAATTATGGACTCACTTTACAAGGTCAAAAGCAATTTTTTTTTTCACTGACAACTCAGCCTGACCATATTGGACATTTAAAATTCAATTTGTGTTATTTTTGCCAAATCTAGTACATAAGCATTAGCAATAATGATTTGGAAGCCACATTTAGCTGGTTGAGCTGTTATTCCTAATGTGACCATAACTATAGCATCTAAGTGCAGTACTGATAGCCTTGTTAAAGATTCATGCAGTGCCTGGGACACAGCTCTATTCTATAGCTACATCAGTGCTGCTGGACTGACAAATATAGCATTGTTTTTCTCACTGTAGTGTGGCTCACAAAAACCTCTCACCATAACGAGATAATACTTGAATTAAATAAGTTTTCTGAGCACAGCAGCATGGGACAGTAATTTGGGAAATAAAAATAACAATAAATGAAAAATTAGCATTTAAAAAACTATCTGTAAATCTCATTCTCATTTAGATAATTTTGGACTTAGCAGCAAATTGATATCTAATATCAAACTGCTTTTCAAACAGTGACACAGATTTCAATTTATGCCATCATGTCAGTCCAAACTGTAATAATTCAAGAATTTTGCAATTACTATTCGCTACATGAATTAATTTGTTTCTAATTTTATACAAGTCAACATCTTAAATCTTGGAAAAGCTATTGATATACACAGGTGGGAGAGCAGCACATCTGTGGATCCTTCTGTGCAGACACTGCAGGTGCAAATTCTGTGCTACGTCATGACCCACGGTGCCCTCTTGACCATGACGTGACTTCAGCACACATGAGACATTGCAGCTACTATTTCTAAAAGCAGATCCCCTGTCCATCAAAGATATCTGGCCCATATTCTGTTTCAGTTGAGCACCCCAAATCACAAGGCACATTCAAAAATGTGCCAAATGTTATGCCTCTTTCCTGACATTTCACTAGTGAGCTGCCCTATCAGTTCTTCCCACTGGGCAGCTTAAAGTCATGTCTTGGCAGTTTGCTGGAAGACCTTGGGCTGTAGCAGATCTAAGCTGCCACCAAAGTTTAAGAAACTAAAGAAACACTTCTAACCAAGTAGATTTTGGCTTCCTATTCTGCTGGTTTTTTCTCTGTTGCCTCCTGTGCAACAGTAAGGAAAGACATGAGGAGTACAAATGACATTCAGTCCAAAATACATGTCCTGTATGTCCAGAACTCTTTTTAATCCTGAGAGGCAGATTCTGCTGCATTCAGAGTTCTTCTGTCTTCTGAGATGTTTCAAGCTCTCGTTGCTAGTAATGCACATGAAAAACAAAGGAAATACACTGTGAGATATGCTAGGGTATACACTTGAGGATGTGAGGCTGGGCTTTGGAGAGAGAAGTCACAATAATAAAGGCATCAAACAGCACACCAATCTTCCTCATGTCCCCAGCTGCATCCGTGGAAGGCAGAGGCTGAGGCTGTAGTGCTGTCCTCCCCATGCCATGCCATGCCATGCCATGCCACCAGCTGTGTCTCCCACCACACCACACCTGAGCTACTCCAGCTGTGTGCAGGATCCAGTCTGAACCACCACCACCACCACCACAGCCATCCCTGGCTGATCTTCATGCCTCCTTCTGGCCCTTCAGCAGTGACCTCTTCTGCTGCTGCCTTTCCCCTGGAGCTGGTGCCAGGGGCTGCGTGTGGTGTGCGCCAGCAGGCAGCAGCGGCGCTGCCAAGAACTCACAGAGCACACTCCCACATGGCCAAAGAAGTGCTGTAAGGTCATGGATGTGGGAAAAGGGCATCATGGGCCGTGCAGAGGCGGATCAGGCACGTAGTCTGACTCTGTATTCAGTGCAGCAACAGCGCACGGGTCTTAATCGTTATAACTTAATTTTTTATTTTTATTCTTTGAGAAATAAGACTCTGAAACTAACATTATATTTGGGGTTGGTTCAGAATGGTTTATCTCACACAGTGCAGTCCCATTTGGATTGGAAAAAATGTAGCCTCATAGCATTTAAGCTGGTAATAAACTACAATCTTAAAGTATTTTTCCCCATTAAAAATAAAATCTATACTTTCTTAAACAAATAAAAACGTCTTACAACTTTACATTCTAATTATAGTTTTAAAGTGCCAAATTCTTTGAAAAATCTTTACAAGCCAGCTAAAGGGAGAGTGGAAAACAGTTTTATCATAATTATACAATTGTAAAGTTTTACAATAAAGAAGTTGTTAAGAATTTCCGTTTGTCTGAAGTGCCTTGTACATTTCTTTACAGTGTTTTAATTGCACAATCAAAAGAAAACACCTGTTTGAAATTAGCATACATCCAAATAAGGAACAAAGACATGCATTTTTGACAATGAGAATAATTAACCACTGGAACAGATTATCAAAGGATACAAAGCATTCTCATTCACTCTCCTTAAATCAAGAGTAGGTCTGTTTTTAAATAGACACTGTCTCTTATTCTGGAATCGCTTATTTGAAGTTCCATGATCCGCTATGCAAGAGATCATAATAATGATGATAATTTTTTGTTAGAGATGTCAGAGAATATTTTGGCTTCTGGGACAGTCACGCAGCACATCCCTGGACTCTGGCTCCTGTCAGCTGCCATCATCCTGCAATCCCTCTTTCCTGAAAATGAAACAGTCAGCAAGTTTTAGAGATATTTATCCCTATTTGTTCTGGAGCTTCCACACTGCCCCAGTACAACCTTCCACCTTCACTTGTTAGAATGAAAAGTATACAGTAGTTGCTCTGAAAGTATTTTGCAAAAGGGGAAAAAAAAAAATCATCTATTAAATTAAAATCAGAGCCCAATTCAGAAATGCTTTAAGCATCTTTCATTGATTTCACTATCCTTACCTTTAAAAACACATCTTTTACTTCCTAGACTTGAATATTTCGACCTTGGTGTGCCAAGACATGCTCAGGCCCTGAATTAAATGTGGTTCTAAACATGAACAGCTTACATATATGCTACAAAGCAGTGAACCAAATTCCACTCCAATCTACCACTTTTAAACCCAGATATTTCTTATCCCTTCTGGTCTGGCTGGGGGTGCAGACTACACCTGCTTGTCACTTAAATAACTAGGGGATGTGCCTGCACTCCATAAAGGACAGAGCCTCAGGGTTTGCCACCCAAATCCAGCCTACCTTTGTCGTATCCTCTAGGCTCTGCAGGAGGATAGATCCTCAACAGGACAGCTATTGCTGTCCTGAGTAGTACTTATAAGCCAGGTGGGCCCTTCTGCTAGGAAATCAATCCACCCAGGTACAGTAGGATTATGCTGTGATGGTTCTTTTCTGCTGTTTCTCTGTTCTGTCTTTTGCTTTCCTCTCAATTCTTTGATCTGCTCCTTGTAAACAGAGTGGATCTTGTGAGCGAAGCAGTGATTCACAGCCATCTTGACCACAGTGACCACAAAGAAATTGAGTTTAAAAACTGCTGATGGGAGGAAAAGAAGCAAAAATTCAGCTTCTGGGCATGAGGAGGGCAGATTTCACGTTGTTCTGGGAATTAGTAAGTATGTTCCCCTGGAAAATATGCTTTTGCAGGTGTTGAAGTCCATTTGTGCTGGTCACTTTTAAAATATCACTTATTTAGGGCACAGAAACAGGCAACTCCTAAATGCTGGAAGTCATGCAGGTGAGGCAGAAGGTCAGCTCAGCTGAGCTGGATTCTTCTCTTGGAAATAAGGCAAGTTAGGAGGGTGTATGCCTAGTGGAAGAAAGGTCAGGTAACATGGGACAAATACACAGATACTGTTTGCCACTGCAGGGACAAAATTCATATAGCCAAAACTCAACTGGAGTTGAAGCTGCCAGAACTGTGGGGGACAGTAAAACCAAATATTTTGTAAAAAAAAATTATTAATGGCAATTGGCCAGGTGTAAAATTAACACTGACAATTACAGGAAGAGGATGGTCACCTCACAAACAGGGACATGGACAAGGCAGAGGTATTTAACATGTTCTTTGCCTCAGTCCTCAACATGGATGATGAGCCAAGAGGATCTCAGTGCCCTGAGCTGGAGGACCATGGCTGAGAGAATGATCAGCTCTCAGTCAATCATGAAAATGTGCAGATCTGCTTCTCCAGTTGGATCCCTATAAATCTATGGGGCATGATGGGATTTATCCAAAATCCTTCAAAGAGCTGCTGATGTCATTGTAAAACCTCTCTTGATGATTTTTGAGCAGTCCTGAGAATCTGGAGAGGTCTTGGCTGACTGGAACCCTGCAAACACTGTCCTGGTTTTCAAGGACTACAGGCCTGTCAGTCTCACTTCAGCACTTTGCAAAGTTATGGAGAAGATTATTCTGGGAGATATTGAAAAAAACATGAAAGACAATGCAGTCTAATGTCAAAAGCTGGCACAACTTCATGAGAGGAAAGTCCTGCTTATCAAACCTGATTTCATTTTATGACAAGGAAACTCACCCAGCCTACCAAGGGAAGCCAGGTGATGTAATCCCTTGGGATTTCAGCACAGCTTTTGATACTGCCTGTCACAGGATCCTTCTGGACAAAATGTCCAGCACTCAGCTGGATAAACACCCCATGTGATGGGTGAGCAGCTGGCTCATGAGCTGGGCACAAAGGGTTACAGTGACTGGGGTGACATCAGACTGGTGACCTGGCACTAGTGGGGTTCCACAAGCTCCATCCTTGGCCCTGTGCTCTTCAACATCCTCATAAATGACTTGGACATTGTACAGGAGGGGACACTGAGCAAGTTTGCAGATGATACAAAACTGGGAGGAGCTGCTGACTCTTTTGAGGGCAGGGAGACAAATGAGAGAACAGGGCACAACCAACCACATGAAGTTCAACATTGGAAAGTTCCAGATTCTGCACCTGGGATGGGGCAGCTCTGGATGTACAGATGGACAGACTGGGGAATGAGATGCTGCAGAAAGGGACCTGGGGGTCCTGGTTGATGGCCAGTTGAATGTGAGCCAGCAGTGCCCTGGCACCAGGAGGGCCAGCCCTGTCCTGGGGGACATCAGGCACAGCATGGCCAGCTGGGCAAGGGAGGGGATTGTCCCCTCTGCTCTGAGCTGGGGCAGCCTCACCTCCAGTGCTGGGGGCAGTTCTGGGAGCCACAATAAAAGAAGGATATAAAACTATTAGAGAGCATCCAAAAGAGAACCAAAAGGAAGGTAAAGGGCCTTGAGGAGAAACCTTTTGAGGAGTGGCTAAAGTGGAAACTGAAGGGAAAGCTCATCACAGTTACAAATTCCTCCTGAGGGGAAGAGGAGGGGCAGGCATTGATCTCTTCTCTGTGGTGCCCAGTGACAGCACCTGAGGGAACGGCCTGAAGTTGTGCCAGGGGAGGTTTAGGTTGGATATTAGAAAAAGGGTGGTTGGGCAACAGGTTCCCCAGGGGAGTGGTCACAGCATCAGAGTCTGTCAGAGATACCTTTGGGCAATTCTCTCAGATACATGATGTGACTCTTGGGCATGTCCTGTGCTGAGCTGAGAGTTGGACTCAATGATCCTTGTGGGTCCCTTCAACCTTAGCTCATTCTGTCATTCTGTGAAATCATAGCTCAGTGGAAGTTTCTGCTGCACCTATGCTGCAGGCAAGCCCCTCAGAAAATGTCCTTGTCCTATCCATCATTTCATTTATTGTTTTTAATTTCCACTCATTAACAAGAGATGAATATGCAGCTCCAGCCAGAAGCATTTTGATATGGGAAGATACTCATGCCAAAAGATACAGTCTTCATAATACAGAGCACAAGTAATAATAGCAAGGAGAGGCTGTTAATAAGGTATGACAAAAATTGTTTATCACTGTAGCATATAACAAAAACTGTAGCCAAACTTACTGAAAGCCTCTTAGACTGCAATCTGCTAGACCTTCCAGTCATTCTCAGGTAACATAAACCTGCTCCACAGGTTGTGTCTTAGGCATGTGCATTTTAAATAAGGTTGTTGTTTTTTTTAATTCTCTGCTGTCTAATCCCAAGATTTTTACTAGAAAGATTTTCCAACATGAACTTGAACCAATCTGCTAAGCAGAACTATGAAATTTTCAGCAATTTCTTGAAACTGCATTTGTGGCATTGCAAAATGACATAGTAAAACTTAAATTTTGCACTTTTTAAAAATTTGTATAAAATCATTAAGATTTTATGAACAAATCTAAGTGAAGAATTTGTCTAAAGTTCATGTATTTCAGATTCAGTGGAGTAATTTGCTTGGCTTGACTTTATCCACCCACCTTCCATTCTTCAGCACCTTCACCTATTGAACTATTTCTCTGTTTTCTCCAAGCAGATGTAGGCTCATTGTGCCATCCTTTGTGCAAACCAAGGACTGCTTTCCCATCTCAGTAGTTCAGAGCAGCCCATCCCAGGGAGGGCTCATTGATCAAACTTGGCAGTGTGCTCAGCCACCTCTGCCCATCAGGAGAGCAGCCTCGTGCTGACCCAGATTGTGAGCAGACCAAGCCTCCCCTTGCCTGCAAGGCACTGATTAGACACACCTGCATCTCTGCACAGCTGCAGGAGACTCCAAGCCAGGAGGGGAAATTATAGTGTGATTAATAAACAGCTTTGTCTGGACTGCCAGACATGAGGAAAAGTATTGCAGATGCAGCAAGGTAGGTTTTTTGAAGGGGAATTGCAATTTTAAATGTTGCAGTTAGACAGGTTTTCCCTGAAGACTTTAGCAACTGTAGGAGTGTATCTCTAGAAGATAAACCATTCCATAGGTGTTCCAGGGTCAGGAGTTTGAATTCTCTGCTTTAGTAGTCACTTCTGTGTAGACTGACCACAGCAGAGCTCTATCTGCCTGACTGCCAGCACCAGTTTATCTTGCTGCTGTCCAATTCCAGTGATTTGTTTACCACTAATGTAATGGTAGTTTGTACTATGGTATGGTTTTATTTGTATATAAGTAAATTATCTGCCATATATTTGCATTACTAAGTCTTTGTACTAAACTGAAGTAAAAGAAAAAAGCAAAAACCCAAATGCAGTCTTCATCATGTCAAATTGAGCGGGATAGCTTGTGGAATATGAACATTTTAAAGGACGTAGGTATTAAAGAATAGGTAACGTGCAAAAAAGGGGAGATTTCCTGGACCCTTAGTTTGGGGAGGTTTACTTGAACCTTAGTATTTCATTTGTCTGTCAGGAAAGGCAAGACCTTTGTGCCCAACCAGATTGTCAGCATTCTGTTAGGGGGACTCCTCATTGAGCAGTCCTGCTGGATCAGAGGGTGATTTGAGTGGCTTAGGTAAACACAC
Organism: Cyanistes caeruleus; assembly: GCF_971803275.1. Classification (NCBI taxonomy): domain Eukaryota; kingdom Metazoa; phylum Chordata; class Aves; order Passeriformes; family Paridae; genus Cyanistes; species Cyanistes caeruleus. The sequence continues at coordinate 25,730,900 of NC_141704.1, read as the reverse complement.
CAACAACATAAGGGAGACCCCTCAGCAAGTCTTTCCACTTTATGCCCCCTCAGTGGGTCTTCCTCTTTATTTGAGTATAACCCACTGCCAGCAGCTGTACAGTGCTCGTGAAAGACTCACACTAATGGAGTAACATCCTTAATTAATGTAAAATTGTGGCAGGTTAAGGTTCGAGGACTGTCAGTGATAGTAGCTGACTGCAAAAATGTATTCAAAGCAATACACAGAAAAGGTCCAATAAAATTATTTAGCATGGGTAGGGATGCCAATAGGTATCCCTATAAGGGCGAAGAGAGGTTAAGCCCATTGACTGATCTCAGCAGTTGCAATGGACTCTTTCCTGCTTTCCCCCCTGTTTTCAACTTACTTATATTTCTTTATGTTTAGTGGAGCTTGAGTGACTTTATTAATAAATTCTTTGTTTACTGATGGGTGTAAAATTCTCTCACTTCACTTTTAAAGATACAGTCAAAAAGAGTACAGCGTGAATGGCCAGTGAAGGTGGTCATACCTTGGAGGTGGGTAATTTTGGGATAAAGGTGTGTGTTAAGATTACAATTAGGGTATAATCTAAGGAGAGTGATTTTGCCACAGTTGTTGGCTCAACAGCAAGACATCTCCCATCTCCCCTGGTTGGCAGGTGTATGCAGCTTCTCAGCTGCAAAATATCTCCCTGTGAGGATTCCAACAGAGTCTGGTCAATGGCTCTCTCCATTCTGCACCACATTCCATTCCATTCCATTCCATTCCATTCCATTCCATTCCATTCCATTCCATTCCATTCCATTCCATCCCATCCCCCTTAGCAGATGCTATGGTTGCAGATTTTGGTGTGGGGAATCATCAGGGAATAGGATTTGAATATGCCAACTTCATTCCATCCTGGGACCAGCAACTGTATTTTATAATTTCTATACCATTATAATTTACATTAGGATATGAATAAAACTTGGTTTCTTCTAATTGTATCCCCAGCCATCTTTCACCAACTGGGCATCTGAAAAAGAAGTTGTCTTAATTATAGCTGTGATGCCAGACAAGAGGCAAATAAGGTCAAGAAAGAGACATGATAAGTATTGAAATCTAGATGCAAGTTTTTGTTACTAATTTAATTTAGACTACCATGAAACTTTCTTCCAAAATACTGTCTCTTCTCATGCACTGAGAGCTCTGGGCTGCACTCCCAGCTGATGGGCACCTGCTTCAAGCCCTATGGACTGCGAAGAAAACCTGCCCACAGCAATGTGAATATCTCATGGAACAAACATGAAAATTGTGATATCTAGTGCATAGCAGAAAATGTCACTTTGTATCCACGCAATTGAACACAGTTCAGCATTGGTTTATTAAAAATACAATTAATGAGATTGCAGTTGTCATTAATCTAATTTAAAATCAATTTTTATTGAATGTATAAATTCTTGACTTTTTCAGAATTAAAAGGAAAGTACATAGCAAGTCATGCTATTACTTTATGCTGTATCAGAAAACACACCTTATAAAAAACACCATGTTTGCTTCTCACTTGATATGTTTATGTTAAAGGATGATGTACAGCTGCAGGTGTAAGTCTGTTCAGATCAGTTAGTCTAAAAGGTCACAGCTGCAGTTGATCGTGTTGAGTTTCTTACACTGTATGTCTTCCAATGTTTGATAATTTCAAAATAACAATTTATTTAAACATTTCTTTATACCAAATTATATATCATGTAATGACTAGCACAGTGAATTGCTGTACATGCAGTTTACCATGCACACTAAGCATAAGATAGAAGGCAAGGACACAGGTAGTTCAAGTGGTTGCTAATGGCCACATGAGTGGGTGTATGTGAAACGCACAGAGCCGAGTCCCAGCAAAGCAGGCTGTGAGCACATCCTGGCCACACCATCCAAACACTGCCTTTACAGCAGCCTGCCCACCTCACCTGCAAGGTTAACAGAAGAATTGCCTCTGCCCCCAGGAACAAAGCCTTTATTAACTGGCTTTCTAATACTGATGATTTTTTTTTTTGTTACTAAAATACAAGGTGGGAAAATAAAAAGACTTGTCTGTGTTTGTGCTCTTGTCTGGAGTGCAGCATGGCTTAAAGAACAGTGGTTAATCACAAACTCAACCTGAACTTAGAAAAAGATAATTTTCCCATTTATAAATCTCTTCTCTGCTATGGACCAGTGCAGCACATGCCTGCTTGCTTGCTTCCTTGCTTTCTCCCTCTCTTTTCCTGCTAATTTTATCTTCCATTCTTTCCTCTACTCTATAAGCTTTATTAGTAATTCTGCCATAATTCTACAAAAATGCTGCATTATACAGAGGGATTAGACACTAAAATTATGTCACAATTTTTTATAAAACTGCTTGATAAACCAGTAATTTATCAAGCAGTATTTCCCTTTCACACCTAATCTTATAAAGCTCTTATAAAAGCCTTACTTCTGTCTCCCAAAACATGAAATTAAGATGGGTACAGGCCAAGACTGGTGATTGCTGAGACATTTCCCATAGGCCTTGCTTAGTGTGCCTAACTGCCCCAAGACCATTCAACAGCCAAGACCATTCAAGGAGGTCTGAAACCTACACAAGAGGCCTCCTGCTCTTGTCCTTTATCAGTCAGGGATCTTGGTACATTCATAGCACAGAGGGACAGACAGGTAAATAGCTTGTATGAATAAATAAGGAGTTTCTGAGGAGCTTAATCGGAACTTTCCCCCGAGCCAATCATTGTTTTTTGTTTTTAAAGAGTTCAGGCCACTCCTAATTGTCCATGGCTGCCCTAGAAGCAGAAAGGATTCCTCCCTAATAAAGGGGACTTACTTAATAAGGTAACTTTTGTCTTTTCCTCAGAAGTACTCACTTCCCCTTCAGGGACACTGGAAAATCTGCAGTATGGAGCTGCCTTCTGTCCTTCAGTGGAGAAGGTAGTGCCAGGAGCACAAGCAGCTAGCAGCCCCAGAAAGATCACTGGTAGAGAGGATCAGAAATTTCCACAGAGATATAGCTTGTGTGGTGGCTTAAATGAGCCTGTGTGCTCTATGATCTCCCTGTCATCACATATATTCAAGACATGCTCCTGCCCTGTAGTCCTTAGGAATCTAAATGTCCTCCTGCAGCCATGTATGCTACTAGAAAATCAAAGAAGCTCCTACATGGCTCTGAACTATACCAGACAACACAGGGATTGTGGGAGCTTCACTATTTTCAGATAGTTTTATATTTCTGCACTAATAAGCACTGTCTGACACATACTCTTGTTTTCTCCTGACACACATAGCTTCATGTCATTGGGGACTGACCTGCATAAACAGACATGAGGCAGGTTTGTGGCTCCAGCCTGAGGCTGTCCCCCTGGAGGGTTGGAACGTCCTGAGAAGGAGGCTGTGTTTCTAGTCCTCAGAGCAATGCTCTAATCTTGAATCACTGAATATTAAGGTCAAGGGCATGATATGCTCCACTATAATTCCATTAAGTGGCAGTTGATAAGTTACAAAAAGAAGTTAGCATGTATTTTAATTTTTATACTTTATATAGCTAATACCATATTTGTGTTGTCTGTCCAACTACTCAGAACTTAGTAAACTTTCACATCTCTAGAGAAAACTTTCCAATTAGACATTCTGTTTACTATTTCTTTTCCATTCTTCTATGGAATCTAGTTCTCACCTTCCCATTCCCTTTTCCTAGAGCCACCCACATACACATGAACACACATATCTCATGTACCACCAAATCACACATATCACACTTGTTAAACAGCTCAGCTCACCTGGTTCATACCTACTCTGAACTCAGAAATTATCTGTTCCCTTCAATCTCCTTATATTTTTGACAAATACTGTCCTCACTCAGGCATGTGTAGTTTTGGTCAAAAAATCTCCCTTGACACCTACCTGAATTCTGAATCCCCAGCAGCATCAAGACCTTCTAGATCAGAAAGACGTTCTGAGTCCTGTCATTATCCATATAGCTCTAGGTCTCCTTTGCAGACAGTGCTCTCAGAAGAGCTGCAAGTCTTAGCAAGCCCAGCTGGGAGTCACAAAAGGACATGATTTCCTGAAGTGGAACTGTGCTGGGATTTAAGCACCTTTATAGGTCTAAGAGAGAAATTCACAGTTCATGGCTAGAACAGTTCTCCACTCCTGATTCATGAGGCACTGATGTAAGCCTGGAAAAGTAAATTTATAGTCTAAGAAGTAGACCTCACTGAGGAGATGTAAAGGTCTTGGTATTGGTTTTGTATTTTATCTAAATAGAATTTCACATAAGATGCACGAGTTATTCTTGGAACAAAGTTTATATCAAATATCCCTCTAATCTATGGCTTAAGGGGTTAAACTTTCTCTTGTCCCAAAACTCTAGGTTTGTTTTCTGCAGAGTATCCTGTTCCTGAAGGCAGCTGTTTAGGTACTTCAGTGCACAAGAGGGCTGCAGAATATGGAACCTGACCTGAAAAAAGCATGTCCCTGCCCAGCAGTAACTGGCAGGGCAAGGGTGTAAGACCTAACTCTGCCATCAGGGGTTTTTATTAGAAAAATTTGACAGTTCCATATTTAACACATTGTCTGTTTTGATTCTCATTCATATGTTCAATGACTAGAGAGTTCAGGTGTTTTATTCAGGGGTGTATATATTATTTGGCATATAAAATTTAGTATAGTGACTCAGAACATCATCATATTAACCTTCCTTTAGGGATCTAGTTCATATTCTGTCCTCTTTATTTTTTAATTTCCAATATTAACTAGGCCTTTAAAGGCTGTATCTTGTTTCAGAGCTTATCCTCTGTTGAGCCAAAAGTCACTGATGGATAAGAACCAGCAAGCAATTAGCAACAACAAGTCATTAATGATGTAGCTTGTTCTGACTACCTCCTAGCAAGATATCTGAATGCAGAAATTCTTCTCTTCTGCCCTGAATTTATATTTAAGCCAATTCAACAGATTAGACATGCCACAATATAAAAATTAATTTATTTGTTACATGTGCAGCTTGGATAATAGCCATGGGACATACTTGCCATGGTATGGAATGTAGATACACCTCATATACCTTGCAATAATGCAAGGAAGCCTTTTTAAATTATATTATTTTTGATCACTATATTGTACCAGAGTCAAACCCTTTGTGACCACAGGATTACCCTACCATCTAGGATCACACCTTCTTTCTGTAAGAAATAACTAGAATCTATTAGAAATTAAAGTATTAACTAGAAATATGTTACTGTTGCCTTGTAGGCAAGCTAAATATGAATCACTGCAAGAGCACAACTCACCACTTATTCCCTGAAGTAAGAAAAGCCCAATACTTTGCCAATGTTATAAAGGTGTTTCTTTTATACTAGAAACAAAAGTAAGAAGATTTTTAAAAGATCGCTTATCAAATGATAAATAAAAGAAGATAAAATTACTTGCTTTGTTGTTTTAAGCACATACATATTTTAAAGTTCGGGCACCTGTGCTCACAGATCAGTCTTGAGTCCTGTTTTGCAATCATAAAGTACGATATGCTGATTAAATATTTTAAATATAGAACATAAAATCCCAATCCAAATCTGAGAAATGCTAACAGTATTCCACTTGAATGTAGATGAAATATGCTTATCCTAACACTCAAATATTTACCCTAAATTCCAACTCTGGATGACTGTACGTGTTAAAATGGCAAACTCAGATGTTTAACCTGTTGAATACAGGAATACAGCTGTTTAAAGCACACTTTCTGTAGAGATTGAAGTAATTTAGCTAAATGTTAGCTGATATTTAGGAATTGTTTAAAATATGACACATATGAAAAACCCACTAATTTTTCATGATTGTCTGTATTAATAGATCCTCTCTATTTATCCCTTACAATTTTTTTGCAGGTCATATTGACTCTACTGAGCTCTGTGTAACATTTTTCTGTTGTCCAGAGACTGATTCAATTCATTGACTTTCCTCCACCTATGGTCCTGGGTCCATCAATCATCTCTAACCCTTTTCTTGCTCTTTAATCAGCTGAGCTGAGCCTTTGACAATGAACCAAATATTATGGGCTGAAATGCATAAGAAACAAAATTTTCACCTTGCAGATTACATAGAGACAACTACCACACAAATGTATGGCTCTACTATGGTTCAGAGATGTCTGTGCTTCTGTGAGAAGGAGCTAAAGGATTCTTAAACTGCACACTGCTTAGAAACCCCAAGATTCAATAGAAAAACACAACCAGGCTTTTATACTTCCATGGTGACTGAACCATTCAGCTCTGCTTAAAACAAGACATGTGCCCAAGACATTTAAAGTTCTTTAGCTGTCTCAGGTGCTTGGGGATTTAGACTGTGTCAGATTAACACCTCTCTTAAAAATGGACAGGTTCTGGGAAAAGAAAACTCCTGTGATGGGAGCATCAAATGAGTCTCTAGCCTCAAATGGTAAAAAAAAAAATCTATTGTTCTGTGCAGAGAACCATTTTAAGTTTTATTCAGCTGAGAAAGTAGGAAACCATCAATGTACAGCGGTACTGCCAAACTCCAGTGAGCACAGTCCTCCTCATAATAATACTCCTCATAATACTACTACTCCAACAGTACATTCTGCTGGATGAAAGGCTGAGGTTTGGTAAAGCTGAAGATATTCAAACATGGGTTTGAATCCTGTGACTTAGTTTGTAGAGATCTTACCTAACCAGTCAGGAACCTGGACTTTGGTCCTTGCTCTGAAGTTTATGAATTTTGCTTTAAAAAGCTATGTGGTAAATTAGATTGTTGGGGCTTTTAACTGCTGACTGAATCTAAAGATTTTACTTTCTGCCATGGTTGTTTTAATTGTAAGATTGAAATGTGCCCAATGTCTTTGATTTCTCTCACTTGAGGAATCTGGCCTTGTGAGACTTTCAGCAGGACAGGTACAGGAGGCTTTCTTCACTTTTTATACCTCTGTCTGAGGACCTTGATTCTTTCAGAGTATATTAGGTGTTATTTCAGAGTTTTCACCATACTATGAAGTAAAGCAATACCTGATGTCTCTATCCCAGTGAAGCTGAAAATCTGATCCACTTAGACCAGGGACTTGTCACACTGCAGGAGGTAAACCACCAGAAGTAAGGCAAGGTTGTGCTTTTTGGAGATGTATAAACATCATGAAAAGGATAGGTTCTTTCAGCATTTGTTGTCTCCAAATAAAGGAAGGTCTGCAATCATTACTTTGGACTTACACTGATTTAACTTCAATCCTGCTTTAAGTCTAAGCCTAAGCTTTTTATTGGATTCATCTCCTAATGCCTATTGAATAAATTTCTTTATCTCAATGAATATTTTCCTCATATATACCTTTGAACATCTGGACACAGCCCTTGGGGTAGCTCCTTAATGCCTCTAGTCCATCACTATAACTCATTCATGGATTGCTGTCAGAAGTCTTCAAGGTATCCAGCCACCAAAACACCTATTAGCAATAGATCACACACATACTTGCTTACCCCACTGAATGCACTGCTAAGTGAAAATGTTCCAAGGTTTTACATTCCTGCAGAACAGGAATGCCAAGGTGCCTCCTGTAACAGAGTTTCATATCATCCTGAAATATGTCAATAAGTTTTACATAGACTTCAAAACATTTATTCCAGAGCTAAGCTAACAACTAAATAATTATACTATTACATAACCAGTCAGATATGCAACCAAGACTTTCAGTTATGGTATTTCACAGTGGTAGTAAGGACAGTGAAACAAACAGAGCTTTAAAACAACTTTTTTACCTTCTTAATTTCTATGGCTTCAGAGACATTATGCAGTCTTGGTGCTTCTTTTAATATCCTACCTGTGATAGCATCTCTGAACATCCTCTGGGAAATGGCTGAAGAGCATCATAACCTGTCCATTCTTTTCCTTCTGGACAAAATTTGGGCTTGATCTTGTGTGGGACACCTGCAGTGTGGGACACCATGCAGCAAAGCTGCCCACGTGTCTACCCCACAGAACTGCTGCACAGGGTCAATTTGGGCTCTCCTTAGGGCAGATTCTGACTGCCCTGCAGTCTTTTCTGCCTTACCCAAACCAGACAAAACAGCCTCCCTGAACCACAGGGTCATGCTCAGTGCTCTCTCTCGGTGTTTTTTTAGCTCTAGATTGCAAGCCATAGGGAAAAAAGCAGTAAATCTAATTCAGACATGCTCCACACAGTTATAGCATCCCTTTGTAACATTTATTTAATGCTTTGTAGGTATGCTCAAGCAATTCTGATGAAAAATGTCACTTAAAGGCTTTGCCCAGAATAACACTTCAGTGAAATTCTCAGTCCTGTTACTCAGTCCTCATTTGCAAAACCCAAAAAATTTTTGTGCATGTGAGTGATCAGTAAGAGGCCTGTGGCTGTGACCTTCAATCTTTACAGGGTGGAAACAGCACATCTATTCTGCTACACAGTTATATCCTGGAAGTTACATGATGTTATTGAAGTCAAAGCCTTACACTTTTCAAACAGGGATACTGCTGAAGCTCTAAGTCAAAATAATGAAATAAAAATTTGGAAAAATGCATTAAACTGTCAACAGATGCATTGCTTAGAGCATTGGCTAATTACACTAGCAGATTATCAACTGCAATGTCAGCACCAAAATACTGACTTAGGTTTTATATTGTTCCTTGTGTTGTTATGTACCACACAGAATCTTAGGAAAAAATTTCCCAGAAAAATACGAAGCTTTGATGCAAAAGAAATTAAAGCAAGTAAATGGTGGGCTTAAGTACTATGGAGACATGAAACATTGCTTCTTCATATCCTGCTAAGAAGCAACAGCTGTACTTCATTTTAACTTGACGTGCTTCAGAACTCATCTTCATATAGGTATTTAATGATCCAAACATAATGGTCCTGCATAGTTTAATTACTTATATGAAGGCTCAACTTCATATGTGATCTCTTAGTAAAAGATGCTGCTGTGGAAATCTTGCTTTGGTTCTAGCAAAGACTAAACTCTTTAACAGTGAAAATGCTGTGGTGGAATTGGAGGTTATTGACCATGGATCCTGAGCACAGCTGACAGTCTGTTATTCCTTCTTGACAGACTCCTTGTTTCGTCTTCCTTCGTGGTATAGCCAATACAAGGAGAACAGGTAGAGTGCAAGGCAGACCATCAAATCATAGTGGTAGAGTGTTGCAGCAAATAGAAGAAACAAGAAGAAATAAAATATTTTGAAAGCAGTATGTTTTAGACCTGGAGACTCACTAGGTAACTTAAGTGCTTCACTCTTCTGGTTAGAAGTATCTGCAGAATCAGGAGTGTATTGGCTTTCTTTCTGTGAGTCATTAAGCCAGTTTAGTGTTTTCCCTTCGGTTATTAAATGGTCAGCTTGAGAGTCTGTTCTTCCATTTTCTTTGGTAGGCTTACTAATGAAAGCCTCTGGCCTCCATGACTTCTCTTGCTGGAGCTCTGCTTGATGAAAAAATTGACCTGTATTCCTTCCTCTTCCTTCTCCAAAACTTGCTGTGTCTGAAGTGGAAGGTACTTCTTCTTTCTCAACTTCAGGAGAGCAGATTTTTTTAATACATGTAATTTCATCTGTTAGATTTAAATTGTACCCTGACTCAGCAGCTACCTTCTCAATGACTTTGGATTCAAAGTGTCTATGCAGGTGCTCCCTGCCTCTTTCCACAGTGGGCCCTTCTGAAGATGCCACTGAAGAGCTTTTATAACTGTAAGTAGGCACAGTATTTGTACCAGAAGGTGGCATTTTTGTTTCAGCTTTAGAACACAAACAGGAAAGCGTATCACCATGGCTTTCTTCCCTGTAGAGCTCTTCTGCTTTCTCAAGGAATAGATGCTTCTGAGTGCTCAGGGGGCTTTCAGGTACTTCTGAACATAAACCCTCCTGCAAATCTTTCTCTCCTGTAGCAGAAGCCTTTACTGCTTCTCCTACAGGTAGAATATTATCTGGTTGTGCTCTGGCACATTTTTCCCTGCTATTGCATACAGGCGTCGTTTCTCCTTGCAGTGTTTCATGTACGCATGCATTATAAATACCTAAAACTGATTCCTTTTCAAATTCAGTGTCATATAATACACCCACTGTGTTGAGTTGACAAAGAGCATAATGTGAACCATCATTTCTCCCTTCACGTGTATCAAACGCTGTTTCCTTTTCCTCTGTGGGCCTGTCACTTAGTGCAGTCTCTTGAGGTAGCTTAACAATTACTGCTTTTTCACTGCCAGGCATTTTTTCTGGAGCACTTTCTGATGTTGTTTTAATTATATAAGCTGTACCTGCCTCTGTTTTCTCTGTAATAACCTGCTCAGAGACAGAAGACTTTTCACAACTCTCTGCCTCCTGGCAGGCAAACAATTCCTTTGTGGAAGTCACGGTCTGTGGTTCCATGCTCCCCCTCGCGCTCCACAGAGCCTCACTCCCCGTTTCTTGCCACCTCTGCTCTGCAAAGTTTGCTTCACTTTCCTTTCCAATGGGTCTCCCTTTATTTGAGTCATCTGACCTCTCTCTGTCTTTTAACCTCCTGAATCCTCTGAGCTCCTGAGTGTTCTCAGGTCGCCTTTCATCCACGCTGGTGGCCCTGGGTGCCTGCTTGTTGTTCTCAGCTGGCAGAGGTGCTGAGTTCAGGGCTTTGGCATTGTGTTTCCCATATGACTTGAAAGGCCTGTATGCTTCCTCCTCACCAATTGATGCCAAGTCTGCCACTTCAACGACTTTCTTCTGCTTCCCTAAATCAGTGTTCTTTTCTGACATTTCACCAACTCCTTTTTTTTGTGTGGAATCTGTTGAGACACCAGCACGTTCAAAAGCGCTGGCATATAAATCTCCTCTTAAATGTACCTGAACTTTGCTTTCAATCATCTTGATTTTTCCTTCATTTCTGTCAGCATCTGACAACAATGAATCCAAAGTCTGGTGAGACGTTTGTGGTGCCCGGTGCTCCAGAGCTGGATTAGCGTTACCGTCCAGCGTCCTTGCTATGCATGCATTTAATTGCACGGATTCATCATGCTCTGGCAAAATGGTTTCTGGTCTCGTTTCACAGGCCCCTTTTGAGGTACCAGCAGCATCCTCACTGATGAATAACCTCTCCATCATCTTATTTCCCGAGGCACTATCTATTTCACCTTTTGAAATATCTGTGTGCCTCTCTCCTTGTTGGCTTGAGCCAGTAGCCATAAAATTGATAGCCTCATTCTGCTTTGTCAGAGGAAAATGTTTTGCCAATAAAAGGCTTTCACTGGTACCAGTATGTTCCAAAGACCGCCCATAGCTGTTTACTGAGCCAGCAGTGACTTCCTTCCCTGTTAGCTGATTATTATAATCTCTCACAGAATACTTAGCTTTATCTTTTAGTTCTTCTCCTATAGCATGTGAAGAGTTTTCAGATGAGGATCTGATAGGCACAGGGTGCAAGTCACCGCTTCTTTCCATACAGGTTAGCTTTTTCACCAATCTTTCAGTTTCACTTAGAAAATTAATTGGTTCTGTTGTGTATAAATTTCTTTCATCTCTGGAAGAGGTACCTCTAGCTCCTGTGAAGTGCTGATTTAACTGAAACAATAGAATAGAAAAGAATGATCAAAAAGTGCTTTGCAAAAATATGCCAAATGAAGGAGGCAGGATTTCATTATAGAAAGTTTTGTTTTCAGTAACAAAGCTTTTATGGAAACATGTTTCAAACCATTTGCAAAATTTGCATTGCATGTATTTTTTAACATAGGTAATGAGCTTTCTGGTGGTGCTGAAAGGAGCAGGAAATAAAATAGTGCTCAGAACCCGCTCTCTTTATTCATGAGTTCAGTAAGCTGCTAGTGGATTTTATACAAATTAAATCTGAAGAGAATATTCCCTTAAAGGCAGGCTAATTTGTTCTCTATACATTTGATTCTAGATTTGGAGAGAGGAAGCTGTGGGGTGAGGGGGGAGGAATGGTGCTTAAACGAGGGCATTGATACAGTACATCAGTGTCTGGTAATGTACAGTATTGTCCAGTAAAACAAAGACACATTTCACACTGACAAATACTGTAAGGATTATCTGTGCTTCATTTCTCTCAGGGACCATTTTACAGGCTTCAAACCAGACTGTTTTTAGACAATCTGGTAAGACATGAGTTGGAAATGAGATTAGCAAAGTAAAAGGCCAGAAACTAATCATTCTCCCTCCTAGCTTCCAAATATCATATTGTATTATTCAGCTATGCCTGCTTGTCATTGCACTCTCTTCTCACTTTAGCAGAGTCACACTGATAGCACTAGCTGATCAATTAGAGGCTAGCTTCTTGGGCACCCCTTTATACATTTGCACTTGCTGTAGATACCCCCATTACAGTTTCTCTTATTAATATGTTTTCTGCAAAGCCTCTGCAAACTATTAATAGTAAAACGTCACTCAAAGAAAAGTGAGGGAGCTAATGTCTCTGCAAATTCTGTTTTAATGACCCTCTGCCAACCAGTGCTCAAGTGTATTTGAGTTCTTCAGTGATGCCAACTGTCAGGATTTAACAGTGAGATGCCTGTGTTTTTTTCCCCTCCTCATAACTGACATTTGCATGATCTCAATAATTATATGCAAATCTTACGATTTCCCCTTCTTCTCACATAAGGCTCATGTTACTTGTCAACTGCACAGCTGTCTTGTGAGCCAATGCCTGTGTGTTTCAAAGATTTGGTTGTATTTCCATGTATTATAAGCCTTCATTGTTTAATTCATTAAAGAGCGCACAGTGCAAATTAACATCTAAATTATAGCTCCCCCTTCATTTATTGTATGGACAAGTCTGGCAATTGATAAACAAATGGTTATATTTGATCCTCTTCTTTTTTTGTAAAAGGGTGGATTGAGAACAACAAGGGATTTTAGAGGTCCTCCTTTGCACATTTCACCATAAAGAAAAAAGAACCAAAAGGTTGACTTTTCAGGCAGTGAAAGGTCCCACAAAAAGCAACAATTTTCAACTTTTTAAAGTAAAAGACAAGAAAAATTTATATTCAAGTGAGAGGAATTTTTACTCTCTATCAACAAGAAAAAAAGAACGGTTCCCATCTTCCTCTCTTGTCTGATTCAGCATTCGCATTTTCACAGGTGATAGCTGTTATAATCTATGATTATGAATCTGTGCACCCAAATGATATGAGCTGAGAACAGACACTGGGAATAATAGATTGCTGTACGTGTCTCATTTATTGCCATTTTTTCTTTCATACTGAGAAATGCAAGGCAAACCTCACACACACGCATGCACACAAATCCAAATAGATTGAATATTCACTGAGTGTGAAATTCATTGTAAAATACATAATGTAAAATACTGATATAGAATAATCTCCTAATAAAAATATATATATATATTCTTACTTATGCTCATATAGTTACAATTTCAAAAATCTCGTAAGTAAACAGTAATGCAAATATAAAATTTTTTCAAATAGAAAGCATATATTTAAAAATATTCCCATCTTAGAAACTAAGAGGGGAGATTTTTTTAAATGTCACCCTTCTAATTCCTTAGAACTGTCTTTCAGAGCCTCTGGTAAAGAAGTAAAAGGGAGACATCATTAATTTAAGACCAGAAAAAGTTGATGCACTGTACCGAAATCAAAGCACCTTCTTTTGTTGAATCAGTTAGAGATTCAGTGTAAGTACAGACCAAGGCTTTACATTTGTAAATTAGTACATCAGTCAGCTCTGTTAAAAGGGGGCATTTCACCAGCTTTGAAGCGTAAATGGATTCAAATCATTTAATACTGTAGATATAATTGTATAACACTTACCAGCAACTCTAATTCTTCTTCATCATCTTTGTGATCACCCTGGTTGTATTCTGCATTTTTCTCTTTTCTATTTTCATTAGCTAGTTTGGTGTCTTTGTCTTCTGCTTGTGAATAAACAATCTCTGGGATGTTTGTGTCTGAAGAGTTAAAAAAACCAGTTGAATCATTTCCATGAGGCTGGTTGTTATACTATTTTTAATTAACATGTGCAGTAAGGAAGAACTAATTAAACCGGGTGTTGTACCTGAAGTCCTTGAGTTATTCCATGTGCCATCATCAGACATTGCCAATATTTCTTCTTTTCTGTTAAACAAAAAGAAACTTCTTGTGTTATTCTGCAAAAAATATTGTTCTAATTCCCCTTAGACTCAAATGTGAAGACTACTAGTTAATTACACAGCATTTTAAACGCTGTTTGAAATTCTGAAAATAACAGCTACATAAAATGTAGCACTTTTTGAGTGACCTGATATTAAGGCTTGGTCATAAGAAAGAATTGGGCAAGAAAATGAGAATGTGTTGAGCTTCAGATTACATTGCAAATCTGATGGGTTTTCCCAGGCCTTTTCTGAGAAAGCAGCACAAAGGTGATTAGATGGGTCAGTGACAGGAGAGCATAATTTTGGGGTCAGGCAAGGGTCTGGAAGGATATATGTGTTTGAGAGGCCAGGGCTCTCTCTTGCTTGTATTTTTCAAATATTTGTATGTTTACAGAGATGGCTGGAAAAAGGCATCTTTGTTATCTGAAATAAATCAAAAGATTCTCCCTGCATGTGTACAGTATAAATCCTGTTGCTAAACTATGCCTGGCCAGCAGGAACAAATTCTGCTTCCTTCAGCTAGTGCAATTTTTTCTGTTGCTTTGCTGCCTGTGAAAACAAAGGCCAGGTTCATCACAAAAAACACCTACAGAGAGATGCTGAGTGCCTGCAGTCCTCATCAATATCAGTTGATATCAATCGAACTGCCAAGTCCTAGCAGTTGGAATTGTCTGCTTATAGGGATCTAACCTTTAGTGGAAAAAGAAAAAAATTGTTAAAAGAATGTCACTTATGTAAAATGTAAATTATTATATCACTCCTAATGACTCCTCTATGAGGAGCAATTTTTTTTTTCTGTAGTTCTTAATTTATGTGATTTTCAACCAGCCGTCCACCTCTGTTACTGAAAATTACTTTCTAATTTTCAAATATTAATCTTTTCTCCTTCTATTTTCTCCTAGTGTCTTTCATTTGAATTGATATAACATTAACTCTGCCACCTAAATGCTTAATTCAGAAGGAGGATGCTAAATTTATACTCTATTAAAAGAACGTAGACATGTACTGTCACCAACTTTTTAAAAACCAGTCTTTATAGGGTTTGCCAGACTAAAGCAGACAGAAACTCTTGCCAGTCTAGCATCTGATCTCTGACACTGGTCACTATCAGATACTTCAGGGGAAGGTGTGGAGCTGTTGTAGGAAAATACTTGGAGTAATTTGCACTGCCCTCTTAAATTGCCTTTTGGCCATTTTTTGCTAGAAGCTGTCCTTGAAGCACGAGATTTAATGCTCTTTCAGTGATTCTTTTTCACCATTAATTGCAATAATGGTAAATACTCCTGCAATGTGTAGGAATGTCATGTCACTCTTGAATTCTGGTATGTGCACAACCTCCATGTATTTTTCACTCCTCCACTCACACTGAGTTGCATGTTCCCCTGCCTGCAGTTGTTATAATCTGCATTTCATTCTGAAAAAGGTGGCAGATTCACCTTTTTTCGGTAGATCTGTGGTGGTTTTAAGGTAAATTATTAGCGGTTATTATTTATACATAGGGGTTTGGGGAGAGTGGCTGCTTTTTGTTTGTTGTTGGGGTTTTTTTACAGTTCAAAGGCTTGGCTTAGTGTTACGTCTAGTTCCCAGTTTTCTTCTCCTCTTTTGCATCTTTTTCACTCACCTGCTCCCATAAATCTAGGCACTGTGTAGGCTGGGGTTTAACCGTGATACAGATGCATCAAAACATTTAGATGTTATTAGGGTGTCTGCAAAAGCCCCAGATTAGGAGCCGAGACATGTAAAACTCATGAACAGAATCATCACACCAAAACAATGATCCCAAAACCACATGGCCCAGCAGGAAACCATCCACTGCTTCCCAGTGGTGAAAAAAAGAGCATCCTAAAGTGTCTATGTTTCTTTGAAAGGAGCTGACTACCTACAGTGTTGAACCATATGGATGCCACAACTCTTGGAAAGCAGGGATGGAACCATTTGCTGCTAGATGGGACTCTCGTCTCCTTCTTAAAGGAACAAGAGTTTGACAGGTTTTTCATTCAAGAGGCATTCCCAGAAGAAGGGGAGTTGTTAATGCCTATATCTAGCCTAATCTACTGCTAGCTAGAGTTCACAGCGCCTGTATTTGTATTCTGTAGCATCCAAGTAGCAGTGCCACTTTCAGCTTCTATCACACCCTCATGTGATAAATCACATCATTCATGCAAAAAATACCCAGATTACCAGAACAGAGAACATCTGGGGAAAAACTGGAGGGCAGATTTGCCTGCTCCAAATGGAGTTGGATGTGCAAGCAGGATCCTTACTCTTTAGCTTTGTTTTCATACCTTGGAGAAAGGAGAAACTGAAATCTGCCCCATTTCCTGTGTTTCCTATGCAGTGAATATTTTTTGTTTCGATTAAGAAATTTTCAGTGTAAAAATATTCACACAGGGTTTGAATAAGGATGCAAAGGATGAGTACCTATTTTATAAACCTTTAAATGTACAGGAAAAAAGATGCTTCAAAATGGATAATTATGGGTGTGTGCCAGGATAGTGTTACCTTATCTAGCCTTATTGTTCTAACATCTGTGTTCAGACAGTCCTGTATATAATCCCTATTATCAGTGGTGAGTAATTATCACTTCTAAAAGGAGATTCATTCCCTATAACATGGGAATCTTGAGTAAGGTGGAGTGACATATCTTGCAGAGATGCTTCTTTACCTCTGAAAGAGACTGACTAAAAGGAACCTACATCTTTGGAAATTATCTAAAGCAGCATGATTCTCACCTTGTAACTTTAAATTCAGACTGGAATGTAGTTATGGATTTTTAGTGGTTGGGACTGTAACACTCAATGTATGTGTGATCTGAGCCCCTCAGTTTTACTTTTGCTGTGATTAGAGCTGAATTTTTCCTTAACTTTTGTTCTAGTAGCATATGGAGCCCTGGCCCACAAGTTTCTTTTCACAACAGCAATACAGGTAAAAAATGGCAATGATAACACAGCCTCACAGCTACACTGCAGGGCTTGTAGCATAATTTCTTGCCTATTACACTTAATTTTATAATTAATTTATAAATTTATAAATTAATAATAATTAATTTTATAAAGATTTCTGGTTTATAGCCCATTATTTGTGCACACCTGTCCTGCAAATACCTGAGTATGGGGAACGTCAATGTAACATTTATTTTACTTAATTTAATTTTAGATGAGAAATATCTGTCCTCATATAATTATTCTCAGGGGAAATTTAAAATTGGCTTAAATTGAGGATATTGATACTGCAGTGTTTGAGGATCACAAGGAGCATAAAACAATAGTAATTTAAATCACCACTTCAATTTAAGAAATTATATTTTGAGGCTGTGGGTGTGTATAACTACTGAACAATCTGAAACTTATTTCTATATCCTAAGGACTGAAATACTTCCCTAAAGCAAATAAAAATTAGCCCCTTCATCAAACAGAGGCAATTAGAAGGTGTTTCTCTAGTTCATAAGTTTTTTCTCTATATTTTCTCTATATTCCTCTGAAAATGTCCTTGCACAGTATCAGAATTCCATGAGCATATTTTTAAATTAGAATATTAAGCGTTTGTTTCAGAAATTAATTATTGCACTTTGTTGTGAGGCATGGTCTAAATACCCTATATGATGAGAGACACAACATTTGTATTCTGTTAAAAGCCTTTACTGTTATTTTTAAGTAACCCAGGTATTCTGACAATGATGCAAGCTAGAAAAAAATCCTTTATGTCAGATTACACAATTCCATTCCAGCATAAGTAGCTGTAAACCTGCAGAAGCTCTGTTGTTTTTTCTCATTCAGCTGAATGGGACACAGCTTCATAAAGCACACCAGGAACTTATGAATTTAAAAACCCCAAAACCTATGCTCATATGATTAATTCTTGATGAAATTATCATTCACTTGTATTGAGTTAAAAAAATAAGTCAGGACTGAAAACAGGTTATCATTGTAATTTTGCATTAGAAAGAACAAATATGAAATTCAGGGGTTAATTAGTAGGAACCAGAGGACTGAAATTGTGATTGACATTATGTGAAGGAGTTCAGAAGTCCCAAAGTTATGTGGAATTTGCATGCCAGAGAGGAAATGTTAAACTTGATGGAAATGTTAAACTGGAGCTAAAGATGTGAAGAGTAGACAGAAAATGTCTAAGTGAGAAGAAAAAAATCAGTCAATAAACAATTTTTATTTGACTTCATGAAGGGTTGGAATAAACTCACATATGTCAAGGCTTTTGAACCAACCCTTTTAAGTTAAATAAGAATTTTTTTTTAGAAGTGAGGCTTCATCAAAATTTGAGATAATCTATATATAACACCACAAACAAAAGACTTCTCATAAACTCTTCTACCACAGGGCTAGTGGTGGGGCAGATTCTTATAGGAAGATAAATCTTGCAGGACATAACTGATGTGAACAGCAATTTAGAAAATTATATTATTTCATCCAGAAATAATATAGCAGAATGCTATATTAATATAATATAATATAATATAATATAATATAATATAATATAATATAATATAATATAATATAATATAATATAATATAATATAATATAATATAATATAATATAATATAATAAATATAATATAATATAATATAATATAATATAATATAATATAATACTAGCAGAACTTGTTTAAATATCCTCCAATTAAGAGAAGCATATAATCTCTGACCCAAATATGAGAGACCAAACAGAGACAAACACATATTGGTTTAAAACCTTTGCTATTCAGATCTAGTCAAGTGGCCCTATACTGTAACAATATCAGAAGAGTAGAAAAAGTAGAAGCTATATTTAGGAAAAGGAAGAGAAATAGTGTCAAGGCAACTACAGGCCCAAGTGTCTTCAAAAAGTTTTCACAATAGACTTAAAAATGAGAGAAGAAATAAAGATAAATGGAAAATGCCGTAAAAATGCCAGACTCACCTGATAATATCTGTCTTTGATAAGATTACTATATTTCCCTTGTCTAAAAATCAGTTATCTGGACTTCATTAAAGCATTTGTTGTGCAGCCACATGGGAAATTTATTAATTAAACGAGAGAAGAGGGAGATGAGCATCAGAGCTGGGCGGTGGGAGAGGGGCTCGGTGCCAAGCAGGGTCCCAGGAGCTGGGCTGTGGAGCTAGCAGGCGTCGCTGGGGAATCGGAGAGGACAAGCCATGTAATCAGACTTACTCAGTCATGTTATTACAGACCAAAGCACAAGAAGTCAAAGTTAAATTAAATCTGTGGCAGAGAGGAAGTTGGGAGACATCACCAACACAGAGGAGGATTGAAAGAAATCGGTGGCCTGGAGGATCAGAATAATAGATAAGGGATGAAATTCAAAATTATAAAGTGCCAGGTTATACATTTAGGGACTAGAAAGAATTTCTGCCACAAAACTAGGCCTCAGAAGTTGGAAGAAACAGGTGAACAAGAAAAATCAGAGGAGTTTTTTTGCCAGAAACCATTTCCAAGCCACTGGTGTGAGATGAAACAGACACTGTGATATAAAGGCAAACCAAGTTCAGCAGTAATGTCTCAGGGAAGGTAGTCCCAGCTATGAAAGATTTCCACGAAATGTTCATGTTGTGGCACCAGGCACCAACAAGAGCTCCTCTAGAATGTTTGTCTATAATGTCCAAGAAAGACTGATTCAACCTGAAAGATGTTCAGAAGAGAACTAGAGGAAGACTGGCAGAATGAAAATTCTACATTAACCAAGGAGACAGATTGAGTAGTTCTATTTTCAGCACAACAAAGTGTGAAAGGAGGAATAAACTGCCTCTATTGATATAGCAAAGGGCTAAATATTCAAAAGACAAAAAAGGCAGCAAGACTGTTAATGCATTAATATAAAGAGATCACAAAAGTATTTGTTGTGAAAACTTAAAAGATCTGCAAGCACTAGGAACGTTTATCCTGTAGTTTATCGGTGCAAGTATCAGACACAAGAAATTGAGAAGGTCTCACTGTGGAAACAGGAATATATTTTTGTGAATGAGATTATGCAACACATTTCCCAAGGGAATGAGACTTTCATGATCCCACAGTCACAATCCCAGCCCTATTTCAAACGCTCCTGTGCAGCTGTATGCCCTGAGAGTTACGCCTGCAGGAGTTTTCACTATGGAACAGCAGATGCTTTGGTCTTGCCTGAAATAGGTTTGGGACAATAGATAGGAGTAACAAATTTCTTCATAGTGGGTGGGACTTATCATAGCTTGTCATGATTTTAATTCACACACCAACATTTGGCTAAAGTTGTGTCTGTATATTTATATAATTCTTGGTACTTTGTTCTGTGCTATATCCACTTATGCTGGATCTTACTAAGTCATAAGATATTTATTTCTAAAAATGTGAAAAAAGGCTAAAATTGCTGGATTACAGAGTATAAAGAGATGGAATTGTACCTGAAAAACTCTGAAATTAATGCATCCTGATCAATTTTATACTATATTTAAAAGAAAATGTGGGATAATACTATTTAGTCTGAAATTCAGAGAGGTATGAGGTTATTAAAGCATTCAAAGTATGTATTTCTGTATTAAATGTAAATGTATTAAATATTTAGTTAAAATATGTAAAAGGGAAAAAAGTTTTTAACATTATTTTATTTAAAAATAGTCTTAGGTTTTGTGGATTCTTTCATGCTTCTGATTTTTACTGTAGATTCAAAACAAATCAAAATTCTACCTTGAAGGTAGAATAGAACGTATTGAAATTGAAGCTGAGGTGAAGCTAAAATGTCCTCATGAAAAGAGCTAGCAAGACTGAAGTTGCTAACCAAACCATAGTTATATTTTAATTTCAGGACAGATTTCTAAGTCTAAGAGTAACCTCATATAGCAGCAGCCTTCAATATAACTAGTGCTTTTGGATCGAGTGCCAAAAATAGCCAGCCTTGCAGCAGAATGATGCCACTGGGATGTAAACAACATGTGAGATCCCTAAAATGAGGTAGTTACATGTGTCAGCAGTGTTTTACTGAGAAGCAGAAGAGCAAAAAGTAAATTAGTGCAGTTAAGTACTCATGTTTGAGCTGTCACTGGAGCAAACAGGCAATTCTGCACAGAACTGTAACCCCACGGAGCTGAGAAAGGGAATATGGGGAGGGAAAGGCAGGCAGCTTAGTTTGGTTATTTTTGTATCATTAGCAGCAGATGTAATTTCAGAAGGAAGTAAAGAAGGAAATAACTGCATTTAAACAAGCAACAGCATAAATTATTTTAAAATGTTTATGTAAACATCAAAAGTAAAAAGCCTGCAAAATTTCTCAAAGACCTGGGAGAGAAACTAGAGAAAGGGTTTTCCACATGCAATTCTAAGATTCAGTAGTATTGTATGCAGTATCATTCAAAATTCATAAACATGAAACAAGAATGAGTTTCTCGGGAAAAAAGAATTTTGGAAAGGAATAAGAAAGGTTTTGTACATGTAAAGTTCTAAGCAGAGCTCTAATGTTCTATTCAATTGCTTGTAAGGCTCAGAAGAATAAGAATTCAAGATATTTTTTTTACTAATACAACCCCCGTAACATTTGGCTTGCTTTAAAATATTGCTGTATTTGTATTGGTCCTAAAATGCCAGTTGAACAGGTGACAAAATATTTCCGAAACCAATTCACACTGAGGGGAAAATGCAAGAAGGAAAAAAAACCCAACCCCTTGATACTAAAAAAAAGATTAAAAAAATAAAATAAAATAAAAAAAGCAAGTCAAAGCATAAGCTTCATTCTGGTTCCGGAGCCACCAAGGATCCTGATGTGGACCTTCAAAGTGTAGACTTCATTTTGTGATGGTGTCTCCATAGTTAATTTTATTCTGTCTCACTGACTGGATATATGAACTAACTAATGAGCAAAGACAAACCCATTCCATGCCTCCATATTGCTGAGTTCAAAACTCACTACAGGGACAAGTCTCCCTACTGATTTAAACTGATATCTGTATTCTTAGCATTTGAAGCAATAGTTTAAGAGTAAAACCATTTCACAATTTATTATCACATGCAGTTCTTAGTCTCAAGCCCTGGTGCTGCCAGGGAATTCACAGGTGAGCTCAGGAAGAGGAGGTACAGCCCTGGCTCAAACCCACCTCTGTGCCTCCTGGGGCCTTGCCTCGCTGTGCTGCAGCACCACCAGGCTCCATAATGTGGTCTGGAGATGACAAGGAGGCTGAGAATTACCTGCCTATGCACTGGCATAAGAGGGAAAATATACTTCTTCTCTGGAAAATTTCTAACATGGAAGAGTGCCTGCTTGGGGTGTGTCCAATGGCCTCACCACTGATCACCTCCTGTTCCAGGACTCTTGAAAACTGGGTGGCCACAAAACATCTGCAGCAGAGACGCATGCAGTGAGACACGTTTATGTTCCACCACCTGGGTGCTATGGACAGAAGCCATAAAGTGCCTGTTGAGCTTCCCAGGCCCAGTCCCCAGCAGTGCCTGGCAGTGCCACTGGACCAAACCAGCTGGTGGGCACTAGGATCTGTCCTCCTCCAGAGTTCCACTTGTAAGCTGTATCTGCTCCCTGTGTCTGTAAGGAAAGAAAGAACCTTAAAAAAGCTAAGGAGCAGAATCATTGTTATTGCCAGACCTAGTGCTTCTTATTTGTTTACCTGCACATTTAGTCTAAATCAAGGCAGAATATTATTTTTATGAACAGTATGCTCTCATTTGGAATTGACACTAATGAATGCAAGGCCCTTTCCCCCTCTTGTTTGTACCATCAAATTAATTAGCTCTATTGTGACATCAGTATTTTTCTCAAGTAGTTCAGGGCTTGAGCGTTTTCCTTTCTTTTTCTAAAGGGCATCTTCAGTGCCCTTTATCTACCATAAGAATCATGCATCACTTGTATTTTTCACAACTAATGCTGTTTATTATAAAAAACTGATTGTGATGTGAAGATTGTTATACTGTGTGGCAAATTGCCCAAACAATTACTGTAAATGCATGAGCCATAAACTGTACTGCCAAGGACACTGGTAGGTTAGCTCCTATAAAAGAAACAATTAGAGTCTGAGGTGAAAATAATAGAGATGAGATGACAGTTATTGAAAAGGCAGAACATCCAGTTTAATGTTGTAAATATAGGTTTGTAGATTACACTGATGGTTTTAAAGTGTTCATGACTTATTGAATGGAATAGAATATTCCATACTTTAGAATGGGGCCATAATTATTATTTCCTTTTAATTGTGATGTCTGATGCATTTGTGAGCAGTTGTTGAGAACATCTTCACATTATACTGATTCTATTTCTAAATTATCATCCTGCTTCAAGGGTTGGAGGGTTTTTTTATTATTTTACTTTCTTCGCATTTTGTTGTTCAGGGTCTGTTCTGAACAAAGTATTTTCTCTTGAGGAACGTGGAGTGCTTAGAGGGTTACAGCAATAATTATTTCAGTTTCAGCCTACACACTTCACTGCTTTAAATCATCATTAGAAGTTTCATCCCTCAGCAACTCCTGCTGAGACAGTCTTAAACTCCAAGAAACAATTAGATAAGAATAGCTAATCTTTATAGCAACTTGTATATAAAGGTATTGACAAGAATTTGCCAGAAATTAAGGAAATATGTTTTTTTCTTAGAAATCATCTAAATACAGAAAAAGGTTATTGCTATGATTGCTAAAGAATTTAAATAATTCAAGCCAGATTTGGAGTGTATGAAGATTAGGGTGCGTACAAAAAAGATGTGCACCCTACAGGTGGATGTTTTGCAACAAACTGTGGTGTATATAAAGAAAATGCAAGAAAATTGACATTACTGCTTGAGAATATTAAATAGTCCTCTGTTTTGTTGTTTTTTTTTTTTAAGGCAAGACATAGGTATAAAAGAAAATGAAAATAAAATTCTAGTATTAGACCCTAGGGAGAGCACTAAACAACAGGACACAGAATTATGGCTGTCCAAGAAGGCAGCGATATTGGGCACATAAAATTGGAACAGGGAAGGGTCTTCCCAGGGTTTAGAGGAGAGAATAAAGTGAGCAGAGCAAAAGTAGCAACCAGCAAAGGGCAGTCAGTGTGAGGCAGCCTGTGTAAGTTCTAAACTACCAAACCCATTAGTCAGGGAAAGCTGGAAAAAGCTCTAAATTGGCTCTGAAAGCAAGATGCAAGGAAATTAAGTACTTGTCTAAAACACTTTTCAGGGAAATGCTCTAGGTCATTTTTCAGGCTTTTACATACTGTTAAAAAAGGATGATCTTAAAATGAGGTGGGGCTGTCAGAGCTGTGCTGCAATTTGATGGAGCTGCCCTGAAGTTCAGGGAGGTGTTGGGGAGCAGAGATGGAGAGGTGGCAGAGCTGTGGGCCTGGGCAGTGGCAGCATCCTCAGGCTGAAAGAACTGCCTCTTTCCAAAACTCGAGGCAGAGTCCTGGGAACTAGACCTCAAGAACAGCAGAAGCCAACAGCCGCACTAATTAGAGACAGACCAAGCCTGCTCAGAGCAGTGTGAGCACAGTGTGGAGAATTGCTCAACAACAAAATAGAGGACAGCTGAAGCTCATCCAGCACCATTCCTCGATTCTGGGCTCCTAATGCACACTCCTAATTTTGACTTCTCAGGTGGCTTTACCTGAAATATGTCCAATTCCCACCTGAAAACATTTGGGCTTCAAATGATCCTTCCTTGTGGAGATGCCATGTTATACATGTCTGAACCATGTGTGGTGGTATCATGGCTTTCTGTTTATACCATTACTTTCTTTCAGGAGGTATTTTAAAAAACAGAAGCACAACAGAAAAAGAATTTAATGTAAACAATGCAGGAAATCATAATTTAAAATTATATTAGATTCAAAACTGATTGAGACCACAAAAGAAAAGATTCAGAAGCAAAAGCTGCAGACAAAATCAACATCTTTAAATGAAGAGCTGTGTGAACACTAAGCAGAAATAACTAGATAATAAATACCTAGATAATATATATTAGATAATATATATACACTAGATAACATATATACTAGATAATAAATAAATAACTAAATAAAAAGAATATTTTAAAATATTGCCATTATGACTGATCCTTTTAAAATGAATCTGTATGAAAAATAGTCGCCCCGATTATGAATCTAGGCAAGATTGATTTTCTTCTATGACCTTCAACTACCTCAGCGCTGTTAGAGACGGCTCAACCTAGTTCTTAGTAAATAGGTGTCACCCAACAAATGGGACTGACACTAATTAGCTTCCTTGTTGATAGTCAGGAAGCAGAGGACAGGGGCAGGAGACGGCGTGGTGCCCTCATTATTGGAGCAGGAGGTGAGGGCATTTGCGGATGCGTTTTGGAAACTACCCTGGGAATAGAAGACTTCACTTCCAGAAGAGTTGGTCAAGCAAACTTCACAAGCATCTTGAGTGAAAATAGAGCCACAAAGAACCTCTACTTAAATGTCTGAAATTTGAGGAAGACGATATTAACCTGTGGTATTTCTCCACCTTGAGGAAATATCCCTTAGTTTTTGTCTTCTCACATAAGAAAAGGGGCTGTTACCAGAAAAGGAGAGAAAGTGAGCCCAAAAAAGGACAATAAAGGACTGTAGAACAGAAGTTTGGAAAGTGAAAGTGAAGTTGAAAAAGATGCTCAGAATAAGCAGTATATGGTATTATGATTAATAGTATCAAGGGGGACGATTGATCAAGAGAGCAGCTGTAAGGGAATTTAAGCATTTTTTCTGCGAAGATAATTCCCAGTAGGATTCAGACAATGTTTGTAATAAATCTATTTTTATTAAGATTATTGGATTGGTGTTATCCAGGGGATTATATTTTTCCAATTACTAATATTTTCATTTTTCAGTCTTATTTTATGATTGAAGCAGGGACATGGGTGGCACAGAACAAAATGCATTGGCCTGACTTGGGATGAGAATAATCATTGCCTCAAAGCAAACAAAGTCCCAAGAAATTAGTCTTTATTTTCTAGCTCATTAAAAGAGACCTTGAGTTTTAATAGCAAAACATTCATACATTTTTATTTTTTTAAAAATATAGATGTATATGTGTCCATTTGAAGATTTTAGTGCCATCCAGTTTGAACCAGGAACCCAATACCAATTTGGTGCCAGGCTCAGACCTTTAATATAGCACTGTCTATCCCCAAGTCTCATGATTATGAGTATGAAGATTCCATTAGAACCCATTGCATAATAAGTCAGTTATACCTTAAATTAAGCTATAGCAATTATAAGCAGGAGCACTGCCACTTTTTTCAGATCCTTTCACAGTTCTGTCATGATTGTTGTACCTTATAGTGATATCCATGTAGCAATGTTGAAGCAGTACCTGTTCAAAAGTATAATACAGCTGTTTTATATGTGGTTTGGTCAGAAAATTCATTGCTTCCTTTCACAGAATGGGCTATTTCATAAACAGAGAACCTCCTTCAAAAATATTCTCCAGGTCAGTGTTAGAAAGTCTACTGAGAGGTCCATTGTGAATTAGTAATACAGGACTTTTCTATTTGTATATCTATCTCCAGGGCCAACTGTTGAAAAAGAGGAAAAGGAGAGTGAGCAGTCAAGTTTTATGAGCACTAGGCTTGGCTTAATGTCAGAGAATATGCTTCATAGGTCACTATTTCGTCTGGAAGAGGCATGATCAAATATCAAAATGGTTCTGTAGAAAGGAGCTGGGGGTGGCGTCCCTTTGCTCCTCTCTTGTTTCTTTTCCTCACTGCTTTAAAATATTGAAGCAGAGAAACTTTCAAGTTGTGCCTATTTTGGATAAATCTGAGAGGAGAAAAACATTAACCTATGTTGCCTCTGGTCTTTTTCTGAATCTCACATGGGGAAAATAGAGGTCTCTTGGCATGTCAGAAGAGAGTATTTTCCGAGAGGCTGCCTGCAGTGTGCCGAGGCACGTATACAAGAACGTGGTAAGTGCCTTAGATAGAATGTAGAGAGATAGATGGCAGTCAGGTGAGACTAAGACACAGATATCACTCCTGGGGAGGAGAACAGAAAGGGTGACCACAAAAAAAACAACCTTACAGAGTTGTTCCTAAGAGAGGTCAACTATGATCTAAATCTTGGAAAGCAATTGTAAATTCAATAAGTATGTCAATAGGATGAAAATCACAGGCATTATCATGACAAGAGACTTTTATAACCTTTTTTTTCTTTTCATTTTTCACATACTTACTACCCCACAGAAGGAAGGCAGCTGTGTGATTGGTATCAATACATAGAAATATCAAGACATAGAAAAAACCTAGGAGACACTGGCTCAGATTTACTAGGATAGCTGCAGAGACTGACAGACTCCCCAGCCCTCTACCATAACATGAAGTGTTTCAGCCTAGCATATCTTATAATTATCACTCAGCATCTATAAATGTTATTGCAGAGACAACTGTGCATCAAAACAAAATGTAAATGTCAGTCCACTTGGTGCACCTAAGTTCAAGGTAAGAAAAACATACTAGCTTTGCCTAGTTCACATCCAATTGTGTAGCCCAGTGCCCTTCAGGACTACATTTAGTAACCAGCAGTAATAATTCTTCATGTTTAGTGTTAGAGTATCAGCTGATTTCACGAATCAGGAGAGTGAAAGATACGCAGAAAACCAAGCCCCCTATTATGCTTTGGCATGTCAACTAATACTTGTGTGTGTCACTGAAGGTCTAGGGATCAAATAGCCACTTCTAACATTCTCCCACGGTGTTTAAAAGGTCTTACCCTCTCCTTTGCCCTAAGGCAGAGATTTCATTTAACTTTCAAAGTATTTGTTTGGACCATTTTTTCCACCGTTTGTAGATGAGAAGATAATCCACATTTTATATTAAAAATACCATGGGCAATTGTTTCTCTAGACCTACGCTATAGTGTTAATTTCATTGCTACAATTTGCTTCATTTTCAGAGTTACAGTGCTGGGACTGGATCACAGCTTAAAGTTCATAATCAGAATAAACAGCTCAAATGACACTGGTAGTCATTGCAATGATTAAACATGACTCCAGTGCTCTCAGCTAATGTTGCACTAACTTTAAACTTCTTTTCAAGACTAACATTTAGCAAAGTCAAGGTGAATGTAATGGAACAATTTTTTTTTTTCCAACTGAACATTTATGAACTGTAGTACCTGAATGGTGGACAGGAGAGACTACTGAAATGGTCACTTACAGCCTGGTTCAATTTGCAGAAATAGATATCTTCCTAAACAAAAGAATCATTGAACATACAGGAGTTCATTTAGCAATGTACTTCTATTTTTCCAAAGGTCCTTAACCAGCAATCTGAAAGAGCATCTGGTCCTGTAAATATTAACATTCAAAGACAGTTTTACACCTGAAGAATTCTACAAAGTTCAGTGAGACTCCTGACATTTATTAAATTATTTATTGTGCCTATTGCAGGATAAAGCCAGTTGCTGAATTAAAAAGTTCTACAAGTCAGTCCTAATAGTGTTACAGTATTGGCATATTTAAATAAACTGGTGAAACTGTAGTAACTGGAAAAAAAAAAATTTTACAAGTGTAAAGCCAAGCAATGCATATATAATACAAGTACTTATCATGGCTGAGAAATGACATCCAGATTACAGAGCATTGGTTTTATATGATTTCATGCAAGCAACTGAAAAAGCTTTGTAGCAACCAATATTTCAGCACAATAGAACATAAATTTCTGTTCTGTAGCATTGGTGAGAGCAGTTTCTAAAGCATATCATGGAAATGAATAAGAACCCACTGATAAGAAATAAATTCCAGTGCAAGTACTAGGCTAGGATTGCCAGTACAGCAACATGTTATTTTCATGGGTTATTCCCATGAAAATTTAAGAATCTTCTTTCAATATTTCTAGTCCAATAAATGGATGGCAGATGGGTGGCACAGTTTAAAACCACCAAAAGTAAAAATGTGACAGGTTTTCAGCTTTGAGATGCTCTCCAACTAGGAGACCACAAGTACAAGAAGAATGTGTCTATTTGTCTGTGCATGCCCTTCTCACCCACATCTTCCACCTCTCTCTTTAACACTTCTCAGATAGCATTCATAGACTTAAGCCATTAACCTAAATATCTATCTTTAGGGCCTTTAATAAGTTTCATATTTCAAATAGTATGCATGCCCAGATTTTGAAATATTATGATTAAACAGAGAGAAAAAAAAAATTGAGCATAGTTTCTGGCCAAGTAGGATTGTTCTCTGGAGAATATTTTTCAAGTGGTTTATCTTAGCTTATTCTAAATTACTTTGGAGAGTAAGGCTGCAGCAATTTCCTCAAAAGATAACCCTGGAGTTGCTGCTAAGAAGCATTCCTAATGCTGAGTCAAACACAGTTCCACAGCTTGCCCTTATCCCACTTGTTTGAATAATATATTTCAGAGCACCTTAAAAAATTAACCTGTGTCCCTGATAATCATGGTCCTCAAGTACAGGGAAAAGTCTTATTTCGGTGCCAGCCCTATCTAATTCTACAATTGAGAAAGACTGGCAATGACCAGGGGACAAGAGAAGGTCTGGGAATACTAAGTCACATTAAACAAAGAGAGAGGAGTGTTCCTCTTAGCTGGCTCCCTGTGAATGGATAGCTTCTCTAGCAGCTGCTCTCCTGGTAAAAACAGTGACTGCAGTCATTTCCTATTAATAGCAATAAACTTTAGTCAAATCCCATATCTGTATGCTGATCAAGATGTAGCTCATGACTTAAAATGCCAGAAACAACCCTGAGATTAAATAGAAGTACACAAAGAAGATGTGTGTTTTAACACCTTTCCTGCTCTTCTTTTCCCTTCCTGATTGTGATGACACACAATCAAAAGAACAAGGATTAATAGGGAATATAATTTAAATGCCATGTTTTAAATGGAACAGAAAGGAATGATACAGTTGTTCCTCATAGCAAAGTGCATGAGAGACTGTTTCCAAACATCTTTGTCAGAAGCCTTTGATTTTTTTTTTTTGATCACATGATGAGCTTGTGGGAAAGGCCAAGAGGAGCTGAATCAAAACTACATTTCTCAGCACAACCTAGGCACTGCTCTGCCATCTGCCTAGGGAGAGTGACTGAGCACAGTGCTGTCCTGCCAAGCTGCATCTTCAGCAACTTTTACTTCCTTTGCCTCCCATCAGAAAGGAGATGATCAGCAGCTGAAAAAGAAAGGTACTCAAGCACAGAAGAAATTTTCTCAGTGACAATTGCTTAGAGATCATTCAGTATATGTGCTGTCAAATTTGGCACTGGCAGCCCACAGACAACGTCTTCTGTCTCATTGCATGTTGTACAAAGAGCAGCTCTTGTAAGAGCCATTGTCCTATCCTGCATTATGTTTGAAAGCGGCATCGTGGAGGGAAGGGAATTGATGCACTACTACTCAAAAAAAATGTACAGTTCAGCGGTTACAAAGAAAAAAGCATAGGATCAATATCAGATGGATCAGTGATTCACTTGTGGATAAGTTCAGAGTTGTGTATTTGTGGACTCACAGAACTAAGGGAGGATTAACTCCAACTGTTGTGACAAAATACTAACCTTCCCCTTCCTTGTCGGAGGACAGAAGTCCAAACACAAAATACCCTCCTGTAAAACAATTCTCATGCTTATCAGCCATTTTCCTGGTGCTGTCACTTTTGCTCTTGACAGATGGCAAACCAAGGCTGAGCACAGAAATGGGATGTAGCATCCCCCGTGACAGAGGACATGGCTTCCGTAACTCCATCTCTGCACCTCTCAGCACAATCTGCAGGAGTCTGCCTCATGTGACACCCAACCAGTTCCTGTCTGATCAGACCAATGCAGGAGCCTGGTGTCCACAATAAAATCATGTGGTCTAAATTTGAGGACTGGGAAGAATTCATGTTCAGAATCATTATTTATGGATAAATCCCAAAAGCATGACAGTCAAAAAAAGAGAAAAGAGTGGAGCTGATGCAATTAATTTACATTTTTCTGACTATTATGTATATCTAACTAAACATTCTTGTGTGTATATATTTATATAAATAGGATGGAAATTAGGTCTGTTTATTGGTAGAAGCTTTTTCATTTCCAGTCAGTCTTAAAATTTGAGGACTCAATTTTTCTCCTGAAGTATATTTATGACTATGACAAGCTAAGCAAACACTTTCTTCATACAGACGCAAGCATAAATTAATTAATTTAAACATTATTTTTCCAAACTGTATTTTGCCCCTGTGCATCCTTTAACTTTTAAAAACCACAAAAAATGTAAAACCTTAAGAAGAAATAATTTTAGGTTGTTAAAATACAGCTAGAACCAAATACTTTATGAAACTTTAAGAGAAGACATGGAAGCAAAAGCAAATGAAATATGAAATGTAGAGGCAGAGTTTTAAGTAATGTGGTTCTGAATATCCAAATACAGACGGTTTTCAGCATTAATTATTTGATGCATTTTTCCTTTTCACTATGAATTTTTTTTCAGGAGCAACTTTTGAGGGTTAAGTTCATTTTTAAAGTTAATTTCTTAATGGTGTCAGAAATCAGCCTGTTGCCCTCATTCACTCATCTTAGGCCTGGACCATGTTCTTAAGCGTAACTTGAAATAGTCATATTATTGTGTTTCCCCAGTAACTTCCACTGAAAGGGAATATTATTCTTTTCACCTAACTAACACAACTAATCCTTGCTAATGACATTTAATGAGTCACACAAGTATGCCCTAGAGTGGATCAGACTCTCTGCTTATAAAACATGATCCTTTCATGTCTTATTTTTTAACTGCAGAGGTAAATTGTACATTTTTAGAGAAAGTATAAATATCTCAGAGCCAAGAGTTTAAAAAAAAATATTAAAAATCTTATTACAAGTTTCTAAATTTGAAACAGAAGCATAAATGAGCATCCTTTAAAATTATCCTTTTATTCAGATTGTGATAAGGAAAATCTTAAGATGTCTAACTCATGGGTATAGACAGCAATAGGCCCCACCTGTCACTTGTTGTGAGAATCATAGATAAAATGGCTTTTAATTCTACCTATTTGCTCAGCTGCAGCTCCAAGAACAAGTTAGTTATGTTCAAGGATCACCTCCCCCCAGCTTCGCTACCTGTTCTATCACCGCCCAGCATAGCTGGGTGCTGCAGAGTTTATCATCCAAACTAAAAGTAAGAGGAGAGAGATGGGCTGGTGGAGGAGAGCTGGTAAATGGGCAGCACTGCTCGATGTGAGATGAAGGAGTAGCAGCACATCAGCAGCCTCACTTTGCCAGTTTTGGGGGGTTTGTTTCTCCTGTGCTTTTTTTGAGATAGCAAAGCAAAGGAGTTTTAATGAGGGTCTGAAGGAGAATAATGAGGTACTTTTGCAGATGTCTGCAGGGTGTTCCTCCTCACTCAAAGGGGCAATGCATACAAAGACACTTTGAAAAACAAGTGAGCAATGGAAGCTGGCATCTTAGTTATTTTGAAACAAAAGTCCCTGATGCTGACCTCATTTACACTGGCAAATCTGTGACTCTTGTGAAGTCAAAGTCCCTGTAGCATAAAATTAGACCTGGATTACATACTGCCAGAGCTGTCTTTCAGAAGCCTTGGTGGCCACTGAAACAATATTCTGAAGATATTTGGAATTTCAGAAATTTCAGCTCATTTTTGCACTTATTGTAAGGTCACTGTACATTTTTCTGCCACTAAAGAGAGTCTTGAAAGTGCATGCTTGTTAACCGTTCGACAGAAATGTGTAGTAGATCCTAATGTAGACAAGAATCTGACCACTTTGGTTTAAATATTTTTAAATTTACATGTGTGTATGTGTCTATATGGACAACTATACACATAAATGTATACACACATACACACATATGCATTCCTCTTCAGTCTGACACAGGGAGAGACAACTTTATAGTCTGATTAGAGACAAAGTAATTTTATATTGTGAAAAAGACACATTAGCTCCTTTCTCTTTTTTTAAAACATCTCTCTGTCTGGCTTACACATAAATCATTTAGTATATCTATGTTAAAGAGTATCCATGCGAAGGAAGGCTTCTACAACTCTTGGTAGCACTATGCATGTCATGGAAACTTTAGGGAATTAAGCATTCAGAAGTCATTTCACCTTAGAAGCCTAAATTTTCAGGTTATTTCTGAAACCATGTGGAAGCCCAGGGCTCACTAAATTGAGATTCAGCTCCCCACATCCATCATCTTTTCCTTGTGGGCTACCTCAGCTCAGGCTGGAGTCATACTGCCTGCACATGATGTTTGCACTATGGTGTTTGATATCACAGCCCTTCTGCAGGCAATCTCAGGCTATCTTACTTACCCAGAATGGGTCATGTGACACTCCTTGAAACACAGAAATTTTGTATAAAAACAGACACAAATGTCAGGAATTGACCACAGGCCATGTAAAAGCATCGTTCCCTCTGCTCTGATGTTCCTTCATGGAAGTATCACCATGAGGGTTCCAGAGCTGGCCCAAGGGACACTTGTCAGGAGAGCTTTGTGGACTGGCTATGGACCAGGCCTTGGGCTGGCCTTGGGGTGGCTCCCAGCCTGTGATGTTGATACAAGCACTGAGCCATATTGCAAACCTCTCCTCACAGGGCTAATGTGTGCTTAGGGCTGGCAGAAGTTCCCAGCACAGCAAATCTGGTTTTGGGAATGAAGGCTTGGAGCAGAAGAAGCCCTGGCTGTCTCCCTCTTCCTTAAGCTCCCACCACTGCTGCAGTTCTGTTCCCCCTTCCCTACCACTTCAGTCCAGTGGAAGAGCACCAGCAAAATCAAACAGCCCTGTCTCATTTGGAAATAGTACAGGAACTAAAACACCAACATAAATTAAAAAACCTGACATCAGCTTAGTTCTGGCATCCAAGTGGCAAAGGACATGACAGGCAAAATACAGATTTAATTCTGCAGAAATAAAGAATTCCAACTGATTTAAAGTGAATTTGAGGAGGGAAATAATTAAGAATTAGATTTTTGCATGCAACATTGTTTTGCTAGCAGAAAGAACATAGTTAAAAAGTAAGAAACCAGAAAATACTATTCCTAAGTGTCTCTATATGCAATTAAAGTATAAGTTAACAACTGCCAGAACAGTATCTAGAAGATAAATTTAGATAAGATATTTTCTCTTTAATATATTACTGATTCTGCCTTATTAAATATACTACTTTCCACCATTTGTGAAGCAGAAGCATGAACCAGTGGCAGGGAAAAGGAATTAGAGCCCCAATATACAACTTGCAGAATAGCCCAACCACTTGCAGAAAAGTATTGAACCAGCTGGATTCTTCCCTAAGTTATCCACTTCTGCTTCATCAACCACCAGTGCTGTTTCTGATTTAATAATTGCATGTAGAGAAAGAACCATAAAATAATTTGTGTGAGAATCCAGCTTTTGTTTTGCTTTTAAATTTTTGTTGACTTACAAAGGAAGTGGATGCAAATTATTTTAACTGTACAGCTACCTTAGTCTGGAACAAAGATCCCATTGATGCCAGCTCAGTTTGTATCCTACAGAGATCAGAATCGGTACACAGTGTCTAGAGAGTTTATAGACCCTCACACTCCTTTTCAAATGTATGGCATACATTAAATTATGATCCCAACTAATATGTCTGCAGAAAACCACTGGCTGATATATACAAACAACAGTTCTTGGTCTAATTTTTCATTTAGAAAAAAAATTAAAACAGAAGACAATAACATGTCTTGACTTGAGTATGCACACATAGAAAGCCAGAATTAGCCAGCTATATTCTAAATTACCAAAAATTAAGGTGTAACCTCACCTGCTTTGTGTTGTCTTTAAGCAGCCTTTAAGACACCTATCTGTAACCTCTTTCTGGGGTTTATTATCCACCTTGGGCACAGTTTCTTTCTTGTGACAAATCAGTGTGTAATTTTTGTCATCATTGTTTGCCCAGAAGGTACCAACTGATGTCTCATAGCGTATACAGAATTCCACCTTAGTTCCATCTTCCTGGAAAGGAGGCACCAAGGAAATCTTAAAGCAAAACTGGTCTGTTTCACCACCACAAGAATTAGGCATGAACTCTGCGAGGATGTCATAATAACTGAGCCAGTTATTCAATGTCATTCGAACATACACCTGCTTTTCAAAGGATACATTGAGGACTCGTATGATGCCGTTCATACAGGTAATCCCAGGCAGGAAGAGGACTGACTCCAACATTACTTTCTGCTCTCGCACCTTTTGTAAAAGCTCTTCTTGAGAAGCAGGCAATGTAAACTGCTGGGACAAAAAGTATTCATCCTGAGGAAAAACTTCGTCTTCTATATCATTTTCTTGTCCTGTATTTGGAAACTCCCAGATATTGAATTCTTTAACAGACACAAGATCAAACCCAAATGCATCAGCAAATGAAACTTTTCTTGAGATGTTGGTGGGAGTATCTGCCTCCTCTTCCTCTGAAGCTGAAGAATTCCGTCTTCGGGGACGTGGGGAGAAACGAAGTTTAATGTCAATATTAACATCTTCGTCCTCTGAAGTGAAATCATTTCCAGTGGGGACTTGTAATAACTTTGCTCTGTTAACCTGACTAGGTCCTTCAAAAGACTCCATTGGGCTTGCTGATATAAACTGAAAGAGAACTGTACAACTAGTAGCAGCTGCTATTTGAGCTACTATGATTTAAAACAAGGATTAATGTTACAGTTGACATTGCAATAGGGATCAGGTCTATTAATAGATGCCATGGTGTGTGAGCTATGTTGGCCTCTCTCCATCTGATAGTATTAGATGTTACAATTTTGGTGATACATTTCAAATATTGTATTCCCTATTTTTATGTGGCTAAGAACAAGAACAGCATTTAAAAACTATCTTCTTTGCATAGTTAAATTGCACAAAGCTATTTTAAGATGATCAGTTTATGTTGCACAAATAATACATCATATTGCACTAATGAGGAGCTATTAATCTCTGATTAGGACGTATACTTCATCATGTAAATAGTTTCTATATAGATAAAATATTCCTATATATATTTTCAAGGCCATGTTTACAATATTTCCAGATATAAAATGCAATGCCACATTCTGCCCTGACTTTATACCACACTAAGTGAGCCAGATACTAGGACTAAGCCAGCTTCTTCTAGCTAAGGATTGGCCATCACCGCTTCAACGAACCAGGAATTCAATAAAACAGTGAGGTGAGTACACTGGGCATGAACCTGTAATGTACCATTGTAAATATGGCTGAGCTCACCATTAATTAGATTATGAAATCATCTCCTGCTAAATTGCATTTAGCATCATCCAGCCAAATGGAGAGAAAAGCAACTGGAAGAATTAACTTTAGCAGCCAACTCTGAAACACAAACCTGTTTCATATGGCTACAAACAGGAGGAAGAAAGACACTAAGCTTCTTAAAGAGTGTCCAAGCTTTATGCAGAATATCTTCCCATTATATGAAATTAAAGAGTGGCTCCTTAACCAGCTTATTCAGATAGCATTTGGCTTTCGCTTTTATGGCACTCCATGCATGGAAAGATTCAGTCTTTATAGAACATTGTTCTTGAACTCAAAAATGTCACCTTTTTCCATCACATCATTTAATGTTTCCTATTTCCCTTGCCTATATCAAAGGGAAAGCCTTCATTGTAATCTAATAGTACAGTACAGGTTAAGATACATAGCAAGACTATCTTGAAATTAACCATGCCAGAGACAGAGCATGAGTAGCATCATCACAGATTTCAGTACAGGTTAGAAACCAAATTCTTCATTCAGGACACTTTGAATCCTTCCCCTTGTTGTTATAGTTTCACAGGTAACTTTAAAGCTCCTCTGGGTATGTCTATTTCCAGACCACAAGGTAAACTGCATCTTACCACAAATCCACTTTTCTGATGAAGAATTCCCCTCTGCACCACGAGAATATCTCCAGGTCTTACCAGTGCTCTATCAAAACCCTTCAATAGTCATCATACCTGCTATTGCAAAAACATTCCTAATTCCCTAATCATACTTTGAGACAATGGAATATCAGAAGAGATTTTAAAAATAGCTTTTTTACCATAAACTACATAACTCCTACACTCCAGGGATGTTACTGACTTTGAGCTAGCCCTTTACAATGCTGTTTTTTAACAGGGGTCAACTGTAAAAACATTCAAGACTACTTTTTTAAATACAGACAGTAGTGCTATCCAGTCATATTCATGACTGTCTAAGAAAGGAGACCTCCAGAACTTCCTCACAGAAGAATCCAGTCTTTCTCAGAGGGATTCCAGAAGCACCAAGTTTACCTGCTCCTGCTTATGTCTCTGCACAGAGCTTGAGCTGATTTGCTACATGCACATTTCGACTTTGTACTGTGTAAATTAGTCACAGTTTGGAAAATGAAACTTCTTACTCTAATGGGAAGTCAATTTCTTCTGTCAACATAATCTAAGAAAATATTACTTTAGTAATTATGCAAACCAGGAAAATTTATTCACGACACTGTTAACTTATTGGTTACACGTGTTCCTGTGAAAAACTGTTTCCTCTTTTGCATTTGGTATATTTCTTACAGGAAGTTAACAGACAAATGCAAATGGGAAAGTAACTTCCCCAATTAACCATAATGGGACATGGAGTCTAGAGGTGCAGGCAAGAGGAGAGCTGCCAACTGGCAGCTTGTTCTTTGACCAAGGCAAGCTTTGAGAATGGATTCATTTCTAGGAAAATGGAAGGAGAAAACCAGAAAAAGAAAACTCGTAGAAATTAGTTTTGCCTCTAGACTGCATGAAAATAGGTTAAAAACTCTTTAAAGAGAGTTTTGATTTATTGATTAATGTTGTTGCAATTTTTCTTATCTTAATGCTTGCTGAAACCAAACAGTGCTTTTTCTTGGCCCAGTCCAGCACTAATTCAAGTAGGGAGAGCCTTTCCATAAGCTTCAGCAGCTATTAGACTAGATACTATGCCCAACTAACAAACACACCACTGCATTGCATCATGCTGTGCAAGGAATGCTTAGGAAGAAAGGGTAGGTGACAGAATGTTCTGAAAACAAAGACATATTCAAAGACATAGTTTTGTTTAAATCAATTATCCATTAATTAATGGATATTATTTTGTACCTCTCTATCCATCTTGCCATTCACTCAGTTCAAACCCTTTACTTCTGTCCTGGGTGTAAATAAACATGGAGATGGGAAGGAAAGGTCAGAAAAGGTGTATTTATTAGTTTAGTCTAAGTGCTACCACTGATTGACAAAGTCTTCAGTCTCGTGCCATTATCTAGTTAGAGAAAGAGCATGTACTTTGTAAGGGCAGTTAAAATAGGAAACAGAAAAATATTGTATAAGAAATAATATGAAAGAGGGAAAAGATTCTTACTTTGCACAAGAAAGAAATACCAACAGTTATAAGGAGGGAGACTAACAAGCACAACTGGGAACAGAGGGAGACCATAATCTTGTTGAAAACAATGTCCTATCTACAAGCTTCATCTTCTTCAGTGCAGAGGGGAAGAGGTTTATGTCTGTTCTCCATTTGATTTAGTTTTTGTCTGAACAGTTTGCACTGAGTTAAACTTTTCACAGAAACCCACATTTTTATCAAAAATATGCAGAGAGTTACACCAAATCAAGCACAAATATACATATAAAGATTGCATTAACACTGTGAAAATAACACATTGAAAAATAATATAATTTGTTCTTTGTATCTTTTAAAATGATGTCCTAAAATACCTAAATCAGACAACAGAGTAGCTATTTCCTTTCTAAGTATAACAGCAGCAGGTCATTTTAGAACATTTTAATGGGACAACTTCTTTAATGACTTCTTTACTGAAACCTCATTCCTTTGAACACTTCAAAACCAAATGTTGAATCAAAACAAATAGTTTCCAGGTGTCCTTAAACACTGTCTAAGTAACTGTGGAAGCAACAGATAGAATTAAAAATGTGTAGAAAATACAGCTCTGTATGGGTTAGCCTCTGCATTGAACAGTATAGCAAACATTAGAGGGAAAAACATTACAGAATTAGCAGGCTTTGGACCTAATTAAACAAACAATGGTGCAACAAAAACTACAGTCAAATGTTTTTGTCATATCTATTATTAGCACTGACCAGCTGATCTTTCTTTGCCTTAACTGAAAGAAAAGAGGCTATACCTTTGCATCAAGTGGAAAACAATTATGTCTTAAGCATGGACTAAAGATGAGCAGTATAAAATCTGGTTCCACTTGGCTTCCTAACAGTGTATTCCCCAGTGCCCTCGAAAACTGCACTTCTTTAGCAAATAGTATGAGATGTATTACTTTCTGCACTGCTATAAAATAAATCTATTAGGATAAGGCATAAATACATCTTCTCCTTGCAGAGAATGCTGTTCTTGCTGACTGTTGAATGGTCAAAAGTGCTGAACCAGAGGCAGAAGAAATATTTTAAAGGTTATATATTTTAGAAAGAAACATTGATGGCATATTTTGAGAGGTATTTTGAAGCAGCAATTAATTCTGAAAGTATGTAGAGCCAAGGAAGAAAAGACAGTATTACACTTAAGCAACATTTTCTTTCTAAATTCCATATGACTGTAGTTAAATTTTAGTAATAAAGGCTGAGTGAGGACAAAGGTTGCTCTCAATTGTTTTCTGTTCTTTGTTACAGATTGTAGGCACTGTCAGACTTTTTAACAAAACTTTGTCCTATGACTGCAACTAGTCTAATCTGTGACCCAAAGTTGAAACCAGACCACTCCCTAAAATATGTGCTTGTTTTCACAGTACCAAGAAGAAAAATAGCAGGCTTTCTATGTAAGGGGATCACCTAGATTCATACAATCAAAGCTAAGACATTGAAAAACTCTCCTTAACCTAAATTAAGGGCAGAGGAAAAAAACCCTTGTACAGTGAAAATTCAGAGCACATTACATTACTGGAACAGAATTTCCACATGCTCTTTTGTCCTCATTCATCTTTTCAAGAATACATAATTTATTCACAAATATATATGATAAACAATTTAACTAGTCTAGCTGATATAGCCAGACACTTCTTTTTGTGCGCTTTGTGGGAAATCTCAGATTTATAATCATGCAGAGTTTTAGCAGCATCGAAGAGGATGTGGCAACAAAAATGATGCTTTAATAAGGTGTGTGAAGACATTTGAAGAGGAATCTGCTTCCCCAGGTTGGAAAAAGTCTGCATAGTAAGAATATACAGTATGCTTTCCCTGTCTTTCATTTTTCTTTTCAGATAAAACTGGACATTGCGCCCGTGAAGGCTGTTCCTCTAATGTAAGAGCTTTGCATACATTTCAGA
This sequence comes from Cyanistes caeruleus, assembly GCF_971803275.1. Taxonomy (NCBI): domain Eukaryota; kingdom Metazoa; phylum Chordata; class Aves; order Passeriformes; family Paridae; genus Cyanistes; species Cyanistes caeruleus. The sequence goes on along the minus strand of NC_141704.1, from coordinate 25,690,658 downwards.
CAAGAGGGTTCCCACAAAGAATAAGGATAAAACAGAGAACTTGTCTTAGTTTTTTAGATGAAATCTAGTTTGGGCAGAGAGGAATTTCCACCTCTAATGAAAAGACTCAGAGGAAAATAAAAGCTAACTCCAGAAATAATGTGCAGAAAGAAGGAACAGGCAAGACAACTTGGAGTATGGGATTAATATTTTCCTTGGTGGTATATCTGAAAAACAAAAATTGTGATTTCGGAGACTGGGGCTTGCAGCCCTTCCAAATGTAGGTTTTTCTGCTCACCCTTTTGTCTTTCATTCCCTGTATGATCTTTACTTACTGAAAGAACTGTGCATCTGTTCATATATGGAGCCCTTTCAACACGATTTTTCTTCTTATATAAGATTTGAGTTCAAGTATTATGCATTTGACTTTTGGGCATTTACTGCATTTAAATTTCTACTTCTTCAGACTGGGTCCTTTTAATAAAATCGGTTTCCTCTGTTCCTGAAAGACTTCCATTAAAATTAAAAAACTCTAATTAGATTGTTTTCCTTCCTTAATTTAATTTGGATATTTGTAGGCACTCAAAATTTGGGTTCTGTGCCTTGTCCTTCTTTACAATCCTTCAATTTACAAAGTCACTACTAAAATAGCTGAACATGTGGTTGATTCTGTGTTTCTTGGAGCTATGGGGAAAGGAACACACAGTCCTTGTCACAGTGAGCAACATTCATTCTCCAGTCTACAACTGCAATGCTTCATAAAAACACAAATTTATGTAGAAATAACCTAATATAGAAAATCTGATATTCTGAATTAAAATCAAGTTTTTAATATTATTATTGTAGGAACCCCTTTAGGTATTACCTGCTTAAAGTTGAAACAACAGAAATGGCATGAATAAATAGTCTAACGTGCCAGATCACAGATTTCAGAGATAATCTCAATAATTTCTGCTATGACTTGGCAACCATTCAGCTGCAAATAAGAGAGGAGGAGAAAAAACTGGGTAAATTAGTCATCAGAAGGTTGTGAAAAACTACCAGTAACAGAGAGATGATGGCAACTTTAGGATGTTCCAGGCAGACAAATTCCTAGTAGGGATAGAGCAGGTCAAATGAATGCCTTCAAAAGAAATTACTGCTGAGACTGGGGACCAAGAAAAAAACAGTTAAATAGCTCATCATGTTATCACTAGGATTTTTGAATGGACAAGGCTGTTAAAATACCAGGTATATCCCATTCACAATGATTACCGGAAAAGTGTTCTATTAAATCTTGCAAGCAAGAAGGTGGCAATTCTACCCTGGCACAGAAATATTAGGTAGCCCATGTGACCTATAGTGTTGCATTATGAGTCTTGTTTCCTAATCTAAAAACATCAGGCTACCAACTGAAACATTGGTTTCAGGTAATGCAACTGAGACAAGGCTTACAAGGGCACAGTAAAGATGATCTGTCAGGGCATGAACTTCAAGATCAGGAGGAAAGGGATCATTTTAATAGATACCCTAATGTCCTTCTCTCTTTGACAGAATTAGCATATGAAAGGAGCAATCGAGGGTTATTTTCAGAACCCAAAAGAGCCTGAACAACAGCATCAACTTCAGGCTTTTAAAGTTAAATTTTTGATGCCATTGTTGATACCCCAAAACATAGACCTCATTTGTTAATACATATTTTGAACATCAAAAGTGACCCAAAAGAAAATACATCCTCTTTCAAAGCTTCCACCATGTTGTTTCATTTTGCTTTAGAACGTATTTCAACATATTTAATAATCTTCCTAATGACTAATCTCATGACATCATAGAATTATTGAATCATAGAAATGTTTGGGGTTCAAACCCCACTGTCATGGGCAGAGACACCTTCTACTAGACCAGGGTGCTCAGAACCAGCCCAACCTGGCCTTGAACACTTAAGGAGAGGGAGTATCCACAACTTCCCAGGGCAGCCTTTTCCAAGATGAGATAAGTGTCTTCTCCTCAGCAGTGTCAGACCCCAGGAGGCTGAGTGCCATGTCAAAGTTCAAGTGACAGTTTGTGCTTTGGGGGTGACAGAGCACAGAATTCTCTGAGTGTTGATTGCTCCCTCAAGTGGTTTCTTGTGTTGGCAGAACTGGTCACTTGCATACTCAGCATGGAAGCTAGCTGCTATCAGAGAGCTAATAAGAAAAATCAGGGAGAAATTTGTGTTTGGGTTTTTTTTTTTGCTTTAATTCAATTTCACCAATAGCTATATGGCAGCTATAAAATTTGATAGGTGGTTTCCTTTCACACAGAACTTTCTATTAGCAGGTAAAACAAATGTTTATTGTACTAAATACAACATGTATGACTAAGTGTAAAACACAGGAACCAACATGTTGGTTTCAGTTTGTTCTGCATATCACTGGAGAGTCTGATCCTTTTGCAACTCTATCTAGGCACCTTAAATTTCTCATTAATCATTATGTTTCAGTGGGGAACACTGAAGGGTATTTTCTCAGATTATAATGAAGTGGGAGGCTAACGTCATGGTCTGTTTATCTTCATACTTAACACAGTATAATTATTTTGTATTTTTTTTTTCATTCAGCTAGGACTTGCACCTTGACTTCTGTAAACATAGGCAGTTCGGTTTTCGTTGTTAAGGGTGTTGACTTAACAGAGTATAAAATAGAAATCTGGATACGTGAGAGCAGCACATTTGAAGTCCAACTTTCACTTCTCCTGCTGGTTATATTCAGTGGGCCAATTATTCAACTGGCTATTTGCAGTAAAATATCAGAGCGCTTAAAATAAATGCTGGGTTTCAGGCTGCTATAATGAGTGAAGACTCTTCTGAAAACAATGAAGGAAGTCTAGACATCTGTACAGTAGGAAAAGAAGAAGAAGGAAAACTGGCTCAAGGGCTTCTACCCCGAATTCCCAGCTCTCACAAAACTGCCAAAAAGGGTCTTCCTGTGATTGTGGATGAAGGAAGACTTCTGGATAAGCCACCTCTGTCATACATAGCTTTGATTGCAAAGGCGATACTTTCTTCCCCCACAAATAAACTGAATTTAGCTGCTATCTACAAATATATTGAAGATAATTTTCCTTTTTACAGGAACAAAGGTCGAGGTTGGAGGAACAGTGTAAGGCACAACCTTTCACTAAATGATTGTTTCATCAAGGTGGGAAGATGTGAGGATGGCAAAGGAAACTACTGGAGTATTCACCCATCAAACTTAGATGACTTCGTTCATGGGGACTTCAGGCAACATCGAAGGTCACGAAAGCGAGGGCACCAAAAGGAGGTAAAGCACTGCCTTGCTGTGAATTATTTCACACCGTGGGAACTCTCTCCTTCCTGCCCAGCACCAAATTGGCTTTACCAAACACATTATTTTCCGAATCCACTGTGGAAACTTCTATATGCTGACAGACTGCAGTTTGTGCATGAATACCAGAAGTGGAATGTAAACAGTGATTTAATCACAGGGAAGTTTTCGCCTCAATTACAGACTGATAAACCCCACAGCACTTCTGGGGACTGGTTTTATGGATCTCCTGCCACTTCATTTATGCAGCAGAATATTTTCTTAAATATTCAACCAGGTTTCCCTAACTCCCTTTTATTCTTTTCTCAAAAACAGCACCAAAGTGAAGCATTCAGACACATCTGTAAGTACTAGAAAGTATTTGAAGTGCTTGAATAACTTCGCAGGTATCTTGGGACTCTGTCAAGGTATATATGTTGCACAATTTTGAAATTTTGTATATGACAGCAGAAGAGTTTGCTTACTTATATAATCCAGCGATTATCCATGATTATTACCTAATGTATTAGCTTTGAAGCCATAACAATGACTTTTTAATAATTCTGCTAGTCAATGGCCATGCATAGATTACTTCAGTATAAAAGCAAATCCATCAACACTGCCTAATGAAATTATTTTTAAATTGTTCTCTCTTAATCATATTATTGTATACTACTTCTATTGGATTCAAATTAATACACATGTATGTGTATTTATAACTATATGTTCAAATATGTACAGCCATATATTTACTTTTACACTATCTTGAATAGAAAGGATTAATACATTTTTCCTTTGTCATTTGAGAATGTCTTTGAAATTAGACTTGTCATCTCCCATACTGCCGGCAATACTGAATTATTCTTCTACTCATTTAATATTATACATTGGTTAGTACTCACTTGACACTATTAATTCTATTGCATTGTATTGATCAAAATGTATGTTTGTACTTTTATATATCTGTACCTGTTAAGTTGTATACTTGTCTTGTTTAAATAATTGTTCAGATTAATAAATATTCCAAGTGAAATAGTATTGTAATATTATCTAAAATATGTTTTTAAGTTCAAATCTTCTTTTAAAATGCATGGCCACATATTAATTAGCCTACTTAAATGATTACTTAAAGGCAACATGGTTAATTATGAGTTTACCCATTAACTGGGTATAATCCATTTCAGAAATTTTAATTTTTTGGACATTTTCACCTATTGCTTAGTCTTGTATCTATATTCTTAATTTACATAGTCATACTTATGTACATAGCTATAGAGTATATGATATTATAAAGTGCTCACTTAGATACATTTTTTGAAATGTATGTATCTATCCAGCAACTCCATGGTAGCAGAAACTTTTGAAGTGTAACAAGCATTGTGAAAAAAAAACAGCTATGCTAAATTTTAGAGCTAGTAGCAGAGCTTCCTTTGAAACACTTGTTCACAGAAAATGCAGATGAAGGCACTGCAGTGTCTCAGTCATGAAATGCCCTTGCATGTGGACAAAAGCTGAGAACTGGACAAAGGTGGGGAAGGTGGGATGAAGGTGGGATGGGGAGACTGGCTAGAGGAAACTGAGATAACGAGTTGGGACAAGGAGCTCAGACATGTTGATCAAGGAGCTGTGAGAAGCCTAAGGAACACAAATTGTGAATGCCAGGCAATTAAAACCAGATGAGAATGAAAGCTAGGGATAAGAGTCTGGGCAGGCAGGCTTGATGAGCAGTATATGGGAAAAAAGTCTCTGCCTGCTATAGTTTATGTATTGGATAAAATCTAATATTCATGGTTCTTTAGCTGTCAGCAAATGACTAAAATTACGCAAGAGAACAAGTTACTCCTGTTTGTTCTCACTGGTTTACCTGGAAAAAGCCTGTGAAGTACACCTGAGGATGTTCCCAGAATGACACAATGTCACAAACTTCATCTTCCCTGCTAGAGTTGGAGAAAGGTATTAAAGTGTATAACGTGACACTGTACTTGAGCTGTTGTGACCTATCACTTACCAGGTTATCCTTTATGCCTGAAGTAGCCATTTTAGTCTGCTGTGGAAAAAGAATTGTATTTTACCAGATTAGTGATGGTGCAAATGTGGCATGTACCAATCCCTAGGCACACTTCCAGATTTTTGTTCTAGTTTCCTGTGGGAATGCAATAATAGTAACTCATATGAAGGAGACATTCTTCAGCTCAGATGCTCAGAGTTTATTTGAAGACCACTTTGAAATAGTTTTCATACCACTAGTGATACACATACCATAGAATGAGAACTCCCATCTTAGCTATTTCCACTATGATTATGTAGCTGTCCATATGCTTCATCACAATTTTTGTTTTATTCAATGTGTTTTAACTTTTCATTTGTTTGTACACCAACTTCATGCCACATTGTAGGAGGATTCTTTCCTATTTATTTTACTATTTATTTTACATTCATCAATCAGTGGGTATCCATTGCTTTCTAACTGTTCATAGTTCAAACACTGCTCTGAAGACAAAATTACCCAATCACAATTATATTATTATCCTTCAAAGCCATAATATAATTTACTTTCAAAATAACCTGAGAGAACATCTTGAAGAAGAGACCTAAAAGTCTGTTCTTCACTGTAGACATTCACTTTGGACATCAGGTTGGTGAATCAGTGAGTAGCACCTTTTGTTCTCAAAGCCCAGCAGCTGAGGTCCCACTGCCCTGTCTTTCAGCTCTGAGTGTTCAGAATCTTCCCAAGACACAAAGAACATGGAAACAAATGACCATCCTGATAGGATTGATTTCGATAAGTCATCCTAGAGTAGATGAAAGAGGCAAATCCATATCTCCATGGCAAGGTACAACTGCCATAATATAGAAAATACTATTTCTTCCTATAAACCCCAACAGAATTTGAAGTTATTTAACAAAAAATACCCATCGTTTCCTCATTGCATGATTTTAATTAATATAGAAAAAAGGTCCACCTTGAATATGAAATATGGCAAAACAGATTTTTTCATACAACTACAGGCAATATTTTAATACCTTCAACTGAGGTAAGGGCCAAGTTATGAATACACTATTTAGATAAGATGCCATTTTTCTCCTGCCCTAGTGTCTGAAATCTTAATGATGTTTTTTTAAATTTCAGCTGAAGGAGTAGAGTTAATACATCATTTTGTGATGAAAATGTCAAAGTACTAATTTGAAAACAACTTGAAGTAAAAATTTCAAAGAAATAAGAAAAAAAACCTAGTTGTATATCTTACCTGAATTCTAAACCTTCAAATACACTTAGCATAGAAAAAAAAAGATAAAAATCTGATCTTGAAATATAATCTTTTGATTTGAGAGGACATTAGATTTCTGATACAGGAAATTACCATTTAATCAGAAGACAGAAATGTTCTTGAAAATTAAACAGATTTATTACATGCTTGTACAGGAATTTATGAGGCAGTACTTATGGTGTAAGAGACTCCCTAAGAAGCAAAACCAACAGTTGCAGATGCTGAGTTACAGAAAATCCAACAAGAACAAAATACCTAAAATCTGCATGTTGACAACTTCAGCATTTTCCGACTGAAACATATTACTGGGGTTGATAAAAATGTCAGGAAGTCAGAATTTTTGCATTTTGACTATAATCCTCTGTTATACCCAAAAATAAGACAGAGGTCATCTTTTTATGGCAGATCTACTTTAGGAGTCCACAGATGCAATGTCAGTGTATGACATAAATAGCTGAGATGGAGGTCACATATGCTCTCACAAATAAAAACATCAATTGCTTTCATCTTCTTTTTGCACTAAATAAAATTTTGAACATTTGCTAATACTTTAAATACTTTAAATAAACTATGCCTTAATGAGGAGCAGTAAGAGAACTGGGACTGAGCATGAGAACCTTTTATTCAGGTAAAAATACACAGGTAATAATTTTAAGCCAGATAACATTAACTTTGCAGTTGACCTTCACCAGATCATACATACATTTATTCTAAAACTAAAGTTTTAAGAGCTCTGCCTGCTAAGCACAGAAAGAATGTTAGTATACAGTTTAATTTATGATACATTTTCTGCCCAGCAAGACTTTTGACTCTGAGACTTGTCCTCCTTCATATTGAAAATAGCCACTGTCCAGGAGAACAAATGAAAGCTTTGCATAAAGGAAAGCCTACAAGCCCTCTAACCACTCACACACACTGACTTATGCTCATCCAACAGCGATCCATCTCTTGTAGCCCCTGAACAGGTTATAGATGGCCTTTGGAGGCAGCAGAACAGAAGTGTCTCATCCAGTGTGCTGAGGCTCATGTACATGGATGCATAAAGAATTTGTCAGGTTTGGCCTGTAGTGACACCGTGAGGGAAAAAAAAGCAAAAAAGGGAAACACTCAAAGCTTCTTTGAGAGGTGGTGTAATCAGAAATGAGATTATGAAAATGAAAATGTCCCAATCACACAGAAACGATTTGTGACCAATAAAGGACGCAGATATGGTTGATTTAAGTGTGTCCTCCTGTAGTTAAATTTCTTTTAATTTCTTTGAAGTGTAATTTAGTTAGGATCTTCCTAGGCTGGTATAATCTGCTGCACATATGCTAAAAATATGAGAAAAAATTGTTTAAAAATGTTCCTGATCCATATTACACACAAAAGAGCAATGAGCACTTACAAAACTAATTCTTTCTGTGTAAGGAGTAGTGTCATGCTAAATGGATGATGCAGATATCAAAGTACACAATTTTTGTACCACAGACCAAGGTTGGAACCTTTTTGCCAATACCAACTCCTGACCAGGTTCATCCCAGCGTGTGAGAAATGTCCTGGGATAGGCTACTGAAATGGTTGAAAGCTACCACGGAAGCCATAGACCACCTTGATCCTGTAATGTGTTGGCACAGATGATGTGACTGAAAAAAGTTGGAGGTCAGACTCTCCTGAGAGCTTTGAAACTCTTTTAGTGTGTATTTACATTATGTTTAATAGGACATTAGATATGATGTCCCTGAATGACTCCTCTGTGTCTTATCTGTTCCCAGTACTGGGAACAGATCTGAGGATCTGGTCATTGGCATTAATTACGTCAGCTTTTCATTCTCCTTGTGCTCCTCCGGCATTTAATCTGTCTCTCTGTTTTTGTGTTCCTTTGTTGTCTTCCAATCTGAATTTCCCACTTCAAGTTTTCCTGTGGTTCTAGTGTGTTACCTTATGTACAGCTCAGCTAACACTGTCAGAGAAGAACCCTGGATCCCAGTATTCCCATTTCATCACAGACAAAATGATGCTTATGTCAAACATTCTGGAATAAGACTTTAACTTCTGAAAGAACAATATAGAAAGAAGCTATAGCAACTGATTCTATCAACAGCCATGAAAAAAAGAACTAATTTCATTGGAAGGAACAGACCAGAAAGTAAATAAAACTGAGTCTTGCAGATTTTATTTCTATCATAAGACCATACTGCACTAATTTTCCTCCGTGTCTCACAGATTTCTTAGCTCAACCTATAGTAAACTTGACTCAATAATAGCTTCTAAAAAAGGCCATGAGAGTTTTTTTTACAGAAAACATATGTCAACTGAATTTGGTAATCCAGAGGAGTTTACAGTGTTAACCAAGCAATGTTGCACATAAACTGAACTAATTATATTTTCAGTACAAGACACATTTTAAGCAGCTCAATGCAGGCTGTTGAGATTGTTTATCATACAGAAACATTTTCAGACATTTGAAGTATGTGTGTGTGTGTGTGTGTGTGTGTGTGTGTGTGTGTGTTTGGGTGTGCACACAAGCACTTGTGCACATTTATGAGTGCTCAAAATCTCATCTTTAAATCTCATCTTTAAATAACTTTGCAACAACTTGAAAAATCTATATAGGAAGTACAGTGGGTATAAAAAGTACATCAATGATGCTCTAGTATTAATAGCTGGTATGTTGGCTGCCTTCACTGCTCCTCATATTCATGACAGAAAAGCTAGATATGTACAGATAATTATCCCACCATCTTAGTAGTACTAACTCAAAGATGAGATTAAAAACTGTAATTCCTGTTTAATCCATGTAGCCTGTGACACAATCAAAGATAAAAGGTAATGAGAATACAACTCATGTACCAGAAGTAGAAATAATAACATAAAGGATACTCCATCAGTTAAAACCACTAGATGTACATCTGATTGCTGCAGACGAAGAAATCATTGTTTAAAACATCAAGCACCAGGTTCACAGACAATTCTGAAATGCAAAGCAACAAATTAAAGAGACACAGTAAGAGTCAGAATCAATCAGGACAAAATTTATGTCATGCTTGAAAGCCTTACTAGAATTCATACAGCAGTGCTTCAGTTAGTAGATCTTTTGTTAATTGAGATACAACAATACATACCAAAATTTAGTGAGAAATGGCAGATGTGCTACTAGCTGATAATTACTTTGCAAATCTGAATCAAATAATAGCTTTCTAACAATTAGAGTAATCATAGTAATTTTAAGGGTGGAGAGAACAAGGATGATATCAAGTTTGCGATATAAAAAACTGGAATTAATACTTGAATAATCTCCATCATTAATCAAGAAATAAATCCATCTTGCAAGTGGATTTCTTGAGAGCAGTTAATAACTGCCATCACACTTTCCTGAGCCTGCAATCCAAATATAGATAGAAGAATGACTGATATTAGTTGTCTGAAAGTGACAATTCCCTTCTGAATATCACCAGAGCACGTGACCTGTATAATATGAAGTTTTGAAGTTAAATGATCTTATAAGGAAATAATTCAGCAGCCAGCTTGATGACAACTGTGCATCACAAGCAGAGACATTAAGACTTTGGTAAACCTGTTGTACCTTAAGGTTAAGATGAAAAAAGAGTGTTATTTTTCTGGTGTGCAAATATTTAAACTAAAAATCAAAATTTGTTTTACACCAATTTCAAAACATTTAACTGTATTCCTATTATATCCAAAAGATTTAAACCTCAGTTTAAGGAAGATGCACCACCCAACAGGTGATGGGATAGTTCCCAGGCACACTGATCCTCCTGCAGAAGCTGTTCCCTCTGCAAAGCTTTGGAAGTCACAGTCAGTAAAAGCTAAACTGGATGTTGCAGGTTCCTACAGCCCAGTAGCACAGGGCAGCTTTCTGCAAGGAGGGGTGTCTGAAAATGCGGATCTTGTGCTGCAGCACATTCTTCTCTATTCACTTCAAATACATAGTATGTCAGGGGCCACATAAGAGATCTTCCTCCACCTCTTAAATGGGTTTCATAAACACACTCACAAAGACAGACCCTTCACTCCTCCTTTCTCCAATCTTCTTTCCCCTTTGTTTCAGAATATAATCAAAAGGGACAGAATTCAGGATAATCTTTTGGTCCTCTAGGCACTTGACTTCTGAATGTTTGAGTGTTAGTAGCACTGTAGCTTAAGAAAAGAATCTGAGCTACAGAAAAATTAAAAAAAAAAAAGGCAATAAAAAAGCCACTTTGCTCATAACTCAGTTAATACAAACTGGAATTTCATTTGTCAGATTCATATTTTAGTTAATTTTTTCCCTTAATAGCATGATTCTTAACTTATGAAAGTCAGCTATACCTTTCATGCCAACATAAATGCTTGTGAAAGGCAGTAGAAAACAGGTGCAATGTGTAACAGTGAATAAATACATTGTTTTACAGACTCAGAACATGCCCATATGCTTTTTTATAATTCACCATCAGTGTGAAATCTGGCAAACTCCACAGAGACCAATGACAGTTTGTATATTTGGGGTATCAAACACTTAAAATAATTAGTATAGGGAATGAATGTGAAGGCATAGTCCTATGTTTCAGTGACCAGAAGACGCCTACTCATATAGAACGAGAACAGATGAATTAAACTCTGCTGGAAAAAAAACCAAGGTGCTTGCTAAACCTTCGGAAATAATAAAGTAATCTGCTAGCAAACAAGAGTAAAGGCAAGTTTCCAGCATCCAGCATGCCAGTGAATTCCTAGAATGTCAGTTTGATGTATGTACATGAAAAGCAACTGGAATGGCTAATTTTTCTAACAGCACTTCAACAGACTACTGTCACTTGAAAGACCAAGGAAGAAATATGGTCTAACATGGCCAGTGGATGTTACTGAGAATTTATGGTGCGATTTAAATAGTACCCTACAAGAGACAAATATTGAAAAAAGAAAGAAAATTTTAATTCTACTGGAAAGCAGAATTTTTTTAAAAGTAACTTTGTACCAGAAAAGTATTACAACAACTTCTCTGAAAACAAAACTACCCATTTGTCTGCAGAATGGTAGGCTTTTCTGTAGTATCTTAACAAAATGCCTAAGACTTTTCCACATTACTGATTAAGTCTTCCAGGTGAAGTACCTAAATACACCTATTGTGAATGTCCAGGATTTACTGAAGAGTGCAAGCCACTATGGACAAAAAATATGGTCCTCTGCCTACATGAGTGAAGACAGCAGCCTCAAATATACTTTTATGAATTTTTATGTTCTGTGACTTACAAGAGAGACAGACTAAATGCAGGGTTTTCTGTACCTGCTACGTCAAACTGCCTATTTTCTTAACTAAGTGGCAGAAATTTATCCAACACATTCAATATACCTGGATTTTTTGACAAATATTTCATTTGACAAGTGAAACAAACCATCTCCATGTTCCTAAAAGTGCCAATACCATATTTTTGAATAAAAGAAGAATTCAAAATGTGTTAGCCCTGGTTCAGTGCAGATCATCCAACAGTTGTTTATTATCCTGGCCTCTTAGAGGTATTTCAGATCAGGTCACAATATTTTAATAGCATCAAATGACACTGATTGATTGGAATACTCAAAAGGACACACTACAAGAGAAAGAGAAGTAAGAACAGTATGTACACTGAAGGCTGATTACAAAAGAAATGCTCCCAAATTTGTAGAATGGGAGCCAGTGGGGGTCAAAGTTAATGTGACTTTCCAGGGATACTTAAGTGATGGAGAAAACAGCATCATGTGGATACACTTTTCTCACTAAAGTTTTCCTCTATATTAGCTCATCATCTGACTTAGAATCTTTCTGGCCATTTGTGGCATTTTCCTGTGCTATGGAAGGACTCCAGGACTGCATCATTTCTCTGACAGCTACCTGCCCAGAAAGAGGCCCTTAGAAGGGGAAGAGTCCTTCCCATTTCTTCTGTGTCCTTTAAATGACTATCTTTGAGAATTCTCTTTACTTTGAACTTGGATTTGGAAGGCTCCACAAGCTTCTACTGTTAGTTGTTTTTTAATATTTTTCAGTTTACAAAACAGTGTAAGGGGAATTGTAGGAACCAATAGGACTTCTGAAAAACAAGGTTTTATACAGATGAAGTCACCACACTGAGTATGTGGAAGGGACAGGGCCACTTCAACAGGGAGAAGACAGACAATGGGTTGAAGAGGGATAGGCTCTGGCATAAAACATGTCCATTCCTGAATCAGAGAGTTTGCTCACTCTAGCTTATCACAGACTCCAGTTGCCTCATAAAAGCCTGGCTCAGTCAGGAGGAAATGCAAAAAAAGAATAGTGGAGGAGGAACTGCAAAAAAAGAAGAGTGGCAGTGACCAGGAACAAGCAGGAGCTGAGCTACTGCATTCTCACAGTTTCATCACTACTTTGGATCTGTCACGTCAATGGTGTGAGTCAGTGAACTGGGAGCAGAGCTCAGAACTCAGAAAATGTACAGCTTCACAAAATGGTGATCTGCAACTCTAAAAGAAAAGCTATATATTAGATATTGTCACAGCCTGTCATACCTGTGACCTTTAATTAAAGCATGTAAAATCATGCTTTTCAGTCCTCTCCGCAGTGATACTCGGCTCAAAATGAGATATTTTGAGAGGCAGAAGTTTGGTTGGCAATGGGTCTGAAGAGGGATGGCCAATCTTTCTGTGGTTCTGGTTGGGTCTAGTGAATTAGTAGCATCCTGCTATCCCAAGCTGTGCCTTATATCAGTTTTCTTCTTCATGTGACACAAGACTGGCACAAGAGACTGAGATGGAAGGTGAAACCCTTTTGTGCATTGACTGTGTCTGAAACAAGATACTGGGTGGTGCTGGCAGTTTGTGTCAACAACAGTCTAACTCAGAGCTTACTCTGCAAGTACCTTACAGGAACATAGAACTATTTGATTTTGAAGGAATCTTACAGATCATTTAGTTCCAACATTCCTGTCAGGGGAGGGTGTACCTTACACGAGACCATGTTGCTCAAAGACTTATCCAGCCTTGTCTTGAATACTTCTAGAGATGGGAAATTCACAACATCTCTGGACAACGTGTTCCAGTGTCTCACCACCCTCATAGTAAAGAATTTCTTCCTAATATCAAATCTAAACCTACCTTCTTTCAGTTCAAAGGTATTACCCCTTGTCCTGTCGCTACATGCCCTTGTAAACAGCTCTTCTCCAGCTGTCTTGCAAGTCTGTGTAAACAGATACAATTCATACTGCATGGGGGAGTTGCACATGCAGTCATGCAGTATAATAACCTTATCCTTTCCCTGGATTTTCATAGCATTAGTACTTCCATTCCTTCAAACATTGGTCAGTTGCTGAGAACTGTCAGTAAGGGTTGTCATTGCAAAATGTAGTGGTGGGTTCTTTGGTGACATGGTTATGAAGCTTTGGAAATAACTGCAATTCCCATTTCACTGGAAGTTCACTGATAAGGTGCCAGGGTGTGATTCTAACCTACATGAGAGGCACTTCGTCCCATTACCACCCTGAATTTGAATTCCCTGGATTTAGCTTTTTTCATAGATCTACAATAAGAATTAATTGGGGAAAAAAAGGAAAAAAAGAAAAAAAAAAAAAAGCTTATCAGTCTTACATTAAAGGTTAATTCTGTTGTAAGAGAATTAAAGAATAAGGGCATTAACAGAAATAAGAGCACCTTTAGCAAAAGCTATGTGTCTTCCTGCAAAATGTACTAGGTCCTAAAATTCTTTCCAGATGTTCCTGTTTGTCAATGAGTTAATGGTGGTTTAGGGACACAATTTCTTCATACTCATCTCCTATTTTTGACATTTACATGCCTAAATCCATGTGCAATGCGCTGTTAATTTACCCCATAGTGTTCCCGTGGAACATAATTTGTATGCACATAAAATATCAATGTAATATCTAGAGATGAAATCCAATGGAAACAGTTTGCTGTGAAATCCAGTCTTTGTTCCCTCATTTTTCTACTTCACTGACTGTTGCTTTTTCCAAGTACTCCTAGAGATCCCTTGCGCAACCCCTCATTATCCTGCATTATTACTTTATTCGAGAAATAAACTAAAAGTATTTTAATAAAATCTAATTTTCCATAATTGTTGGGATGATAAGATAGTTTTTCAGAAGAGAAAATGTTAATCAATTTTATTTCAAAACCACATTGAAATTCCACATAAATTGGTGCCAGAGTGCAAATGCTTGTCAACTGGGAATGCTGAAGGGAGGGAAGAGAAATATATGCCAACTCTCAGGTTAATAGAAAGGATGTGAGATCTGCTTTATTTGAATCAAATACTATTTAGCAACTTAAGCATCCGGAGCACATCTGATAACTTGGGTAAAATGTATTGATTTCTCTATTGATTTTTCTAATATACCTTCTCTGTGAGGGAGTTATAACTGAAAGTAGCAAGTGGCTCAGCTAATGCCAGCTCTAAGTAGTTTGCAGATGCTCAGATATTCAAGATGGGTCATCGCTAAATTCCAGAATGTGACAGGTCCTTGTCTTCCACTTGGAGGCAATACACAGTATTGGTTCTTTCTCTCTTGGCTTGCAATGTTTGAATTTTTTTCCAATACGAAACTTCTTGTGCATTTTTCCATTGCTATGAAAAAGTGGCTTTGCTCATAAACTAGATGTATATATGGATTAGATAGTATATGGCCTCTATACCACTGTATATTGACTTTAACCTTAGGATCAAGAATATAAAGCCTTTTTCTGCAGTCCCAAAGCTGACTCATTAGTTGAAATAATACCCAGAACCACACAAAATACCTGTGGGTTTCTGAACAATTTATTTCCAAGAGCAGCTCTAAAACTCTGCAATGTTTATCACTCTCTCTGACCAATTTAATATAAACAAAGGATAGCAGGAAATTCTTGCTAACTCTTGAAAACACTGGAATTTCTGCCATTGCCTTCATTTGGATCTGAATTTCCTAGACACAGAGGAAATTTATCACTGAGTTCACAGCAAGTTTTACTTTCATAGACTCAAGAACATGCTGTGTTGGAAGGGATGCATCAAGTCCAACTCCTGCCCCCGCACAGGGCACCACAAGAATCACACCAAGTGCCTGAGAGCACTGCCCAAATGCTCAAGAAGTACATTGTACTGCTGGTTCTAGTATTGCAGTGTGCTTTCTTTAAATGCAGAGCATAAATTTAGACCATAGTCACAAAGTGTACTTTAGAAGTAGAAAAATTACAATTAAAAAAGATTTAAAAAAAAAAGGCCTAAAAAACCCCAATAAAGGCAACCATGAATTACACTTAACATTCTACAAATTTGCACACAGAGAGTAACACTTGAAATATACTTCCAGCAGTAGGAACTCAGACTTTAAGTTTCAACTCTGAAAGTCCAAGAATAGAGACTGCAATGAAGACTATTCTGGGCCCTCTGGTCCTTTAACCAGCTGTCCACGGGATTTTCCGCATGCCCTAACTGTGAAGGGGATGTTGATACTGCTCCTGAGATGGTAATTACCACAAAGGAAGGAGGAAAGCTGGGCCATAAAGGTGAATGGCTGCACTACGAGAAGATTTTGCTATTCTTTCTGCAGATGCATCATAAAATAATGGGTCATCCTTCCAGCAAGCATTGTGCTTACTCCTAGTTTCTCTGACAGACTTTATTCAGATGCCATTTACTCCAATAAACACAATGGAGAGAAACTGCCCAAATTACACGACGTTATGTCCAAGGCTTCTAGATGAAACACCCAATAAGGTGGCACAGAACTGATTCATATCAAGACTCCTCCAATTCCAGAAGTAAAAAATTACCTTGAGATTTATTCTCTAGATTTGTAACATTTTAGAAGCAATTCCCGATGCACAATGTTAAAGGAAACGTTGCACCCAATGACTCTAAAAGATATGTCCTGAGAATACAGAGTTTGAAAAAAAAAAAAAAAACAAAAACCCAAACAAACCAAGAATAGCCAAAGAAACTGAGTTCGGCCTGCTGCACTCCAGGCACCGCGGGCTGCCCCGAAGCCATGTCTCTGTCCGGGGTGCCCTGAGCAGGGAGCGCCGCATGCCCGGGGCTGCGCGGGGACACAGCCGCGGCACAGCCCCGCCAGCAGCGCCCCGGCGAGCCCGCCCCTCGGGGCTCGGTGTGAGTCTCCACCAGACAGACAGCGGCACCCACTCAAACACAAACAAAACAAAAACCCAAAAACAAAACCAAAGACCAACAAATAAGAATCCTCCTGTTAAGCGTCGTTGAATCCCGGGACGTTTCCCTGCACTCCTCTCTCAGGTTCAGCCTGGATACATCCCCCCGCCGCGCTGACAGGGTGCGGACTCATGAACCCGGGAGAGGGCCCGGGGCGGCTCTCGCCCTCTCGCCCTCCCTGCTCCGCCGCCGGCCACGCGGGGGCACCAGAGCGCCGCGCTGCCCGCGCTGCCCGGCGCAGCCGGGCCCGCGCCGCGCCGCGGGCTCGGCGGAGCGCTGAGGGCCGGGAGTGGTGCTGAGGGCCCGGAGCCGCGCTGGGGGCCGGGAGCGGCGCTGAGGGCTCGGAGCGGCGCTGAGGGCCCGGAGCGGCGCTGAGGGCTTGGAGCGGCGCTGAGGGCCGAGAGCGGCGCTGAGGGCCGAGAGCGGCGCTGAGGGCCCGGAGCGGCGCTGAGGGCTTGGAGCGGCGCTGAGGGCCCGGAGCGGCGCTGAGGGCTTGGAGCGTCGCGGGTCGCACCCCTGCTCCACCCTAACCCTAACCCGTGTGCAGGTCACTGAACGAAGGGAAGAGCTATCTGAAGGGTACTGCTGGCGAAGCGCGTTCACTGCGCTGTCAGGTGTGAATGGAGCGGTTACCAGCTCCAGGGTGTGGGTGTGTTGGCAGAGTTTCTCTTGCACCTTTTATAGCTCTTCTCTGCCCTTGTAATACTTTTTCTTGGTGCGTGGAAACAGGACAGCAATTCATCTGCGTCCACCAAAAGAATCGCTGGACACCCTCCTCTGGGTGTTGCTCCATGGTGTCAGTGCCAGCAGAGCTTCTGTCACCACAACTGAGAGAAAATAAGCGTACGTGCTTTTAAAAGCAGATTTTAAACTGCCTTTTCACCTGTCCTGGGTGAAATTGCAATCACACCAATCATAATGGTGTCAAAAGAACCCAATACTGTCTTGCTCTACATGGATGCAACTTCATGGCTGCACAGAGTCACAATATCAGAAAAAGCATTCAAGCGCAGCCATATCTCAGTGAATGTATGTGATATTTTGCTGCTATTACATCTAGACCTTAAAAAGTCTCAGCCAGGCCCGAACTCCCCTGAGCCAAACGCTGGGCAAACAAAGCCTTCTTCGGTGCCCACCAAAGGCAGTGGAGGTTGGCCAGGCCCCATGGGGAGTGCTCCAGGCCCGAAGGGCTTACAAGTCCAGAAAGACAAAACAAACAATGACAGACATAACAGGCGTGCAGGCAGCTGCCTTGGCCCTGACCCTGCCATTTTTTCTGGTTTGGTTTAACCCTGCCTGAGAGGGTGCACGATCTGGACACTTATTTTAAATGCAAATCTTACTGGTTTACTAATCCAAGGAAGCTGAATATACTCTCTTTAACATATTCTAAGTTGAGACTTTAAAAGCATTATCAGTATCAAATATGTTTTTGTGTATTTAAAACATCAACAGAAAATAATCAATAAAGTGTCTTTTCTTTTTCTGCATCTAATTTGTTTCCTTTAAAAATTATGTTTGGTCTTTTTTCTCTGCACTTTTGTTTTCCTCAGTCATTTCTATTCTGTATTCATTCCTCCCAGTTTTATGCTCCATTTCCTATTTTAGGTTTCTATCTTGTGTATTTATTTTTACTCATGTAGTCCCACTAGGTATCACTGAAACTAGTCATATGCTTAATTTAACACAGAAAATTTTTGAGATATTATTATTTTGCTTTTTATGCAACTGTTAATCCCCAGGTATCCTTTTCTTTGGCTCTTTGCATCTTACCTATCTTTCAACCTAGACTCTAAGGCAGTGATTCCCAAGTCACTGCAGTTCAGGTCTTTACTTTTTCTGTCGGATTTTAGGTCCCCAGCCTTCAGCTACACTGACAATGCATGGAATACAAGAGTCTGTTTCTCCTTGATGAAACTTCGTTTCAAGGTCCAGGTAACCTGTCTCACTCCAGCCTTCCAACCTTGCTCTACCCCAGATCCTGCCAGTTACTTTACAAGAGAAGCCCTCTGGATGCCTTTATTGCTTTGCCCACCAAGTCAGCCTCAGCCAACTCACCTTGCTCATGCCAGGTTCCTGCCTTCCACCTGCCTCCAGAGTTTCACAGTATCTCCAAAGACAGATTCCTGCACAACCAACCACATTTCTTGTGAGGGGGTACCTCCTGTCTGGATAGCCACTTGCTATACAAGCTCCATGTCTCTCTGTCCTTTCTGGTTCACGCTGATCATTGCAGACCTAAAGGAAAGGCAGGACTTCTGCCATTAAAAGAGTGCAAAGAAGTAAAGGTAGATGCAGAGGGAAAAGAAATGGAGTTGATAGGAGGTGAGCTGGATGTAATATTCCTGAGGGTGTTGAACTTCCCTCAACTCCCCTTCATGTATTAGCATTCCCTGCTAGCTTGAGATCTGCATTGAGCTGAATTCCTTTGTTCATAAAGATAAAAGCTATAAAAGTGCCATGCCTTTCGCCTTTTTTTTATTTAGCCAAATTCTAAATGTCAGTAAGTTTGCTGAGCCTTATTTCAGAAAATTGTTCAGGTTACCCTCCATACCTGCAGTTCTTCTCTGTCCACAGAACAATGGGACTGTCAAAGGGAAGAAACCTTCAGGTCTTCACATTTTGAGCACCTGAAATTTTTTTTCTTCTTGATCAGACTCCTGGAGGACCTCCAGATGCTGATCTTTCCTTGGTCATTGCATTTTGTGCCTCATAAGTAGGCATCACATACATCTCAGCTGAGCAAAGTAACTCCTTCTTTATTTGTCAAATTTTAAGAGAGCAAGAGGCAGAACATGAGACTTCTGCTTACAAATTTTGCCTAATTTTTGAGTGCATTGCTGGCTTGAAAGTATTCACATGGAAGGGATGTTTGGTTATACCTGTGTGTTTGCCATTAAAAATCTACCAGCAAATTAGGAGGGCTTCATATGAACCTGTTGCTTCATAAATGAAGCTGCCTTTCTCTGGACTTTGGTAATTTCTCTGCAAGACGGCATGACAATGGGATTTAGTAGCATTCTCTGCCCCCTCTCCTCAAGCACATTTTTTACTTTATAGAGCCCCAGGCTGTTTTTTTCAAATGTTCTTTGGGAGGTATTCAGGATCCCCACCTTCAAACTTGAACTTCAAAGTTGATCAGGATGTCTAGTGCCCATCTTCTCAGCATATTTTTCAAGAACAAATGATAAACATTTCAAGCAAAGTGCACTTATTACAAGTTTGTTTGCCAAGTACTGCTGCCTCCCTTCCACGTTCCAACTATGTCAAAGCATCTGGTTTACAAACAGGTTCCTCCCTTCAGCTGGTACGTGGATGCCAGGGCACAAAGGCTTATCACTAATGAAGGAGTTTACAGGATGAAAGGGGAAAATGCTGTGGGAGTTACTTGACAGACTCTCACTTGTCACAAAATGTGTAGGTAGTTGTAGTTGCTGAGCAGATGAATGAAGTGATGTGCAAGAGGAGTTCTACCCCCAAGTTCTTCCAGAGTCTCATCTAAAATTCCCTGAAGTCAATAGATTTCTTTTTACATTGGTCTTTCAGGTGATTACTTATTCCAATCATGAGACATTGCCTGCCCCAGGGTTTACCTCTTTAGAGAAGCCTGAGGTCATCTGACATTCTCAGGTATTTGCAACCTAGATTACCAAGAAAATATTTATTAAGGAGATAGATAAAGATGAGTCCAGCATATTTTGTTCAGAAAGCAGTGCTTCCCTTATTTTAATTTTTACTTGTAGCTAGACCAAATGCAACTTCCATAAAGGACAAATTATTTTAACCTGATGTTCAGGTCAGCCCCAATTCCAAGAGAACATAAATCTGGCATGAAGCCATGTGCTTCTTGTGCATCACACACACTGTGCATTGAGATGTACCATTACACAGACTCAAATACAGAATGTGTACACATTTCTTACTATTATTTTTCTTTTTTATCATAGCTTGCATAGCAGAATAAAGAATTTTCAAACATCCTTCTGAAAATTTGTGGGAACTCAAGAAGTTGCACCAATTAATGTTAGCCTGCTTAGAATATGTAATGTGTATCAAAGGACTGCTATTGCTGCAGTCTCCCATGACTCTAAGTCATATTTTACTGTATTTTGCAGCAGATTCTATTAGTATGTCTAATATTTTCAGGGGCTTTTACCCTAATTTATACTAGTGTGCCAAAGGTGGACTTTGTTTAAAAGAGAGCTATCTTGTCTAGGTAATAGTGATGGTAGATTTTTTCAGAAATCCTGTCCTTTTTTATTTTTCATTCATTCTGATTAAAATAAACTTTATAATATACCATAATTTGCATAGCTTGACTATATAGTTTCATTACATAAGGAAATATATATATCAAATTATGTAATTTCATAGCTCTGCATGAGATTGATACCTGATCCTCTGCCATACTGTACATTGTCTCACTCTTTCTTTGTTATGAAGAGGGAACACTGAGTCATGAAGCATGATGACCCCAGTGCCAGAAGTATTCATCTAAATCAGTGGAACTAAGCTTTCAATATTTCAGAAAATTTAACTTTTTGCTGCCTCAGTTATGAAAATGGTGAACTTTGCTTGCTCACTTCTGCAGGACTTTATTGCCCATGCACTAGACAAGTTACTAGATGTATGATTCATAGTCAGTGCCTTGTAGCCTGGATTTTTGTGAACTAGATGGGTCTAGTCTTATGGGTCCCTATTTTCTATGCTTGTGTGCAGAGCAGAAAGGCAATAGGAACCTTCCTCAGATCCTAGGAATCTATTTCAAATGCCAAGGCAGTGACAAATGCAGAATTTTCAGAAAACAGAAGGGTTGTTTCAGTGTGGCCCTGACTGCACAGCACCTCGCTTCTGGGTACACCTGTGCTGCCCTGCTAGCTCAAGGCTCTGGTCTGTGTGGGAGCTTACTCAGCTTACACGCTGCCTTGAGCTCCAGGTCTAGTTTACAGCATCCAGCTGGACACAAGGCCATTGAGCTGATTGTGCTCATCGTGGGAGTATCTAATACAATATCTGTCTATAAAATTCTGGCCAAGTACTCAGAAACCTGAACAGTCATTTTTATTGTTGTATGAGTCCAAAATTAAAAAAGCAGAGGAATAATCATGCTGCACAATTAAGGCATAGTGATAAATGAGTAAAAATTGGAGTGCAGCAAAGAAGTCTTTGGCCACATTGGATTGTAACAGAGCTTAAATCTACCATGAAGACATTGATCAGAGTAAAAGTGGCGTGCTACTAGGAAAAAACCTCCTGATTCTCAAATTTATGTTTATTGTTAGTTTTTCATTTCAGTGGTGGGGAAAGCAGTGCAAAGGCTGCCTGAAAACAGGACCTGCCATCTGCTTGGGCAGCAGTTACACATAACTTTTTTCAAACACAGTCCATTCTATGAGCTACCTAATCCTGTGAGGGCGTGCACAAAACCCAGCCCATCTTCCTTTCAGCTGTCTTTCAGCTCCAAGTGTTGCCAGTTAAAGAAACTTCTCTGTTTATTCTGTTATGTTTTTCATTATAAAGCTTATGTATTGTCTTCTTTTCTTGTTCTTGTACTCAAGATGCTGAATTATTGGTCATGGTTCTGTGTGACCTGGTTCTGACGTTCTTAGTCTAGCTGCTATATTTTTGTTACTTGGTATTTCAGGTACATCACTCTTTTGGAAAAGTACATTTCTTTTGTGAAGGAACTTCTATTGTGTGCCTGTTTTTCACAATATATATGTACGGTGCCTACTGCAAATGATTGTCTGCTGTATACATAAAAATAAGGTGTTTTAATCATGATGTGCCCATCATTCCTGCTGGGCAATTTACAGGAAAAACTTTTAAAATGTTTAAAAGAAAAAAAGGAAGCACTGATATTCCTGGAAATTTTCTGTTCAAGGAGGTAAAAAAACCAAAGCCCAGACTTATTCAATACTGCCTATTGGAGAAAAGAAAATCCAAGTGTGTACTTTTCTCTTATGTGTTTTCTAAAGCTCATCAAATGTAGGCTGTTTCATATCAATGTCAGAAATGAAATGTCAGAATTAAAGGCCTTACAAATTTTCCTGAGCCTCAGCAGCCAAAACATAGAGCCATCTTGAGCTGACCTCCATTGATGAAGAGGAGCAAAAGGAATGAGGAAGTCGACAATTAAAAGTAGCCAGAACTTAAGTGATGATGTGATTTAAAAATCGTAACTACAGCTTTCAGAAACAAACAGGAAATGCCTGTGATCTGGTGAATTTCAGTATGATGTTTTTTCCATTTCTGAACTACTAAGAAATTTTCAAAAGCCCAGATTAAACTGAGAGGAAAGGGATTTTTTTCCATCAGTAAGGTTATTTATTCCACACAAGCAGATTTTGACTTGCGATGAAGGCACTCACTGCCTTAGGAATATGAGGTTAGTTCGAGCTGTCTTGATATCAAATAATAATTACATGCTTTCTGACCTCTGTCATAAAGCATCCAAGGGATCAAAGGCCAAAATACTGTTGGTTCATTTTATGTTGATTTTGTTCAGTGCTAGTAACAGATGAGACTTGGGTTTTTTCTTGTAAAGAAAAACTGTTTTAAGTGCAGGAAGTTGATTGTTGATTAGTTCCTTGTGTCATTTTCACAATTTATCTTGAAATTTGTCTTCCAAACATAACATAACATAACCATAAGAATGGACATTTTATAACATGAAGGCAATTCTTAAATTTTCTAAAAAAAGGCATAAAATTGTATTTTAGATTTGCGGGAACAGAACAATTTTGCATAAAAATATAATTTAAGAATTTATTTTTATTTGTACCCTTTTCAAATCAGTGATGCACCCCTAATTGATTTCCTTCAGGGATCTTTACAAAATTTGTATAAAGTGGAAGGTATATTGCTCTGCAGTTTAGTTCATTTAATACTACAACCTTTTCTGTCATAATAGTACAGATTTCTTTTTTCTGTAAAGATTATGAAAAATGTCATCAATAGAGAAATTCAAGGAGTTTAAGTAAGAATAAACTAATGCCCTAAACTGGCATTTTGAGAAGAAACCCAAGTCAGTATCACCCCTCCCTTACATGAGTGCAGTGGGGATAAACTACAGAGTAAATGCTCAGGACTTTACTTTCTATGTGTTGTTGGAAAGAGATGGTACTTTCAGCATCAGTGTGTCTTCTCGTATTGGACACAGCAGCACTGAGTTGATACTAACACATGCACAGGAATGTCACCTGCCAGCATCTTTACAGCTTGCCTGGCAAAAAAAAAAAAAATAAAAAAATTGGTTAATGCCCAGGAAGACATCTCAAAAATATTGTTTCCTTTCCAGAATTCCTTTTTGATCTTTATCACTTTGTCTCTCAATTTGTTCTCTTTATAACACAAATAATAAAAGTTACTAATTCTCAGGATTTTTGAGTTACATGACTCATTAATTGTTGTCTATGAGGTCTTTTTGCTGGCAAGTAATATGAAAGGCTCAAGTTTTGCTTACAGAGTTATTACTTTATACAGTAGCATACACTTAACAAACTCTAATGTTTGTAAAACAACTTCCAGTGCTGTACCTGTAACTTTGGAGTTTCTTGGAATATGTCTGGTTTGGGGATTTTTTTTTGGTTTGGGTTTTCTTTTTCTAAAGAAAATTTAATAAAGTAGTATCTCCAAAAGTTTTGTTCTGAGAACAATATACTACTAGTGAGGACTCTTCCTTCCTTAGACCCACAGGTTTTGTACTGATATATTTTATATTTGAAGGCCTCTATTTTGATGGCTGCAAGGTCCCAGAGTTCAGTATTTCAATCTGGTCTTTTTCAAATTTTGCAGATGATTAAACTAGAAAGCTATTGTATAAAGCAAGCTGATAGAGCTGCTTACGTTAATTCTTATTTGAGCTACAAACTATCTTTTAGAAAAATATTTAAAGATTTCTGTTGAGACCATAGGCCATAAGAAGTTGCTCACTTCAGTTTGCAAAAATATACATCTTTATTTCTAGAATCATTTTGTCCAAATTTTCCTACTATTTTATCTCCTTATATTGCTAATGTCATGGTTTTGATAGATTTAAGAGTCCACAATCAAATCTGTATAATTCCCCATGGTAACAGCTTGGAGGTTAGGTCCAAATCAATCTTTAGTACTCTCAGCTGATAAACTAAGCAGATTGAGCGCTTTGAATCTTTTACCCTGAATCATGATTAACAGTTCCCAAGTCAGGCTTGTGACTCCTCTCTGAACTTCTTCAACAATATTCCTGAACCATGGACCCCAACTCTGGACAAAATATTACAGTAATGATTTCATCAGTGCTAAATACAACAGTAACATAATAACTTTCGACACCTATCTTCATTCATTATTCCTCTGATACCTATTTGTTAAGCTCATATTAGACATTTTGTGCACCGTGTCACAATTTGGGAAATTATACCCAAATGACTATGAACTCTGATCCTCAACTCTTTTTGAGAAGTACTGATTCCCAGAACTCTCTTAATTACAGGCTGAAATGCTAGTTCTTAGGTATTTAGTTATGTTAAATATATTTGCCCAAGTAAGCTCGGTACTGTTTACAAGGGATTTAATTACCTGATGTTGGTAATGACCACTCCCCCAGTCAATGTCTTGTTTTCAAATCTGAGCACTGATAGCCCAGCTTTGGCAAATCACCTGGGCCTTAATGTTCAGTCCATGGAAGAAGATTCTTTCAAAACATTCCCGTAAGATTGATACAAATCTCAGGCACAACTTGATAAGAAAGACCTTTCAAAGTAAAGGTAGTCAACATCATCCTGGTATTGAATGCCACAGTTCAAGAACTTGCTATGTGAAGATGAATTGCTTTTCCTTTATTCTACATTAACCCATCACCGATACTGTAATAATACATGTGTTATGAGAACATATACAAAGACTGGGCTAAATAGCTTTAAATTATCTTTGCACTTCTAAAAATTCCAATTAAATCTCCTCAAACTTATTTTGTCCTGCAAAGTAGGTTGCAAAACAACAGTGTCAGAGCAAAGATTAGTCCTCCTGAATCCCAGCTATTGTTTAGAACACCCTTTCTCACCTCTTAACCAAAGAAGTTAATGATATAATGAGTTTTAATTGAAAAGTAGATGTAAAATTGACATTTCTATTAAAAAACCTCTTAAGCTGTAAGATTTGGTCAAAAGAAAAGTATTTAGCCAAATATGCTATTTGAGCTGGTGTACAAAATTACAGATTTTACAGGTATACTGAGTAGGAAGATCCTGTCCCATCTTTAAAGTAAGGACACTGTATATAATCTCAAGATATCACTGATTCATTATCCCTCCAACTTGTCTCAAATAAAACATTAAGTAATGAGAAGAAAAGCCTTCAGCAGGCAGAAAAGGATAGTACTTCTTACTAAAAATATTGTATACATGATATGTGATGCTTTATTTCTATTTTTTAATCCTAATTTTCTTCAACATTATTCAGATTTATTTATGATATCTGTGTTATAATTTAAATTTGAATTTTTATATATGTATATTACATAGATATGTAATTATATTTATTATTGTAGGTTTTATGGGGACATTGCAGATTTTGCAAAAAGCTCCATAGAAGGGCATATTTGCTCCTTTTCAAAAATGTGCTCAGAGGAAATGCTAGATGGTCTTCCAGATGTAGTTACAGTTTCTTCTTTCGTAGTCTGCTCTGTCCCGTCTTGTTTTGCTCCTCAGCTGAAGTTGCAATATAAAGTAAGTTTGTTAGCTCTATATGATTGTAATTTATGATGCTGGCTTTGGCTCCTATGGGACCATATTCTGGCTAGAAATCACCACAATAAAGATACAGTTCATCTTCCCTTTGAATTTCTCAGCTTTTTTTTCCCCTTAAGAAGCTTTTCAGGACAAGGCAGAAAGCAGTGGGAACCAGCTCCTCTGGTTTTACACTGCTTGACAGTCTCCCTTCAGCCAGGGGAATTTTCACACTGGCATCTGTGACCAGATTCCAAGTTTCTTTACAGTTCAAAGACTGCAAAACAGCTGGGTCAAGGGGCAGAGACTTTATCTGAATTTATTTTGCTTAAACTTGAGGTCTGGTCTTGTTTAACTAATAAGATCTCATTACATCATAGCCCATGCAGCTATGCCTTGCAAAGTCTTCCTTGGACAAGACAGTGAAAAGCAGTTAAGGAAATGATGAACACAGAAGTTGCTCAGGCTAGTTCAAGTGAAGATTTTTGCAATCAGCCCTCAAGTCTTCACTCAAAACTGATAAGATAATGGGGAATGGGGGGTGGGGTGGGGGGTGGGAGGATGAAATAATTGTAAATTTCTTTAATACCTGTAATCTTAGTTTGCGAGGAACACCGCTTTATTTTACCAGAGAGGCTAGATCCTTTGTTCAGTTGCAAAGTTTTCCTCTCATCTGCAATTTTACAGAGAAGTCGAATACAAAACCAACATTACTACTGCTACACAGATATTTTGCGGACTACCAAACCTTGTAAATTTTACATCTTAAACTATTGTTTAACAAAACGAACCGTTAAATACTTGCAAATGTGCTGTCAGTAATTTCGTATTTGTGTTTTCCCACTCACTTTAGCACATTAATAAAAGACTGAGAATAATTACAAAACAGAATCCAGCTAAGCTTTGAACCCAGAATTTTTCCATGCTGTAGTAAAGTGACGCATGCCACATGAATTAGTGGAGAAGTGTTTCCAAGCAGTAGGATGTGTACCTTCAACAGCTATGACAACATCTGTTCTCTGACTACAGATTACTGTTGTCTTCAAATTGTGTTGTAGGATTCACTGGAAACTAACTGAAACATTCTTTTCCCAGTGCATGGTACAACAGAGTCCTCAGCTTGCAAGTGCTAATTGCTGTTGACATAGACACCTCAAATATTCATAATAATAACAACAACACATTTCTTTTAGATTTTTTTTTTTCTGTTTATGCATATATATTCCTTCATGAAATAAAATGCAGCAGTGTTCCTAAATTTTTAAATTGCCTGAAAGAGCAGCCATAAGGAATATTATATATGGTCCCATTTATTTTTTTGGGGCATCTAAGTACCTGGTGATGACAATTTTAACTCAACACTGCTCATAGACTGGAAAGTCAGACCTGGCTTTTGTGATCATGGAGCCTTAACACCTGCACCACGTAGGCTATGCATTTTTTTCTGAATTAATTTTTATTTTATATTAGTATATTCTTAGGAAAATATCCATACATTCTTTAAAAACTCATTATGATGGGGAACCCATGGTAGTGTGTAAAAAATAATCCCAGAATATCCTCACTGTCCAGAACAATCTTATGCCTAAAATTGTTCCTCTGTGCTTTAATCAGAATTTGTCTCATGTCATCCCTTGGAATCTCTTATACGTTGTCTGCTACAGAGAGAAGACTCCACTATTATCAAAACATATTGCAGATAGTGTGATAAATATTATTGCAGATATTGTGATATTTTTTTAAATGTGTTTGACTTCTTGTTAGTCTTAAAACAGCCTTTTCCATGTTTTAGCCATCTCTCTACAGCTACAGACATGCATTCCTTCTGATCACAGCCTAGCACTGATGCCTGAGCAAGAATTTTGTTTGGTTGGTTATCTGTCCTGATTCCTGTGGGGTTTCTAAAAGTGCTGGCTCTTTTCCAACTCAGTTTTTTTGTCTCACGCCCATTCCCTCCCAGCAAATGCACAGTTTGCATTCCTCTTCCCCTGTGTATCACTTTAGCCTGTATTTCATTCATTGTTTGGCACTGATATCAGATTGACAGGCCTGTCCATGCTGTCCTGTTTACCACTTAGAAACACAGAGATTTTGCATTCTTCCATTCTTTTAGAACTTCATTTGTTTTCCTAGATTTATTGGAAATCTATATTCATGTTAAATCAAAAACCTCATCCAACTCTTTTAGGTTTCTTGAATATATGTCTATATCTATGTCTATTTATTTAAAAATCTCTAGCTTTTGTAGCTGCTGTTTATTGTTCTCTTCTATTGCTCTAAAATTGAAACTGTTTATTCATCATGTGCTTTTATCAAATCATTCTGCTTTATCTTTTTAATTTTGTGATCACATTTTCCATATAAGACTCTGTCCCCTAATTCTATCTTACAGTGGATGCAACTCTCTAAGTTAAAAAATTATTGCTGGTAAGAATAACCTCCCCTTAAAATTCTATTGCATTTGTTGGAAAGGGCAGTGGTGAATGCTATTTTGTTATGCTTATGTAGATCTTCCTAGTTTTAAAACAATCATTCTCCCTCCCTTGCTACACTTAGGTACTTTAAGTACTGCCAAACAGTATGGTTCAATATTCTGCAGTGGACAACCCCTGTTGCTTCATTAGGACATTCATGTTTTAGTGTTTGTTTGCAACTGATCACAACTTCTAAATAAAGATGTCATTCTTCTACTTTGTGGTTATAGTACATATTAGCCAAATTTAGTCTTCAATTTTGAAAGTTAGTCTCATTCCCTACACTTAATTCAAAGACATTACAGGGATTCAAAGTATCAACATGAATCTCCTGTCTCATCTAACAATTTCAAAAACCTGAAGACAGCATGTCATTCAAAAAATAAATTGCTAAAGGAAGTGCCTACAATTCTGTTGTTTGATTATGTTCTTACTTCTGCTTACCTGCTCTGCATTTTTTCTAAGTAGGTTACAGCATTAATTTTAGAAATCCAATCATATATACATTCCCATCAGCTTTTTGGATGAGACAAAGTCATTTAATAAATGAACAATATCAATTTCACTTGTTCAGCACTTAGATTCCTGACACAGATATAACGGTACAGAATTTGGTCTTTTATTTTGCTATTAGTACCTGAATATTATTCAGGATGAGTGTTTCTGTTCTGGTATGAGGGTTAATTCAGTACTGACATGTCATAGGATCATTGCTTACATATGCATTGGTATCAGTGTGGGTAGAGGGAGTTATTAGCTAACGAGAGTGAAGAAGCTGTTCAGGGTTGCTTTGATATATTTTAAAGCTTCTCCACAGTATTTGAAGTCCTTTCAAACATGCCTGCCCAAAAAGAAGTTATAGCTTAATTTTGAAAAAATAAGTTCTATTTGTATAGTTTTTGAAATGCCAAACTAATTTCCCATTTCTATATCAAAGTTGCACATTTTAAATAATCTGTGATACACAGACTAGTATAACATGTATTTAATTTATATCAGTATAAAGAATATGAGAAGTATACCTTACTGATTTATTGTTACTGTTTATTGAGTAATTTTGTGTTTTAGTTCTTTATCTCCATATGCTTTGTAGTTAGCTTGTCATAGTCACAGAGAAACCAGCAATCTTTCTGTAGATTTTAAGTAATGCTTGCATTGGGTAAGCTTTCAGGTAATACTTGTTTCAGGCCCAGACCAGCTCCCATTAAAATCCATGAATAAACTAGCAGTTATCTCCTAGAATAATCCCTCTTAAACCTTTATTACAGCAAGTAGCACCAGTTCACCTGTTATATTAAATTCAATAAATTACTGTAAGAAGTATGCAGACATATCTGCTGCACAGGTAATTCTTCAAATGGGCACTTACTGCTTTTCCTTTCTTCCACATGGATTTGGAGTAGGTCCAAAATAAAGGTTTTCTGGGCATCCATGTAGTGCAGCATGGTGCTGTAATGGTAGATTTTCAATAAAAAAGAATGCCAGTATTTTATATATGTAGCTGGAAGAGATTTTTAAGAAGTCAGCATTCATTTAAGCTCTTTTCAAGACCAAATATTCAACATTCAGTTGTACCCTTTGATAATCTGGTTTCTTTAATAGATGCTGACTTCCTTCCTAAACTGGTGACTTTTTAAAGTCTGACAAATAAAGGACAGCCATGGATGGAAGAATCGTTCCTTTGATGAGAATATGTTGACCTCTCTCCTACGGCTAAGATGCTCACAGCCAGATTTCTGGGACAAGGCACTCTGGCAAAGTCACACAAAATTACTGAATGGTTGGATTGAGGTAGGAAGGTGCATATGGTTCAAGCAGCTGCCTCAACAAACTTTCCATATACTAGACTGAGCTTCAGCTGGAGCCTCGTGCAGGAATGTGGACCACAGGAGCTAGCACTCCTGTGAGTGTTACTCTCCTAGGAGTCCATCATTCAACTGCAGTCAGTAACACTGAATTACTAGAAGGATTTGAGAGTGGCTGAAGTTTGTTAACGTGAAAAGAAAAAAAAAAAATCTTTTCCTACCACCAAAAAATTAGACTGTGCAAATAAAAAGTGTCTTCTAAAATCCTTTTTTTCTTTTTCTTTCTAACAACTAGGTATGAAATGGTTAAACTTCTAGTACTTCTTGCAAATAATTTGTTCTAAAAAGTACTGTTTTTCTGAACGACTTATCTTTGCCTGCTGCTTTGTTTCTTACACAATGAGTAAAATAACTGACAATCTAAAGTGCAGCACTATGATATCCACTTGTGTAGAGGGTACCTTATCCTAAGTTTCTCTGATTCTTTTCCTAGCTGTGCTGGTTGGGTAGCTGTAGCAATAAAAAGCAGGTTTTTTTTCTGGTGAAGGAAAGTGAAAAGTGGAAGGTTAAGGAAACAAGCAGTATTTATTTGATTATAGGCTTATACAAATTTGGAAAATAAAGTTACTTTGCTCCTGAATCATGTAACTGTAATTCACATCTACAAGGCAGTATCTCTATTGTCTTCAGAATATGTGTCCTGAGGTTGTATCCCTGAGGTCCTCTTAAATAGACCTAAAAAAGGGGCTTGTTTATCCAGTGTTTGACTAGTGTAAAACTCCTGTATCTAACCATGTTGCTAACATCCACAGTCTGCTTTCAATTTACTTCCCCAAC
Organism: Cyanistes caeruleus; assembly: GCF_971803275.1. Taxonomy (NCBI): domain Eukaryota; kingdom Metazoa; phylum Chordata; class Aves; order Passeriformes; family Paridae; genus Cyanistes; species Cyanistes caeruleus. The sequence goes on along the minus strand of NC_141704.1, from coordinate 25,659,153 downwards.
CCATGAATTATATAAAAGTGCTTGTGGGTGGAAAGATGACTACTTAATACATGCTAACTTGTATGTATAACACAGAAATGGTTTTTAAAAAGACAGCTCTGTCCCTTAATCCTAAATGTTGACAAAATTTCTAGAATTCTCAGAATGTTGCTGCAGATGTGTAAATGTCATGAAACTAAACTGAATTTTGCATCTTTAATGCAGTTCATGTGTCTGTGTTGCCAAAGGAAAGAATTGTCTGGACACAGCTGTAACTGTTGTTTGGTTACTCATGTGTTTCCCTAAATGTAAGTAATTTTGGCTTAAAAGAAAAGAGCTAGAAAATAACTCTACGATTTTTTTCAGTATTACAAAGTCATAATCTAACATCAGTGTTGAGAACTACATCTAGGGTTGAATAGAACAGAATCAATCCTCTTTTCTTTTGTGAGGTAGAGCCCTGCCTGTTCCTTCCACAAAATTCAGGTTCTGGCAGATGATTTTATGCCCTGGGAGATTAAACTGTAGACCCTGGGCAACTCATGTGTGCCCTGCAAAGATGTAATGGGGCAAGTTTATCAGAGTGTTTATCAAATTTATTATTTTATGTGCTGCTTTACTACAAGAAGCCCACTCATCTATTCCTTTACTCCTCTACCAACCCACACAGCTTGTTTGTTCTGACTGAGCTGGAGCAGCTCATCTGTAGGTGATGCTTTCCCACCAGAAGATACATAGCTTGTGGCAGAGGCACTTCTGCACAACCTTCTCCTCAGCAGTGAGAAAGTACTGTGCCTGGAAGAGTAGAAGCAAAAGAACAAATAAAAGGCAAAAATTCTTCTTTCAGGAATATTTATGTCAGCTTTAATGAAAAATTTCTGCAAGTCTTTATGTCTCATTTTGCTCTGAGGAAATCATGAAGGAGAAAAATTCAAATAAATGAGCACAAGATTGAATTTGGACTTCAGACGTGGGTGGTACTTGTGGAGACTCATTGTTTTACAGCCAGGACTATATTTTTGTAGTTATACTTGCTTTTTGGCTTATCTGGCCCCTACATGCAATCCCATACATTCTATAATCTTGAAAACAGCATTTGGGCTGCCTCTGCATCAGGCTGAGGAAGTTGGGCACTTTGGAGTGAAATTCAGTGGTCACTGCTCTGAGTTGCTGAATGCAATTGCAGAAAAGGATGAAGAGACAGCACTGCTTTAAGTGTTGCCCTTCTCAAGGTTGCATTTTGCTGTTCAGAGCCCTGAATCCTCCTTTGGAGATAAGTCTTTATATGGTCTATTTCAGAAAAGCCACAGGTGTTCTCACCAATGCTTTGAAACTGACAGTAAAGGGGAATTGTTGCAAAGTCTTTATGTATATATATGTATATATATATAGCTAAATTATGATACTATTCTACTTGACTTCTAGAACCCTCTGTTGTCCTGAAAACTCAGTTTTTCCATCTTGTTGACATAGTTTCTAAAGACTTTCCCAGGACAGTAACTGTAAACATAGATATGTATACATTCTTTCTGATACACGTCTTTTGATGGACATCTCTCACGGGCAGGGTGGTTGGGAAGGTGTTATCCTGACTATCCAATCCCTGGCCGTGGTCAGAAACTTATAAATTCTGAGAGAAAAAATAAAGCTCTCTCCTTCCTTCACCACGGCTCGAGCTGTGTCCATGTGACTCATCTTGTGTCCAACAATGACAACCCTCCTTGGACCTAAGCCATTAGTCACCTTCCAGGACCATGACTTAAGCGCTTGGTTTTTGTTGGTTTGGAGTAGGGCTGTAGTGTCCCTTTGCATACCAGGAGTCAAAGACCAGTGGGAGCATCAGGAGAAGAGTGGGTGTGCAGCGCAGCAGGTGGGATGTTTACCCAGGAAATAGGAGCCTTGGGTCAGTGGCTGCTTTAAGGACTGACTGGGCATTTTATCTAATTGCAATTTAATCCTCAGCTGCACAGAGGATGCTCAGTTTTAGAGGGTTGGTTAGGATTTGAAAGGTTACAATCTTAGATTTACATGCCTATATTTTAGTACCACCTTACAGGTCACACCCCAAACTTTTCAGAAGTTATGAGCTGTTCATGAGACTGACACAGCTACTTGTTTATGTATGTTTGTGATACTGCTCCCTGGGTTATACTTTGGAAATTCACCAAAAGGTTTAGCAGTCTTAAAACTTTCCTCAGCTTTGGCTAAGTAAGACTTTCACATATAAAACTAATGGTTGAGGGACCAGGACCCAAACAGTCCTCATGGCCTGTTTGGCACAAAACAGGACGAGAATCCAGAAAGATGTATAGGTCATCCTTATATACAGACATCAAATATAATGTCAAAAATTTTGATGTATTTTCTAGTACAGAAACTGAGTTTCAAGACTTGCACAAAATTTTGTTGTGTTTTGTTTTTTGGGTTTTTTTTGATTTTTTGGGGTTTTTGTTTTGGATTTTTTTGTTTGGTTGGTTTTTTGTTTTTGGGGTTTTTTTATTTGTTTGGTTTTTTTGTTACTCTATCAAAGAAATGGAACTGACACAGTGTCAGTGTCCCTCCTTTTGGTCAATGCTGCTCAGGGCAGCATCTGTTCTAACTCAAGCAAGACAACTTTGAGAGCCATACTTTATTTTTCTTTTCCCCAGCAGCTCTCGATTATTTGATCTTTTTAAATTTTGTCTGCTGTTATAATGTCTATTCAATAACTTAAAAATGAAATTATTATTTATTACAGTTATATAAAACTGTAGGCAGTGCAAACACTGAAATTGTCATCAAATTCTTGGCCACAAGTCTTTTACCAAGTGTTCCTAAATCAGTAATTGGTTGTAATGGCCTAGTTATTTCTCAAAGCTGAGAAAATGTCACAAAATTTATTTCCATCCGATGAATGTTAAACACCTGTTTCACCAATTCACAAACATTAGCTTTTAGTGTTGATAGAAAGAGCTTAGTTGACTATGGAGAATATATGAAATGATCACAATAGACAAAGGAATGATGAAACTGTTTACTGTCTACAGCATAATTCTGCATTTTATGAGATAGCCTGGAAAGTAGACACAGGGCTTCAGAGGAAATGAGTTTCTCTCTTTTGATGTGTCCACAAACTAAAAGTGAGAATTTCCTTCTTAGTGTCGACAACTACTGGTAGGATATAGGAAATGGAGTTTCTCTAAGCTTAGGAAAAAGATTAGAAACAGGATTTATATTAGGAGAGGCCCAGTGCTAATTACAGTGTAAGGTTTGAGCACTTGTGAAATGCCAGCCTGAAGACAGTCAAAGTTCTGTGTTTTTCCACAGTGAAACAGAAACCACCTGAAAGTTAACCTTTAATGGTAAGCATTCCATCCAGCAAAACATTTGGATCAATACTGACTAAACCACACCTGTCCAAAAATAGAAACCATTATATCATTAAAATAATGATAAATTTGATGATTTTTGTTGTAGAGTTCAGTGAAGATCCCTGCTTGCATGAGTACCAATTGGCCTCTGAGAACACCAATATTCAGAAAATCCCAAAGAAAACACTCCTTCTTTTTATGATTCTTCAGTAACTATAGTAAATGGGCATTTGCAAGCCATTTGACTGAAGGATTTAGAAAGGGCTTAAGTCTCATGGGGAGATCTCAGAAGAACATAGAAGGTGCCATGTTTACATTGGGGAATATAAAATCATTCTATGCTTAAGGATGTTTTTTTATAGCAGTAAAAGTTTTAAGGGTAAACAGAGATTGTATTAGACCATCACAGCTTCTTCACAGATAATATTCCAAGGTCTGTTTTCTATATGTTCCTTTTCAGAATGCAGCACTGCATAACAGGTACACAAAATGGGCTAAATTGAATCCTATAACTGTAACATGAAAGATCTGTTTGTCTGGCTTTTTTCCCCCGGTTGTTTTAATAGCTATGTATTTATTTATCTATTTTGGTGGCGACTTTGAGTGTGGGAGGGTGGTTTAGTTTTGCTGGCTGTTTATTATTATTATTACTATTATTAATAATAGTAATAGTAATAGTAATAGTAATAGTAATAGTAATAATAATAATAATAATAATAATAATAATAATTATTATTATTTTTTTATGAATGCAACCTCCTGAGGCCAAAATGTACTGTGAAGTGTTGGTGCCTGTGTGTTTTGATGAGCAAGTGCTTGGGTGCACCAGGTGCCAGAAGAAACCCTTTGGCCTGGCAGGCCGCAGTGAACAGCCATATCTGTGAAGGGCATCGGCAATTCCCGTCACTCGGGACAATCCACCGCCGGGAAACCCACTCTGCCAAGGCGGCAGGAGTTCGAGGTGAAAGAGAAAAAAACAAAGTTGCCATCTCTCATTAAGATTTATTATACGTCTGAACTTTTGTAGTCCCGAAGCTTAACGACAGATGGTGGTGTAACTCCACCAATTTTGTAACGTCTCCTTTTCTTTGATGTTGTAATACACATCCTCCTCGACTTGACTTCGGTTAAAACCAGCATTTTCTGCTCCTTCCCAAGTGTCTTGGAGCAGTACGCAGGGAGGAAAGGGAGGGCACCTAGTTCGAAGAGCAGTCTGTGCTCTTGTTTGCTTCCTAAACAATCCTGATAGAAAATAGCAATCTTATAGACACCTAATGCTGCCAGCAGCAGAGAGAAATTACATTAAATTAATTAAAAGAAAATGGTTTCAAAGTGGTTTTTTCAAGCGAGAAATACAATTGTACAGATGAAATCTTGAACCGTAAACAGGAACAGATAAAACGCAACAGCCGAGTCACATTTTAGACCGTAGCCGTCCTTGTAAAAAAAAAAAAAAAAGAAAGAAAAAAAAAAAAAGAAAAAAAAAGAAGTGGGGAAATTGTGTGGGTTTTTAGCTTTAATTTTGGGTGGAACTGCCAAGTCGCGCCGAGTAATATTAGCGGCCAAGTGCCGTGTTGTTCTCTGCACGTTGTACCCACTAGACAGAGGGTCTGCGTGCGAGGTCACACTGAACAGGACGAGGGGTTCGTGGAACAAAGCGCAGCCCGGCCAGAGGGCTGGGAGCGCTGCGGGTCCTGGCGGGAGCGGACGGCGTCCGGCCCGACGGCGGCGGCCCGCGGCACGGCAGGGCAGGGCAGGGCAGGGCACGGCAGGGCAGGGCAGGGCCGGACCGGACCCTCGGGTCACCGTACGCCGGCGCTCCCGTCCCTCCGGCCGGAGATCCCGCGGCCGCCCGGCGCCAAACGAAGTTGGCGGTGCCCGCGGCCGGGTCGCGCCGTCCCGCCGGTTCGGTATCGCGGGCTAAACCCGCAGAAAATGCGCTGCACGCTGTCTTCTGCAGGTACCAGGATTTGTCCGCTACCGCAGACGGCTCCTGAGGGAGAGGGAGCTGCCTGTCCTCCGGGGCGCGCTTCCCGCCCGAGGAGAAGGGGGGCGGCGGTCTCCGGCCCGCGCAGCTTGCTCCCCGCGAGGCGCAGCGCCCCTGCCCGCGGAGCCCACGGGCGGCCGGAGCCTGCGGGGCCCAATTTCGTTTGCGGGCCGGCGGGGCGCGTAGCGGCGGGTCCCGCGCGGTTCCCCTCCCGCCCCGCTGGCTCGTGGGGCGCGGAGCCGTGCAGGGCGGCTGCCCGCGGGAACTCTGTCCCCCGGCTCCGCGGGGTGCGCGGCGAGCGTCCTCCGCAACCGTTGCGCTCGTAGCCCTCCGCGGCAGCGGGCAGCGCCCCGGTAACCCGGGGCAGCGAGGGGGCGAGGAGGGGGTGGATCGAGGGGCAAAGAGACAAAAGAGCCGCGAATAGCAAATAAATATATTTTACGGCCACCCATCGGCAGCACCGCGGCCCCGCGAGCCTCTGCCCCGGCGCTGAACTTTCACCTCGCGAACCCGGCCGCGCCCCATTGGCTGCCGGCCGGCCCGCCGCGCCCCGCACGGCCCCGCCGCCGCCCTGGCCCCCGGCCCCGCCGCCGCGGGCGGGCGGAAGGGTGCGCGGCGGGGCGGGGGGCGGCCTGGGCCGGGGGCCGCCGCGGGGGGCCCCGCCGACTTGCCGGAGTTGCGACGGCTCCGCCCCGCGATAGCGGCTGCCCCCCGCCCCCCGCCGGTGCCGAGCGGGCGGCGGTGCCCCTGCCGGGGCTGGCCCGCGGCCCCGGGAGCGAGTGGCGCGGGGCGCGGCGGGCAGGCGGCTGCTACTTGCCTGTAGCAGCGAGCGGCAAAGTTTGTGGGATTTTTAATTGTGCTTAATAAATGCAGTGACTGTTAATTCTGAGTGACAGTCACTTGTGATCCTGGCCCTCGGCGGGTACGGAGAGCCCTGCTAACGCTGGGGCTGCCGCGCGATGATTCGGTGGGCTCCGAAATAACAAAACCCCGCGTTCCGCTCGGCCACCTCCGTTCGCTTTCTCCCGCGCCCACGCAAGGTCCTTCCACGCAAACACAGCCCCAGCACCAATTTACTGGGAACCGTGGCGAGGACAAGGGATGACAAGCCCAGCTCTAGACACGATGCCAGCAATTCTCTCCCCGTTCTCCCTGATACCCTGCCCCACGCAGGAATTACTTAAAAGTGTTTTTCCCGGGGGGATCGGCAGCCCCAGGGCCGGGCGGTCGTTCCAGACAGGCGAGGAGCGGCCGGTCCCCGCTGCGGACATCTGGGGGGGGATCCTGCACCTTGCTCCAAGTTCCGGAGGCGGGGAGAAGAAAAGTTTAAGGGCCCACGCGTGCCTCCTCGGCAGAGCTGCTGCCAGCGGCCAGGCCTGCCCCGCCGTCCCCCTCCCACTCGGGTTCCCTGGGCTGCCTTCGCGCGGGGCCGCTGCACCTCGGGGGCTGCCAGCAGGCTGCAGCCGGCCGGCACTGCCAGCACAACACACGGCTTTGTTTTCCGCCCGTCTGCTAAACTCGTTGTGTCTAACGGAGCCGGCGGAGCGGGGCGGCGGGAGGGGAGAGGGGGCGGGAAGGGGAAGCCGCCGCCAGCAAACAACTTCCCCGACGGTTTGTTTACATAGCAGGTGGAGCTGCCGTCCGCCGCGACCCACAGCGCCCGCTCCGCCGGGGACCGGCCGGGGGAGGCGCGGGCGGAGCGGGGCACGGCCCGGCGCATCCCGCCGCACTTTTTTTGTTGCCATTCCCCCTGCTTTCACCCCCACCCCTCCCTGCGTTATTAGCACTTCTGTGCAGGCCACTCCGCGATCATGTGAGGGAGGGCTCCCTTCGCACTCCCCTCTCTCCAAAGCAGCCGGTGTGCGCGGCGGTTTCTTTTTTCTTTTTTTTTTCCCCTCGTCTTTTTTTTTTTTTTTTTTTTTTTTGCATTCCCAACAAAACACATACACACAGGCGGCACACTCCGCACACGGGCGGACACGCACGCCGGGGGAGGGAGAGCAGCACCGCCAGCGCCTGGCAGCACCAGCCGGCGGGAGGGCGCGAGGCTCCGACGCCGCTCCGCGCCCGCGGAGGGCCCCGCGCCGCCCGCCCGCCCCCGCTCCCCCGGCCCGCGCGGCGGCTCCGCCCGCAGGGACTCTGTATGTGCGCGCGGCTGCGCGCGGCTCCGCTCGCCCTTTCTCTCTCGGTGTCAGCTCGCCGGGACGCCCTGCACGGTGTCTCCTCCCGGTAAGTGCTACCCCCCCCACCCCGCCCCGCACACCCGTCCCCTCCTCCCTCCGCTCCCCGGTGTGACTTGCTACTTCCAACCCCCTCCGCCGCCGCCGCTCACTGACTTGCCGCCGCCGCGGGAAAGTTTGGCCGCTGCCGGCGCGGCCGCAGCAGTGACATGTGTCAGGTCTCCCGGCACCCGGTGGCACCGCTCCCAAACACGCACCGCCAGCGGGGGGCGGGGGCGCGCTCTGCGGTGGGAGCCTGCGGTGCCCCGGCCGGAGTTGGGGCCGTGCCCGGCGGGCCGGGCCGGATCGGCCGCGGGGAGCGGGCGTAAGCTTCCCCCAAACAACTCGCGGCGGCCGCGGGTCGGCAGGGCCTCCCTCCCGCCGCTCGGAGCCGCGCAGCGCCGCGGACCCCCCACCCCCGCGTAATTAAAAACAAACAACCTGTAGCCTCCCGCACGGGTAGGGAAGTGCCAGGCGGGGAGGACTTGGGGCCAGGCTGGCGAGGAAGCGTGTGCGGGAGGCTCGGTTGCCCGCCGTTTGCCTCCCCGTTTGTGTGGTGCTGTGTTGTTTTGGTGTTTTTTTTCCCCCCCCTCTTTTTTTTTTTTTTTTCCTTTCTTCTTTTTCCCCGAGACCTCCCCAGCAGACAGCCCGGGTGAAGAAACGTGTCACGTTTCTCCTTTGTGTGCTGCCTGCCCGCCGGAGGGAGAGGCGCACCCCAGCCCCCGCCTCTCCTCCCGCCCGCCCGCGCGGAGGGGCCGCTGCCGGCCGCCCCCTCGGGGCGCCCCGCGCCGCGCTGCCCCGGGGCGCCCCCGCTGGCGTGGGAGGGGAAGCGCAGGGGTGCCGGGGTGCCCGTGGGGTAGCGGTGCCCCCGGGCGCTGTTCGGGCTTCGCAGGGAACGGTGTCGTCCTCTCGCCCAAGACAAAATTTCCTAAACCCAAGAATTAATAAATAATGGTGTTGGAGCTGCGGGGTTCCGGAGGCGGCCTCCGTGCCTGGTACGTGGGGGCCTTCCCTTAAAATTTGCTTTGAAGTTGAGGAGAGCTTCGGGACTCGGAAAGTTTGGGAAGCGTGATAGATCCCGAGGAGAGGGGAGCGGCCGCGGCGGCCTTGGCTGTGGAGCGGGCAGTGCCGTGCCATCGGCAGTGCCAGGGCAGCCGCAGGACGGGGCCGAGCGCCGGCGCCTCCGCTCCCCGTCCCGCCGCGCCGAGCGCGGGGTGCGCGGGCGGCAGCGCTCTTGGCCTCCCGTAACCTGCCGAAAAGCCGTGTGCCGCCCGGCGGAGCCTGCACGGCCAAGGTAAAGGCAGTCGGTGAGGCGGTTTTGTTCTTTTCCCCTAGTTCGGCTCGTGTCAGGTTCGTCAGGCAGCGGGCCCGTGTCGCAGCGCAGCCCCTGGCCGAGAACGCTGGCGAGCGCTGGTAAGGTCCCGGGATGGAGCCGCTGGAGAGGGGTAAAGCTTAGGCTATGGGCTGGCAGGAGAACGCTCGTCTAAAATTTGCGAGCATAGTCCACACAGAAAGCGGGCTGCTGATATATTCTCCAGGGAAAAATAATCTCAAAAGTAACCACCGTGAATTGATGGTATTGTCCTCTATTAGTAAAGAGTGCAGAGCTACAGATGGAGGAATGGGCAATACCCTCTACCTGGGAATTGCTTATCCTTTTAGGAAGTCTTGCTTCCAAAGAGGATCTTCTCTGATCTTTCTGTGCATTAGAGCCCCTATCCAAACTCTGCTCTAGAGAGTGGGAATCTTTCCATTGACAGCAGCAGGAATCGCTTCATTGATTTCACAGGCTTGGATCAGGCCCTTAGAAATTTTTTTACAAAGGTGGAACTCAGAAGTTGTGCATGGTGTGTATATCTCCCCCCATTAATTCTTGTGTGTGGGGGGAAAGAAGTCAAAGTTTTAAGAGATTTTGACAATTTTAAATTTTTTCATCAGTGGTAAGTAATTTAAAGCCATTAAGGAAAAACATTACTGCTAGTAATATTACTCTAAAGAAAAATATGATTAATTATTAAATTGGTTTCTCTAATACTACTAAACCCTTTTAAGTGAGATATGATTTTAATTGTTCAGACTAGTATTTTTTAAAGTTTTTTCTTGACAATTATAATTTGTTCATGTAAATACTCAAAATACTCGTGTTTCGTAGTAATCTGCAGTTTTAATGTAGTTCTTACAAAACAGTTTTTTTCTGTAGGGTTTTTGCATACTTAAATCATTCCTTTAATTAATGAGGATAGTAGATCAGTAAAAGGTTAAGGGAAGGGAAGAGTATTTCAAATTTAGGGTTTCCAAAATGCATGTAGTTAGACATCCTAATTTATTTGAAATACAGTGCTTCATGTGAGGCCTTGTTGGTGTAGGCTTTAAGGTTTAACAGTAACTTTAGGAGGAAGCTTAAACAGAATCAATTGTATAAATATTTGTGTATTTCTCTGTATTTAGTTTAACCTCGGTGATTTTTACATTGTGTCACGGGATCTTTGCTACAGTGCACTGTTTATATCACTTGAGAGGAGAAAACCTAAATGTTTTGTAGCATTCTGTTTAGTGAAGATTTATGTAAAATGATGAAATAGTCTGTAAGGAGCAATCAAATTAGAGTGGGTTTGAGTGTGAGGAAGAGTAAAAGAAATACACCAAGTTCAGGACATTTCAGTCAGTAAATACATGGTACTCTTTTAAAGCTGCACTAGGGTTTGTACAGTAGTCAGGTGAATAGTTCCACAGATTTTTTGGAGTGACTTGTTTATTTGCTGGTGTTTGGCTATTTTTTTGTTGTTGTTGCATTTTATTCTGTAATCAGCTGTTGCTTATAAATTTTTTAAATGCTTTCCATAATAGAATGTGTTGGGACTACAATTTTAAGAATAAAGGTGTATTTGCTTAGAAACATTCCTGTCAGACTCTATTATTTTTTTGAAAAATTTATTGTTGGACTTAAATGCATTTAAAAAAAAATTGTAAAATAAGTTTTTGGGGTTTTTTAGGACTAATTTATGTGAGCTGTAATAAGCTTTTTGTATTCTGAGAAATATACCTGATTCAGCATTGCATGCACAGGAGTTATTCAGGGCTAGTGGGCTGAAAACAATAGAAAACTTCTGAGATGTGATCCATGTTGAGGCAGTGTTTTGCTATGTGTCATTGAAAATGTCACTTAACCTCTTTGTTTTTCATCACTGAAATGTGAGGGCTGGTATTTATCTTTCTGATAGAGTGGTTAATTAATATTTCTTGAACATGGGGTACTTTTTTGTTCCATTTCTGTTTTTACCAGGTTTATTTTGGAGAAATTAAACTGTGACGGTGGCTGAAAATGAATGGTTCCTGAGAGTCATGTTTTTTTCTTTGTCGGTCGGATTGTGAAGAGGTCACTTGCTCACATGAAATGAAAATGATTTAGGACATAGGTCACTGGAAAGTACCCATGGAATGATTTTGACTGGAGAAAAAAGCAAATCACAATCAAAATGAAAAATACTATTAACTTTGTTGTAAAATAATGTTTCTGTGTACATTGGAACTGATTACTCTTAAAATTTTGTGACGGCTAATGGGTTTAGAAGTAATGCAAATTGTCTATTTTTTTTTTTTCACAGCCACAGTAGCATTCCTCTTAGCTAATTGTTGAAGAAATTAGAATTGTTCTTGTTAGAAGAAATACTTGTCATTTAAATTCCTGCTCCCTGCCCTGTTTTGACTTGATACCTTTCTTGATTGTATGTCTAAAATAGTGGCACGAGAAAAAGCTCACATAAGCGATGAAATTACAGAATAGCTTAGCTGTAATAAACTAACTTCTTAATCTTAAAATTGCAATAAAATAGTTCATTGTTAGTTGTTTGAAGTCTTTCTTCCACATTTGTTCCTTTACAGAATAAGTACACTTACTGAAATAATTTCCAAGAGTAGCTTTTGACTTAAATTACAAAACTTCTAGACCGGCAAAAAAACAAGGAGCAGTCCCACAAGTATTATTTAGAACTGGTCATCTTTTTTTTTTTTTTTCTCCTTTCTGAGGCTTTCAGTAGCTTAATAAAACTTACTACTTTTAAAAATCTTACAAAACGTTCACTGCAAATTATCAGAGGCATCTATTCTTTGTTGCAAGATTTGCATCTGTTTTGGCTTTTCTCTTTTTTGTTTATTTTTTTAATCCCATTTCTGATAGGTTTGCGTTTAAGGGCAACACCATGTTTTATGTCAGAAAGGTGGTTTTGAAAATGCCAGTAATAGCTTGCTTATGCTGTCATCACTGAAGTAGCTGAAAATAATCTCTTTAATGAACAGTTGCTACGATGTTTATTTAGAAAGTAACATTTGAACTCTGAGGAAGGAATTTGTTTGGAATTACGTTTAATATCACAATTGCAGATCCTGTTCTAAGAAAAATAAAGTTAAAACATGAAGTATATTGCTTTAAACTCTGCTATCTTAAGTCTTTTCAGTAAATTGTAGAGGTTGCTAAGGGGAGGGAATAAGAACATTGTGGGTTTAACTTTTTGTTCATTTACTTAGTTATTTCTTTTTCCTGTGAATAGTAATTACACATCTATAGTTGGAAATGGGTTTGCTGCGTTTTTTTCCTTGTTTAACTATGTACATTAATCAGGCTGGCTGCTGAGGACAGAGCTTATTCTCTTGGATATGGTGTACTGTACCCCCTACATGCCCTGAATGTGGGTGTCTCTTCTGGGTGGCAGAGGGTTTTGCTGTAGGTAACAGGTGATTTTCTAATTGGCTAGGCTGAGGAACAACAAACAGGTTTAAAGGAAAGGCATCACCTTCATTCAATGTGCAGAAGGGAGATTTTCTGCCCTGGCCACTCCCTCCACTGCCCTTGCAGTGCTGTGTGATGTCCGTTCTGGCGTGAAAGGAGAAACTACAGATCTCCATCATACAACCCTCTGAGTCACAAAGAACCCTCTTTGAGGTTCACAGGCTGGCTTTGGCTGACCTGTAGAACTTGCTTGTTTACCAAGGAGCTTCAGCTTCCTGTGGGCAGCAGGTACTGAAAGAAGGTGGAGGAGTATCTCTGGTTTATGATGTTTCCAGCCCATTGGTGGTTGCAGGCTCCACAGGGACACACACTGCGAGTCCTTTGCTCAGTGAGCTGGTCCTTTGGACCTCTGTGGTGAATCAGACATGGCTGCAAATTGCATCACATTTAGTATTTCTGTAAACTGCTGATCTCAGTCTTGTTTCAGTTTGCCTCCAGGACATAATGAGGATGACTGAGATTCCAGTGGGCCTGTGCCAGCCTTGTCCCGGTGGGAGATACTCTTTATTGTTGGGCCCAAACCTGGAAATTCATTTGAAGAGTGATGTTTTGAGGCTAGGGGGTTACATCATTATATATAACTAGAAAGTTGTTGGGGTTTTCTAGGCAAATTATTTCGTAAATAATTATTTATATTTTTACCAAAAAATCCTGTATCTTTTAAAATTGATGTTTAGTTGATAATTGTATTAGAATAATTTATTTTTTCTCTTAACAACATGATGTGTATTTTGCAACTTTGGTCGGAATTTGCCTTTAAGTAAATTCAAATGCTGATTTATGCCATTATTCAGCTTTTGTGTTTCAGCCTAAACCAACATGATACATTGTGTACTTTGTAGTTTGAAATCATGTATTTGATGTAATTTGACTAATTACATTTTGACATATATTTATATTGAAAGAGTCTAATCTTATTGCATATTGCCACTACAATTTTTGCGATCTTATCCTTTCAGAGAAGGAAGGAGAATGGTTGTGATACTACATTGCTTGTTGAAAAGAACCTAATTGTGTTATTCAGTCTGAAAACTATGAAACTTGTGTTTGGAGAAACAATCTCAGGATAATACTTTAACTGTCTATTAGGAGTTGATTTTGACTATGTCCAGGAATGGTGAAGAAAATGTAAAAGAGGTAAACACCATTTAAACTCTGCCATGCTGTCAGTGCTAAGTCTTATAAAAATTGCTCACAATTACATTGTTGATTTATCCTTTTGTAAGTCTTACAGTTGATGCTGAGAGGGGATATTCTTCTGGAATTGTTACCCACCTAGTAAAACAAGTGGTGTGTAATAAAACCCGTAGTTGATGTTTAACAGCTTGGAAATTAGATCAGAAATTGACAAGTTTTGCAGAGGAAATTTTAAGAGTTAGCAGTGGTAAGCCACAAAGGGCTTTGGAAAGGAGAGGGACAATGCGCAAACAATGGAGAGTTGGGAAGTGAGGGGAAAAAGGCCAGAGAAAACATGTGGCTGGGCAGGAGCCAGCAAAGGCACAAGCTGCACTGCCAGGAGGTGGGCAGCTGCTCAGAAAATAGGGGCTCCGGTTCGCAGAAGAGAAATGCGATTTTCATCTGGTGCCCAGTATAGAAAATGCATTTCTTCACCTTCACTTCTTCTGTAAGAAGAAAAATCTAACTTTTTTGCATGCCAGCTTTATGCACAAGGCAGGCACAGGAGTTACACTGGCCCTAATTGAGGCTGTTTATTTTTAAATAATAGATCTTGTTAAATCTAGTGTATGTCTTTGGAAACGTACATACTAGTCGTTGCACTGAAATTTGATATTTAATTACTGAAAAAAGTATAATTTTATTGATTTAATAGAGGGGGAACAGAGATCTTTTGAAGATAAAGGGGAAGAAAAGTGTCTAGAAAACAAGAGACTAGTATTTTTTAGAGTCTGAAGCACAGCAATTGAAATGTCTCCGATTCAAGACACTTCTCTGTGAGAGAACACAAACAGGATTGTGGTTTCATTACAGTAGTTACAGCATTCTCGTGACCTATAAATGAAAACATGAAAGCCTAATACAGTCAGGTGTGCACAGACTGCAGAAGTACACAAATCTGCTGTTGTACTTTCCAAGTGTGTCAGTGTTTTCGTCTTTGTAGAGCAGCACTTAATTCAATAAGGAATAAATGATATCATGTATACAATATTGTGAATGTAAGAGGAAGGGTGCGAAGAACTCTGTCATGTGTGGCAACAATCATTCTCATTGAAAGTCAATTAGCGGAATATATGGGTGTTAAAAATGTAAAAATATTAGGATGGAACTTTGCTAAAGATCATGAAATGCTTTTGTGCAAAAATTTATTCAGACCCATTTGTTACCAGTCTTGAATGCATTTAAATTACTTTCAGTGTTGTGAAGATGCCTGTAAATGGTTCTCAGTACACAATAACTGTCAGTGTACATTGAAGAATACGTGTGGTCAGTAATTCAACAGATAACTCTATTGAATATACAGAACTTTCATATGGTGTCAGATTCTTGCACTTTTTTTGCTTTAGAAGAAGAATTGAGTTTATTGTGACTGAAACTTTAACGTGGTATTTAATTCTATTTTAAGAGACTGACTTCTAGAGAAAGAGTTAATGATGTTTGGCGTTGGATGTTCTGGATCTGAGCCTTTATTTATTATTGACCAGCAAAGGGTGTGAAGGTTACCTGAGCAACCAGAAATGTACATCTTATGAACTGACATATGAAAACCCTTTAAAAAGTGTGGTTAGGTTTTTTTTATTGGGTTGGTTTGTTTGTTTTGTGTATTTTTGCATTTGTTTGATTTTATTTTTTTTTTTTCCCTTTTTTTGTTTTTTAAAATTATTTTTGGTTTTGAGTCTGGGAATCACAGAGAAACCAGGAGAATGGTAAACTGCCAAAATATTTGTGTATCACTGCAGGAGTGGTAGGTGAAAAAGTTGATGATCAATCCAATGTTTCTGCCATGGAGCTGTGCAGCTTTGGAAGTGGTGTGTCCATGTCTTGCAGTGTGACTGTGCAGCATCACAGGACTTCTGTCTCCGTCCACAACTTTTTGGCAAGGAGACCAAGGCCTTCAGAAAGAAAGTGAATGTATCCTAGTGGGTTTATTGTCTCTAAGGTTATGGGAGAGAAAATACTCTAAAGAAGAGTGCAATCCATCATTTGCTAAAACAGGGAATGTGTTTGAGGAATGTGGTTGTCCAGGCAGGAACTGACCATGGTGGAGAGTGTTTTACAATGTAAAAACAGGTATTTAATGGGCTGTGATGGGAAAACACGGCTTTCCAAATTCTTCCTTGAAAAAATGAGGGAGAGGTGCTTCCAAACCAGGTCAGCATTCATTTCTAGACTAAGTATGGCTTGTGATATTGGTGTCATACCATGCTTCAGCTTCATTTGTCCTCTGGGGTGGTTGTGGGGTCTAGGTGGGTCTAGATGGGTCTAGGTAGGGTCTAGCAGTGGGACCTGGAGTAGTGAGTGGTTCAGTGGTTCTGTCTGCTGGTGACAGATTACTGCTTGTCAGGACTCTGCTCAGACTGAGCCTCCCCGCTCCTGGAGCACACAGGCTTGACCTGTCTCAGGCTTCAGAAGAGGTTGATACTTGAGGTGATGGCCACACATTTGTGTTGAAAAATCCAAGAACCTAATCCCTGATTCCAGGTTTTCTGAAGATCATATGAAGACTTGCTTTTATGGCTGAGATGCTGAGGCTGGTTGATGATTTCGATGTGTTTGTATGTGCCTGTGCAAAACAGGTTTCTGAGACTGAGAAGTTACCAGCTACTTACCTGTTCTTCAAAGCTGCCTAGACTGAGACAGGTGATGGATTGCTTGTGCATATTTAAGCCAAGTCAGTGTGTTATCAGTTTTTCTTTCAATAAAAGTTCTTATTCCAACTGTTTCATAGGCTCTGAAGCAAGTCACCACTAACATGAAAAATCCATATTTAAAGTGACTTTTTCATAACATTTAAATACTTTTAAGGACTCTCATTTATTTTGTAAGTGAATCTTAAAAAGTACAACATTCAGTATATCATTGCTGAGTATTCAGAGACATATGAAAGAGACACTTCTGAAAACATGAACACAGATAACTTGTTTTAAAGTGTCCAGCCTGATGAGCCAGGCATGACACACCGTGTGCTGTAGCTGTAAGGTGTTGTGTGCCTCATGATTGGTGCTAATATGCATATGCAGCAAATCTGGCATTTCCCAGGAGCTTTGGGCAATGTGTGAACACCAGCAATTCACTGTATGTTTGTCTAGAAAGCGTATGGCTAAAGCTAGACCTTGCTCTCACTTCTCGATACTCCTCCTCCTCCTTATCATTTGAATGTCGCATAAGAGGAGAGCTACTGTGAAGCCTGAGAAAGGTGGCAGATGGAGAAAGCCGTCTACTTGACTGGTCCTCCTGAGTTGCAGCCTGAGCACTTGCATTTTAAATCTTTCTGTGACACAGTAGAAGAATACATTTCTGTTATTTGATTATGTGTAAAAATGGAACCTGCTGTCCTGGACTTAACTAAAGTGCTATTTTTAACATGTGTTTCAGTACCTGTCTTCAGTAACTGGAATTAAATTTTAAACTGAAACTATTAGCCTTATTTTACATAGGTGGCTGTGCATTTTGTGACTTAATAATATTCAAACCTCTAAATATACTTATATATCATTTAAATATAATTTTATAAATGTTCTTCTGTATCCAGTGACTGACATTTGGGTCATTGTTGCTAAGACTAAATTACTGTCAGAATGGGGAAGACCCTTTTTTCCAAGTCATTGTTAAGCTTACAGTTTTGCTCCAAATTTTGTTATATCAACAAAATTTCCTGTAGCTGAATTTCTTTTTTTCTAATATGCAGATGAGTCGGAGCAAAATGTAACCAGAGACTATTAAAAATATCTTTTTCATTGTCACCTGCAATATTACCATAATTGGAACTAAGGAGCCTGCAGTTGCACAATATTTATGTTGCAATCCAAACTGACACAGCCTGGAATGCCTCGGTAGCAAAACAAGACACAGACCCAGGCCTCACAGTGCATGCTTGGGAGGGAGTGAGCTGCTCCTCTTGGAAGCCTCCTCCAGTAAGGACGTGCTGGAGGTGCCCCTGCTTTGCTCTGGGCTGGGGGGGCTGAGGTGTGGAGGTAAGTGCCTGCAGCTTGGCTGTGGAGGGCAGTGGATGGTGGTGGATGATGGTGGTGGGTGTGAGTGACCCTCTGGGTCAGGCTGCAGGGATGGCTGCTTTGACAACCTGGGGAGCTCTAGTAAGACATAGCTCCTCCTTTGAGGTCTACTGATTTTTTTTAATTCCTTTTCACTCCTGACACTTTGGGGGCCTCTTCCTTTGGACGTGTTGTTTGGAAAAAGCACTTCTAATGCATTTACTTTCCTTTGGTGCTTGGAAATAGTGAGTTGTTGTCCAGTGTCACCTTTTCTACACAGATCACTGTAGGCACAGTGAAACCAATGTTCATCTCTGCTGCACCTCTGGTAGGCTCCTCAACAGCTGATGAACTTGATCTATTACTCCTGGCCTTCCCTGGCAAGCATGTACAGTATATTTGCCTGGGACTGACACTCTTAGATCTATGGCCACAAGATACCTGGTCAACTCTTCGAGCCTTTACCTTTAGCATTAGCTTTAACCCCTCGGGGCTCAGCTGCTTGCAGCATTTAAAGCATGGCAAGAGGTTTTATAGCAGAGATTTGACTCAGCAAGACTTGTGCTACCTCTCACTGAAGATATAAAATACAATTTGTAGCTTATAATTGCTGCCTAATATGATCTTGGACCCTTACTTAAAATCCATTTAACTGATACTGTGCTTTCTTTATAAGGTTATTATTGGGAGCTAACCTTTTCTTGTGTTGTGGTTAAATGTACAATGTAATAAGGGTGTTTTTTAATGTGTTTAAGAGTTAGAAGATGTGTTAGAGGTAACCTTTATGCAGAGAGTTTTATATAGTTGTAGTAAGGACAGCAATATTAAAATCCTGAACATTAGTACCATCTGAATATAATTTGTTCTCATTCTGTTTTGTGTGTGCCTGCTAGTGGAAGATGATACAGCATATTGAAAAAATCTATACTGTTTTCCAGTATCTTTTTTATAGGTAATTATCAGCCTAGTGCAAATTACCATCTCCAGAATTTTATTTTAAAAAAATTTAGATGTATACAAAAATGCAGAAAGTGTATCGGATGTAACAGGTAAATCACAATTCCTTCTTTATTTAGATTTCAAGGAGAGAAAATTAAACCCATGATCTTAGGCACAAAACTGAAAGCCTCCCAGAAATCTTTACTTCCTTGTTTAACTTCTGATATACAGGCATGGGCCGTGTCTGTTGGATGTTTTCTTATAACAAAATTAAAGATTTATTTTTCTCAATGTTGATACTTTTGCTCTGTGTGTATTTCTTTGATTGCTGAATAGAAATGCAGGTTTGCTTAAAGTTGTAAGTTAAAATGAAGCATTTTTTATATTTTTTTTTCCCCTAACCAGATACTTAAATATGTATGTAGGATTTGGTGTACATGGAAAGAATTTCAGAACTTGCCTCTCTGTACTCTTCTTGAAACTGCTCTAAATGGTGGTGAAGGAAATGGAGTTTTGTACCAGAAAAAGGGTCAGGGAAAAAAAAAACCCAACCCAGAAAGATGAGCATTATAAGCGTGGACAGCCTTTGAATTTGTGTTTTCTTTCCGCTGTTAGTGTAGAAAGCTCTTTTCCCACTCTTCAGAGCCTTTTTAATTTTTTTTTAAAATTTTTTTTTAGTTTATTTTTCCTTTTCCCCCACTTGTTAATTTTTCTTCCCTGTTTCCTCAAGGGGGCATTGTGGGTTGAAGAGGAGGAATGGTTTTGGACATGTCAGGCCTATAGCTGAAAAACACTTGTTTTTCTTAAGTTCATTAAACTGCTGTCAGGGTGAACACATCCATATGGACGTGGGCAAGAATGGCTGTAAGAGAAACAAACATTATTTTTAATCTTAAGTAGGTGGGGAAGGGGGCAGCAGTCATGGCTTATGGGGTTGAAATTAACTGCTTTTAACATTGTGAAGAATGATGATGATATAGACAAAGTGCCTTCCTAAAATTTATAAGTATAATTCTTGGCTCAGATGTATACTTGCGGAACTTTATGATAGAGTTACTTAATCTCAGAATGGTAAAGATAAATTCATTAATGGTTATGAGGTGTTGATATAATTAAATAGAGAATGCCTGTAAATTGCTTTTTGGAGCTCAATGACTGCAAACTGTGGTCTTCTAATTTAATCCATCCACTGCTTTCCATTCACTTGCTGAAAGGCTTTCTAGAAAGACTGAGAAATTAGCCCTACTCCAGGCCCAGTAATTGCAAGAACTGAGTTGGTTTCTCTTAAGGGAGAGCCTAGGATGAAGACTAGAAGTGTTTCCCCAAGAAAAGTTAAGATTGGATGGAAAAAGTAAAGCAGAAACAGGTTTTTTACATTGGTGATTGTGTCCAGAGGTTAGTGTGTTTCTCACTAACTGTCTGAATTTTGTGCTGGTTTGTGGTAGCTCTGACACTTATACAAAAGAAAAATTAAGGTGTTTACGACCCAGTGAAAGAGATACTGACCAAATGAGAAAAACTAGCTAAGTCAGTTTCTTTCACTGGTGTTGCAGTATTTCTCACATCTGGCTTTTTGGTTGTTCTAAACGAATGTTATCATTCTCTCAGCAGACAGTCCATTTTTCTTGTGAATTATTTAAATAAAGGAAGAAATTATTTCATGGAGAAATTAGATACCTCTGAAATTAGCCTTTTGCACGAAGGGTAGTTTAACTGCAGGAGGCAAAAGTTCACTTTGTTCTTTTAACTTGAGCTCTTAAGACTAGAGGTGTATGAGAAAATGCATTCTTTAGGAAAGTGTCAGTGTTTTGCCTTGATAGGTTTTCCTTGTGCAAGGTATTCTTTATAATTTTTCTGTTAATTTGCTTAACACTGTGTTGAGGTATAACTGTAGTGTAACCCTTTCAGCTCTAAAAGGGACTTAGATTCATAAAGTCATTTAGTTGGAAAGGACCTACCAGATCATAGAGTCAGACTTTGATCATCACCTTCTCAGCTAGATCAGAGCACTAATTGCCATGTTCAGTTTTTTCCTGAACACCTCCAGGGATCCTCACTCCACCACCTTCCTGAGCAGTTGTTCCAATGCTTAAAAACCCTTTCTGATGTCCAGCCTGAACCTTCCCTGGTGCAGCTTGAGGTCATTTCAAGGTAAAAGTGCCATGGATATATAGCTAAAAATAAGAGAGAATGGAAAAAGTATTGGTTATGTTGATTTTGGGGGAAAAAGAAAAATAAATTCTTGTCGAGTTAACCCCCAAATCCTTTGCTTGCTTCAATTATAGAAATAATGGGAATAGTTTCCTTAAAAGCCTGCAGGAAGAGATCTGTCCTTTTAATATTTCCTACAGTGTTTCTAGAGACTTAATATGGATGTGATATTTGGAAGGTGAAACCCTATCATTGCTCAAGCACTTTAACTGCATTTCATTGCTCCAAAATCTTCTGCACATTTTGAGTAAAAAGGTTTTGGTTTGTACTGCTCAGTTTGTCATAGAAAATTTGAGGAGAAGGTGAATTAACTACTGCTCAAGTGTTCATAATTCATTCTGGAATTTTCCAATGCATGAAAACAATTTTTTTAAAGTTAAATTTACTTTACATATGTGTACGTCTAGTAATAAGAATTGTGTAAAACAGCTAATAATTGTACCCAAACTGCTTCCAGTTCAACCATGTCTTTCCCACAAAACATATTTTGCATAAATGAAAATTGTCCTTCTTGATTTTACTTGGCAGATCTGAAATACTTGTGGTAAAAACTGTTCTAGCAAACTACACAAACCTAAACTCTATAAAAGAAACCCCAACTGTTAGCCATTCTGCAAATCATTGTCATATACATTGTACTTGTGACTTGATCAGTTTGATTATTGCAATATAACTTCAAAGGCATTGTGTCTTCTGTAGCTGTAAACTCCACCGAAGGCCTGCATTTTTGTTCTTGCTGAAAGTTAAAAAAAATTCTAGCAATGTGAAAATATATATAGTGAGTGGCTGCATAAGCTGTATTTTTTCTGTCTTTGTGTGGCAATTTAAACAGTTTGAAGTCTCTTAAAATTCAGTATACTTGAAATAAAAAGCCTTTTCTGTGATTGTTTGCAAAGTTTTAATTTGTTTTAAACCATGTTGTTGATCTAGAGCTTTTGCTCATTTAAGGTTGATTAATTGCTTTTGCCACTTTTGTTTGCAGTTCAGTATAATCTCATGCAGACTATTGTATTTTTTTTTTTTTAATTTTAATCTTCTGTTGATGGTTATATGTGTGGATGGGATGTTAAATTTGACCACTAATAACTTAAGGACTTAAATAAACAAATAAATAAGATTGAAAACAATAACAAAAGACTGCAAACTGGAACAAATGCTCGGCATTGGAAATTTATTTTATGAAACATAATTTCTGCACCTGCTGTAGACCCCATTGTGGAAGCTCTTGTTTTTTTACGTATTTTTATTTAGAAAAAGGTTATCGTGTTTTCATTCAAGTACCTTTATTTAAAGCATTTAATAGAAACAAGAATAATAAGCCTATGTCTCACATTGAATGTTTTTTAAATGTGTATGCCTTTGTGATAATTACTATTCATTAAGGCTCAGTACTCTTTCTTTAAAGGATAACTCTGTTATCTTACCTTTAAAATGGATGGGTGAACACTGACTGAAGTCATTTCATGCGAAATGTAAAATACATTTCTGATGTGGAGTTGGAGTTGAGTTCTGTGGCCCATCTGCATTGCTGCAGTGCCTCTCAGAGAACACAGACCCCAGGGAGTGCTTGGGTAAGTCACAGTGATGCAGTGTGACCCACACACACTACAGAGGATTCATCTCTTATTGATAACTTGACATGGAGAACTTGGCCCAAGTAGGAGCCTCTGGTTTCTACTTACAGTGCAGAACCCAGGCCATGGCTGATGATGCAAAGCAAGATGCTGTAACCATTCCTCTTTGGAAGTGCCTGACTATGTGCTGCTCTTAGAAACTCAGAATCCTGGTACCCTGCGTTTCACTGCTGTCTCACAAATATTTGTGGTTGACAAAAAAGCTGAATTGTCACTGTGTAATGAATAACACGTAATCCACTTCCTGATGTTTGCAGTATACTAAATTTCACATATTTAGATACATAATGGGCAGACAGAAGAGTTCAGAAATCTTAAGACAGGCCAGTTGGAAAATATGTTCAAATTAAAAAAAACAAAACCCTGACAACAAGAGAGAGAGACAGGAAGAAAGAAATATAATTCTTCTGATATTAAAAGTATGAAGAAGAAGAGAGGAGAACATCTGTTTTCCATTTTTTAAGGAGACTTTTTATAATGGTTTTTGAACTTCTGAGATTATGATGCTTTTTCTTTGTTACAGAGCTGTCAGAAAATACAAAGGTTATATCTGTGCAGACAGCTTAACTTGCTTCTAGCTCTCCAAAGTACTTTAACTCATTTCATATTCAGCTGCTAAAAGTGCACAGGTCTTGGAAAAATTAGAGCATTATAGCTGTAGCCGTAGCCTCCTGGACAGCCAGGCCAGAGCTTTTGGACAAGAGCTGTGGCAAGGCATGTGATGCCCTGCACAGTGGCAGTGGCTTGTCAGAGCTGAGATGTTAAGCAGGTGTGCCCCTGTAATCGGGCTGTGAGACACTTCTGGAAGCCAGAATATGGGTCAAGGAAACCTTCCTCTGCCGTAATCCTTTCTAATCTTTGCTCTTGGAAGTTTTTGAGAGCAATTCTAATGCTAAGGAGTGCAGCTAAAATTTTTCTGTTTGCTTTTTCTTGCTTGTACTTTTTCAAGTTTTCTTTCCTCTTGTGTTTATTTAAAGAGAATCCTAATAGCGGAGGGGATGGGTTTAGAAACACAGTATTTCATCGGCAAATGAGGGTTCTAACAATTCCACCTAACTAGAGGAATACTGCAAAGGGAAGAAGCTGCATAAGATACAGTGAAAATACAAGAAATCATCCCATTTTTACCAAAATCGTTGTACAATGGAAAGTGCCTCTTGTCAGCTGAAATGTCAGATGTATCAGGGAAAAGTTAAAGTGGAACCTGATTTCTGTAAGGCGAAAGATTCAAGTAATTTGCTTAGAGATGCAGTAGAAAATCAATCTTATGCTTGAAAGAGGAAATGGTAGCCTTCAAGTCTCATATCATGTTTTGTAGCTGATTGTCTGTTTTTATTATCTCCCCCTGCTTTTCTTTCGGTACTTACTAATGCCCTTTGGTTAACTCCATTATACCTTTGAAAAACTTCTTGCAGAGCTCAGCTACTTTGGCTTGTTTGCTGGGTAAGCCTCACTGATATTATTATAATTAATAGGATGTGTAAAAACTTCCCAAAGCCAGTGTTACAGAATCAGGCTATTAAAACTCAGTACCCCATATGTTCTGCAGTGTGCAGGATTTCCATCCTCTGCAGCTGGGGCTCATCAGAGAAGAGGCTGGAGCTGCATTGATCTTGCATGCTGTGGGGGAAGTTGGTGTGGTAGGAACACAACTCAGCTTGTAAAATAGTAAGAGGGATGGGAAATAAAGTCAGTTTACAATTTGGAGTTAGTGCCTGTAATTTTTTATTATTATTATTTTTTTTTTATTTTTATGCCACGGGGATGAAAAATGTTGAGAGAGGGATGGACTGTTTTTAGATACTGAAAATCTTCGAAGATCTGATTCATAAGTGAGAGTTGAAACTCTTTTTCACACTTACATGTTACATGATAACAGTTTCCTTGGTTTGGCTCTCTATTTTTTGTTAGATAGTACTGCTTTATTTCCTCCAAAATTTTTGATTTTAGCTTTTTTTTTTTTTAATTATGAGAAATTAATAAGGAATAATAAGAGCTAAAGTTAGCCTGATATTTTTATGTATTTTTTATTTTTTAATAACTGGCATGTATCATGAATATTTGTGACTTGCTAGTTCTGTGAAGGGAAATTATAAAGCTGATCAAAAATTTTACAAAGCTGAGAGGAAATATACCAGTAGATAAAACACAAAACAACTGCATGATTAAGAAGACAAGAAATTATACTGGTTAATTGGAATTTTATATGGGACCTTATCAAAAAATATCTAAGTACAAGGCAATACAGCGGCATGCTTCTAGAGAGACATTGTTGCTGGTTTTGCTTTCAGTAGCAGGATCTGAATCAAGACTGGAAAGTTTTGCCTCTAAAAAAGGCATATGTATTTATTCTTTCTAATTGGGTGAATATGAACTTTTTATATTAAAAGTGGGAATTTATACCCTTGGACATATAAAAACAATTGAAATAGGAATAACAAAGCTAGATATCTTCCTAAGTTCCTTCCTTTGTTTATGTTTGTTGATGTCAAATATTTTTGATACATTCTTTAAAAGCTGTATGGAAAAGAGATGATATGGAGAGAAGATTCTTGGAAGCAGAGTATTGTTGATCCACCTTGTGAGGGCATAACGAAGCCCACTGGGAGAAGGGTTGTTTTTAACACTGAGAGTAGTTGTTTGCAAGGGGACATTATCAAGGACTTCAAAGTAGATTTCACTGGTATAGATTGCACTGTAAGGACTTTTCTAACACACACTGAAATTTGCTGAAGGAATTATACTGGCAGTACCTTACAACCAGGAAATGTATCAGTGTTGGTTTGATGGCTCTTTTTTTTTTCTTTTTTTTTTCTTTTGGAAAGAAGCAGGACAGTGGTTATTGTGCTTACTGTCATATCAATATTCATTAACTTCATGCCTGTCCTTTGACAGTGTTCTAGAGATCTGGATATGAACTGGAAGGGCCACCACTGGGTGCTGTGCAAACAGAGAACTACTAAATCCCAGCCCAGAAGTAGGACAATTTACATACGTGGGTAAAGACAATGTTTGGAAACAGGCAAGGGAAGACAGAAAAACAAGGAGATATCATAGCATATCAGCAAATAATTGGTTTAAAAATTTTCCATAGGTCTCCTGCCAAAGCAGTTTGAGAGAGGTTAATCAGCTAGTCTTGTGAATGTTCATAGCAGTGTGAAGCGTCAGCCTGGATAAAAAGCTTGAAGGCACTTAATTGAAAAAATAACACATAGATGATGGAAGCTGGCAGCCTGGACATAAAGGAGAAGGGAGTTTACCTCTAGATACGGAATGAGAGATGATAGGAAGGCTTTGACATGGAAGATAAGTGATTAATGTATAATGGGATACTAGATTTATGTCAGTGGAATGAGATTACATTTGTCAAGATTAGAACAAAAGATAAGAGCAAGATTTGAAATAAGAGCCATGGGAGTATAACACCTGTACACTTTGAGAGAAGAGGTGTACTTTAAAGGTAGTATTTGCAAAGATCCTACAATATTTGCATGTAAATCTTTTGGAAATATTTGAATCTATAGGACCTAGATGCCTGTATCCAAAGACTGAGAGAGATGATATCCCAAGTGGCCTAAATGAATGGTAATATTACTGAAGGAAGGGGAAAGAGGAATGCTTATTAAAGGAGATATACACTTTCTTCTAACTGTACAAAATTGTGATGCAGCTCAGAGCAGCAGTGTGCTGTTAGAGGTAAGGGGAGAATCACCTCCCCCAGGTGAGTGGTGATCTGCAGGGGTCCAGAATTTTTTTAGGTCCTCCTTTACCATTTTTCTTGTGAAAGAAGACATTTCATAAATTTATTCAGATATTATTGTTCTTTGCTTTTTCTGTATTGATCTTCAGTGGCAGCATTTGCAGCTGATGGTTACACTAAAAGCATGTCACTCTGTTGTTGATGAAGTATCACAGAAAATATGTATTAATACACCAGTAACATGCTGAAGTGTTTAGGTTTTCAGAGCCAGAAATTACTTGACTGCATTGCTTACTAGTGGTGAAATCACGAATTATCAGCCTGAATAATGTTATTCAGGTTGAATGCCAGTAGAATTTCTGCCACGGACATGATTTTAAATATACAGATAAGTTTCCACCTGTTGAGAAAAATGGTTTGAAAATTCTTAGGCAAATCATGTCTCTTCATATATTTATGGTCAAAGTATTTAATTTGCTTGTTTATAGAAGGATGGAGAAGACAATCTTGTTCTGTATTTCCTATTGTTTACCTCCACCCTCATCTTCCTATGGATATCCTGGAACAGGGCTCTCATGTTGTTGTGGATATCTTTAATTTCAAGTGAAAAGTGGTGGAGTAGTACAGTGTGAGGTAGGTCCAAGATGCTGTGAGGTTTGGTTTTTTCTGGGTTGTTGTTTGGGTTTTTTTTTTATTGATTTTGGTTTGGTTTTTTTTTGTTTTTGTTGAGACTTTATGCTAGAATAGAGCAAATATTTTACTGAAGCTTGAATGTGATTTGATATCTTTTTACTTTGGTCAGGCCTGTTGTATATTTACTAAAAATGTTGTCAGTTTCATTTTCTTTTTAAGAATTTCTATTTGGTGTGTTTCCATCTGAAGTTTGTTAGAGGAATATGAAAAGTTGGATCTTTTTTCCTTTCACTTGCAGACTTGTGACTCCACGTGCCCTGGGAGCCCCCCTGAGATCGCTAGGTACCGTGCTTGGCGATCCCTGGCAGAGGGCTCCTGCTCACCCAGCGAGAGCATTGCTGTGCCTGCTCAGTCACTGAGGACTGCTTGATTACCTCCCTGCTGCCCATTGCCCCTTTTTCAAGTTCTGAAAAGTATTCAGCAGATTTATCACTGCTTTTTAAGAAGGTCTTCATGAGCATGACCTGAGGTTTTACAGGAAATCTTGAAATAAAAGTAATAATATTGTTATACATTCTCTCACATTCAGCCACACATGCTATCACAAAAGTAGCCTTGAAGCTGTTTTAGTTTTACAGCAAAGAGTGTTTCTTTTCATATCAGGTAATCCAAGCTGCTGAGTTTTTTTCCCCCCTCGGCTTTGAAAAAATGCCTTTATATTAATAATCCTGGATTTTGTGCTGAAAGTTGATTGCTCTAGTTGATGATTGGTATTCCATAACACTAAATAAAAGCAAAACAAAATTTTCTCTTTTTCCTATTCCGATCTGAAACCTATCAATGTGTATTTTTAGAGTTCACCATTAGTGGAAGTATAATCTCTGTGCCTGCTTTTATTCTTGGCCACTGGGAGTTTTGCTACCAGCAATAAAAGACAACCTCCATGTAGTACTGCACAGTATAGATATTGTAAATTTTGGTCTTGCTTGCCATTGATCTGGTTTGCCATATGGGAATCATATTCAGCTGATCTTTATTTCCTGAGTCAGAAATTCTGTTTTACCCATCTTTGGGGCTTTCAGCATTTGATTCTCAGTGGGCTGTCAGGTATTGCACATGAAAGGAAAGGTTCAAAGGCATATAAAGAAGGTTCAGGTCTGAAATGTTTACTTAACACTGTCTCTTTTTTTTTTTTTTCTTTTTTTTTTTTTTTCTTTTTTTTTCATTTTACAAACATTTGCCAGACTGGAGGATCAGCATGAAACCTTAATAAATTTTAGACATTTTATTCTCTATTATGAACATTTTACACATACATAATTTTGGTGTAGTCTGGAACACATCAACTGTAAACTTGCTAGTGTGGGTTTGCCAGCGACAGTATTAAAAACATTGCAAATTTTTTTTTCAGTTTATAAATTATTTTTCTTGGAGGTTTATTTCCTTTCAGTTCTGTTTTTGTTTCTGTAGCTGCCTCTAACAGGCTGCCATTGTGCTACAAAGAAATTTTATAATGAATTCACTATACAGATTTTAATTAAGATGAGTAAAATTTTAAAAATAAAGATACCATCCTCTCTCCTTGCAGTGTCTTTCTACTGAGAGAAAGGAATTTGTGGAAAAGTGAGAATGAGCTTGTTGTTGCTCACCTGTGAAGGTGCTGCTGCCAAGGAGGTAAACGGTCATAATCTTAACAGCTTTTGTGCCTTAATTGTTTAATCTCTTGGGAAGCAAATGCCTAAAATTTAAGGGATTTTAATCACTTGGGGGCAGTGGTATAGAGGCTCTAGATTCCATTACTGTAGTTTGACTCTTTCTTATTTGGATTGAAGTTTATTTAAGACAGCATACTGGAGTGTCTTCCAGCACTTCCATCTCCAGCATATCTCATTTTCTTTTTTGTGTTTTTTTAATAAAGCAAGGATAGAATAAAGGATCTTAATACCCATTTCTGAGATTCATTCTTTCTTCTTCTTGCCCCTTTCTTCTTCATTGCCAAGAGGATGTAGAGCACTGGAATTGGCTCAAAGGTGTTGTATTTTGTTTGGAAAAGGTGTGTCTTAGGTGTCCCCAGGGATGAATTTTGCTGTTGAAGATGTGGAAACAGATGAGAAAAAGTCAATCAAAGGCTGAAAGAAAGGTGGAGCTTCCCCTGTAGCTCCTTCCCATTTCATTCCCATTGACAGCAAGAATAAAGCTGTCAGAAAACTGTGCTCTCTCACAGTCACAGACTCCTCATTTTGCTCTTCTGGATTTACATGGCCTCTTCAACATGAAGTTATGCTATAGGTTTAGCTCACTGCTTAGTGTTCAGTCACATCTGCCTCCTTTTCTCACTTACTGCTTTCTCCAGCTGAAATAGAGAATGGGAATGTGGCCTCATGGACAGCTTCCTTCCAAGTCCACAGGTTACCAAAATCCTCAGTGGGACTTCTTTTCTGCAGCCTGCCATTTTTGGTATTAGTTTATGTGACACTGAAAAATTGCGCTCTCATCCTCCTTGTTCAGCTTTCCTCACTTCAGCGGTCGAGGATGGTTGTGGCTCCTTGGCTGTCCTGGCTTTCCCCTCACACTGACTAAGGCTGAGAGACATTTTCCAGTCCTGTCCTTCCCAGGCTTTGTCTGTTACACTGGTCTTGTTTTGAACTGGGAGGAAAACCTCAAGGTAAACCATGACCTTATGGCTCCTGTGGCTGGAGTGCTGGAAGGACAAGACAGGCAGAGGGGACAAAGAGGGGACATCCCTCAGTATGTCAGTCACCAGCTGGAGTGCTGGAGCTCTTCCTGGAGATGGAGGAGGAGGCAACAGAGAGTTTATGGCTGAGGATTAAGGCAGGGACAGGTGACAAAGTAGTGATCTGCTACAGTCTGCCTGACTGGTTAGACCAACTGGATGAGGCCATTTATAGATATAAAGAAATAAAAAAAATATGTCTTTATGAAGAAATAGATGGGTCCTCATGGGAGACTTGAATAATAACCTCATAGTAACTATGGGAGGGACAACACAGGGGTGCATAAGCAATCCAGGTGCTGAAGTGATTGATGCACTTCCTTTTCCATGTGATAAATAATTTGCTGATGGTGAGAGGTGCTGTGCTGGACCATGTTCTCACTGACTGGGAGGGACTGGGGGGCAGTTTTGGCTGCAGTGACCATGGAATGGTGGAGTTCAAGATCCTTAGGGCAGAGGAGACCACACAACAGCCTTGCTGCCCTGGACTTCAGGAGTACAGACTTCGGCCCCTTCAGAGATCTGCTTGGTAGAGTACCATGGGATAAAGCCCTGGAGGGGAGAGGGGCCCAAGAAAGCTGGCTATTATTAAAGGATCATCTCCTCCAAGCATTGTGATATTGTGATTTCCCTCCATATGTTCATGGTGAGACATCCTTCCTAGGTCCAGAGGGGGCTAAAAACATGTGGCATTTGTTTCATCTCTTCTCAATGGGCTTCTGCTAAGAAAATGGCATGACAAGGTATCTCTGGTATCTTGCTGCTGAAGCAGAGGTCAAAACAATTCTAGATTTTATTACCTTCTATCAAACACTCCTGAGACAACACTAGAGAATACTGAAGTATTACTTGGAATAATGATAAACTCTCGTAAATATCATTGTGAAGTACTGTGTACAGCTGTTACACACCTATTCAAGGGATGCATTAAAAACTCCCCAAAGTGTCCTTTTAGGGGGAATTATGTGTATTTAAGATTTTCTGTAAGTTAGGACACCACACCACCTTGTCAGCTGGTGATGTAATTTTCAGTATCCACATCTTTTGCAAGCTCTACATTCAGCACAACCTGTGTGGCACAGCTGTCTCTGAGGATGGAGCAGCTGAAAATGCTGAAGTAGGCAGGACAGGCAGCTTTATCTTTGTCATCTCCTCACAAGACTTTGGAAGAAGTTTGGTATCTTGGTGTTTATTTCCAAAGTTTTTGGCCTGGTTCCCCATCAGTGTGGGCTTCTCTGTTGGGCTTCTCCAGGAAAAGCGAGCTCCCTGTGAAGGAAAGGGTGAAGATTCTCTCTGCAGAGCAGAGGTCTTGTTCAGGGGCCTGTTTATGTCTTGAAGAAAGGAGAAATAAAGACCAACGTGGATTTTGTATTTTACTTTAATACAGATTCTTTCTAAATTATTTTTTTTTATTTGAGTACATCAGAGCTTATTTGTATGTGTATTATCAGAACACACCAACTTTCCAGCAGCCCCTAGGACAAAATAACTCATGGAAGTAGAAGAGAAAAGGGATTTAACAAAACAGGACACTTCATCTGCATATTTCTCCCTTGTGGGAAGAAGACCTGAAGACAAACATGTTACAGTGGCAGAACTGGGCACATTCTTATTCTTCAGTAATGACCGTGATAATCCTGCAGAATAGTGTGTCATGTTAAAGAAACTGCTGTCTTTCAGTAATTTTCACAGAAATAAAGTTTGTATAGATCAGAAACACATTATTAATTAACAGGAAGTAGCATCTTGGAAGCTAAATTATGTAGTAGGAGCTGAAGTATAGCTAGGTAATGAAAGCAGTATGAAATAAAATAGTCTCTACATGGTGGATAGGAGCCTACTTGACAAAAATATTGATGGTATTTTTTGAATTGCTCCAGATCTTAACTTTCATTTTGAATCCATATATTCTTCTTGGGATAATAATTGTAATCTTGAGAATGTAAACTTGCTACTCTGATATTTTCCTGATTCTGATGGTAATCTGAAGCACCAACTCTATCCTTATTCCATTTTCTTTATTAATCCTTTTTTAAGGTACTCATTCTAAACCTAATAATGGTCTTTAAAATTCAGTGTTAAAAATTTCATTAATGATAACTTTTCAAGCTGGGAAGGGGAGAGTGATGATTGTCAGGAACATCAGCAAGGAGAAAAGTGGAGATTGAATAAATGCAAGATGGGCAAATGGGAAAAGAAAAAACAGAGTTAAGAGGCATAAATATGGTAATTGTAAAGATGAATGTATTTTTACTTTGATATTAGACCTAACAAGCAGATAGTGGAAAATTATTCAAAATATAGTTATTTTATTACGGATCATTTTCCCTTCCATACCTTCATTCAAAACATATCACTCATGTGAATGAAAAGAAGTTGATGGCAGGTTATGGGCAATTGATTGCATTTCTGTGCTTGTATGCCACAGCCAGCAGCCAGGAATTTGACAATGTCTTTAAAGTAAGTATGATGCACCCCACTTGATTTCATCTCTCTGCTGCCCGTCCGTGTTTAGCTCACACTCCCATGGCTGAATCCTCATTCTGTCCTTGTGCCTCCTGCAATTTACTCCAGTGCAATGACTGGTTCCAGTCCCTCTTCCAAAGCCCTGACCTATGTTCAGCTTCTCAGTGTTGCTGGCTGTCAGCTGAGTTGAGTAAACTTCTGCTAATGAAAACAGATAAAAAGTCACTGGAATTTATTAAAGCTTTTGCATTAACTTAAATCATGCACTGGGAATGAATGTAGTATTAAAAAAAACAAAATCGGATTATAATGAAAGGAACCT
This sequence comes from Cyanistes caeruleus, assembly GCF_971803275.1. Lineage (NCBI taxonomy): Eukaryota > Metazoa > Chordata > Aves > Passeriformes > Paridae > Cyanistes > Cyanistes caeruleus. Next base: position 25,627,025 of record NC_141704.1, on the reverse strand, counting down.
GCAGATTTTAGTTAGTAACTTGCATGCATCTCTATATTTTGTTTAATTCTAATAAAATAAAAGTGAATCCCCATTAACTGTAATGAAATAAAATTAAGCTCTCCCTGACTTGCATTCATGTAGTCAGTCAATGCTATTATTTGAAATCTCATTGGGCTCTGTTTGTCTGCAAGGACAACAGAATTGTCATTTATGCTGGAGGAACTCTGTTGGTAAGAAAATAGCCAGACTAGGTCTATTTTATCTGGAAAAAAGAGGTTGCCAATACGTGGGATTCACTTGATGTGTGCTACAAAAGTTAACATGATGCTGCAGTTTTTTTTTAAGAATGTGTTTTGAATCTGTATAATAAATACTTATATATGTATTGTAGTTCAGATATATACTGCTTTATTTGAAGATGTTTTATTTGATTAATATTTTCACATGTCAGTATGTTAATTTAGTTATATTAAACTGCCTTGGACAAGTTATGTTCTATCTGAATGATTAATTAATATTTTTGGCAGAGAGGTAATTCACTTTTGTTGTATTTCAACTTATAAAAAAGTCCATCTTATTTGGCTTTATTTTCTTTTATTATTTTTTTTTCTTTCTTTTCTAAATCCATTGGCTTTATTATGCCAGATCATTGCTAGCTCTACTTTCTACTGCATTTCATCATAATGCTCTTTGAGTATAAATAAACTCTGGTATGCTAAACCTAATAGCAATTAAACTGGAAGTGTTTGTGTTTCATCACTGTGAACTTAGCAGAAATGTTTCCATGACAACCTCCATGCTAGTTAAGGCAACCAGAGGTGATCAACAGTTTATATATTTTTTTTCTCTTGCAAGAATGGAATTTGTGTTGACAGTTCTGGCCTTTAATGGCACTTTTGTACTGTGTGAAAGTATTTGTTTACTAGATCATATGCTGTTAACTGTCAGGCCGAGATAGAGTGACTGCTTTTGATAAAAGGGCTGCATTACATCTCTGAGTCTGTGAAGCTCTTGTACTTTAATTACTCACATCAGTACAAAAGTATCCATTTGCTTCACTACACTTAAAAATTAGACTTATTAGTTCCAAAGCATTAATGGTGAGTTAATTTTTTCCTTTACATTTTTTGGAAAACAATAACCTAAAAGCTGCTTTGTTGTTTTAAATTTAAACTATTCCATTTACACTGATAAAAATCGCATTCCATGGTACGGGGTGAATTGTAAGTGCTGTAATTACCGGCACTTTGAATTAGGATTTCTGGGCCCTGTTTTCATATGTAGCTGATGAAGGTTGTTATGCTGGTGGCTGAGATATGCTAGCTATGTACTCTGTTGAGAAAAATACCATGTAGGTAGAAGTGTTTTGTCTCTCCCAAGTTTAAAAAAAAAGGCAGGCGTGGCTAAGATGTGGCAGAAATAACCTAAGTGTTACATAATAGTAGTACAGGTAGACTGTTGTGTGTGGTACATGCATGAGATAGTTAGAAAGCTTTCAGAAGAAAACTTTATTTGGTGGGATATTTCTCTTTATGGTGCTCTATCTAGGCAGATCATTTGGAAGTGATGGATGAGTTATTATCTAATCTGATAATCAGTTAATAACTGCTACTACAGCAAGTGTCTTCACTACCAGCCAGAGGGTTCAAGGCAGTACCTGTACTGAGCTGAGCAACTTGCATTTGTTATGTGTCTGTTCATTGTCAGGCTGATGGAAAAGTGTATTTTGGAATCTAGAAAGTGTGTGTAGCACCGGATCATTTGATTTTGATTAGTTGAAAAATGTGAGTATTTTGAAGATACTGCAGTATCTTCTCAAAGTCTGTTTCAAAACAAATATTAAATGTTTTGTCATAATAAAGACTTTAGTTTGTTGAAGCATAATTTTTAATAATGCTCATGTATATTCAAGCATGAGACGGGGTACTTGTTGCATGTCTTGCATATAAAGACATAATTTATATTCAGGACTCATCTTTTTGAAATGTAATTTGTTTTAGTAATTGCTTGCAGAATGTTTATTGTTTCAAGTAGTGATACCATCACTTTTTAAAGCAATTGAGTCACTCTTCAGTGATCTGTTAAAACTAAGAGGAGTCACAATTGTTGAAGCTGTTTTGTGTGGGTTTGTATGTGGAGGATGCCATTGCTTTTTTGCACAGCGTGTGTGTCTAGGCAGATGTTTGTTGACAGTCTGTGACACTAGCAAGGGAAATGGAAATGCTGAAGTTATATACCTAAATTTCCCAAGCTTTAAACCGTAGGCAAACAGCTTCTCTCTACACTCTCAGTGTGAGATGCTGCCTTTACCAGAATACCTTCACCTCATCTTTGGGGGTTCGTTGTGCATTCCTTTGTGTAGGAAAGTTGGCATATTAAGGAGAAACTTCACAGAGAAGTAAGGGATGAAAAAAGCTACCTCCATGTGCATTCTTTCAAACTCTAACCTGTTATAGCTGGAGGCTGTAATGTTCCCTGGGTGCATAGGTATATGTATAATCCAAAAATCCTGTTTATATAATCCAAAAATCCTGTTTATAATATCCTTGCAGGTAAAACTGTGTGGATTACTAAAAGGAGTATATTACAGTACTGGAAAGTAGTCTTTATTTCCTTGGTGGTCACTTGGTTGTGAAAGATTGTGTTGTACTTAAGCATATGATACAAATAAGCACTGTGTGCTGGTTTTAACAAACAAGTTAAGTGTTTGTGAACAGTAGTTTGTAACCATGTTTGAGATAATACTCTGTATTTATTGGGTTTTTTTTGTAACTATGATGTAAAGCAGACACTGCCTAATCTGAACAGTAACTCTGGTCACATGACATGAATATTGTGGATGAACTGGGATGGAAAAACACTAACACTTTTTTTTTCCCAGGAATAATTAATTCCTACTGGAACAGCAACAGAGATGAGCTGTGAGGGTGATCAGGAAATGGAAAGCTTATCTTGCAAGATGAGACTTAAGAAAGTGTGACATGTTTGGCTTAATGAAAAAAAGAGAGAGGATATGATATCTCTTTCATATTTATAAGTGTGTATGGAAAGACAGAGAAAGCATCATATAGGGAGAAGAACTGTTTAAGCTAAAAGACATTGTTAGAACAAGTACAAAACAAGTGTAAACTAGCTATGGATAAATCTGAGCTGGAAGAGAGAGCATTTAAGTAGTGCACGTGGGACCGGAGATTTCAAACAGGGCGTCTTATCAGCAAAACTGGCATGACACAATTGCCTTAGCAAAAGATTGCACATGGTCACTCACATTGTTCTTTCTAATCCTGTGACCATCTTTTTGCCTAACTAGGTCTGTAAACCCTCATGCTTGCTTGTTGCACAGTACCGAGAAAACTTGTAGAAGGAATCTCAGAGAAGCCTTTTAAAATTATTTTGCTCGTTTCAGTTCCAACACCTATTTAATTCTTGGTTAGATTCCTCATTCTTTTCAGGCAAAGTGTTTCTGTATTATTGACAATAGTATCCTTGGACTTCTAAAACTTTTTTTTCCTTGTTTGTTTTATATGTATGGGAGTGCTACATTTAAAGTTTTCTTTTGCTTCATCCTGCTGCAGTTAGTTGCAAGCTTTAACCAACCCAAGTAGCTGGCTTTACCCCCTTAGGTGTTTTGCATGCAACTGGGAAGATAAGGTTATTATTTCCATACTCCTCATAGTTTATTCTGTAACCAATCTGTACATTCATTTAGTTCATTCAGGCAATCATTTCCAGTCCCTTATTTTATAACTTCCTGGCAATTCTTTTTTATCCCACAAAGAGAAGAGAACTCTGAAGATTGCTTAGTCCAGCTGCTCTTCTTATGCAAATTGGGGGAGGTTGTCCTGGATTTTCTCAGTTTGCATTTTGAATTTCTCCAGGAGCATGGGTTCTTCAACATTGGTGGAGAGTCTACAACATCTGTGGGCAACTTATTCTATTGTTCAGACACCTAACACTAAAAATGTATTATTCTTTGTCTTGAGAACATAATTCTAAGAGACTGACAGATGCACATACATCATCAGTATATAATTTCTTTCCCAGGATTTAAAAAAAATGATTTCTAATACTTTCTCTAATCTGGAAATGATTTTAAGTATTTCCCTCCTCCGGAGTACCATACATCTGGAATAGAGGCTCCCTTATTGCCTCAATATTAAAAGGGGTTTTCTTTTGTATGAATGTTGTCACTCTCTTTAGATGGTTTCCAAGACTTTTTGTCCCAGTACCTGTCAAATACAAAGGTGTAGCTACCTCCATGCAGAGTCCTAAAACTGCAGATTGTGGCACCATGTTGTAGCCACAAAGTGAATTCTCATTTGAGTACAAAGTACATCAGTGGCTCACTGTGAATTATCTGTATTAATGCCATTTATCTAGGAATTGCTTGGAATCCTGTCTAAATTCACTAAACTTCAGATAATTGGAAAGACACCCAGAAGCAATGTCTGCCTTGTTTCTTTATGTAACAATGCTGGAGCCTTGCTTAGGTGAAGGACTGGTCACACCCACCTCAAACTTAAAGGTTCTACACTACTGCTAGGAATCACTGATGGTGTGAATAATAGGGTTGTGATTTATTACCCAAAGAGATGTTTATTGCTTGGGGTTTATTACTCAAAAGATGAAAAGATGACTTTTACAGACTTTCCATATACATAGTCCATATATATGTTAGTTTCTCTGTTTCTCTGTTTTCCTCAGTCCTCCAAAATGCACATCTTAAGATTTTTAAAAACTGAAATGTACTAAACATGCTTGGCTGTGTGAGCTCATATGCCAAGTGAGAGGAATGATCTAAGCACACTCTCTACAAAAGTTATGGCAGTAAAAGCTCTTACTGGAGTGTGTCTACTCACAAGGCAAATCATATATCGTCTGAATACCCCCAGAAATCTTTTGGAGGAGCATTACAAAGGTTGGTTCAACTTCAGCAACTCTCACTGTGTTACTATATTTATTTTAGATCTGTATCAGTGAAAGTGCGAAATAAATTTCTAAAAAGTCTTCCAAGACAATATCAGTTTTGCCTTGTAGAGAACACTTAAGAATGCTGATTGGTAATCCTTTCATGATCATACCTTTTAAGGAGGTTTATATCCCCACTGCATGGTTTATTTTTTAATGCAAATGCAGTAACAGGGCACGTTCCAGTGTCTGTTTACATCTTTGACCAAGATTTTACTTTCCTCTTATATTTCTACCTTGCCCCTTATTCATTCCATATGAAAATTAATTCTGTTATCAGAATTAATACTTTTGAAGTTAATTAGACCACTTTAGAAGACATCTGTCATACAAAACAGTATTCCACAGAGTTTTTTTCACTCAACAGAAGTTTTGTTATTCCAGGATTTCACAGATGCCAACCACGGCTGATTAGTTAAAAATTCTTCTGCAGGCACTGTAATGCTCAAACTCATACTGTTTAAGTAATTTTGGAGGTTATCCAACAGTGTGAGCTTGCTCTTAAGAGGAACTTAGGTGCAGTTGTAAATACAGTAGTATTTGACTGATTAAAACCTTCTCCACATTGCAGTTTTAGGAGGTGTACACACACATCTTTTATTTCAATGTATCAATGAGTAGATGATAAATGCAAATTTATTTGATTTATAAGCCTATTTGCTCATATGCTTAATGTGGTGGCTGTGGTCATTCTATCAGGGATGTTAAATCCTTGCTTCCTAAATTGAGTAATAGATTCTTGACCCCTTGAAAGTCCTGAGTAACCCCATCTAATCTCACAGTTGTGCCTGCTATGAGCAGTGCTGGACTAGAGAACTCCTGATGTCCAAGACAACTTCAGCTATTTTGTGATTTTCTGACTGGCTGAGTACTGTCTGAAGCTGCTTGACTTGCACTTGAGAACTCAAAACAATGTTTTCAAGGCAGACAATGTAATACTTTCTTTATGTTCCTATTAGATATGTATGTCCTTATAACCTGCTAGTAAATGGTCTCCATCTTTTCTGAATGGAGATTTCATATTTCTTCTTTCTTTAATATCCTAGACTATGATTATGTTTCTGTGTTTTTCTCTAAAGCAAAAAGCTGTGTGGCACAAGTGAGATACTGTCATTTTTCCTGCTGATATTTTTATGATCCTCCTTGAAGAACTTGATAATTTAGTCAGTGGTGTAAATTATCTAAATTGTATGGGAGGCATGTGGGCTTAGTGAAGTCACTTTTCTGTTGGTTTCTTTATTTCACTGCAGGGAAAAAAAAGCTGCAGTGTAAAAGAGTGTAGGGATGGTCTTGTAGCTGATACATCTTATAAATAATTTTACTGGGTTTGTGGGACTCCATATATTGATACTAATGATTTTGTTTGACATGAGATTATGAGGCATCTTTTTAAAGGGGCAGACGTTACCTGGAAAATGAAGTCTGTAAAGCCAAAGAGGACCATTGTGATCTTCAACATAACAATATCTATAGAAGTTCTTGAATTAATTTCTGTTTGAAGTACAGCATATCTTTTTGGGGAAAATAAATCAACATTGTTTTAAAACACTCCTGGTGATGGAGAGCCCATGACAATCCTTGGGAACTTCCTCCACTTGGTAATCTAAACTCTACAAATTATTTCTGGTCTAAACTTTTCTGACTTCAAATCCCTCATTAAAACTGTCCCTTGCTGTGTTGCCTGTAGAAAACGTGACAATGGATGTGCTGTGGATAGGAGGGCTCCTGCCTTTCCTGCTGACCCGTATTGTTTCCTTGTTTCCTCCTGCTCTCCCCCTGAATCCACCTGTTTTGTCTTCTGTCATGCATTTGGGTTTTCAACTTTCCCAGGCAGGGATTACCTACATGTTGTGTTTATATGCCATGGAATAGAGCAGGGTCTTAGTCCCTAGCAGGTGATCTTTGCTGATGAGCGTGTCATGAGGGCATAAAGGATTAAAAGAGGTTTGAGCTATTGTTGTCCTACTTTAAGAGCTTTTAAGCCTGTCAAGAACTACTGTAATCTTTGGGCATGACTTCCTTTGTGGTGAGGACTTCCTCCATTTCTGCTTTAAGGCCAATAAAGACTGGAGTAAATCATACCTCTCAAAAAACCAGCTGATCTCAATGGAGGCGGAGGTAAAGGGAGGGGAAATTTCCAGTGATAGAAAATCCCTTGCAGCCCTCAGCAGCCTGCTGTAGTGGTTAGGAATTCAATGTTTGCTTGTCTCTACATTCTCTTCTGAATTTATCTTGCTTTGTATTTCCAGAATGTTGTTACACCTTTCTTAGAGAAGAAGAGGGAGGAATAAAAAAAGCAGTGTTAAGGTTCTGCCCTGAGTTTGGGTACTTATGGGCTGTGGTTAACTGACCTATGATCTTCTGTTTTGTAAACAGATCCATTTTTTCACATCTAGTCCTTTTTTTCAATCACTTTATGATACTTAAAGTGTGTTCTGTGAATCCTTCCCATTTGAGCAGCGTCCTGTTGGAGTTGTGGCTATCAGACTAGTGACCCTGTTTTATTAGGAGTGACCCCAGTGTCCAATGGTTAGGTAGCATTGCTTCTCACATTTCCTTGATTGTACAGAGATTACATTATCCCTTGTCCATGCTAGTTCACTTTCATGCTGATTAACCACTGTAATGCTTTCACAGTTATTATTTCCCAGGAAAGTGTTCCCCAACCTGTGAAACATTATGTATTGCTACATATTGCATACACTTGTTCTTCTGGTTGTAAAACTGATGTTGTCTTCTCTTCATGAGACTTCAGTGCCAAAAAATAAGGTATTATTTGGAAGGTTCACAAAGGCCTTTTTTTTTGGGCTGTGATCCTGGGCTAATCTCTTGATTTTCCAGCTGACTGCTGATAGTCATATGGGAGGGTTCTCTCTTCTTTAAGTCTTCATTCTCAAATAAACTAATTGTTCTGGAAGTAAGATAAGTGATGGTAGACTTGAGATGAGCTCAGGTTGTTGGAGCATGATGCTAATAATGAGGTTTATGGGTTCAATCCCAGTGTGGACCATTCACCTAAGAGTTGGACTTGATGATCCTTGTGGGTTCTTTCCTACTCAGAAGATTGTCTTTTTGTTTTTACTAACCTTGCTTTCTTTACCCATCATAACTTGTAAATGTTGATAACACTCTTCAGGAGCAGCAGTATCATGCTGCCACTGTCTTGTCTTCCCATCCTCTTCTCCTGGTAGAAATATTTTCCTCTCTTTTATCTGCTTAACTTCTCTTTCATGATGTAGAAAAAAAAGATTCCTGTGCATTTCCTGAGCAGCAGGTGAAGAGCAGAACTGTGGGCTAATACAAAAAATCCGAGATGGGGTGTTTGCTAGAAGAGATGGGAATGAGAGGAGGAAGGACAAGTAGCATCTGTTTTCTCTCAAAGCTGTTTCTGAAACCAGTCCTGGCTGGGCTGGAGATGTAGAAAGCCTTGTGTTGTACAGTAAAAGGAGAGAGGGTCCCAAACTGTTGGGCAGTCCCAAAATCACTGATCTCTGGCTGTGGTTGTCATGGGAAGGATCTCCTGAAGATTATGGTGCTGTGGTGGAAGGAAATTAAGGAGAACTAAAATTAGGCTAGATTGTCAGACATGTACTGTGGTGCATTTAGAAGCACAGAGAACCCAAACGAGGAGAAAATACAGAATGGAAGCAGTGTTCTCTGCAGTGAAGTAAGTTTAAAGAGAAGCTTCCTTGTTTAGTGCTGTAGCTTTTCTTTCCATAGCTAATTGGATCAATAAAAGAATACAACAGAGATCTCTCCATTTTTCCTTGTTATTTTAGTGGCATCTCAGTTCCTGCCCACAACCAATAGAAAATTAAGTAAAGCCTATTCTTTATCCTGTTCAAAATTTTCATGTTTATTTGGGAAAAAAAGAAAATCAGTAAAGCATTTTGCAGCAGTAATTCTCTCTATTTTCTGGTATTTACTGTTAATTTTGAAAACTAGAAGTATGTGGAACATTTGAAGAAATTAAAAGCTCTTATTTTGTCTGTTTTGCCTGCTTTTTTTTTTTTTTTTTTTCTTTCTTCTTTTTTTTTGGTAAGTCTGTGCTCCTAGCACATACTCTCCAAGAGCTGTGTTAGAAGGTCTGGAAGGAAGACTGCTAGCTGGACATGTCATTACTGGATTTAGAACTCCTTAGAGAACTGGGACCCGCATAATTGCTGATGTTTACTCTAGTTTCTTCATCAGCAGATTGCAGTGGAGTCCCTCTCTGGTGAGCAGTCTGCAGGGTTACCTGTTACAGTGGTAAGCTCTTTCTAAGCAGAAATACCCACATTTTCTCTGCTTGCTGCTAAAATGGGACTTTTAAAATGTCTAAATTGTTGTCCCACTTAAAGGTCATAGGTTGTAGGTATCCATTTAACACAACTGTCCAGTGTTAAAAAGTATTAAAAAACTTTTGGTCTGTTAAAAATTGTATGTTAGAGAGATGCAGAGAATGACATGAATACTAAATACAGATATAAGATCTCATGGTATTGCTTCTTTTCAATTAATGACTGCATCATACACCGTGTCTAATTCAAGTGAAGTGGTTGCAGAACTTCTGGAAGGCTTTAATGGAGTGCTTCAGATCTTGTTTATCAGATCCTGGTTAAAAACCATATCATTTGAACATAAATGGTGGCATGTTATCATTTTCTACTGGAAGATTTACTGAACTGCTCAGGAGAGCTGACAGAAATGGCGGGTGGCAAAAGAGACATGCTTAGTTGCCCAACGTGATGGTCTTGTCATACTGTGATGTATCGGTCTGAAAATCCTTCAGTGTCTTACACATAGGGTAGGAAGGAAGCTTTAACATGTCAAATTAAGAAAAAAAATTAGCCTATAATAACAGTGTTGTCGATGATTTGCAGGGAGTTTTTTTTAATCACGGATATTTCATATCCTCCTTTACACCTAATTCGTCTTGCTTTCTAGGAATGCGTAATTAATATTGTAGTTATGCTAATTTGAAACAATGATGATTGCAGCTCACTGAAATTATGTGTTCTACTTAATTGAACTTGACCAACATTACTTAGAGATGACTCAATACCGCATATGGTACATTCTATCAACATAACCTTTTATTTTAAACAGTTTGAGACAGTCTGATTATTTTATATCTCTGTTTCTGTATGTCTGTGGTACTGAATGTTAGCATGATGTTAAGTTTTACTTCATCCATGGTTCAAAGAATGCATAAACTAAACTTCCTTAACAATCTTCTTTGCTAGGTACTGCTTTCTGATACAGAAAAATACCACAGAAAAACATGTGGGCTGCTTGTTTCAAAGCTTTTTATGACTTTCAGCATGTAAACTTTATCTCCAGTGTCCACAAGCACCGCCTATCTTTGCGTGTTACTAGATTTCGGATGGTGTAAAAGCGGTTCACACGTGGATGCTGGTGGCAGCCACTCCAGCAGGTGCACTTTGGTGCTGGGAGGCGCATCCCTGGGCCAGGACAGGTGGGTCCTGCGGCTGGAGCAGGCACCTGGAGCTGGCACATCCCGAGGCTTCGGCAGGAGCTGGCGGCAGGGACGGCGTGGGACCGGCCCTGGTTACCCCTGCTGACAGGGTACCCTGCTGCTGCCTTCCCACACCCCTGGCTCCCTGCTTGTGCAGGCAGAGCCTGAGCAGTCTGAGAGCAGGCAGGGAAGGGAGCGCTGCTTTCCTGGGTCAAACGCTATGTAGCTGTTCCTCAGGGACTTCTGCACCTCTTTGGCCTGAAGGAGGACTGAAACAAAGACAGACGATCTCTAAGCTGAATGCAGAATCATTTTATTGTACAGGCTACATTGTTAAACAATGTTTGAAAGGCTAGGCTTATTATTTGGGGGAAAAAATACTGCGTTTAGGCTGTACAGGAATAACATCTTGCATTTAGAAATGCAAAATGATGACTTTGATCCTCCAGTAAGCCTTTTGGTTACTGTGTATGAAATAAAATGACATTTTCTTATCATGTGATTTGAATAAAACTTTATTGAAGTGTCTGTACCAAAATTATGAAGTTGTATGCTGATAAAGGTAAGTATTTTAAAGCATTTAAAATCGTTTGAATTTCAATATGCTGCATGTACATTTTGATCATAAATGCAAAAAATATTTTCGTCTCAAAAATGTTCTAACAAGCATAGAATTTATATGCTGACAAAATATACATTGAATTATTAATGACAAAAAGAATTCTGTTAGTAATTCCACTTTTCATTTGGAGGAATCTTATTTTCTTCAACCTCTAGTCATTTAAAGAAGCATGTTTTTTATTTAAGAGAAGGTTTTACAAGATAAGCTAACAGATTAAAATGTATTATTAACAGATTAAAATGATTAAAAATGTAGAAGCGTTTTCCTCTTATTGTAACATATGTCTTTTGAGTGTGGGTGTGGAAATGGGAACCTTGGACTTTCAGATACCTTAATTCTTAAAACCAAGACAGTAACATACAGCTCAAAAAAGTTCCCAAAGTCCTAAGAATCTTCAAATACCAGTCTCTGGTATCCATGAGAGTAACTTTCAATTTAAAAGAACGTGCTGGTTTTGTATTAATTGATATTTGGTGAGGAGGGAAGTAACGGAGAAATAATGCAAAATCGGGCCTCTTGTAATGAATTATGTCTCATTTAGCTGTATCTTTACTACTAAAGTTGACTTGAGAGTCTTACCTTTAATTAGTGCTATTTCCTAACGTAGTAACATCAACAGAAGTGAGGCAGCATTAATCTTTCTTGAATTGAATGCAGACTGACATTGTTAAGAGTATGCTTCTCTGCAGTTTTCAATTTTGAATTTTTAAAATAACGTAGTTTCCTTAAACTTTGGTGTTTTTTTTTTTCTGAGAGTAAATTTTTGAATTTTGTTTTTATCTTTAATTTTTAACTGAGTAATTTACTTAAATTTTCTACTGTTATGAGAAATAACATATGAGAGCTTCCTTTTAGGCCACATCATCAAACATCAGTTAAGTAATTGAATTTTAAGAAGAAAAGCAATGGAGAGAAATGTTTATATGAAAAAAGGAAATGTGGGGACAAATAAAGTAATATAATGTAATAAACTGTGAAGTTAAAGCTGTGTCCTTGTATGAGTTGATGTTCAGTATTATCTGAAATTAAATTTTGAATAATTTCTGAAATGAAAATTTTAAATAAAATATCTTGCTACTGTGAAGTGATTAGGTATCCTCCCTGTTGAGGCATTTCACAGAATCACAGGGTCATTTAGGTTGTCAAAAGGGTGTTTCACAGTGTCCTTTACTTGAATTTATGTGGCAAGCATATTTATGTATTATCTCATTATTTGAGAAAACTCTTTCAAATTTGTATGTATATGTATCTCCTTTATAAAAGCTTCTGCTTCAGTTATCACTGGGTCAGTTTGTATTGATCTGGTCGATACAGAAATCTCCTCAGGAGGAGTTTGCATTATTGAGGTGAAAAACCTGCTAATGATGCAACAGTGAATTTTTCAGCCTTTTTGCCATATGGTAAGAAAAAGTCTTTTTATTTGCCTGCCCAATTTTTTTTTTTTTACCCATGAATGTAAGGTAATCACAGCTTGACAGCATTGTCTGATTGTTGATCATATTGGGTTCACCTGTCTTACTCCTGCGTCAGGGACCAGAGTGACTTCAAGAACCTGCATAAGCTATCACAAACTATTTTAGGCTTCCCCTTAGTAAAGAAGTAGAAACACCATGAGTCCTGGTGCATGGACATGTTGCATGAGAGTGGCCACTTTGGGGTAATTTTAGAGCCAGGCATTCTGCTCCAGCCTACTCTCCTTCTGCCACCAGGAGGACTTGGCAAGCAACAGCAGGCTCCAGGGAGAGGACTTGCTCTGTATCCCTCCTAGCTCCTCATACTTGGAAGCAGTTGCTGTATTCAGGAGAGTGGAAGTAAGCCTCTTCAATTGCATCCTTGGAGTTCTGTCTTGTAAATGAGGCAGTTGATGTCACTTGTTTCAGATTTCTCCCATTACATGTTGGAAGACTGTACCCTAATAGGGTCAGAGGCACAGACAGAACATTCTTACCAGTCTCTGTAAATGTCATAGAATCTTCTGGGCAATCTGCATTGTCCATTCCTATGATGATGAATTTATCTTGGCTCCAGACATCTGTCAGTGTCCTCCTATTAGGTATTTCCTCTTTCTTCAGTTCTTGGACAAATGAAGATTTCATCCCAGGTAATTTACAGCCAGTTGCAGGACACCCCAGTTAGAGTGCATTATATGGATGTTGTTTCTTGCCTGAAGCAAGGGTCTTTTGGCACTATTTCTGCTGAAATCCAGTGTGGGTTTAGACAGCATTTGTATGGATATTCAGTATGTGGTCTGTAACTTTTTAGAACTGTAGGTGCATACTGTCATATAGTTAGAAGTCTGACCTCTTGTTAATAATTTATTTTTTCTCAGATGGTAACTGTGTTCATTTCAGGGTTCTTCCATATGTCCTGTCTGTCACCCTTGCAGTTTTCATCATGGTGGTGGTAGTCATTGCTGTTAACTTGTGTCCCTGTGTGCCTTTTTTCATTTACTTTTACAATTGTTTCCTTGATAAGGGGTGCCACAAAGGTGCAAAACCTGAATCTTTCCAAATGTCTCAGTCTCTTTCCAAGCATCTGGGTCCCAAGGTGAACACTTGAAACAAAAATTATATTACTGCAAATCCTTGGGCTCACTGGAGAAACTATTAACTCTCAATTTGTGAGAGCTCTTTTGTCTGTGAACAGATTCTAGTCTGTGCTTTCTTTTTTCTGACAATACACTTCCCAGCTAACCTCTGCGATGCCTTGTGCCACACATCACCTAACACTGTCTCCCCTCTGTGAGCTCTCCCACTCTGTATCCTTTCAGCTGTCTGGCTATTGTTTCTGATACTACAGAAAACTTTTGCTGTGGTGGCAGTGTGAGGCCACAGGACAATACTCCTCCAGTTCCTTGCCCTGTCAGGCAGTCACGCCTGATAAATAAGTCTTTCTGACTTTTGCCACTTTCCCAAAATACTCCACTGTCACTATGTGGGTGCTGAAGATCTCTAAGAGCTTTGTGAGTGTTTTGTGAGTACAAGTGAGAACATTACTCTTCACTTCAGTTAGACCAGTCCCTATAAATTCCAGAGAAGGATGTTTGACATTTAGGGTGTTTGTTTGTTACCAGTTCCAGTGTCCTTTCCCTCTGTAAAATCGTGTAAAAGCTCTGTAAAAGCCCGTCTGTCATGCATGGCTGCTCATGCTCACCAGAGGAGTAAGCCTCCAGTTTCTGCCCTTTTCCAGGTTCCTCAAAAGCTTTATTAGGCTTGTTAAGATATTTGTTGAGTGGCTGGTTTGACTTAAACCTTGCATGCACAGCTATATGGGACTGCCTTGTGACCTCCTAACTGCCCGTGTTTGGCTCCACCTTTCCATGAAGGTACAACAAGTCTGGGGTAAGTGAAGGTCTGTATTTCCCATACACATTTTTTAACTTTGGGTACGTGTAGAGGGAAACTTCTACAGTTGTGGCCACATTTTATCTCAGTCTTTGTTTTTACTCCTAACCTTCAGACCTGCAAGTTTCCTCTTTCAGACACTTGACATCAGGGCAGCACAAACAAGTACCATGTTTCTGCATTCACGGATTCAGTACTTGGGCCTGTATCTTGGCCCTTCTGGTTTATTAGCATGGGCAGAGCCTCTACACTATTGCTGAAAGGATTAAAGATTTCTCCATGTTTGCTGGCCTCTTAGTGCATAGACATTGATCAAGATTTTCAATGAATGGCCAAAGCAGGATCCTTTAACTTGATGAACCTCGAGCCCAGTGTGCAGTTCTACGAGCCACAATATAAAATAGATACAAAGCAATTAGAGAGCATCCAAAGGAAGACCAGGAGGATTGTGAAGGGCCTAAAAGGGAAAGCCTTACAAAGAGCAGATGTGATCACTTGGTTTGTTCAGCCTGGAGGAGATTCATTGCAGTCTACAACTTACCTGAGGAGGAGGAGGGACAGACACTGTTCTTTTATCTGTGGTTTCCAGTTACAGGACCAGAGAGAGTGGCCTGGAGCTGTGTCTGGAAGGTTTAGGTTGGATGTCAGGAAAAGGTTTTTCACTCAGAGGGTGCTTGGGCTCCCCAGGGAAGCGATTACAGCACCAAGCCTGACAGGGTTCAAGAAGCATGTGGAAAAGGGTGTGATTCTTGCAGCTGCCTTGTGTGGAGCCAGGAGTTGGACTGGGATGATCCTAATGCATCCCTTCAAAATCAGAATGTTTTGTTATTCTGCATTCACATCTTCATCAGGCGTTTTGTGGTGTCTGAGACACTGAAGGCATTGCAGTTTACCTGGAGACCTCTCAGGTCATCCACTATGACCTGGAATTTATAGCAGAAGCTTAGTGGCTTGGAGACATCTACAGTGTGAGTGTACATGTGGACTGTCATCCAACTGAAACATGTATAGTTTATATATTTTATTTGTACTACAGTAATTACACATTCTGCATCTGTTTTCGCCTTTCCCATGTACTTTTGGGTTTTTTGAAGTTCTGTATTTATGTGTGGTTCAGAGGGATTTAAATTGCCACCTGGAAAGCCCTTCTTGGCATTCTCACTTGCTCCATGGAAGAAGATTGTACTGGCCCTACAAAGGAGAAAAATTCTCTACTCTCAAGTAATACAGGATTTCTCAGAGTGTGAAAATACCTGTGGAGTGCACATCATGAAAAATTCCAGTGGCTAATAGGTAACCTTTAGCATGCTCAAATTATTTTGAGAAATTCTAAAGGCTAGAAGCGGCATAAGCTTTATGTGTAGAGCACAGCGCTGCAGCTCAGGAAGGTGCAGGGTACAGAATGTACCAGCACAATTTCAGCCCTGGGTGTCCTTTGATAATTAACAGAGTGCTGTCATTTCTTGTGGAATCTCTCTGTGTGTCAGCATCAGCACCAAAGAGAAGAAAGAAAATGTACATAGTCCCCGATGAATACTGCTCTCCCCTGTGAAAACAGGATGGCAGCAGTAAAGAGAGTAAATCCTCCCCTTCTCATCCCTCTCCCCTTTCTGTATAGGACTGTGCATTTGCATTGAGCCCAAAGAAAATGGCTACTATTCTTATTTTTTGCTTACTGAAAATAGCAGCAACAGTCTATTTCAGCCAATTAACAGAATGCTAATATCTAACATGAGTGGAGAAAGCAGACTTCTGGTGTCCTCCAACAGGAAATAAAGATTCTGTCTCTTAAGAACATAATTAGTAACAGCTATCTCTGGACCTAATGATTTCTTATTCTCGAATCAGTTTGTCCTCTTCTGCCTTCTGTTCAGCTGCTGAATTTGATCTGCTATTGAGAGATGGTATTTGCTGCCACTTGTGGGTTTTTTTTCATTGCCACTCAATTTTTAGCTGAATTGTTTTCTGTGTCAGCATAGGATCATTGCCAGATTTGCTCTGAATGTCCTCAAGGAACAAAACCCCCATAATTTTAAATGTCGTTTATTCTTCTGGAGGATTTGGTCCTTAAGGTTAGGTACAACCTTGGTACTGATGGCAAGTGGCAAATTGGTCATCTACCAGTCATTTTCTGTTTGAAATTTAATGCTTTTTTTTTTTTTTTTTTTTGTATATTATACATGCTCTTTGCTTTTAGATGAAATGTTATTCTTGAACATTGAAATATAGGAACTTTAAATAGGCAAGCGTAGTTGGTCCCACTTTGTAGCCTGATCACATAGGATGTATTTAAAATATTATGTGCTTAATGGAGTATGTAGTTACTCTATTTCCTTAAATATTTTGTGTGTTTTTCTAGCCAGTGGAGAAGGTCTGAGCCTACATTTTTAAAATGCCTATTAAATTATCTTAAGCAAAACTAGTTAACAAATCACAGTAACCTGAGTGTAATTTGGTAGATACAGCTACAAGAATTATTTTAGGTAATATAAAACCTGTGTTACGAAGACAAGGGATCTATTAACTACTCTTTTGGTACTTGTGTATGATATTTTCAGGTATAGCTGTCCCTGTCTTAGTAATTTGTTTCCTGTAAGAGGTTGTTTCTGTACTGTTTACCCCAAGCATTCCTGGTATTGCCTCCATGCACTAATTTCCCTGAGTAATTATGATGAGTGTGTCCATTTCACTCCCATTGAGCTTGCCCTCAACATTGAATATGATAAATATTAGAATAGGTTTGTTCAGAGGGACTTAACGCCATGCTTTAGGTGGAGACATGATGTGGTGAAAAAAAAGAAAATAGAATTCTCGTTTAAACAGAGGAGCTGAGTGCTTCTCCAACTTTTTCATCCATCATACTTAAATTTCTGAAGTAGTGTTTCAGGTGGGAATTCTGTGTTCATAGCAGGTTGTTTTGCAGGTGTTTCTTTCCAATCCAGGGCACTGGGGCTTCAGGAATGTCAGAACCTCTGGGAAATGCTATCAAAGTTCTTGCTTTCTTTTATCCAGTGTCTCCATTGGTACTGGCAATGAAATGGACACCTGTGGAGAAGGGAGGTGGTGAGAGGGATGAGATGGGACTCTTCCTCTGACAAGTGCTTACCTTTTCCACCTCTCCAGTGCTTTTATGTTAACACCTTCCTTCTGTGCAAAGGTCTTCAACATTCATTCATTTGTAAGGAATTTCTAGTTGTTACGATAGTCTCAAGGCTGAGAAATTTGTGTAACATTCCTAAAGCTCAGTATAGAATACAAGTCAAACCCTGTTAAGATTCTTAACAATGCAGCCATGGTTTTTGGTTTGATGTCAGCTCTCTAGTCATCCTGTACTATAAACTCTGATCTTGGATGCATTAGCACTGAGGATGGCCCTTACAGCTTGGTGTGGACTTGCACAACCTTTGCTTTATTTCCAGCTCTTGCTTGGCATCCCTCCTTATGCCTTGTAACAGAATTAGGTTCTCTTTTCTATGAAAAATCACCACTGTCATCTCTGTCTCGGTCCCAGTTATTTAAGGAATGTTACAAGTGTCATCTTTCAGAATCAGAACAGGACAGTAAAATTAATTCAGTCATTTCAAACAGTATTAGCACACGCTTTTAGGAACTTATGTAAAATTCAGAAGCATCAGAATGTACAAAGTGTTCATTATTTTTGATATTTTTAAAAACCTTGTAGGTAGGTTGAAAACTTCAGATATATATTTTTGAACCTTATTCCATCTCTGATATGAAATACACATACTTCTTTTACGGCATGAAGTTCTGTTAGGGTTACATGGAATAAAAGCTGGTATAAAAATATTTGTATTAACATTTTGAGAACTGGCAATACCACAGTGAATCCCAGTAGCACAAATATTGTTGGTCTAAACTGCAAAGTTATAAGCTAGTAAAAAAAAAATTACAAGAGAAATGGCATATTTTTAGGTCTTATTGGCTTATAATAAAATCTCTTGTATCCATGTAAAGCTTCTTGACACACCTGTGAAATATTTTGCTGTAGAAGCTCTGAGTGCTGAGTACTGTGGACAGCAAAAAAGAGAAATTTTAAGATTCTGAGAGGGGCATTTCCCTTGGCATTAAATACCATACCTTTTCCCCAGGTGTTCTTGTGCTCTTGTCTCCTGCAGCTACCTATAAACTCCAGTGCCTTAATGCCATCTCAGTTTTCTATTTTTGTTGTAAATCTCTTTGTTCAATAGGAGCCTGTAGTGTTCCTTCTTTCTGTTAAACATAATAATAAAGAATATGAACAGAAGGAATGAAAGCAGGAGAGCTGTGACTTGTACCATGTGAAAGCTGCCCTTCTTTCTGAAGGAGATACAAAAGGCGGGGCAACGTTTGAAGGACTGGAACTAGGAAAGAAGTAGGAAGAATCACCAGAGGGAGGATCTCAGAGATACTTCTGTAAATTTAAAATAAAGAAATGAAAAATTGCGGGAGAGAAACCAGAGATTGAGGTAAATTTTCAGTAAACCCTGTCTCACTTCAGTGTAATCTCTCTGCATCAACTCCAGCATGCCTTGGATTTCTGTAAATCTTTTCAGCATGCTAAATTGATAAATATGCTACAATTTTTTGTAGTTGTATTCGTGTTCTAAGTTTCCTGCTAATTCATGCTGCTCTGAAACAGTCCATCCAGTAGCCCAGTAAACACGAAAGGGAGCAGGCTGGGAAGGATGGAGGTCATGAAGGGCAGGGCTTGGAGGTAAAGTTCAGCTGCAGTAGGATTGCACCTGGAGTCACCCACAGAGCTGATGTACTGAGATCTGCTGTGGAGCCATCTTCCAGGTAATTCTTGCAGTTCAGGATTTCAGAGGGGAAACAGGATGGTCATGTGATAAGGGAGATCCTTAGGTATTGTGTTAAAATGAAAGAGTAAACTTGGGCTTTATCCTCCAGACAAAATTTCTCTCAAATTGTCATGGAAAGTATTGGAGTTTGTGCAAATCGCTAATGTCATCATATTGAAGTTTAAATTTCCATAATGCCTTAATTTGCTTACAAACGTACTTATGCTCAGAACAGTATCTTACACTTCTCTAGATGTTATATCCACATCTTCTGAGTACCCCAGATAGTGCCTTTAATAGTGAACTCACTCAGCTGTCAAGGGGAGAACACAGATGCCTCTCTAGCAGAACTATGGATATTTGCTGTGGGTGAAAAATTGGCCTGTGCTTTGCTGTGAGTAGGGAGAATCAAAATGGACAGAGTAATCAGTTGGTTTTGCAACCAAGAAACATACATCAGCAGCTGGATATGTCTCTGGATCTGGACCTGCAGCCTCCTGCAGATTCTTTGACAATATACAGTATTGGAGGATCTTGTCTTGCACATGGCAGCACAAACTTTAGCTTGATGATAAATAATTCTCAAAAGCCACTTTTCTCTAAAGAAAAGTTGCTATATTCAAGGATTGAGTTGGAAAGTACGGTGTTCTTAAGACCTGCTAAAGCTTAGTTTCAAGGATTGAAAGCTTGAAGAACTGTTCTCCAAATTGTTGACAAAATGCCTAGTCATCATTAATTTGGAGCTGTGGAGTAGTCTGGAAACTTCTGAATGTCACCAGTGAAACCAGGTTCTGCTACTTACATAAGCTTTTTGTCCCCATCTGTTCTCCCTTGACATCTTTGGCCTCCATGACTAAAGGATGACCTTTAGTTAATATCTACCTATGAGTCTTGCTTGCAGTTTATCCAAAGGACCAAATGATGCTTAGTTCTCCAAATACCTGCCAAAATGCCATCTCTCTGCTTAATCTCTTTGTCTGTTACTTTCAGGAAGTGTGAGACCTTGCTTCCAAAAACTCATTAAAATTATTTAAGGGTTCTTTGTGTTGAGTGTTTTGGTTTGCAGTAGCCCTTGCTCACACTACTGACAAAGTAGGTTTATGTCTCCACTTGCATTTTTTGCAATTTGCTTTAATACAGACTTAGAGTGAGCATAAGAGGAGAGTACATACAACTGTAAGTAAATCTATTTGGCAAATCCAGGAACAGTCATATGGGAACACATGATGCCTCAGTAAAATGCTCTTTTTTTCCTTTTATTGTTCTCTATTTCCTCCCCACCTCTTCTAAGTACAAACAAACAAATAACTTAAAAACCCAGCTCTTATTTCCATTGTGTAAACTGGAAGGAAGTGGCATACAAATTTAGATACTATTTACTGTGAAACAGATTGAGTAGCAATTTGACTGTAACCCTCCAATTGTTTTAGCTAGGGATTATTGTGAGGGTGGGAAGAAGTGTGAATCTGGGCTTGTTTGGCCAGGATTTCAGTAGATGTTGGAGCTGCTGGGTAGCCAATGGCATATACAGACAGTGGACCCAAGTATTTTCTGAGAAGCAAGTCTGAACTCCAGTCTTTGGAAGAAAAAATAATTCCTGTGCTTGAGAAAGTAAAGAGGAAACATATGAATGAGCTAGAAGCTGGTTCATTGTAGGTATTGAACTAGAGGCAGTCAGTTTTGGAGAGGAGTTTCACAGACAGCTGATCTCTTCTTGTGATATGCTGTTGCCAGTTTTAAAGAGAAGGAGTTTTCCCTGGTCCCCTGCCTTCAGTCTGCCATCCCCTTCCCACTTCTCACATCTGTGGGCTCATGTATGTGGGTTTGCAACCTCTCTTGGGCTCACCTGGAGCTCAGCAAACCCTTCTCTGTGTCAAGTTAACTCAGCAACACAGTGAAAAACAAATTTAGCAGAAGCCTCTGTAGACTTTCTTCCTTTTCTGTGAGCTGAATTGGCTCACAGAAGGGTCTGAGGTTGCTTTAGGCTTTATAAGGTAAGCAGTGGGAGCCAGTGGCTGATAGTGAAAGGCAGAGAGAGAGAGAGAAGAGGTGGGAAGTATCCCCATTGTGGCAGTAGTAAGCTGTTAAACCACTAGCCTCATCTTAAGAAACAATTCTGTGACCACTGATTCACCTTAAAGACTCACCTGTATCACTGTGAACAGTGTCTCTGAGGATGGTGTTGCAAAAGAGTTGGCAAAGTGGGGGTTGCCCAACTGGGAAATCTCTGAATTGAAAAACCTACTAAGAACCAAATTTGAGACATAAGAAACCAGAGATTGTACGTGTGTGCTCTAAGTGTGTGGTGTTCATGTAGATGCAGGCTGGAATGCATTTGAAGAAAGGAGCATCTGTGTAATTTTACTTGGGTAGCTGAATTTCCTATTTACAAGATGTCTTAATCCGTGAAGTATATAGCATGCATAGTTGAAGTTTTTTGTTTGTTTGTTTTTGTTTGTTTGTTTGGGATTTTTTGTTGGTTTTTTTTTGTTTTTTTGTTTTTTTGAGGGCCAACCACTTTATTAGTTTGTTCCAAACCATACTTTTGCTGGCATAAAAATCATGCAAGTCATCAGTGTTTTTGACTCAGCATTTCCCCAGTTTCCTTGTGATGCACCGTATAATGCAGTGTAATTGAATGCTGTTCCTCTCAATATGCTGAAGTTGCATGCTTGTATTGATGATGTGTTTCCAGAAGTCTGTATGGGATGCACATCACCATGGTGTCTAAGCAGCTGTATTGGTGAGGTTGCTAAACAGACAAAGTATTTTCTAAGTGTTGTAAACATTTCCTTAAATGTTATACATAGACTATCAAAAGAAAACTTTGGATACCTTTAGGAAGGATTTATTTCTATCTCATGTAAATAAGTCACACATATGCTCCTATTTTGTCTTTAAATGCCAAAGTGTTTTTCTAAAAAGGAGCAGGAGGAGTTTTGATGGGTGTTTTGAAAGTGAATTAGCTTGATCAAAATGTTTACTTCTGACTCTTGCTTTTTGTAGTCTCTTTACATTTTTGTTACAAAATACCAAATGAAGTAGATTCTGCAATTGGTACAAGACAGCAATTTTGGTAGGAGAAAATCAAATAGCTTCAAAGCTCAGTTTTTCTTTTCACAGCTGTGATAGCATTGAATTGTTATATTGTTACATGAGAGTAAATTTCTAAAGAATACTGTTGTGTTACAATAAAAGATAAAATAGTAAACAGTCCACAATTCAAGAAGATGTTGATTAAAATTGGTTTACTACTTTAAAATCAAGTCCCCAAATTTTAGAACTTTGATAACAGCCTTGTTTATAAACAAAGCTTCACAGAAGAGCAGAACTTTAGATATGCTCATCATGCCAAGAATGGAGAATTTTGAAACATGAAGAATACCTCAGTTGTGAGGCATTATAAAGTATATTGGGGTACTGTGTAATGTTGCAATGAGCTAAAAATCTGCTTGGAAAACTGTTGTTTTGTCTCAGTGATGAAATATTGTTTGTCAAACTTTGAATAGTTATGAGAATTTCCAGGGGGAAAGCAGCATATCCTTACCGTGAAGCATCTTTTTTGTAGGTGCCACTCTGTTGTAAATTTAACTGACCCTAGGAGTATTGGTCTTTTAAAGCACATAAGAATAGGATTTATGGTTCTGAGTTAATAAAATATGCTGATGCCACTGTAAGCCCTATTTAGATAGACAGCAGTAATCTCTGTTGAGCAGTATGAAACCGTCT
Organism: Cyanistes caeruleus; assembly: GCF_971803275.1. Classification (NCBI taxonomy): domain Eukaryota; kingdom Metazoa; phylum Chordata; class Aves; order Passeriformes; family Paridae; genus Cyanistes; species Cyanistes caeruleus. Next base: position 25,604,123 of record NC_141704.1, on the reverse strand, counting down.
GTCTCTAAGTACTGGAAAGCTAATAGTTCACAGCAAGGTTGTACCACATCCAGAGATGAGAAAAATGTGTCTGAAGTCAGAAGAGTTTTAGCTGCATGATTTTATTTTTTTTTTGTAATTGTATTCTTTCTCCTGTGCTAATATTGTACATCATATCAAGTAAGCAAGATACCCAAAGAGTACAGAGGAAAGTGTGCTTTTTAAAGTTCATACCCTACCTTACCTTTGCTGGCTTTAGCACAAGGAACAAGATTCTTCTGAATCTTCAAGGTGAATCTGAAGTATGTGAAATTTGTGTTAAAGATGGGGTATATTGTGCATTCATAAAGAAAACACATTCAGTTCAATAATGAGATACATTAAGAAAGCTAAGTTAATATGTTGCCACATTGTATGTTTTGTATAGTATAAAAATACTGTTTCCAAGTTTTTATCTTTCCTGAAAGGAGTTGATAGAGTTATGTTTGAAAAGATAACTTTGAATTTGTAATTTTTCTATTGTGTTTGAAATATTTGACATTTAAATACGTGGTTGTATTTACATATATTGCATTTTCATTACAGCTAATCCTCTTGAAATTTGGTTGGCAGATGCCTTAAGCAGTTCTCTAAAATTGGGACAGATACAGTATTCTGAAACCTTGGAATTTAATTGCAAATGAAGAACATTCTGTAATTGTTTCTTTTTTCCACTTTTAAGATTCCACTTTTAAATTTTAAAAGGGAATTGTTGTATGTAAACAAAGGAAATAGTCTCTCCACTTCAGTGGAGAGATTGTATCTGAAAATGTAGTAGTCATCACCTTATTTTATTATAAGATATTTATAATCAATATTTTATGTGGTGCAAACATAGATTACCTCTCTGAGCAACTTAATATATTAAGTAAATAAGTCTGTGGGTACAAATGATTCTTTGTACCTCGTAAGACACACATATTTTTACATAAGGCAACAGTTTTCAATATTAAGATTGCTTTATAATTTGAAAGGAGGTTAGAATAAGAAAGAATTTCTTTGACAAATGTTATGTTTGCTATAGTCCAGAAATACATTATGTCCGTATGTGCTGGGATTTTGATTTTTGTTTTGGGGCTTTAAAAACAAGTGTCTTCAGCATTTTTTCACCCTCATATCTTGGCTTTTCATTTTTTCAAATGTTGAAAGCTAAATACAGCAAAATATTTGGTTCTGTGTCTAAACTAACCTAGGAAATACTTTTAAGTTCATAGAATTTAATAATAGACACTTAAAAAGTCTGAAATACAAGGGAAAAAATAAATCTATGTTCCTCTGTTGATATATCCATTGTAAAACTTGATGTACACTTTGGACTACATGAATCTTTTTCTATAAATTAAAGTTGGATTTTTTTTCAAAATCAAGTTCCATTATGTTCAGAAAAGTATCCAGCAATTCCTCTTCTCTTCCAAATAACTTGCAGTCCACTCCCTCTTGTGACTCAACCTAACTGTGTCTGGATTCATCCGTTCAAGGAGCAGGTGCTTCACTAATGTTCCTGAGCTGGAAGAGCCCCTCTCCCTGGCTTCCCTTACAAAGGAAAGCCACAGGCTCTGCCAGGAGCACTGCATTAGGCAGAGATTATACCCTGAGTAGATGTTTAAAGTTAGGTAGAATTATTCTGATTTTAGTATTGCATGGAAGCAAGTAAAAATGGTTCAAACCTAAATTATTTGGCATTTCAAATTGTTTGGGTTTGCTCCTTGTTAATCCCTTTGGTGTTTGCTTTTTGCATCTTCTTTTAATCGATATAGTTCTCCTAAGCCACTTATTTTACCTGACAAGAGTGTAAAAGGTCCTCCATGCTGGCTTTTTCATACTTGTATTCTGACAAAGCTTTCACACCTTTTTCCTGGTAAGTTGCTGCTTGGTGGCAGCGATTCATGGTTATGAAGTGCCCAGTAGCTGCATTGAGCCAACTCAGTCTTCCTTCCAAAGCTCGTCTGCCTTTGGAAAACAACAAAATACAGTGGAAGATGATGCCTATAAGTTTATTTGTCAGATTTTTCTGTATGTGTTTCTCATGTGTTGGCAGTTTGTTTTGGCTGCATTGGGGTCCCAAGTCTCGCTCTTCATGTTCTTTGTGGAGGGAGGGAGAATTCTGCGTCATGGTGTTTTAGAATTGTCCTCGATGAACGTGTGTACTACTGCCAAACTCTGTGACAAATTATCTGGTCTCAAAAGACACGGTTTTTTAATACCACCAAAATAAAGTACAGTAGGTCACAAAGTGATAAATGACCCCTGAGCTTCCACAGCATCTGTGTTGGGGAGAGCTGTTCTGTGTTTCAGGCAGATGGCAGGAGTCCACCCTCGCCAACGGGTCTGCAAGGCTTGTTTCCACCTTTTACCAATCTCTGTCTCTCTTGGACATCACCTTGTCAGTGTAGTTGAGGGAGCTAAGCTTCCTAGCCCTGAGCTTCCTAGCCCCTTCCAGCCCTGAGCTTCCCCGTGGTGGCAGGGTGAGCGGGGCATCCCTGCCCGCCCGGGATGCAGCACTGCTGGGAGCAGAGGGCAGCAGATAACGAGCAGGCAATTAAACAGCTTACTGAAAGAAGACACAGAGTAAATGCTGTGTGCTGCTCATCTTCTATTTTCATAAACTCATACATAGGATCCAGTGAATTGGGAAGTGGGATGAAGGTTATCACAATTTTGTTGCAAACACTTATATGGCTAATCTCTTTCTAAATGCTTATGTTTTTAACCTCAAGCCTCTTTATGTGGCTGAGCTACACTTTTTTTTCTAACTTGACTTTGTTTTATGGGGAAATATTTCATATCAGATTGCTTAAGCTCTGGGCTGTCATGTCATACCTTCTGTCAAGTATATAATACACATTTTAAAATTTGTCTAAATATTTATGCTCTTGAGGGGATCACTGTATCTCTCAACAGACAGTTACAACCTAGCAAGTAAATAAATTTAACTTCTTTTTTTTTTCAAATCTTCATTGTTTTTGCAAGAAATTGAAACTGTTTGAAAGAATCTTACAAAATTCTGGAAGATAATTTTATTATTTACTTGAGAAAAAAACCTACCTCCTGTCTTTCAGCAGTGCCTGCAAATATATGTATGTGCATAAATATATATTTTTTAAAAAATGCTTGTATTTCTTCTGAAAACTAGAGACAAAAATATGAACTAAATGAATTCATGTGTGGCACCACATTTTAAGTTATCTTTAGAAATGCTATGAAGCACATTTTTTGTTATTTTAGATTTGCTTCCAGTTTGTGCTTCATGGATTAATTTTTTCTTATTTTAGTAGTTTTCCTGCCTATATTACATTGGTAAGATGTCTGGTGTTCTGAGTCTTTAAAATGAAATGATTAAAAGTTCAGTGAAATTCAGCGGAGCAAAATTTGGTAATTTTCACTCGTTTCCAGATACTGAGCTGTATTTTTCCTCGTTTGTGTGAGGAAGAAAATTAGTAACACTGAAGTTTATAATGTAGTTTGTAATTGATAAGAGTTGCAATGACTGAGATTGATATCAAACACAAGATTGTGGTAATATTAAATACATCAGAAACGGTTCACCGATAATAAAAGATCTTGCGGTCTTAACTGAAGGGAATACATTTTGGATTCTAGTCTATGTAAGTCATAATACATTGTATTTGACTTTCTTTTTGCTTTTTACAGTAATAAAATATATCCAGAGAAAGTAAATCTGTGATTTTAACATCTTTTGACAAGCACATTAGACTGTAGAAAGAGCATCCAAGTTGGGGCTCGGGGCATATGGTGCTACCTTCTGCTAGCATAGCTCCAGAACAAGTCACTGTGCTCACCAAGGGGTCATATTCAGATTCTCAGGTTCCCTCCCCTGGTCTGGGGGAAAAAAAGGCATTTCCCCTTCACACAGAAAAATCAGAATACAAACTGCAAACCTCACTACCCTGGGATACCTTCACTGTGCAGAGAACCCACAGATGCTGTGAGATGTTTTGCTGTCAATCAGGGTTTTTGTGAGGGCATTCAAGAAAGACCCTATATTAACCTATGTAGATATTTATAGCTACTTTTTAATTCTGAAAAGACATCAAATGCTACTTTGAAAGAATGTATGTTTATATCATGGTGAAATCGCAGAAGCGTTCCAAACATATGTACATTCAAAGTATTATTTGAGTAGGTATTTTGTGAATGGGTAACAACTGCTACACACCCACTTTTCACATCTTCCTAGATTGTCTTAGTTTATTTTATTTAGATTCAAAGATTTGTATAGATAATCCAAGTGTTGTGTGTCTTGGGAATTCAACATATGGATGAGGATATGGAAGGCATTAGTTATATGAGATTTGTTGACCAGCTTTTAATTCAAATTGTCATTTTTAACACACGGCAGTGCAGATGGTGAAGTTTTGACTGTCCATCAAAGCCCAAATACCTTAGGGACAGCTGTTGCTGATAAATCATTTTATGTGCTTTAGGTCAAGAGTCATCGAACCTGTTACTGCACCTGCTTCTACATATGCAAATCTGTTGTTTTGTCATTTCATTAGACAAGGAAAAGTCGTGGTCTCTCTTGGCCCTAAGTAAGCCAGGAACATACCCTGTAGGAAATGAAACAGAGCAAGAAGACGACTGTGGTTTCTGCAGTACAGCCATGGGATGCTGCTTCTCTTTGGGGGCTTTGTTTCTGGAAGACTGCCTGCAATTTGGAAGGAGGGTAGAAAGACAAGTACATGTTTGGAGGCAAGAAGTAAAGGGAAGGTGTTTGCTGTCATTGACTGTAGGGTAGTTGTGAAATTTGACATGCCCAGAAACCAGCGGGTGCCATGTGGGGCTCCCCTTCGCTGCATACCTCCGTTTCATCATCTGGAGAGCCTGCAGCATGATTTCCGGGCACTGGAGCATACAACATGTCTACTTCGGTTTGGAGCTGATTGATCCGCGGTACAGAACATGCTTGTGGGATCTTCCCTTGCTATAGAAGAACATAAATGATTGAAATGTTTTCTTGAGGTAGAAAAGTATCATTTGTTTGTATACTTCAATGCCCGGCGAAAAAATTCCTGTCAGATGGCAGCACACTGCAAGAACTGGGGGTTTACTGAACGAGGTTGTGCCTGAGCTTTGGAAACTCTGAGGTGTTTATATTTGTTTAATCTGTCAGGTATGTAAGGAGAGTTTAAATCATGGGGAGGAAGCTTCTTTGTTTATTGCACTTCACAAGTAGGGCTGTGGTATGTAATAGAAATGGCACTTAAAGATTGGTTTTTTTAAGCAAACTGACAGAAGATTTTATCCTGCACTGCCATAGATTGCTGTGGGGGAGAAAGGGAAATAGTAAAATTGATGAAGAAATGTTGCATGCTGTCATTTTAGATTATGTTATTTTGCCATGAATTTGCTGCTAATTTTTTTAAAGATACTGTAAAATTCCACTGTTGCAGAAAGTACCACAATAGTGCTGTCGCCTGTTAATTATTTCATTCCATGGCTAGTTTGTCAACAGTATTTTAATCAAGCCACTAGCAAAAATGCTTTTTGAACATTTTGTGTAGAAAAAAACAATAACCCCCCTGACCTTTCAACCTTGTCAGCTGAGTTTTCCCATTCTGACACTAGGCATTATTTTTGCAAAGGTTGGAATTTTAACTCTTCAGTGAACCAGATATCATTTTTATTGGGATATTAATTCTGGTAGGTGCTAATCTCATCAAGATTTGCAGACATTTTCCTTCATAGGCCATTCTGATTTGTAGCTTTTTCTTTTCACAGCAGTATTAAATACCAAACCTCTCTGATATGGAAGTTCATTAGAGATATGTCTTTGATGGCAGCCCTTTCAGGGCTTCAGTTTCAAATACCTTGATGTAAAGCTTAAGAAGCCATTGTGTTGTAAGCCCTCCTTGATGTGTCTTATTTAGATCTGCATAGTAAATCAAGGAAAGTAAATAACAAGGCAGCAGATGGAAGCATGGAGATAAGGCCACTGAACAATTGTATTTGTATTTTGTTATGATGTTGACAGGAGCTAAAATTCACTAATCTAGTTCAACTGATCTGCATTTCAAAGAAATCTCATTTAGCAGCAACTTGAAGGTTTGGAGGATAAAGTTCTTTTATTGCAGCTTTTATTGCATTCTTTGCTAATTTATCTGGTCAAGATTTAGCCTTGCTTACTTAAAGCAGCAAGCATGTTACAAGGAGTCTTAAATACTACGAAAGCATTAATGTCTAGACTATGAACTGAAGGTAATTACATATCCAGCAGTGAATAGGCTACATTTAGGAAATACTGTTGTCCAAACAGAATGGGAAGAGAAATGCAGAAAAGGTATTTTCCCCTGTTTTCTCAAAGTTTGTGGTTTTGTGTTTATTTATTTATTTTTTTCTTTTTAAATTACTAGTTTTTAATTGTGTGGAAAATTAATACATAAGCAAATGTAAAATTATTAAATATAAACCCCAGAATTTTTTGAACTGTGAGTTCCATCATTCCATACTTTGCTGCTCTTCTTACAAAGTGATAGCTCATATTAAGTTCTAATTTAATGGTTGCCTTCCTGAATCCATTAAACAAAACTGTTAAAAAGTGGAAAATAATTTAATAGAATGATGGACCACAGTTATTTTAGGTGTGCTCTAAATGATGTAGATGGTATATATGTAAGTTAGGTACTTCATATTAGATACAGTGCAGCCATGTCCTTTTGAAAAACAATGTGATAAATACATTTTAAGAATCAAATATCTTTAAAATGAAAAGGAGTGCAAAATAGAATTTAGGGTTTCCTTTTGGAGATTTAAAAAAGTTGTGCAATCTTAAGGCCAGCCAAAAAATGAACTTTGATTTAGTTTTCAGTTTATGATATGAATACTAACGATGGACTGTTTGGGGTATCGAACATAAGTGTGTCCATACCTATGTACGGATGTAATGATAATGAACCAAAGCATGCCAGGCCAGTGTGCATCCACTCTAATAATGGGCACCAGTTCTCTAAGACATGTAAATTAAACCCAGCAGCTGCTAAGTGTTAATGCAATAGTCCTTGCTGCCCTTCTGCAGCCTGTCCTTGTGACAGAGCCTACACCTGTGCCCCGAGGACTGCACTTCCATCTCATTTGCAGCGTGGGTCTTTGCACTTCTTTTCAGTGTGTCTTTGTAGGCTCGAGAGGAGTGGAGGGGGAGGCAGCTGGGGATGAGGGTGCTTGCTAGGCTGCAGTGATACCTGATGGCTTTTGACTGTGTGCTCCATAGGCTAATCAGATCATGGGGTGGTAAATGCTGCTTTAGTTGTAGGACTGGTTTAAGCATCTTTTGGTTCCTTCTCCTCATTGCTGTGCCTCTAAAAATATTCATACAGTGTTTTGTGGGTTGGGTGCACTCCATGACTTTGAAAGCAGCTTCTATTTAGCCGGTTTACTCTTAATCTAGATTAGTTTCTGAGTATGGCTGATCATACAGCTCCATGCAGGCCATGTTTTCCTTGGCCACATCACAATTGTGTGATGTCGCTCCCCTTATCCATGTTACGTCTCCTTACTCCTCTCTCACCCTAGCAAGGATGACCATGTTTTAGTCAAAAGTTGTTTTTGCACTTGTTTTGCAGGGCTGTTTTAAAGTCAGCACAAGGCAGGAGTGAGAATCTGTAGTTGGAGCTGAAGGTTAGGGAAGTTAGGGCTGCTTTAGCTCCAGATTAGTCTGGTTTAAGTCATTGTGCTGCTGCATTCTCTGGAAATTTTACCTTTACCTCCAGACCACTGTACACCCTGTATGTGTGAAATGAAGCAGACAATACAAATAACAGTTATTCAAAAAAGTGATTTGCGTTGCTATGTGAGAGAAATATATACCGGACAATAAAATGATGACAATAAAATAAATCTAACTCTTCCTAGAAAACACTATTGTAAATGAACATTTATTTACATTCCAATATGCCAAAGTTCAGAAGTAAAATTTCGAATTTAAAGATATCCCAAGGATATCATCCTATTTACAGCACTCAGAAGCAAATAGGTCCATGAGATCAAGCACAGACAGACATGTTGACATTTTGAGTTAAACTCTACCTTTTTCTGCATAATAATATAAACCATCCCTTCAAATAAACATATGCTCTTGTTGTCTGGCCTGCCACAGTCTCCAGAGTTTCATCACCCATAATCTGTTTTTAAAACCTCATGCCCTTGTACCTTTGGCTTCAGCATCACTGACTCTCACTCCATCCTGCCTAAGCCCATTCTGCGTTCTGGCGTTGCCCAAGGTGACAAGGAGGGATCCTGGCTGTCACTGAGTGCTCGCCTCTTGTCTTCCTGTCCCTGCTGGCTCCATGCATGTGTTGTGTTCCTCACAGAGCTGCACAGGGGGACAGTGTTTTCACCAAAAGGGATAGTGGGAGAGAAAATAAAGAGAAAAAGGAGAAATAGAGGGGAAAAAAAAACCCCAACCTAAATGGTATTTTATGGAATTTCAAACTTGTCTCTCTCTGCAGAAACGTCTTATACATTTGCATGTTAATAAAGGAGTGCTATAGCACCATAAGAGTACTGGACATTAATGAATAATCTTTTCTCAAGTGATAGGGATCCAACTAGTTAGCAATGAGGTGGATTAAAAATCATACTTGAATTCCTGCTACCATCACGTTGGTGTTGGTGTTGATTGCATGACCCTGATGGGCTGAATTGTGTGTGATGCTCCTTGTCTGGAATCACACTGAACTGCTCAACATTAATTTCTTCTGCTCCTGCTTCATGTCCCTGTGCTGAATGACAGCCTAATCTTAGAAAGAGAAGGGCAGATAGAGCTGGAAGGAATATGGGGCAAAGGAGATGGCACTTTTCCACTGGTGATGGAGTAAAATATTCTCAGACATATTTGCCACAAGAAATACTATACAAATTTACCACTTTTATTGAACTTTCCCAAGCTTGGATTTTAGTTGACAAAGTATTACATGTGATTGCCCCAAATCCAGTATTTTCTCTTGGTTGGTGGATTGCCTGGTAGAGCTAGTCAGCCTGTGTCTTCTCTCATCCATCTCATATTTATCATTTCCTTCAGGATGGTGGACAGGCAGCCATGAAGGGAATTACTTAGACAAAAGTCTTTCTTTTGTTTTCATGCCATTCTATCCTCTTGCAATTCAGTTTAAGGTTGTGTTTCTGGTCAATATATTTTAAATAAGTATTAACTGAATCTGCAAGAGAAATGAGGAATATTTCTCTAAATCTTAATGATAATCCAAATCCAGAAGATTTGAAGAGTTTGGTGTACAACTGATGAGAGGAATCGATTTTAAAATATTACAAATTTTGGCATGTCTTTTCAGGTCCTTTAAAGGTTTACCTATACAAAAATCTAAGGAAGATTTTTGATTATCCTCATAGCACTGATACGTAGTAGAAAGACCCTTTTACCTGTAGATAGATAATTTGTCCTACCTTTCTTTATTTTATTGTATAGGAGAAGGGAAGTGCTCATAACTCAGTGTTTTCTGAAGCATTGTTGTTTTTTTTCAGTCATAGCATAATGAGGTTTCTTAAATTGCAGACAAACCAAACAGCTTCATTCAGTTTAACAGCACAACATTTAGAGAAGTTTGCAGTGTAACACCTTTATTGCTTTAATTATTTACATCATGGTTGATCTCTTGTTTACTCATAATCTTGTTTCCAGATTAGGACAATGATACCACAGATCAGCAGGGAGGGATTTCAGTACAGATATATTTATATCTTTTGTCACTGTTTTAATACATCTTTCCAAAAAATATTTTTGGCATTTATTAGCAAAGAAGTAATAATTTTTTGTGAGTCTATGTTTTTGGGATAAGATTTTGGGGTAAGGGCTTTTAGATAAACATGGTTCCAAAGAAACAGGATTATAATACTACATTAGACAATCTATGCAGTTAGAAATGAGAGTAAATATTGTTCAGTCTTAAACCAAACCAAAATCAAAACTCCAATCCAGTCCTTGATTTTATATACTATGATATCAGGCCACATTCTACTCTGTTTTTTTACTTAGTTACACCAAATAGGCTATAGGTATTGAAAGAAAAATTAATAGGATGCTTATCTACAAAAATGGAATTTTGTATCACATTAATCCCAAAAGAATTAAGAAACTTCATTGTATAGTACTCAAATACTTTTTTCTTGAATGCATTTTTCTTTAGCAAACTCTAAAAATACGCGACAGTCAAGAGATAAAGGATTTTATCAGCGCTTATTTGGGATGGCTTTGTAATGCAGCTGTATATTTATGAACTGCCAGAAATGTCCTGTAACTGTTACACTAATAAGATCATGTTATGATGCATAGCTTTTACTTTGAGTCTTAGGTAATTTATGGGAATGGTGTGAGCTTGCACACAAGTGTAGCTTTTAATATCCCAAATTAAGATGTGTGTACTCTGTAATATATTTGTGTCTTTAAAAGTGCAGATTACTTGTATCACTGTGCTGTTTCAGAAATAATAAAAAAAAACAACCCACAAAACCATAATCTAAGAAACTTTTCATAAAAAAACTTCTTCATGTATCTTTGATACAACTGTATTTCTACCAGGTATAATTGAATTAAGGATTATATGGAATAAATTTTTAAATCAGGAATGAATGCTTATTTAACCTTCAAATGGAATTGTATAGCAAATGGTTGAAAATAAGGCATTCTTAGTTTACATGATTTTTTGGGGTTGCTGTTGACTTCTAATGTTTGCAAGTGATCTAATTGCATATCAACTTTTCCCCCTTTATGTGCACCCGCTTGAGAGAGCCAGGATTCATGGGAAGATTTTGTAAACTTGTTGATGGTAACTTGAAGCCACATGTGGAAAGAGTAAAAATCAACACTTTTACTTGACAACCAGTAGGTAGCCACCTGTTCTCATGTGTTTTTTTCTCGTTTAAGTAGTGGTGGTTATAATTCTAAATTGTTACTGCTACTATCAGATTGTTTTCAATAGGTTCCTGCAAAATCCTGTATTTTACCTTCTGTAGTATACCTGGAACCCACATCTCTAAATTTTTCCAATTTTCAAGAAACTTGTCTTTGCTCATGTATCAATGCTGAAACATTTGGTTATTTTTTGGTACATCTTGCTCTTATTTATAGTTAGTATAAAAGTGATGTGAAGGATATCAGAACTTGAATACCTTTTGAACTGTCTGGTTATTTTCCTGCCCTTAACATCTTAAACAGAAAAGCTGGACAAATGACAGAAGAGAGAGGTAGCCTAAAATGTTGCTATAGGCCAGTGTTATCTGAGTCTTTGATTATTAGCATGCTGTATGGTGAATTTCCTTCTTCCTCAGTGAGGCCATTTAAGCTGCAGAAGCAAATAGAACAGCAAACACTGTAGCAGGCTCTTCTTTATCAGAGAGGGGAGTTGATTGAACAGTAAACATACTTCGATCCAATATTTCAAACTGACCAGAAAAAGTGTCAGTTACACAAATTCCTCACTGTAGGGTCTGAAAAGAGTATTAATCAGTTGGTATGTATGTAGATATACTGGGAAATGTCTGGTTTTTGGGTGGTAATTGAGGGTATTAATTCATGCATCTTGCAAAAGGGATTTTGGTTGCATACTGATGTCTGAACAAAGTTATTTCTGTCCTGCTATATTTTTTTGTGCTAGTACAGGCTGCTTCTTCATATAATGTGCCAATGCACAGCTCTACATATAGGGATACTTGGTTCACAGACACAAAGATATGTATCTAGTAAGACAGCAGAAAGGACTGGTTATATTCCTTTGGTACACCTGGTAGGTATGGATGGAATTAATTAACATAGTTTTTGCTCAAAAGTGTGACATGCCAGTTCGTGACAGCAAAAAGTGTTTCTTCCTGATGACAGTCATTCACTTTCTGCTGGTTCAGAAGGCTTCCCTGAAGGAATTTTAATTGATCTGCACTTACCCAAAATAAATCAGAAACACTGCTGTATCCTAGAGATTAAAGCAAAAGGGAAGATATTGGAATACAGAGTATATGATTTTTAAGGTTTACTTTGAGATGAAACTTGGGAAATGGAGATGCTGACCTGCATTTATATAAGTGTTGAACTGAGTGGGAACATATGGATGAAGTTAGACTCATGAAAACCATGAAACCAGCGAACAACTTGAGAAGCAGAACCTTGCTTTGTAGCCCTCTGCCCTGGCTGCTCTGGGACTGTGGACCGGGGAGAGGAAGGCTACTGCTGCTTTACAGTAAGACCTTGCTACCTCATTTGATACTTTTTTTTTTTTTCAGTGGTGATGATGCTTTGGAAAAATCAATCAAATTTATTAAGCATGTAGTAAGGTACAGAGAACCACGGGATTTCACTTTGGTGTTCAAAAGGATCTAGCCTGTACTTCAAATGCAACTAAGACTAGACTCCCTGTGTACCTAATGCAGTAATTCTCAATATTGTGGGTGGTGAATAGATCAGTGTAAAATGAGTATAAAATTGGTTGAATTAGCACTAACATAAGTGACTATACAAGGAGGTAGGACTGGTCATCCTGGTTCAGACCAGCTTAGGCTGTCATCTGTCTCCAGCGGTGGCTGTCTTCCGAGGATACCTCCATCTTCCTCTTGACTTATGAAACCTCCTTGCATAAACAGCATCCTTGGGAAGAAGTTCACAGTTCTGCCACACAATTTGGTTAGAAGAAACTCACATTTTTCTTTTCAACTTGGCTTTTATTAGGTGATTCTTGAGTTCAAAGATAAGGAACATAAAATGTCTCTGCAATCTTTCCATCTTCTTCAGACTTTAGTTGTTTTCTGTCATGGCCTTCCTTAAGTCAGCTTTTTTCCAGTCTAAATATTGGTGGCATACTGAATTCTTCTTGATATATGGAAACTGTTTTAAGCCCTTGATCATGTGTGTTTTCTTCTCTGAGCCTTTGCTAATTAGTTCTGTTGTTTTGTTTTCTGTGCTGGACAAGAGAGTGGAGCACACTTTTCAATATAGGGATTAATTCAGTGGCAAATGACATGCTACTGTTTGTCCTTTATTCCTTTCTAATTAATTTTTAACATTTAATTTATAGATTTGACTCTGATGGAGTGGTGAGTTTTAAGTTTTCATGGAGAAATTTCAATGACACCTATCATAAACCCCAGGTCTCACTTTATTAGCAGGAAGATGTAAGCAATAGAGAGCTGTTTTGTTTAACAGAAGCTTCAGATTAGAATGTTTATCAATACTGGCTAGGCAGGATGGTTTATAGTGAACCTGTGCTCAATAAACTGTGATTTCCTACTTGATCCCAGCCAAAAGTATTCAATGTCTTTCTGGTACAAAATAAATAATAATGTGAAATTATCTTTTAACTTGTACACTTGCTTTTTCAATGAACTGCAGTCTTGTTACAGTGAATCTCAGAAGTGAAGCAGGTGACTGCTCTAGGAGTAGTGACTACTTCATGTATCTCATACAAAGAAAGAAAGATGTGAAATGTGTGGGATTTTTTTCCTGGGTGTGCAGTACATATGTGTAAGGATGACACTGAAGTGTGTTTTAAAGAGATGGTAATACCTTGCAATAAAACACAATAGAGATTCTTGCACTTACTGTGTTCCTTTCCCTTTTTACTCTTAGATAACTTCAAGTGAAAGTTAAGGACCTTTTGTCCTTACCTGCCACAGAAGTGACAGACACCTTTGGAAGGAGGACCAGTTTGAGCAAAAAGGAAAAGACCTTCCCGCAGCACAGCAAAGTGGCAAAGTGACTGAAGAAATGTAAGTGATTCATGACTGAACTGTGGCTATGTTTCTCCTGTGGATTTATATGCCCTGTGGGAGGAATACAGTACCCCATGACCGAAACGTATTGCTTAGAGATGTAAAATATGGTTTAGGAGAAAAATTGTGGACCGTGCAGAAAATGCATACTTGTTTGATGTTAGTGTGATGGTAAGCTATGCTACAATTATTTCTTTCCAAATGGCAATTGTTAATAGGAATGAAGTGCTGTAAGAGTCAAAAACCTGTTTTTCTACCATTTTCTACTCATCTAGATACTGGTTAATTTAGATACATAGAAGCTAAGCAGCTGTATCTCAGTCATTTTAGATTCTGCTTACCCTCGGGAGAGGAGCAGGCATCTCCAGAGGCCAATCCATCTTATTCTGAAAGCAATGCCTAAGGAATGCAGTATTACTCGCTGAGGAGCTTGTGTTGACTGCTTAGCTTTAGCCTAAATGTTCAATGAACACTTTAACCTGGCATGTCTGTGTAAGAAGCAGTGCCAGCTTTTCTCCTCCCCATATTGTCATTCTCCCTCACTCAGCACGTGTAGCTGTTTGTAAATTTGGAGAATGGATCAGACTGAAAATAGCCAATTATTTTTTTGCATTTGTTTTGAGTTGGGTTTATCCCAGCTTTCTCCCTAAGGCTGTCCAAGGGCTGTCACTGGTAGAAAGAGTGGTGCGAGTGGGAATTAGCAGCCAAAAGTGTTCAGGAGCACATGATGGCAGCTGTGCTAGTTTCTGCTGCTTAAATTCCTTGGTGAGCAATAGTCTCAGACCTTACAGATATTTTTAGTGCTTTGCCATTTATAAGAGTTAAAAAATATGTGAGACACCCTTACTTATTATCTAATGGGGAGCTACTGTTTTGTTGCACATTTCATACTGTGATAGTGCTGTCTTTTGTGTCCCTTGTAAATTAAAATTCAGGTCTGTAAAACCAGTAAATGGTCATAAGTGGCTAACAAGTAAGCAAGTGTCATGTGATTTATAGTGCAGGCATGATACTGTATAATTCATATATACATACATAATCTCTGAATTCTGAAGATGCTACCCTGATTTTGTGTAGCACCAAACATGACGTGTGGGTTGAGTGATATCGAATGGTTAGTGGTTGGACTAATTTAGGCACAAGATCCTTGTCTCCTGAGCAGTGAAATGCTAAGTAACATTTCATTCTCACAGTAAATACCGGATGGGAGGGTGTAAAGAAGGCAGAGCTAGACTTCTTTCATTGACACCTGGTGACAGGATGACAGGCAGTGGGTACAAGCTGCATACAGATTATTAAATTATGTTTCCATTGAAACACAGTATAAAAAACTTCCTTATCTTGAGGATGGACAAACACTGGAGAGGCTTGCCCAAAGAGGTTGTAGAAGCCCCATCTATGGAGGTACTCAAAACTCAAGCAGACAAGCAGCTTGCGGCATCTGACCCTGATTGAGCAGGGGTTTAGATTCAATAATCTTCTGAGGTCCCTTCTAGTCTCAGCTATTTTATGCTTTTGGGGATATTTATAGGTAAAAGAAATAAAAAATACTCTGTCATTTTATTTTATGAAAACTTTTTTTTTTTAATTTTTCTATTTTGAAGTATTTAGTTATTCAGTTTCATATTTTACTTAAGTTTTGGCGAAAATGAGACATGTTGGAATTTGCAAGCTTTCTAAAATGTGTTAAATTATATTTAAAGACTTGTGATTGTAACTATGAAAGTCACATTTAAGTCTGTGAAATTATCTTTTAGCTTTGAATTAGCATCAGATTTCACGTGATGTGAACTGTCACATGATGGAGATTTTAGATGTTTAAAAATAGCATCTTTTCACTTGGTCCATGGCAAGAAAGATACATTTTTAGTATCATTCTGTGCTTGGGAAAAAACACCAAAAAAACAAGACATACTTGACCAGACAACTCTTGCAGGTGATCTCCATTAATCCACAATAAAAACAGCTGTCTTCCTGAAGTTTTTTTCGAGATCAGTGAGACCCTATAAAGTGACCTAAGAGTTTCATTATAAGCTCTGTTTTCAGTTTCTTGCAAATGGCTGTTCTGGGACAGTCCATAGTTAAAGAGGATGCCAATGTAAGCATGGAAAAACTGGGCAAATGTACAGTGAGGCTTCACAACACAGCCTTATCTCCTGTGAATGTGTGATTGAGGAGTTTCCTTGTGTTTTGAAATACTTAGGAGCAAGGGACTCTCCGTTCAAATGTCAGGTTTCTTGAATTTTAACTTTGATTGATTTGTCAGACATTTTCTGCCCACAGTTTTGTTATAGCCTGAGTGTCTCTGGAAAGGTTTCTGTGAGATGGGCGTATCATTCTTGAAAATGGAAAATAAATAGTCTAAAAAAAGGTCTATGACCTCTTTGCTTTTGAGCAAGGACTTGGAATTTGAAAAGGAAGCTTTAATAGGTTATAAGATGTGTCTTTTGCCGTGTCTCTGAATGTCTGTCCTCATTGCAGTGAATTATAAGCTTTTGAAAATTGCTGCTTACTCATACACAGAAGAGGCATATTACTTTGTCAGCATATTCTGAAAATATTCCCTGAATATTCTTAATCTTCTAGAAATGACTGAGTCTGTCCTGGCTTGGAGATCAAACGCTGTATGACATTTCAAATTTACAGATCCCCTGCTATTTTCACAAAAGGGTCTTGTTTTTTAAATTTTTCTGGGACAGTGTATTTTGATTCTTACACTTGTTGGTAATTCTGGTTTTCTGTATTTTATGCTTACTTTTCCCAAATGCTGATTGAGAAGGGTGTCAAGGATGGGATTAATTTCCCATGATGGTAGCCTTCTAAAAATATAGTTGGTATAAATCTGGGCTGGTCACCATAGGCATCTTTAGTCATGTAAAGAGAGATGGAGACTTCCAGGGGAAGATTCCCATAGCCTCTTTTTATTTCTGTCTTTAGATGAGACAATTCCTTCTTTAGAGATGCCTGTTTCTTGTCACTCGCAATAAAAGCAACCTAAGGTGACTGGCACAAATTTAGACTTTTAACTTTTCTATTAAACATTAAGACAGATAAATTCCATCTCATGTGACATAATTTGAGATTTAAAAGGCAGAAATGTTATCACTGACATTCACAAAAACATTCTGCTTTCACACTAGTAAAAAAAGCTATTAAAATTATTTCTTTATGGTTATGGTGATATTTACAAGCTTATCAAAATAAAATTTTCCATATCTCCTAGATACTGTATGTAACCATTAAAAAAATGCACTTTGAATGCCATTTTAATATTAACTTTGAAGTATCAACATATTTTTGGGTGTTTTCTTATGTTTGGGTTCTAAGTTAAGAAATATGAAGGTTTTAACTGTATGTCATTATTTAATTTCTGGCAAGGTAATAAAAGGGATGTATGATGAGATGCTGGCATTGTTGCCTTTAGGTTGCAACAAAAGTTTGAAAGAATCTGGTGCTAATATAACAGACAAAAATGCACTTTTAGTTAATAGCAAGAATTTAGGTGGGTTCCCAATTTGAAACAATTTGCTCTAATATCAACTAATATTGATAATGTGTTCTGTTAAATGAGATTGTGATGAAATGCTATTTTCCATTTATATTGAAGTATTTTAGATTCTCTTAGTAATTTAAACTGTTTATAATTGTGTAATGGCAACTACATTGGCTAACCCAGGATAATAACACCTTCTTCAGTCCCAGTTTTCATGGGTAAGGGCTATATGTGGGGAGAACTTTCCTGCCATGGAATAATTGAATGTGTCTAAAAGGTGTTAGAAGTTATGTATGCTGGCTCTATTTGCTTTTTAGGTAAAATGTAGGCATATGACATAGAAATTGTGGTGTAATTTATTATCAGATATCTTTTTATGTGTAATTGCCATGTACTTGAATTATTACCTGAAGGGGCTAGACTTACCTAGAATTCATACATGTTTTTGTCATCACTGTGATGAGACTATGGGCAGCAGTTGAATATGCTTCAAAGATGGTCTCAGTTACACTTGTCCTGTTGTTCAGAAATGCACAGGACTGATCATGGTAAGCACTGTTTCTGTATATCCAGTCATGATTGACTGATTAACCCTTATTGGGGTGTATAAAACTTTTCTTTCAGTTATAATTTTGCTTTGAATATGACATTTTGTATTTGAGGTGTATATTTCATTTTGTTTCCATCCTTTCACTGTAATTTAAAGAGGTACATTTAGTTCAGTATTGCATAGTAGCAGCATGCATGAATTATAGCGTAACACTACAGCAAATACTGATTCCTGGAATCTGCATTTGGCTGAGGAAACAATTTGTTTTTTAAAGGAGTGCTTGCAAATTGGTGTAAGGAAAGTGGTTAGAGAATGGAGACAACCTCGTGTTTCTAATTTCTAGTTATTTTCTCTTTCTACTCCTTCTAATATTTGTACAAAATAACGTTCACCAAAGTTTGTATCACAGTATCACTAAGTTCTGTGCTCTAAACAGGAACAAAATATTTCCCTTAGAAACACTGTCGCGTCAGTACTTGCTGGCCAAGATTCTCACTGGTAAATACAGAAAGCTTCACCAAAGCTGGCAAGCTGTCTCTTTTTGTAGTTGAAACAAGTTTTATAGGCTTTTTTTTTTTTTTTTTCAAGCCTATAAGATTGTCTGGCTTTATTTGGATTGGGTTTGTATTATTCCCATAGTTCTGCAACTTTAAGAATGTTTAGTTTTGAATGGAATTTTATGCTTTATCACAAAAAACCCAAAAGACCCTAGTTCTGAGAAAATGAAAAGGGCAGTTCAGCCAAGGTGCCACTAAACAGTGGATGTTTGAGTACTGAAGAACTGTGCCTATTTTTATTGAACTATAAATTTTATGACACTTTGTCCTGACCTTGTCTGAGGGTTAAACTGAGAAGATCCAACAGGCTGAGAATATCTGGGTTCAGTGAATGAATCTGAGTACAGAAACCTGAGGAGTATCTGTTCAAGAAAAACATTAATGACTGCATCAAAGTTAACAGAACAAGTATTTTCCACAGCATAGGCATCTAAGTCAGCAGGGGCTTTTTAATAATAGAAAATTTCACATGGGCTCAATCCCATTCCATGTGGAAAGTGAATCAAGTTCCTGTCACACTGTTATCTGACTCAAAATTTAAAAGCAACCTGAAGTTTCAAATAGGGAAAAGGGAAAGATGTTTTGATTGCTGCAGGCATTTTTAGAAAGTATAAATATGTGTTGATTGTTGTTCTAAAATTACCTCTGTGCTATTCATCTTGTTTCAATTTGCAGACAAACAAGAAAGAAAAGGTTTTGCCAGCATATCTTTATTTCTTCAGCCTATATAAGGTCTCTTTTATCTTGAGGATTTTGGAGTAGATTCCTGAATTGTTTGAGAGTTTCAATTGGTTGGACCTTATGCCATTCTGTCAATTTAATTCATTTTCTACATAGAGTCATATTAGTTTGAATAAAACTTTGAGAGCTCTTTCCTGTGGTATAAGTGAGTGAAAGCTGGATGATAGGCTAAATAAGGATGCCAGCTAAGCAGATGCCTTTTGCTAAAATGATGTTTTTAAAGAATCTGGTGTCCTGCATCCAATTACAGTTCCCTGGCATTGAACTTCTTAGGGACTGGAAATGGTGTGAAACATGTATTTTTGATGGAATAGAATATTCTTCATATAAGATCAGTAAATGTTTATAAGTAGTTACTGTCTATTGGAAAACAGCTGCATAGTTACGCTTCAGAGGTAGAAGCATTTGGATGGTAATGAAGGAATTCTTGTATACAGCTAACAAAGCATGGTGAGATCCTTTGGGGCATAAGTCATAACATGTACTAATATTAATAATACACTGCATTTCATCAGAGGATTTCAAAGAACTTTATAGAAAACATCAATGAATTAAGTATCACCTTAACCCCCTGTGGAGCACTGCTAAGACTTGGGTGGGTTGAATGCAGAAATACCATCTCATTTTTATGGTGAGTTGGTTACTGTACCTTTGCTGCACACAGGTAATTCAGGAAGTATCAGTATTTTCCACATGGAGATCATAAGGCATAGAGAAACAGATTGACTTGGGCTGGGCTAACAGTAGCTCCAGCATAAGCATTCCAACACCAAAATCATCCCAAACAGCCTGGCTGTTTGCAGTGATAGTTGGCTCAGGCTACTGGATCTCTGCTGTTGTACAGCTTGAAGCGCTGTGCAATATTACAGAAGATAATACTGTGCAAATAGTGCAGTTGGAACCTGGCCATTTAGGGTAGCAATTTCATGAGTTCTGATATGCTGATGCATGTCTATGTCAGAAGAGCAGCATATCTTTACATTCTAAAACCATCGGTAGGAGATACATCAGACAAAAACAACTTTCCAAGGTCGAGACACAAACACTATAGCTGAAAACTATAAGAGCAGAAACCATCTGCTGTGTAGTAAGTTTTGATGAAAACATACATGATGGAAACCAAAGCTAATTAAGCAGTTATTCCACGGTGCAATTTTGGGTTTTTAAAATAATCATATTTAGAAAATGGTTTTGGAGAGAAAGTTGTAGAAGACACTTTGGGTTTTGCCCCTTCAGCACTGCTGCCTGTTTGTGGCTGCCTGTGGTACATCATTCCTAAGGACCGTTCATTCACCGCTTGTCCATCCTGTTGAAGGAGACACCAGTGGTATCTTAAAAGTGTTCTTTAATATCTTGCCATTCTAAACCTCATATTTTGAGTTAGTGAAATATAAAATTGCTTCTCTCCTTTATCTGTAGCCACAAATGAAAACATGTAGGTTCTCAACTGACACAATTTTGGCGAAAATTATATTTTTAAATAGAAACCAAGTATGGGTTATGCTAATAGAACCTCATTTGTAATTTAAACCGAAGCTGTTAACACTCAATAATGGAGCCATACATCAAGGAGTTTTCTGCAAAAACAGAAAAATACTAATTCTTCATCCTCAGATCTGCAAATCCAGACTGATGGGATTTCAGCCCTTCATCTTTTACTGACAGGCGGCAGCATCAGTGGAATAAAACTAAAATATGATCCCCTTTCTCTCCACCTCCTTCCCCTAATTTTACTCTGACAGAGAAAGAATCACAGTTTTAACTGGTGTCTTAGCCCAGGGGAAAAAATGGTCTGTCGTCAGGTCTTTGAGGGAGAAGGAGCTCTTCTGTGGAGCAGTTGAATGATATTTTGATTCTCAGGGTGCATCTTGTACCTGCATTTTTGCAAGATACAATAAATGATAAATGTTAATGATAAATGTTTCTGAGACAGTTACTGAGAGCAGAATCAAGGTCATCAACCTTCCCCCAAGAGGTCCTTATCTCTCAGTTCTTGTTTCTGACAAAAATGTTAAACATGGGGGAGATGGGCTCCAGATGGACTATCTGAAACTGCACTCATATGAGCAATCCCCAGCCATATGTTAGTAAAGTATGTATATTCTAATTTTTCACCTGCAAAAATCAGTGACTGATCAAATTTTTCTAGATAAATTTTAATTGATTTTGCAATAATTTGGTGCATGCATGTTGAAGTTTATTATTCTAAATCCCCTAACATGAATACATTACTGTAAAGTTCTCTACAATTCATGATGAAATAGAAGCCCTTGGGTATTTTGAAGTTGAGACCTCCTTTGTCTTTGGAGAAATTCATTTTGAAGCCCTACAGCTAAATTACAGAAATTTCATTGTCTGCAAATGAGTTGCTCCCATTCTGGAGTTGGCTTATGAATCTGAGTTCCTGCATACGGCTGAAAATACTCAGTTGTCTGAAGAGAGAAAAGATATAAATCTGCCACAGCAAAAGAAATTAGAAATTTTTATGGAAAACAAATCTAATGTGGTCTTTTACATAGAACGAAAATGATTTCCCTCTTTGTAGTAATTGGCTTCTGCAGCATCTCTTAGTATTTTAGGTCAGATCAGGACTGCACTTGAGAAGTATCAGGAAAGACTAGCCTCCCATTGAGCCTTCCTGATGATGAAGCTAAACAAGGGCAAGTGTTTGAAGAATGGACCAAACCTATGCAGAAGTACAAAGTGAAGTGTCTTGAAGCACATGCCTGTAATGTGTTCAGCTCCAGCTGTTCTAATGTGCAAGGCCATTTTTGTTGGGCACTACTGTTTCTTAATGCTGATGTTTTCTTAGTTATAAAAGACCATGGGTATTCTTGTCATAAATAAGTCTGTAAAAAAAACCTACCCTTTCATGTGTCTGAGTAATGTAATATTTTTGCTCAGATAGTAGATTAGAGTCTGTAATTGTAGAGTTGTTACTCTGAAATGTTTTTCCGCTCACTCCAGACCTATCTAAAGGGCTTAGGAGGAAAGAAACAGTGGCTTAAGTTCACTGAACAGTTGTTAAAAAGATAAATCAGGTTAGAAAATGAATGGGGAAGTGACATCATCGTGAAGAATTAAAGTCCTGAAGTAGTGTGTGGCTGTAACATGTTAGCTGAGTACTTAAGTGTGGCTTGCATTCTGGCTCTATTCTTAGTGCTTTCTGCTGGGTTCCCACACAAAGATCACATTTGTTGCTGTTGTTGAAGATGTCAATTTTGCTATTTCTTGATTGCCATCATAAGCCAATGGGCAAATATCATGAACCTAGTTTGAGTCACCGACAGGCGCCGTGTAAAGATACGAACAAGAAACTGCAAAGGCTTTGGTGACTGTCTTGTGTTTCTATTACTTCTCCTTCAGTGAAGTGGAAGCTGGCCAGGCTTAGGACCAAGGGAATCTTTTCCATTACTTGCATTGACTTCTCCAGTGTTGGCAGGGTACTTTATATCTTCCATGCCCAGGCCTTCCATCCGGTGGAAGTATTGTGTCAACGGAAGCATGTGAATAGCGCTTGAATAGGTTCATGATTTGTGGACAAAACCAGGCAGAATTGTGCCTGAAGAAACAAAAATATTTCTAAAAATTAGACACAACGTTGGTTTAAAGGTTGTGTCCTTTGAAAGGATTTGAAGCAGTTTAGGTGCTTACGTTGCTCAAGGGACTTTGAGTACTGTGAGGTTTTAAGGAAGGCTAAGTATTCCAGGAAGTTTAAGAGCTTATGGCATCGTAAATATTTAAGATGATTTGAAAGGTTATGTCCTCTTTAGTATTTGAGTTGGATTAAGTGCTTATATTGCCTTAAGGACTTTTTCCCTTTTTCTCCCTAAAAGGAACCTGGGAAATTAAATGCAAAAAAACTCCTGTAGATGCAACATTTGGGCTTTTTTTCATTTTTGTTTTCATTTGAGAAATGCAAAATTCTAGGTTTCAATAGCACCATTAACTTGACCACACTACACATGCATCAGAGATGGACAGACTAATGGAAACAGTTTCTAGGAAACCTCTGGATATGAAATCCAGAAGCAGTAGTTTCTTCACAGCCTGAAAACAACACGCAGCTGGGAAATGTTTTTTTCTACTGCTTGTTTTGTATGATCTGGTAAAGATCAAATAGATGATCAGGATAGAATCAGACTATGGAATTACAAAGAAGCAATTTCACCTTAGAAGGTAAAGAACATCTATAATTCAATATGCAAGAAAATAGAAAGCCATTTAGTTTCACTTTGTGCTTTTGCTGATATATTACTTCTGTGAAAAGGAATAGCAAATATTATAAGACTAGGTCTCAGTGGCTTTTTTTTTTTATCAATTTATATATTTATTCCTGTCTTCTGAGATGCCTTGACTAAATTCTTCACTAGTGTATTTGCAAAACATGTTTTTAAAATTTTCTATTCTTCTACATTCTTGAAAAGTAAATTTTATATTTTTTGTTTTATTAACCAAATTCATACACTTCTCATTGCATTAAAAGCAAATAGTCAGTATTCATTCAGTATATTCTATGCTGCCTCAATTAAATGGGCATCAGTCCATCAGTCCAAACATTTTTCACGTGGGCCTCTAATACACCAGTGATTTTGCTCAGTTATTTCAGCACAATTGCTGTAGCTGTGTCTGCTCTTGCAGGCTGTCCTGGCACAGGATGCAGCACCAGCCATCTGGCCATGTCTGGTAGCCTCATGGGGAATACAAAAGACACCACCTGGAGTACAGCATCCAGCTCTAGGGTCCTGAACACAGGAAAGACGTGGGCCTGTCCAAGAGAGGGCTACAGAAATGATCAGAGGAATGGAACACCTCTGCTATGAGGAAAGGCTGAGGGGAGCTGGGATTGTTCAGCCTGGAGAAGGAAGGTTCTGGAGAGGCCTCATTGTGGCCTTTCAGTTGTTAAAGGGGGCCTGCAATAAAAATGGGGACAGTCTCTACCAGGGCCTTTAGTAAGAGGAGTAGGAGGTGAGGGTAACCTGAAGCCCTCGTGTCTGGGCATGCTTTCCTAAAGGATGCATTCATGGATGGGATGAGTGAGATGTCCATATGTTCCAAGAAAGTTCACAGATAATGTCCCAGCAAGCTAACCCAGCCTGTTAGTTATGCCAGAAGTAGTGAAATGTTGGTGGTAGTGCTGGCTCGCTCTGTCCCAGCAGTTGTGACCAAGAGTCACCAACAGCTGGTAGTACAATGTGTTCAAAGGGTGGGGTGGTCAGAACTGAGTAGCTGACATCTTTCAGGCTGGTTCTCCGTTGTGTCTCACTTCATGCAGAGTTGAAAAGGGAAAGACAGGGAGAGAAGAGGATGTATTTCAAAATACAGGCCTAGGCACGGTGCACGGAATGAGCTTTTGTTGCTCTGTGATGCCACGCAGTCAAGTGATTATGTGTTTTACAAGGGGTTTGGTGTAATTGTGAGTTCAGCTACTTCAGAACTTACAGTTCCTAATAGCTCCTCAAAATGGTTAAAATATATTTTCATGTGTGTACATCTTTAAATGTACTTCTTTCTACTTTTCATGTATCCCATGGAAGAAAGACCAGTTTTCTGCCTTTCTCAAACTTCACATCATCTCAAATTTTAAATGTACAGTTTCTGTATGAATGACATTTCACCATCCAAGTTATAAAAGAAAACACACCAGACCAGGATGGACCCCTATAGAGCCCCATTCATTGTATCCTTCTTTTATTCCTAGTCTCTGTATCAAATTTCTGAACACATTTTGTATTAGCCTTAAAATAGTTTAATTTAGTCTTTGTTTCCTTTGCTTCTTTTTATGAGTCATCCCCTTCTTTTTATGTGTCATCCACTGCTACTTTCCCATTAAAAAAAACTACTTTTTCTACCGAAGGAGAAATGTAATTGGCTTGTCAAATTTTGGTTGTGGCAAAACTTTATTGGCAGGTATTTATTTTCTTGTTGTAAGGAAAAAAAATAAAGTCTTGCTGGTCTTGGTTTTCTCAAAAATATTTCAGAAACTGAATTTCATGGAAAAAATTTATCATTTTAAATCTCTTGTTTTTTCAGCTTTTCTTGACAGGCACCGTATTTTTCCCTCTTCATTTTTCTGGAGTTCCATTTCCATTCATTCTCTAAAGTTCTAAAAAGTTGCTAATGCCAGTGAGGGAGTTTCAATTAATTGTCTTAGAGTCCCTTGCACTGTAGTTAAATGTCTTACCTATTGAGGAAATGCAGCTGTTTATGGTAATAAGGGACTAAGACTTTAGTCACTGGTTTGATTTGCATTAAGAATAAATTTCAAAAACAAAGATAACTTAAACTCTTAAAATTTCACTGATTTGCTTTCGAGTAGATAAAGATAATAGATAAGTGAAATTTCAGTGCAGGCATGCATTGGAAATATTGGAGTTTGGCATCACAGCACAGGCCAACATCATGTTTTTATCTAACATAAGTAAGTGTGGTTAGGCTGAACTCATCTGACAGCATCTAACTTACTGCAGTGTCTCGTCATCTGGTTTCCCTGTTTTAATTTTTGGTCCCTTTTGTCACTAGTTTTAGCAATCAGACTGTATTTGTTTCTTTTATTAAAGGCTAAGCAAAATACATGTCTTTGATTCTTCTGCAAATAGCCTGATCAGCTCTTACTTGAATTTTCCCATTACGATTAAGGAATGTAAAAAATGCTTTTTGCTAATTTTTTGTTTATTTTTTTTATTTTACATTTCACTTTCTGTTTTTGCCCTTCTGACTTTGTCCCTGTACTGTCATGTTTTTCTTTCTCACCTACTTGCATTCATGGGCCTCTAGTTTCCTCAGGTTGCAGGCCCTTGAAGAGCTTGTGATGTAGCCTTTTTCTGC
Source organism: Cyanistes caeruleus (assembly GCF_971803275.1). NCBI lineage: Eukaryota > Metazoa > Chordata > Aves > Passeriformes > Paridae > Cyanistes > Cyanistes caeruleus. Next base: position 25,578,214 of record NC_141704.1, on the reverse strand, counting down.
ATTGACTTAGTTTGCTCTTGTGCCATAAATGTTACTCCTTGACGTAACTGTGAGCTCTCTTGAACTCTCTCTTCTTCCCTTCGAGTTACCTTTTACAGGATCCTGGCCACCAATTCATTTATCCAAGTCCTTTTCTGTAATCTCCATTGACTTTATTCTTCTAGTCTCCTTTTTCCTTCCCACCCTTAGAAATGGGAATTCTCTCATGTTACAGTTTCTTTCAGCTGATGTGCCCTCAATTCTCACGTTTCCAGTGAGCTGAAGGTTGAAGTATAACCTAAAACATTTTTTGCTTTGAGTGTTTTCCTCAGTTTATGTACTAAAAATGGTTGCTCACACATATTTGAATAGCCTGTATCTTGCTCTCTCCTTTCCAAAAAGATGACCAGATAGTTAAGGTTCGCTGTTATTGCCAAGTTCTGCTGATACTTGCTTACACTACTTGGTCACAACCACCCCTATAATTTTTATTATTTTTTTCCTGACAGGAGAAAACTCAGTATGCTATCCAACAGATGAAGGGCTGTGCTAGATGTACAAGCAACCAAATGTCAGCAAATATGTGAATTTATCTTTTTATACTGCATTGGTAAACAGACTGAATTTCAGCTTATGTTTCTTCTGGCCACATCTAAAAGAAAAAACCTTTTTGAAAATTAGAGATGGTGCCAGAAACAATTATGAAAGTGATTTAAGAGCTTGAAAATTGCCTTGCAGTGAAATATTTAAGATCAGTCTGTTTACCTTACCAAAAGATGTTTGAGAAATTACTTAATTACAGCATACCTTCACAGAGAAAAAATATCTGGTGCTCTAGAGAGCTCTTTAATCTAGTACAGAAAAAGAAAGTGTGTCATGAAACAATTGTTTCAGCTGAAACAGAATTTATTCTTCAGTCAGCTTTAAGTGTTTGGGTTCAATAATAAGGTAACTGTCTGAAATTTTATAGTCTGTGATATTATAGGAAGTCAGACTTGATGATCTAATGGTCCTTTTTGACCTTAAACTCTCTCTAATTCATGAATCTCCTGAACTTCAGCAACTCTGCAGAACACATGGCTCTCTTCTTGACAATCTTGACAGCCCACAGAAGAGAAATACACTTGGACTGGGAGGGGCTTGTAGGATAAGATAAAAACAAAGCAAGGGAGAGGGGGTAATTCCTTTTGAAATAATTATGTTTTTTTATCAGGGGATCTGAAGACATTTTCTAAATTTGTGACTGGTTTCTACTTTCTTATTCTAGGTGGAGGGCCCCTTCCAGAAATAGTTACTCTTGGTAGTTCATATATTCTTTTATTTTACTTTTAACATCCCTGTAGATGAGCTACATTACTCATTCAGCCAGCCTGTAGTGGACTTTGCTGGCTTTTTGTGTTTGGGAAAAATCCAGGAAGATGATACAAGATATCTGGAATGAAGAGACCATTAGTGAATTCTTTTATCATAGGTTGTAGTAAAAGTTTGGAGCTCTCTTTTTCTGGTTGTTGTCTTTTCCAGTATTGAAATGTTAACTCCAATCAGAACTGTAGCCACTATCCTTTATCCAGTGCAGTACCAAAGTTATGGGCACCCCACTGTGTTTATTGTATTTACTTTCAGGAGCAATAGGGCAATACCAATATTGCCATATACCAATAGGGAATTCCTCTTGGAATTTGAAGAAAGAAAATATTCTTGTTAGGAGATTACAGACATCTTGTAGCACAGATGTTCTGAATGAGAAACCATCAAAAACACAGCACCAGCAACCCCCACCCAAGGATTAACATTTTGGCTTTGAAATGTGCCTTAGGCTAAAGTTTGGCATTAAACTCCTCAAATGAAGGGCAGGCTTGTTGGGTTTTTTTTCAGATTTTTTTTTAATCAGTCATGTTTTAGGAAGTGCAAAAGCTAGACAGCCTTACACTGATGCTTCCATGCAGATTGACAAGTTTGAAATTTTTGTGTCAAGAGAGGAATGACTGGTATTAGGCAAATTTCTATTAAGTTTGAGGAAAGAGTCACGAGGATCAGATTATCTCATGTTTGCTTCTCACATACCTTTCTGATTCTTCCTTCATGAGCAATATATGAAAGCACCTCTAGGTGTAAACAATTTTGACCATTGTGGCATCTGAGTATTTAGAGTGATGTCAGCAAGGAGATGCATTTAAGAAATCTAGAAACAGTCTTCCTACATCCTGAAAATGAGACATCACTGATTTTATGCAAATCACTACTTAAGTGCTTTTCTTCACAACAAATAGTTTCATCATAGCTATTTTAAGATTATTTTCAACAAGCCCTTCTACTGATTTTGCTCTTGTAAATCCTGACATTTGCTTGTCTTATTGGTAAAAGAATAGTAAGACTTTAAGATATTCCACTTAATTTATTTGAAAAAACTTAAAAATATCAAAGGTAAAGTAATTTCTGTTTGTTTCAGTTTTTATTTTTTAACAGATGTTAGAAATGCATATCAAAATAGTATGTTTTTCATAGGATCATAGAACAGTCCTGAGCTGGAAGAGATCTATCAGAATTACTAAAACCCAACACCTGGTCCTGCACAGGACATCCCCAAGAGTCACACCATGTGCCCAAGAGCACTGTCCAAACACTTCCTGAACTCTGTCAGCTGGTGCTGTGATCACTTCCCTGGGGATCCTGTTTCAGTGCCCAAAGACCCTTTGGGTGAAGGATAGTTTAGGTTAGATAATTCCAGATATCTAACCTAAACACCCCCTGGCACAGCTTCATGATGTTTTGTTTCTTTTTTAGTGCTTGTAAGTGGTTGCTGTGATGCCAGACTTTCTTTTTAACTTTACTTGGTAACTTTTTAGAAAGAACAACTGTGTGTCTTCCATCAACTGCCCAGCTCTTGTGCCTCCCTCAGGACAGTCTTCTCACTCAGGCTGCACCTAATGTACTTTATGTTTTGTTGCTTTTTACATGGAATGCTTTTAAAACCCCATGACCATGCTTATTATTGTGCTTTTTCCTATCCTGATGGAAAGATCAACAAAGAGAAACAGTGCCATTGCCCTCTTTAATTCAAAATTAATTGTGATTTCTCCATTACTAATTTTGCTTGCCTTGGCTTGGTTTACCACGATCTTGAAGGCCACATCATTCTTAACACAATTATGTTCATCACTGGCAGTTCTGTGGTCTGCTCTTTGGTGTTTGTATAAGTTGTGTTAACATTGAATCTTGACCAAGATTCACTACCACAAAGACAACTTAAAAAAACCCACCAAACCTAATATTTTATTTTTAAAATAGCAGACGCGTCTGTGTTTGATGCAAACGCGCAAGTAGCATCCAGGAGACAGCAAAGTTCCAACTTGAGATATTCTGTGATTCTGAGGTGTTCAATAGGTTGTTACCAGTACTGAAGCAGTACTCTTGGCCTCTCTTCTAATTCTGAAATGAAAGCAAGGTGTCATTGCTTTGGACACCCCTTTTATAGCATCTGTAGAGCTCCGTGACACCGTGTCACACCGTGCACCGCTGAGCAGCCTCCTTGGTGAGTCGGTCACAGCATGTTCTGCTGCTGAGGAGGTGTAGCTTGCAAGTGCAGAGTCAGAGTCTGTCCTGTCACCTGCAGGAATGCAGCAGGGAGGGGTTGCTGGCTGCCACTGACTTGTGTCTTGATTCCGTCTGCATGTAGCAACCAGCAGGAGATGCTAGACATGGGTTTTGATTCCAGTTCTTGGCCCTCACTAAATCTGAAGAAACTGTAAGTCTATTAAATGCCCTCATCTGGTCCATTCTGTCCAGACAATCAAGCTGAGGAGTCAAGCTCTTTTTACTTTAAAATATTTTTTTTTTCTCTATATTTTTATTTGGATTTTTTTGGGTTTTTTTTTTTGTTTGTTTGTTTGTTTTTGTTTGTTTTGGTTTGGTTTTGTTTTTGCCATTCAGTGGGCAGTGGCTGATCTTCATTTTGGATCAGGTAAGGGTTGTATTTGGACTTTGCATTCATAGGGACTGTTTAACAGCTTGAATCTGGCTGTTTGCAGCTCCTTTCCCCCGCTAGGAAACAGGATATTGTGGCTAACTTAATGCGTGGGTGTGGGCAACGGATCTTGGACAAGACCTAGGAGTTTAGGTGTGCTTTGGGACTTAGTTGGTGTGTAGACAGTTTTCCACCTCAAGTCTGAATTGTAATGAAGTTTACTCTGGCACTAAATAGCTTGCTTTCTAAAGCAAGGCCCAGCTGCAATCCAAACAAAAATGACTGTTTTGAATTCGGGTGTCTTCATGGTTATGTAACATTTATTTCAGATGTGGAAACTTTTATTTAAGAGCAGTTGGTTATACCTCAGTGTCATCTTTAGCTTAAGAATCTCAGATATAGCTGGAGTCAGTAGTAAAAGTTCTATTACAGAGTAAATTTGTACTCCACAAGTAAGGTTCATCTGCCTTTGATTCAACAAGTTGGATACTTCTGTGTTCAAAACCTGGGTAGTTCTTACTGGAACTACAGATGCATGCAAGATAATCTGAATTACTGTGCTTGTTTTTATGAAATTAACTTTCAGTATATGGATGTTTATAGGAACTCTAGATACAGCAGTGTTGGTTAAGAAAAAAACAGGGAAGTGAAATATGAATTTTCAAGCTTCTGTCTTCCTTTCACTGTGGTTTCCTGCTTCTAAGTTCTGGTTTGTTTTGTGATATGTTTTGGAGGGTTATTTTTTTTCCCTTTTGAAAAGGCTAAAGGATGAAAAACTGTGCTTGGGAAGACTCCTTCCACATATTCCTTCCTTTCTTTACATACAAATATAATTGTCATTGCACCAAAGATAGAAGGACGCTCTTTGCGGTTTGACTGGTTCATTTGTATCAGTTTACAAAAAGTGATAAATACAGTGTATAACTTGTGTGGGCAAATAGTCCTGTAAATTTTCTTTTTCTACAGCTGTTTTCAAAGCTGTGAAAAAAAATGGTGCAACACTTCCATAACATTAAATTTGAGAAATAATTGTACTTGGCAGTTTTTGTTTGCAGCAATGCACGAAAGGCTGAAGGGTTTTGTACAGTTCAAAGAGCACATTCCACAGTTCTAGCAGTTGTCGGCTGCCTGCAGGGATCATTTGAATTTTCAAGGAAAAAAAGCATCAGAGTAATGCCCAGACCATTTGGTTATATACTCTCATCCCTCTCTTTTTAAATTTCACCTGTACAAAAAGTTACTGGAAATAAGCCATATATAAATGTGGCACACCTCAATGTCTGTTAAAAGATCTTGTGTCAAATTTCATTGCTTCTTGTTCTTTCCTATTAATACTTACTAATGTAGAGATTAATATGGGAAGTAAAAAACAAGGGATAGCATTGTTCAAGCACGTGGGGATGGTGGGAGTGAAAAACAGCAAAGGGAGATCCTTTTACTTGTTTGGACCCTGTAGTTATTTGCTTATTGCATTTACAAAATTGTAAATTGTACAAGACACTCTGTGTTACTTTGCTGTAGGAGAACCTGGTTAGGAAGGTAAACCCTTTTGTCTGGTGTGCCAAACCTGGAAAACTTGCCAGCTCCTACATCACATTGCAGCTCTGCCACTTTCCAGAAATGTGTTGACTGTCACTGTGTGTCTGTCTAAAGCTTCTGCTTATCTAACAGGAGGTGATGTGACTATTTTTGTACGTGCCCTAATAGAATTTTTGGTGAAGTATTCCATAGTCTTTCTCAGTTTTTTTTTGCTATCGCTAGGGATTCATTAGTTCTGTCTGCAGATTGTTGCATAGCTCCAAAGTCCTTCTGTTTTCTGTCATGTACAGAGACAATTTTGAAGCTAAGAAGCCTTGCTCTGAAGCACAGATAGTTTTTGTCCCTTCATTTGTGCTGGTTGCATGTGTTGTATTGCTGAAATCTCTCTCTCCTCCCTCCTTACAAAGTGCAGTGCCTTGGGCTGGAGTCCATGACCTGATGGAAGCTTGGGTAGGGTGAACCTCCTGAGGCTTGGTGTCCTCCTGCCCATGTGCCTCACCTGAAACTGCATACCTCTTCAGGATCGCTTAATTGGTGCTACTTCTGTTAGTTTTTGGGTAGTTAAAATCCTTAAACACTCATTTTAGCTTTAAGACATTAAGCTCTATCTTGTATGTGGCTTCTGTAGGATGTATTCATTTGATTTAGAAAATAAGTTTGTTTTTCTTTCTGTTCCTTAGGTACACAAAACCTTAGAAATATGTAATATAAAATGAATCGTAAGACTATCTGTCTGGACTTGCTAAAGCCAGTCACATTGCCAGCATCACAGATTTGTGTGGTGCCTCTGAACTTTGAAGCTGTCCCATTATGCATATTTGCTTTCTTTCTAATCTCATGTTCCCACTTTCTTACATTTTCCCTCAACATCTCATTCCTCCTCAGTCTGTTTTGTGCACAGCCTACATTCACAGAAGCTGTTCTGGGCTGTACCTGTTTCAGCAGTTACTCTTGTATTTCTTTCCTTCACATCTAAACTCAGCATTTCTGACAGTACAGCTACTGAGTTTCCTTCTTACAGAGCTATCACAGATATTTTGCTGCATTCCTTTTTCTCAGTTGCAGTTTGGGTGTTTTAAAAATAAGACTCCAAACCATGTGTTTCCATTAATACTCATCTTGGGCACCCTCTCTAAATTTTGTCCTATTTTGTTTTGTGAAATTTTACACTGTTCCAGAGCATTTGTGGCATTTTACTGTGTTCAGTGTCACTTTGAGGCATCTTTCATTGCTTTTTATGAATGTAAAATTTTCATTTAAGAGTTTCTGTGAAGTCTTTCAGTATATGCTGTATATTGAAGTCGTAAATTGTTAGAAAAAGAACTGCAGAAACATGAGCAAAAACCTTTCTGACTTATTTGTTTTCAAAAGTGACAGTATTGTGATCTTGCAACATTGTGATATTGCATGCTACTAAAATATAAGTTTGGATTCATATATACAGGAAATAGATTAATTCAGAACTCTTCAGAAATTTAAAACCAGAATTATACATAGCTGTAATTGGAAAACTACTTGGTAAGATACAACATGCTCATCCCAGTGGCCTGGCTAGATATGTGTGATAAACCAATTTTCTATGCTGTATCAGTTTTAAGCGCACAGTCCTAGTGTATGTAATCCAGAAGAATGGTTTGGTGTGTGTATCGATGCTTTATTTAGCTTATTTGCTATATTAGTTGACAAACACATGCTGAATTAAATTCCTGAAAAACCTTTTGCTTGTTGCACTCACTTTGCATGTTGGCCCCCTGATCCAGAGCAATCCATCCTAAGGATGTTATATAAAGTTACCCTGGTCTTAAGAATAGAGTCACTTCTTCAGAAAGAGTCCTGTCAGGAATACACTTCACATATTGTTTCACTGGAAGCACATCTCTTCCTGGGCTTTGTTTTATTTTGGGGTCCAAGTAATGGAGCATGCAAGATCAGCTATGTGAAGAATGAGAAATAATTTCTGTATAGCTGATGAAGTCATTCATGTGCCATAGTTGAATTAATCTCCCCAGTCACCTGAAATGAAAAACACTTGTTCATTAGGCTTGCAAAAAAAATCTCCCAGGACACTGCAGCCCAAAATTACTGGATGTGTGCAAACAACATTCTACACTGAACTGTTGATTGCACCATGTGGGGCAGCTCTGTTTTGTCATGAGTTCATGTTTAAATTGCACGTTTTACAGCACTTTTCCTTCTATCAGGACTATAGTTTTAAGCTCAAAGTAACTGTTTATGGACAAGTTGACAACCAAATTCAAAGTTAGGCTGTTGTCTGTTGGGAATGTCCTTGTTTGCAAAGTCTTCTGTCTAAGGAGAGATAAATGGAGCTGTAAGTTTTAAAGCAAAAAACATTTAGAGGAGTCTCTGGTGTCACAGATGTCAATAGGTGTGATTTTCAGCTGGAGGATTTTTATTGTGGTTGTTATTTTGGGGTTTTATTAAAAATGATTTTTTATTGCTAATGTGGAATGGTTTCTTTATCCTCATTTTTGTAACAGTGGAAAAAACTGAGCAAGGCAACATATACAACATCAAAATAAATCTTCAGGTAATAAGAGAGAAATGAGCAAAACTGGAAATTACTGCACTGAATAAACAAATTTGAACCTTATTTTAGTAGTGATTTTTTTGGAAAGTATCATTAATTCTTAAAAATTACAAAGACTGAAAAAAATATGGCCGAGGAAATCCAGTGTGTTTTGTGTAAATAATCACTGTGCTCATCCAGCCTTTCAGATTGCATCAGTTCAGTAAAACAAGGACAACTGATTGATCTTAGATCTTCAGATTTGAAAAGGAAATTTTATAATGAGTGGAAGAGGTTAGATTACCTGTCTGGCTTACAGAGTCCTATGGAATGCATAAACAAAAAGTTGCATTAATGATCAGTTTTCAGCACAGTAGGCAAGTAACAATGGGTGGTGCAAAATGGCAAGGCATGCTGAGAGGGACCTTGGGCTGCTCCTGTGCATTAAAATTTCTCCTACCGAGTAATGACACGTAGGTGTTTTTTTGCTCTGCTCACATAAAATGTTTGTTCAATATATATTGTAATGCCCAACAAGAAAAAAGAGGAAAAAAAAAAGAAAGATAAGTAAAAAATAAAAAACAACAAAAGGTTGTGGGTGTTTTGGAGAATATTCCCACAAGTGTTAGAATACATTTAAACAAAGTTATGTTATACCTTCATTTTGCGTAGCTTTTCTAGTCTGGTTACTTCATCTCATGAAAAATATTGCAGGAGCAGGAAAGGACCAGCAAAGGCCACTGAAAATGATTGGAGGTATGGAAGTTATTTCATATGGGTAGAGATAAAAAAACATTAGTATTGGTGCAGATAAAAAAAGAGGTAAGTGGTATGTAAAATGTTAAATAGTACAGAGGTAAATGGTATATGAAAGGATAAATAGTATGGAGACCTAAAGTTTGAAAATGTCTTTTTTCTAAGAAACCAGGGTGTGGGAGACAGTCAAATAAATAAATAAGTGAATAAAACAGGGTTGGAATAAAATCAGTACCTTTGAAAGCAGGCTGTGTATCACAAAACTTTTTCTGGCTTTGGGATGTTACTTGTTCAGAGGAAAACTGAGTTACGTGGAGTACATATTGAAATGAATGGCTATTAATCCCCTAAGTTAGATGACAGAAATAATAAGAGTAGAAAGAATCAGAATGTATCTGATAGAATGCTCAGAAGAGAGTGCTACTCTTAAGCTCTTTGTGCTTCCTATGTTTGAGTTACATTTCTTCCATTTTTCCTGTGTCCTGTCATTTTTTACTGACAAAGAATATTTTCATTATAGCAAGAGCACATTTATTAGGAGTTTTTAATGAGATGAAAACATTAATAATAAATAAATGGTATTTTGTGAAGTCCAGTCAATCTGTTGGTGGCTCTTTAACTGCTTGCAATAAACTGCTTCTGGCTGCAAAATGAGCAGCTGTAAGCTTTTATTAACCCTTCAGAAACTATTAATTATCTTCATACTGATGTTAAAATCCTATGTAGACAGGCAGATTCTTTGAATTTTATTACAATTACTAATAAAAAGAAAAGGATTTGTTATTTTACATAGGAATGCATTTTATTCTCAGCTTTGCACATGATGCATAAACACCTGCTTAGGAAATACTTGGCATTGCATACCTTTGTATTTATTTTCATATAATTAAAATTGCTAAACCCAGAAAGTTGTTGGATGATATTGTATATAATTGAAGCAGATTTAAAATTTCAGTGGATCTTGTGTATGTATTTTATGAAGGAAAAAAAAAAGTTTTCTAACTTTCTGTCTTCTTAAAATTAATTTCTAACTTCTTTCCATTTTTTGAGTCATTATATTAAAGTATTTTTCCTCTAGTAGTTACTATTCCTTTCTTGTAACTGAATGTTTTTTCTTTATACTGGCTTCTTAAATCCTTTTGCATCGCCTTTTGCCATTCTTTCTTTAATCTTTTTCCTTCTGTTTAATTTTTAAATCCTTTGCCCTTTATCTTTTTTCAGTCTTTTTAGCTGCTCTCTTCTCCTTTCCTCTCCTCTCCTTTGATTCTCTTTTAAACATTACTGCTTCTTAACATTGTGTTCTTTCATGGATTTTTCTTTCTTTTTGTTTTTTTGTCCTTTTAAATTTTTTTCTAAAGTTGTTCTTTAGTATGCCATCACACAAGGAAAAATGGATACAAATGCTAGTGGAACTAGAAACAAATAAGCACAGAAAGCAGGAATGTTCAAGGAAAAGATGAAACATTTCTCTGTTTACTGAAAAGAAAAAACCCTATTTACTTTTCAGTGGGCATTGAAACATTTTTACCTGAGTGTTTTTTCCCTGATACCACATCCTGTGTTTCAAACCAAAAGCAATTATCATTTCAGTATTTCATGGTACTGTGCTGGTAGATGTTTTATTTTATTTTTTTGCTTTCTTCATCCTGACAGATGCCTTTCTTGCATAGAGGTCTTCACAAGCTCTGTCTTGTGCTTTACAATGCATCTTTGATTCTGGAATTTTTTGAATGCATTATTTAGTAAACAGCAGATCTCTCTGTAGTCTTTTGTGGAATTTTAAAACAATTGATTACATTAGAGAAAATAAAGATTTAATAGTTTAATAAAAGCATTTGTTTCAATCAAGTTAAAAGACTGACATAGATATACTTCAGAGTAACAAGCAAATATATAATTGAGTTATTTACTCTGTAGTTAATTAGTAGTTACTTAGTCACTTATGCATTTTTAAGAAGGAGACTCTTCATTTGATGTACATAACAATAGTCTTCCCCAGGTCTGTTACAATTTTTTCTTTTAAATGTTTAATTTTTAATTTACTTTGAATTACCTGTAACATGACTGTAGAATGAAGCCATGTGCAGAAATATTATGAGAATCTGGGGAAATTAAGTACTGCAGAATATAGTACATTGAAGTTTAAAGATATTTTTGCAATATTCTTCTATGCAATTTCTTGTATATATTAGTACATGAAGGTGGCATTGTCAGGATTATATAAGTTTCTAAATAAAATTGTTGTGTTGAACAGGAGGAATTTGCCAGAGTAGGTTTAACTACTGTATCTGTTTCTCTCCAGTGTCCTAAATTTGTGTGCCTATGCATCATTCTATGGATCTGTGAGTACTTGGGCAATGGAAATAAATATAAGAGAAATATGGATTTCACCAGAAGTTTGTGAAAGCCACTGAGAACAAGAAACTAGCTGTGTGTCATTGGTCTATGCAAGTTCATTTGGGGGTTTTCTCTCTCTGTAATAAATACTGGCAATAAGAAAGTAAAGTATTCCAAACAGAAGATTGTGAGTTTCAAATAAAAAAACCCAAACAGTCAAAACAGAAATGTTTCTTGAAATTTTTGATTATTTTTAGGTATTTTTCCTGTCTGGGTTGTGACTGCTACAATCATTTTTTCAGTTGTTGAGAGCTCTACAGAATCTGCAAAGGTGTCAAACACTGCAGTTGTTGCTTCTTCTTCAATGGAAAATAATGAAGACTTATTTTAGAGGAATGGAGTGTTTCTTGATAACTTTTTACCCAAATTTTTTTATCTTGAGAATGGTCAGCTCACCGGAAAAAATTTGAGAAAGAGTGAAAATCTTTATAAAATAGATCACTAAACAACAAAGCACATTTTTGTTTTGCCTTAAACCTGTTATTGCTGATATTTTAAAAAAACAGGAATTGTGATGACTGTAAGTAAAAGGTTTTTATGAGCAAAATCTCAGTTACAAATGATTTTAAAAGGAGTCAATACTGCTTGGTGATAGGTATTTACTAGCAAATGAGACATTCTCCTTCGCCACCATTCAGACACTCGAAGAAGATTGTGTGCAGGCAAGAGAGAAGAACAGCACTGGATGTGTGAGCACACAGAGGTGTCTGCCCCAAGCTGTGTGCAAACAGGGGCTGTATCTCTTATCTTTGGAGCCTTGGTTCCACCAGCCTGACAGAGTCAGTAGTCAGTGCTGCTTATTTTACATTTGTAGCCTGATTAACAGAAGCAAATCATCATAAAAACTCCTCTGCACAAAGAGGAAGTCATCAAAATCCCCAGCATTTAACTATTTATTTTCTTTTGAGCTGTGCATCAGAAGTTTTCTTGAAGATAGTTTTCCTGTAGTATTCTACCCTATGTGAAGAAAACCCTTCCTAGGTGTTAAGAGAATGGGTTTCAATAGCAGGTGAGAATGGGGACTGAATGGCCACATTTAAAGCAATGCTGCCCATTGGATAGGGGAAGAAATGGTTCCTGTAGGAGTCAGATGTGGAGGGAGAAGAGCAGGGAGACTGGAGCACTGAGGAAAGAAGTGTGCTCTGAGTATGCTCTGCTCTGTTAGGAAATGTCCCTGCTCATACATCCTTCTCTAGTAGTCTGGGCTTAAAAATTACGTTGCTTGCTGAATCGAAATATGTCTGAAACCTGTAGTCCACATATGAAACTGGACACTACATTTCATATTGTAAGATGTTGAGGAAGGGTGGTCTTTTATATAAATTTGCACTATAAACATGCCAGGCATTTATGATGGAAGATCTCAGGTTTTGGAAACTTTTTTCTATTTTTCCATAGAGGCACAGAACTTGCACTTCATTTCACAGGCTCCATATAAATAACACTGCATAAAGGGCCAGTTGGTTTGCTGCTGCAAATCTTTTAGTGAATTTTCATTTGCTGACATTACTCAAGTTATTTATTAGTGCTGATTATTGGTAAGAAAAAAGAAAATGTTTCCTGTCTCTAACCAGCTGAACAGATACATCTTTTTCTGAAGTCAGTTGTTTCTCAGTTGAGCAATAGTCTATTTGGATTTAATGAGTTTATTCTTGTTTCCAGACCTGGAGGTTGATGCGAAATCTTTTCACAGGTTTCAAGCACAACAGGTTTTGTTTTTTTTTCCTTCAAGCAATACTGTAGAACTAACTCTTAGAGAATTTAATTTCCCATTCTGAAACTATTTTTAATTGAAAGAAAACCAAGGGATGACTAAAAATTGTAGGTTTATTGGTGATTTGAGTTCTTTCAGTGGAGCCTTATATATGTAAATGCAGGTGTACATGTTTGTGAGCATGTAGCATGCAACTTTAATATCCACAATATTTCTCACTATGCTCTAAGGTATTCTGAGAACAGCAGAGAATCAAGAACGATATTGTGTTATACAAATGAAAAAAATTCAGAGAATTTTGGGACAAAGGCCAAACTTTGCATGGATCCATTTTAGTTTTATTCTGTTCTGCAGAAAAAAAAACTTTACTCAGAATTCTGCATGAAAACTAGCTTTTAAAATGTGTTTCTTTGATCAGATACTAAAATATGAATTGGTTCAAATGATCATACACTACTTTTAAACACAGAAATTGAGATATATTTTGGCTGGGCATTGACAGTATAAATTCAGGACTCATAGACCACCATGACAGAACTAAGTGACAGGGTGAATATTTTACTTTGGTAGTACACTCTAGTGTTAAATTATTAATATCCTTTTACTGCATTTGATTTTTTCTCACACTCTTCAATATGGTAAACATCTGTAATTCACTTTGCATGACTAGCATTTTTATCTTGTAGCATTAAATCCTGTCATTGCTTTTTTGAAACCACTTAGAAAATATTAAGTAATCATGAGGGTTTTTGCTAATTGCATGGGCTTTAATTTGTCACTTTAAGTGTTCTAATTATTTCTTCATGAGCTTATCAGCAAACTCTTAAATAGGACCTCACTGCAAATTGGGCCCTTGGGCCAGGTTATTTATTTTGACCCGAACTTCTGTTGAATATTATGATTAAAAATCAGTGAATAAATACTTTTTAATAATGGTCTTTAAAACTGGAAAAATTAAAATCTAAGCAAAATGTAAGAGAAACTATCATGTATTGTTATACTAATGGAAGTTCTTCCACGTCTTCTTGAAGCTATGAATGCTACAGCTATATGGAAATTTGAATATTGAAAATAGTACTTTTTTAGAAAAGTTTATGCTAAGTGTGGCATATGAAACTATTTGAAACTGAGTGAACTTACTTCAGACTTACAGTGAAAGACTGAGAACAGTTTGTCTAAAGTTCACTTTGTTCAGTAAAAGTGGTTTAGAGGCGGAGGAGAATTGAAAGCAGTTATAAAATATTTCTGTTTATAGTGGGGCTTGGCAGGTCTTTCTGTCTTCAGCATACCTGGATGAACTTGGATTACTCAGCATCCCAATTTTTATTCTTACCAAAAATAAACTATAAAATATATTTTTCTACAACACAGATTGTTCACATGGGAAGAACTTCCAATTTTTAATACTTTCAACATGCTGTAAATATGACAAAAAACATGTGTTATAGCCAATAGAAAACGGATTTAGTAATGATCACTGGCTTCACTCAACATGCCAGCAAGACTGACTTAAGACAGCATCCTCTTAGTGCCACCTCACTGCAGCCTTGAATTGAAGGAGTGTAACAGCCATCTGAAACAAGACTAAATCCACTGAAGAAACACAGAGGAGGGAACAATTATTTGGATAGCAGCTTCTTAGAAAAAGGTTTTAGAGTTGTAGGTATTCCCAACCAAAGATGTGAAGCTGATGTGATACAATTCTAAAAAGTGCAAACATTGGAAAATTAGATATGGTATAGAAGATGTATGAAACTTTATTTCAATGCTGCTCAGGTTTAATGTATTCAGTTCCAGACACTTCAGAAAAAATGGGGATGAACTATATAGATGAGAGTCTGTGTAAAAGCAATGGCAATTTAAAAAAGTTTAGAAAAATGGATAGATTAAAGAAGAGGAGAATGAGAGAGGCAAGATAAATTTTTAAAGGCATTAGAAAGCTGCTGCAATGTTTGTCACCTTACTCCAGGTGGCTAAAAGCAGAAATGGTGGATCTAAATTACAGTGAAATAAATTAAGTTTAGACATTGCGTGTACTTTGGAGTGGGAGGATAGCAAAACACTGGAATGGATGCTCTGGTGAGACTGTGAGCCCTTCATAACTGTAAGCCTTTAAGAACTCCCTGGCACAGGCTGCTGGTTCCATTCTGGAATAGCACAAGTGAACTGTGGGACTTTCTGCAGTCCCTTATGGCCCTGTGGTGCTCTGCAGTAATGCTGAAATGTTCTTGCCCACCTTGGGGTGGTCCACTGTGCATGGTATGTCTGAAACCTTTCAATGCTGTCAGCCTGGCTTCACAGTAAGAATGTCCTCCATAAGAAGTAACAAAAATGGTACAAAGCCCAGTGACAGACTTCATCCACCCACTGTGAATCCTTATGTACTGAGCACTTTAATAAACCAAGTGTTATCTAGGGTAATAACTGCTGGGATCATTCCCATATTTTAGTCTATGATGAATGAATCACATTGTGCAAGAACTTGATTCGTGAGACAAGTCTAAAGCTAATTCCCCTGAACTGGTCTGGGAGGGTGTTAAACATCGAGGAGCTGTGAGAAGCAGAAAATCCAGCTTTTCCTATCATTTGGTCCCAAAGGCAGGTGACATAAAAAGGAGCCTTGGGACACATTTGTGGCTTAGGAAATCACCACCAGCAATATTATCTGTACTATCCTCTGGTTATGGCAGTGAATCTAGAGTCAGTAATTCAGTTGAGTAGCAAGTGGGACAGCTCCAAACTCCAACATACAGGTTCTGCTTTATACAAATTTCATCATAAAGCAAAATAAAAACAGGAGCAGAAACAATCTTGTACTGCTTTCACTGTCATGGTTATACTGATGACTTGTAAATCTCTCTTTCTACCAGTGTTGTTGCTCCTTTCATCTAGTCTTCTGTCCCAGGCTGGATCTTTAATATGATGTCTTTTAATTATCTTATAATTCCAAAACAGAACTATATCAACTTCTTTCCTTTTCTGTCACAAATGACAAGAACATTATCCTTCTTGTCATTTTGATTCAGTGACTCGGGGTTATTATTTACTCTTACTTTCCTCATGCTTCATGAATTCTGACCAGGACCAGATCCTACATATTTTTTTGTTTTTGATATTGTTCAGATCCATTTTTTCCTTTGGTTCTTCTGGTAAATGTCTTATTCAGACCTTCTTTCCTCTGTCCTAACTCACAATTTTGTTCTTCCTTTTTCTTTTTTGGTTGTTTGCAAATCAAATGTTGCCTCCCTTAAAGCAAACTGTAGACACAGAATTCCTTCTTTTAGTCTGCTTGTGTTTTAATATCCCTTCCCATTTTATATTCTCAAGGCCTCTTGCCTCAAATTTAAGATGCTCACTTAAGCTTTACATGTGTGCTTTCTAAATGTGCTGAGCAGTCCAGCAATAGATTTGAGAGGGGGTGGAAAACGTCGGTGGAACCAAATGAAGTATAAGTGCTACATAGATTATTTTTGAGGAAGTTTGTTAGGTCCAAAATCTTAGGAATTTATCTCTGAACTTCGTCTTTTGTGTGTGTTTTTTGGTACAATCAAGTATTATGTCATATGTGTTCATTCCACTTCCACTTGTAAGTGCCTCCTTCTACTTCCAGACTTGTCTACATGTTTGAAGAGTTTATCTCACGGCTGTATTTTGTTTTTTATAGCTATGTACCCATGAGAGATCCTCTTGAGCTCATCAAAAGAGCCTGTGCTTCATTTGCTTATGCATCCTTTTTATAAGCCAACTTCTGCCTTCTTGCATACATCAATCCAGGGTTTCCACATACAGAATTTGCTTCTATTTATTTTTCTCTAGCAATTCTGTAGTGGTTTGTCATTAGATAATACATTTATTTAGGCACAAACTATCCTTTAAAGCATCTGAAAAGCATCCTACAATAGTGAATCTAAAGTCCACAGAACTGAAATAAATTCATTTTGCAAGCTTGTAGTTGCCATTTCTGCATTCTGAGTCCTCGTTCTTCCATTCTAGCTTCCATTAAGGCATGAATTTTTCTGTTGAAAGGTAAAATATACAGCCTGCCTGTGAGGCCACTATTAATTCCACACTATCTCTCTTTTATAGTGCAGCTGGCACCCTACCCTCAGGAGAGCAAGCTCATCACTTCTACCACATGCTTGTTCTCTACCAGTTCAGGCAGCAGGAATCCTAAGTTAGCTATCAAATATTGGTCTTGCCTGTGGCAGCACAGAGCATTCGACAATGCCTCTGGGCCAGCTGAAAATAATTTCTAGCACAGTTGGAGTGAAACTACAGAGGTGTAACAAAGACGAGTCCTGAGGACGGTGATATTCAGTATTCTCTCCAGCAATAAACAAAGATTTGCAAAATCAGAAAAATAAAATAAAAATAAAACCAGTATGGATTTATTACAGCTTTTGAAAATATCGTGTCCTGAGTGTGAGAAGTAACAAAACTACCTGTGGTCATAGATGAAATTATATTTCTGACTTTTCAGGTATGTTATGTGCTTCCAACACCAAATTCTCCACTTCACTTATTTTTATTTTAGTAATGTTTTTAGTACATTTATACATATTCTTATCAGAGGACTTCTATATTCTTCATTTCCTTACAGCAAATATGCACAAGGATTTCCAGTCAGGTGTTAAGTTAAAAGACAAAATAATTAGCCATTACTAGGTAATTTGAGGCATCTCTTCTAAAGCTGAATCTTCCTAGTAATTATAGATTATTCTGTTATTTGTATGATGATATTTTGCATTTGCTTTAACCATCTGGGAGATGCTGCAGAAAAGGCATACTCAGATTTCTTTGTCCTTAGAACACATAATGCTGTCCAAGAGCAATGTGTCTATCTATGCTTACATCTGCCTTTGCTGTACTTTCTTATCCTTAGGTTAGATAGAAGTACTTAAATGGTTCCTTTACCTTCGCAGGATGATTCTGAATATTTTCAAACCACCAGCTTTTTAACTTTGTAGAGTTTTGTTCAACTGAGTGTGTGTCATAGGCAATTCTCCTCCAAATTTTTTTAACTGACAATAACTTGCTCTCTGCTTTTGAAGAATTTTGAAGAGTGGGAAAGCTGCCTTCTCTTTAGTGTTAGTCTGCTGCCACGCAACAGTTTCGTCTTTCCTGTCATCCTATTACCATAATAATTGGCACTGTTTTCTGTATGTTGTCTAGAGAATTATTCCACAAAAAGGGAGAATCTGTCTCTCATTAGGTCCCCAGCTGATGGGTAACTGCATCATGCTGATTGTATTGAATCCAGCAGCGACAGACAATGGCGCTACATTTTTTATAAGATGATAGTTTAGGGTTCTGTGGTACAGAAGACTTTTGGTACTGTGGTTGAGTTGAACATCCTCTCCTTTCCTAAAATTTCTGTCTTCTTCCTGCCTGAGTTGGTGTAACTGAGGTTCAGAATCTGTCCAGACAAGACTTCTACCCCTCACTTTGTTGGATCACGTTTCTCAGCACAAAATGCTGTACTGTGTACCCAGTGAAGACCTAGCCCTTGCAGCTCACGGCTGTCCTGTGCTGCTCCATCATTTTTCTGAGGAGACAGAGACATCTGCAGGGTTTGTGGGTGTTGGGACACTTGTTTTTTCTCCTTTGAACTGTCTGGAGCCAGGGAGGTAATGCAGGCATGGACTGAAGTGGAAAGGAGAGCACAAAGGGAGGCAGAGGGGCAAAAGGACCCACGAGCACGGTGCTGGCTTGGGCAGGGCCACTGAAGGCAATGCAGAGCAGTGCTTGGGACAATTCCAGGGCAGTGTCAGGCTGGTTTTGCCCTTCAGTGTTGTGTAGTGCGCAAGCACGGAATGTAAATGAATGCATTTGGATAAATCTAGGGTCAAGATACTTCCCTGTAACTAGTATATTGCCTATTGCTAACATCTGTCTGGTACAAATGGAAATACAATCTGCTTAATTTCATGGAGGTTGTCACATGTTCATGAACTGAGAAGAGCTTTCGGACATTTGCTGATTCTAAATTTGACTGTGGTCAGAGGTTAAATGTTGAGAATTCTATCATGTGTTCGCCCATCTGGTTCTCAGTTATTTTTGTGACAAGGCAATGTGTGGCAATAACATATTATTATTGTTTGATAATAGTTTTAAAGTATTTTGTCCAAATGGCTATTAAATGTTTTTTTCTGTATCTGGAAATTGTGCTTCCCTCACATGAAGAACTGTCTTTCTCTAAAGAATTACAGATTAGGTACATTTTATAAAGTAACCCCCTCTTGACTATATCCATGTTTTGTTTCAGTGGCATGCAGTTTGCCTTTTCAAGCTGAGGAAATGTTATTCCTCATCCATGGAGCTTAAAATCTACCAGCTGGGTGCTCTTGGATTTCAGTCCTGGCAGTTCTTCCTTTTTTTGCCTTAGTCATTTGGTGGCTGTTCTTCTGCACTCTTGCAACATTATTCAAAGCAATAAACTTCCTCTGAAGAATTAGAGAAGCATGAGTGTCACAGACCTCCATTTTACATATATATGCACATATATTGGAGGGAACTTTCGTTGAGTTGCTTAAAGTTTAAACACTAACCATATGCAATTTCATTACCTTGCACTCTCAGTCACATTGATAAAGATGTCATAGAGGTTTGTCTTACCTGAAATTTTTTTATAATTTCTGGAATTTTTGCATTCTTATTTTTAGAAATTACCACTTTTGTCTAGCTTGTTCTTTTTTTAAAATATTATTTTTGATGAACTTATATTTTTGTATTTATTTTTACCTGCACACTAGCAAAGTCATTCCTGCAGTCATTACTTGTTAGTCTCTTATGCTGACTTTGTCCAGAAACATGAAATGTGCCTTTAGTCATTATGTTGTAAGAAGCATATTGATTAAAAAAAGAAATTCCAGTCAAGACTCTTAAATATATTTGGATGTTTATATGAAAATAAAAATTTGAAATTTCCTACTCAAAACATATTGTATACGATAAAAATATCAACTGTCATCCTTAGAAGATTTTGTCATAAAATATAGTGTTATAGGCATGCTCAGCAATGAGAAAACCTTTTGAGCTGTTTTTGTAACAAAGAATATATAGGGAGCTAAGTAAAACAGCTGTGGTACAGACTCACAGTGACATTGCAGGATTAATAACTGTAGACTGAAGTTCCATCCTTTCTGAAATCGTGTGTGTGAGAGACAATTGTGTGCTTGAAACTGGAAGGTTTTATTTACTTATTTATTTCACTTTCTTTTCTTTTCTGCTTTTCATACAGAAAATAAAAAAAGACCCTTTGGACTTGAAGCAAAGACCCCAAGCAGCATTCTGATTTGCCTCACTCAAAGTCCCTACTGTATTTATTTTCCTGAAGCTTTTTTCTTCCCTTTCTTTTTTTTAATTTACACTTATAAAACTATATTGCTTGAAGTTGCTATCCAGCCAAAATACCTGTGAAATGCTTACCTGCCTCGAGTACCTATGTTCCCTTGCTCCTCTGTTCATTTCTTCCCTGGTTTTGTTATTGTAGTGCTATACTTGCCCCTCCTACAATCTTTTCTGTATTTCTAGAAATACATTGTCTTAAAGGATCGGATCAACCTTGATTATTATGCAATTATGTGGAGACTCAGTATGAGACAGTAGCTGACTTGTGTGCCAATTTTCATGTGGAATACTAAGACTCTTTCGCAGAAAAATAAGATGCCATCAGGAAGTCACACTCTGAAAGAGTCATGAAATAACTCATCTAGGACTCCTGTCAGTCTTGATACTGTGTGAATTGGCTCCTGATAGCTAAAAAAACGTAGATTGAACCTTTGTGTGGTTAAAAAGGAGATCAGATTAATAAGTGGTGTGTGAGACAGTCTGTCTGCCATATAGGTGTAGTTAAAGGTGAATATATGGGCAGATGAGTTAGCACCTTCTGGGGCTGAAGGTTTATACAGACATAGCTTTAAAATATAGGTTAACAGGGCGGGTGTTACAGGGCCAGGAAAGATTTAATCCTGAAAAAGGCATTAGACAAGGAGAAACTCTTCTGGATTGGAAAACTTTAGATTGCTCTTCCACAAATACTGCCTGATTAGCTACAAGCAAGACCAAACATCGCAGCAGTGTTTTGAGGTGGGAGTATAATTAGATTTGGATGCATACCCACAGTGTGGATGGTTTTATCAGATTTGGGGTTTTTTTGCACAGTGTTTTTTCTGGAAATCATAGAATCCTAGAGTGGCTTGTAACTCTATCATCTATAATATTAGGGAGTAATTGCCCCTATCTTTTTAGTTCTGTTTTTCAAGTCTTAAAATATGACCTAGTAATTCCTCAGAATAAGTATCACCAAAAAGTCTGTTTAGTCTACATTTTATTTTTTTTCTTTTTAAAAATGTTTATAGTTTTTTTTTCTGTATGCGTTGATACATTTACTTCATTAGTCTTTCTCTTTAGCTCTGTTTTCCCCATCAAAAAAGCCAAACTGACTTTTCCATCCTCACTTTTCTTTCTTCTGTTTCAATAGAAACTGTCATTTGGATGAAAAATGATCTGTGCCATCAGTCAGTTTTCAGTTGTGTGTTTCTCTCTCTTCAGTAAACTCAACTACCTTTTCCTGTTAGTTTTTTTAGTTTCTGCAGTATCTTTTTTTGCCATATTTCCAAAGATTTCTGATTTGATCAGTCTTCAAGATGCTTTAAAATAGTGATACGTAATTTTGCCACATTCCTTTATTCCTTTATTCCTAAGAAGAGCAGCCATGTTGACAATAGGCCCTACTACCCCATGTGTATTTTGTGGGCTATGTCTTGTTTCCCTGTAAAGCTTCAAAAGTAATTTTAAATAATTGAAATTCAATTTGAAGTTTTTACAAGTTATTGCAATATCTTTTCTCTAGCTCTTTGTAGCTATATATGTTCTCTATATAGTAATTTTAAATTAAATATCTTGGATTTAAAGAAAATCCGAATCTAAGATACTTAAGCACACCTGTGTGTTGTGTATTTAAAACTGATCTAAAAATCTCCATAATTCTGACTAAAGTTATATGTCAGGGCATGCAGTGTTAAATACTCAGGTTAAGCTGAGAGTGATCAGAAGTGATTAATGTGTCGAGGGAAGCAGGCATTTTTGAAGACTTGTGTAAAGCTGTAAATATTTTGTTTTGTTCTTTACCAGATACTATTTGAAAAGCTGACATCTGCGTTTTTAACGTGTTTGGTTAGAGTCTAGCGGTATGTCACGTCCTGGTTAACTGAACCAGCTCCATCAGGATGTGTTGCAGGTATGTAAAGATTAAGATTGGAGATTTAACCCAAAATTTTACAGGAGGCATTTTAAGTCAGGTCCTGTTTCAAGTTAAGCTGAAGAAGCATTGCTGGATACCCAAACACACTTTGTTTTGTACCAGATACGAGTGTTTAGTGCGAATGAAAAACACATTTTAACTGGTTTGATGCTAAATAACAGGAAATCTATTTAATTAGCTGAGTTATCAGATGTGTGTGGAAGAGCTGTATTTTTAATATTTCTGCTTTTATGGGGATGTTTGACAGGGAGGACATACACTAAGGGAGATGCTGGAATATTGCAGCAGTGTGTCAGTGCAGAACTACTAAACAAAATCAGCAATCAGATGAGGAAGGTGGGTGTTTGTGACTGCTGGGCATACTGTGCACAAACACAGGCAGTGTAAATTCTGCTTTTTCATCCTTTCTTCTGCCCTGCCTTTGCCACTTGTTGGAAAGTCTAAAAGTGGCATTGATAGAGTGTTCACTAGAATAAAATTTGCTTTACCATGTGCAGTTCTGGGGCACACCTATGAGCAGCATTGCTGATGATGCGTTGTGATGGCCTAGCAGAAAATAAAACAGAAGTTCATACTATCAGAGATAATAAGCAGATGGTTTTCTGTGCTGGAAGCAGTAAACACATTGCTTGTTACGTGAAGATCATTTTCTGTGGGTTTTTTTTTTTTTTTTAATAAAGATGCCACAGGACAGAAACGTAAAGATCAAAAGTCTCATATTAGCAGAGATGTGAAGGAAGTGTTTTATTGCCTTCACAACTTTTTAAAAGAAAACAAACTTCAGTAGTTTTCATTACCAAGTGTCTATTTACAAGGAAAAACAGTGTATTTCATAGCCTTGTTCTGGATATCTACACCAGCAGTCTGGTATACTTAAAATCTGTCAATAGTCCCTGGAGAGAGATGGGATCCTTCAGCAAGATAGCTGTAGGGTTCTGTGGTCATTCTCTTCAGTCCTTCTAGAAACATCTTTTTCTTTCCCTTCTCTGACTGTCTAGAGGCTTCTGTTGCTTAACGTCATTTGGGTATATAAATTGGTCTGAAATGGTTCTAGATCCATTGCAGGGGCCTGAAGATGACAGTGGCAGGGATTCAATGCAAGAACAGTAGAGCCTCTCGAGCAGCTTCTAGTCAGATATCATTTTAAACTGGACTGATGATCCTAGTCCATGCTGAGCAATATTCAGGAATATAGCTGCTGCTTTGAATATCTTGAAAAGATTTGGAAAAGAGCTTTTATATTGTGATTTCAGAGTTATTTTAGCTATGCTGGGACTATTGCTTGAGAATGAACACTTGGCATTTTTTGTAACCTTGGCCAACAAAATGTTTGTTTTATTTAGAGTTTTGAGGCAGAAATTTTCCATAAAATATAGAGCAGTTCTCCCTGGCTGTACTTGGAAGGCAGCAGGAAACAATGTGTGGAACTAAACCTCTATTCCCCATTCCCCAGGATACAGAGACCTTATTGCAGTATTTTTATCAGCTACTCGGTCTTACTTAAATAAAAGAATTTCAGACGTGTCAACCAATAATTTCTATTTAAATTTTGTATTGCTTCCAAAAAAAGATAGCACATACGTCCATAAATATTCTTCTGAGTGGTACCTTGGCAGTGTTGAAGAGTGAAAGTAATTGTTACTGAAAAAGAAGCTCTCTATACTGAAAGCCTAACCAGTTTTCCAGGTTTTGGTTTTTGTTTTTCATCATAATTAATATTATTAGTGTGTAAATGGGCACCAAATCTAATACTCTGCTGAGACTGAACCCTTGTGTCTTATGTATTTTGGCCTTTGGTAGTACTTGTGCTGCTTATTACATTTACAAAGTAAGGACCAAAGCAAGGGTAATGTAATTACCACTGTTTCAATAGCACTAGCGAGTAATGGAGTGATTCTAGAACCTGACTTTTCAGTGTAATTTACATAAATTTTGAATTGCTATCAAAATTTTGACATACTGATAGACAATGTTAGTGTTTATGAACTGTGGATATATGATTATGGCAAATGGAAGACTTCAGTTTGGCTGTCTTTACTGAAATATGTAAAATGTTAAATAGCATTAGGTGATCACCAGAATTCTTAAAACAAGCTTTAAAATGATAAAAGAAAATGAATTTCTTTTCATTTCATGTCAATAGGGGGTCTTGGTGTAAGGTCCAGCATAATTCTCCAAGCAGAATTACTTTCCAGGCCGTGGCACCATTAATTGCCCCGCTTCCAACACCCTTCTGTATTTTTTTGTTCATTACAGTGCTCCAACATGGTTTATTGCCCTTTTCCTAACTATATTCTATATTGTTCTCTATATTGTGCAGACTGTATCTCAGTATTTATACAATATCTCTTCTATTTTCATATCCTGCATGCTCATACTGTACAATAAGGAGATAATTGAACTCATGTTGCACCACGTTTTATGTGCAGCTTTTTCTAAATGCTTTGTGTGCCTCTTCTGTTGAGATAAGTCTCAATTTTCTTCCTCCCTAATGACTACATTGAGGATTTGCTAAGAGTGCAGTGACAATGCATGTGAAAGAGCTCTCAGTAACTGACTGATGACACTTCAGCAGCTAATTGCTCATATAATTTTACTTCATGGAATGGTTCATACACCTGTTTTGCTTAGTATGTAACTTTTGAAATCTATGTGGTGAGTGAAGCCTTGCCAAAATGTATGAGATATATTCCAAACTCCACAAACATAATTGGAATTTCTAAGAATCTGCTCTGAATTATTCCTTTTTCTTCCACTGAAAACTCTACCAATAGATGTTACTGACAGAATATGTTTGTGAATTTTTTTAAGTTTTTACATTATTTTGTTTAATTTGTCACTCTGAAAGGTAATTTTTGCTTTCAGTAAAAATGACAGACAAAATTGCTTTCTAAAAAATTCATCTGATTATTGTGAAATTCTACAGAATTAAGTTCAGTTTTTGAAAAGAAGCTAAGAGCCATTGGGGTAAGTAACTTCATGAGAGAGGAAATGAAAGGACAAGGCAAAAAATGGTCACTCCAGTGGCTTTCACAGCTTGTGCAGAGTGATAGTCCCAGAAATAAAGCACATCACAAAAAAAGATAAAGAGGGAAACTTAAAGCTGTTGTAATTAAAGTTGCTGCTTGAAGCTGATCTGGAAAACCTGGGTTTTGATGCCTATGCTAATGATGCATCAAAATGCCTAAACAAATGTTGCATGAAACATTCAGTGAAACAGCTTGGTTTTTGAGCAAAGTAACTCTAAAGATTCTACCAATTTCTGTATCAATGTATCATGTAATTGCCAGGAATTAATCTGGCTTCTTCCTGGATGTTCTGTTAGTTCATTCCATGTCAGTCCTCTCCTTCCTCCACCACAGTATCTTGCAGATTTTGAAGTTTCTCATTTTACTCCCTAGGTACAGGCAGAACAGTAGGTGCCCTGTAAGAGTTGATGTGGACAGATGGAGATGATGTTAATGGTAGTAACTTGAAACCTGTAATTCTTTCCAAACCATTGAAAATTTGAGCTCTTTCAAAAATTGAAAGGAGTTTGTTCTGGCACAAAAACTGTGAAGGAAGAAAACTGAAATTTAGGAAATGTCCAATCAATATGCTTTTCAGTAGTCCCATTTTGAGTGCCCAATTCTTAAGGAGCTCTCCTGTGTCCAGATGAGGAGGCTGTTTTGTAATGGACCAAAGGAGATGTGTTCATATTACTGTATTTATTGAAGCTCATATGAGACTTGGACTGTAGCAGAGATTTAAGTGAGTTAAAATAGATGAGGTATGTTTGTGTCTCTCTCCCCTGTCACTTCCCTTCTTCCTCTCAGCTCTCCCCCCCGGTCCTTCCTTCCCTCTCTTTTTTGACAGCATAGAAGGACCATATTTGGGTAAGAATGTTAGAAGTCCTTTTGACATTTCTAGATAGTCTAATCTAATAGATTTTTTTTGCAACATCCCAAGTAAAATTACTGAATTCCATCAAGTTCTTGAGTATCTCAATACTCTCTGTAGTGAAAAAACAAAGCCAGCTGTCTTGCCAGTGAAATCACTACAAAAATTAGCGGGGTCTTTTCCTTGCTTATGTGCTACAATTGTATTTCCTGCTAGGAAAATAGGTTGCACTTTCCTTCTTGTCCAGTATTCTCTTTAAGTGACACATGACTACTGTATGTAGCTATTTTTTTCACAGATGTAATTCCTTATTTTGTGTTGCATCTTCATTGAGGACTCAGAGTAAATAAGAGTTTCAATAGGTTTAGTAGAATATGCAGTATATTTTAATAATGCATATTTTCCCTTTTCAATATGGAATGGAGAACAATTAATGAAAAATAAAATATCTTTGGATATTAAACTTTTTATCAAACAATGTTGTATTATTTGTCCTCATTCTAATTGTATTACATTATCTATCCTTTCTGTATATGTGCAAATATTCAGAATGAATTTGTGTGCTTTTCTGTGTTGGCTTCAGAACTTAGTATGGAAGGGTTCTCTTGATCCATTAAGGTAATTTTTTACTACCATCATAATAGTAGTAAATTTTCTTGCAATTCCTTAAAATAAATATTTGAAATCATAGCTGGATTTAGTTTACCCTTTTTTTATTGCCAGAAGTTCTGTGGCAGTTTGCATGAACCTGTGAGGAAGAAGTACATCCTGAGCCTTGACACTGATTTCTCTGAAGTCGAGAACAGTCATAATTGGAAGTACGTTGTAATTTTTAGATTGATAAATGTTATTTTCCTTCAGAGTATGAGAAATTTTATACTAGATTCTTTTCAAATACGGATTTAGGAAACTCTGGTGTGATTGCCAGTTTTTAATGTAAAGGCATTCGTCTTCCAGCAGCTTGTCCTCTGGTCTTCATATGGGGCATACATGTTTTTTGTGTGTATGGCTTAGTGTTAGTCCTTAATGTCTTTGAGATTGTATGAGTAAAACTAAGAAGGATTTATCCAACAGTTATATTCAGCTTAATCTGATCATGTTAAAAATAAGTATGCCTGCTTTTTGAGCAGTCTCATTTTTATAGAGTTAAAACTTAATATAACACATTACTTTTTAAATGTTCTTACTGATCCCATTATTCTTTCTGTGCATTTTACAAATAGGATGTGATGTTTTGAGTATGCTTCAGGCTTCAGTAGTTTGTATAATGTTCTATTTTCTGCAGCAAAAGCATGTCAAGGTGATCTCTGTGGGTGGTTAATATTTTCTGGAGTTTATTCTTCAACCATGAAAATATGCAAAACTGAAGAGCTTGGTGGTATGTCATATATTCAGCTATAATATATATATTTATATATATTTCAATTTTATCATCATTAAAAATATTAGAAAATGTTTAGTAGCAAATGCTGTTTGTTCATGGATGAATGCAGCATTTGTCACTCACGACTTGTGTTTGTGGTTATGCGGGTGAGCATTCTTGCAATAGCTTAAATTGTATGGCAAGAGTGTTGTATAAATGGAATATTTGAAAACTTAATGCTCAAGA
Organism: Cyanistes caeruleus; assembly: GCF_971803275.1. NCBI lineage: Eukaryota > Metazoa > Chordata > Aves > Passeriformes > Paridae > Cyanistes > Cyanistes caeruleus. The sequence goes on along the minus strand of NC_141704.1, from coordinate 25,550,585 downwards.
GCATAGGAAATCATAGAATATGGGGAGAAATGTAAAAATTACAGAATGTTTGCATTTTAGTAGAAATAGTCTTGATTTGTTTGACAGGCTTTAGTTGTTCTTTTGTGTGTTTTCAAATAAGAACTTTTTAAAACAATATAGAAAGCAACAGTAAAAACTATAAAATAAATGCATAAATATTACAACAATATTTCAATAGGGAAGAATTATTCTAAGTCTGATTGTTAAAGATTTTTAAAGAGCTGGAAAAGGCAAAAGTTGAATATAAGTACTCTCACTATGCTTTAAGTATTGTTACAGTAGTAACAGGAAAAATTGGAAGGGAAAATGTCAAATATATCCATACAAATAAAATGCATTTGATTTATAAAAAAGAGATGTTGAAAAAGCTACTGAGGATTTCAATTAAATACATACTTTTTTTTCTTTCAAGACTAAATCAAACATACATGGAAATTAACTCTTACTAAGAAATAATGACATGCATTCTGATTGCTGGCTGATACTATGTTTTATCATTGCTTCTGTCTTCTGTTTTTCTTTCCATTAGCCTCTGTCTCTGGGAAATGATGTTTGTGCTGTGTGTATAGCATATAGGAAAAGTGTGTCTTTAGTTTTAAATGGGAACTCTCTCAGATAGGCCTTACTGAAGTTATCTTCTCTGATACAATGTAATGACCCAAAATGTATCTGCAGCGGTCATCTTTTCATACTTCCCTTGCCATTCCTGGCAGTTTGATTTACCTCATTAAAAGGCTTCAAAAACACACTTGGAGTGATTCTAAACTCAGGGTCATGGTAGCTGATGAGAAATTTGTTCTTTTGGAGCTTGAGCATTGTGATTCACTTTAGTGCACACCTCAGGGCATCACAAGGAATACCATACTGATGTTCTCCAGCAAGAAGCAAAGCAAAGCAAGATCTTTACTTTGCCAAAAGAGTTAATTGGGCTCAAAGAAAGCTGCAAATACATCAGAACCAGAGACTATATCAATGTTCAGCTTTCTGGTGCTTATCTCTGAGAAAGTGTTCTTTGTAAGGACACAGTTCTCAGAGCCAGAAAGAGGAAGCTGAGGACAATGTCCAGGGTGTTACCTTTCTTTTTGGGAGGGATCATTCTCTGCACAACCCTTTCACTTCTGAAGGCAGCAGGACAACTACTGCTACAACTACTGTTAAGATACATCTTGTATCTTAAAAGAGGTTAGTATTCATTGTTCTTTTCTCATTCCTTCTTCATACCATAGGTAGAATGGGAAATTTGCTGTAATCCTACCTACCCAGCAGTTCTAGTGATACAGTTCTAGGAAGAGGTGGGTGAAGTGTTTGTAGCCTTGTGTTGCTAATCTCATAATGACAATACTGGTCCTGGTTCCTTACACATATTTACCTGTCATAGAACCGTAGCTCTTACTGCTGCTCTTCGGTCTACAGTGGGGAAAAGTTGTCGTAAGAATATTGAGAATGCTACAGGTGTCCACAAAATAAATGTCTTTGTGTAAAACAGCAAAAGATGTTGGTGTTACAGCAAATGTTGCAGTTGGGCTGTGTTCTTAAGGTGAAGCCAGGTGATCTGTGCCTGGGAGGCAGCAGCCACTTGACTCACCGTGTTTCAGATGGTTAGTTGATCTTTCTCTGTTCTGTTATTGAAGTTCATAAATGTATTTTGAAAAAAGAAGAAAAATCATACCATCAAATTTGAATTACTTCATGCATCTGGTGTGCTGGTGTTGTCATATTTTGTTAGCCATGTTGATAATTTTTATAGTTAGCTGTTTCATTTTTGTGAGAAGATTGCAGATATCTATTGCTGAGAGGGGCCCTATCCTGCCCTCTCTGATAGGGTGAATCTCTGCTGCTCCCCCAATCCCATCTACATGTCATGGAAGCAAAGGTTTCATTGAAGACTCATCCTGAGTTCCTGTTTATGGTTATGCACTGCCCAGAAGGCACTTGTAGATTTACTTGGGTAGAAAACATATCTTCAAAAATTCTAATTACACTAGATTAGTTGCTTCTCTTTGTGCTACAGCAACTGTAGTATTTCTTCTAAGTCACAGTAAGTTGGTTTGTTATATCATCTCCATATATCTTTCAATTGCCTCCTGTTCAGAGAGACTAGACATGGTTCCGTAACACATCTGTTGATGATGGGTATTTCAGGGAACAGCAAAATATTTCTGTCATGAACAGCATGATGGCAGCTGCAGATTTTTGTCAGTATATTATTTGATTGCTTTTCTAATTGCAGAATTGCAATGGCAGTTAGAAATGGAAAAATGTTATGAGTCATAAGAGCAAAACTTATCTCAGAAATTCCTCTGTGCAAAGATTTCTGACTTGTGTAAGGGTTTCTAAAATTTGTAAAAACCCTAAACAATTTGGGTGTATAAACATACTTTAGAATTCAGTAAATGTGATAATATGCTAAAGTTTCTGGTCTGTAAATGGCAGTGAGTAGCCCATTAGCCATATTTGCCATCCAAGGTTTTTATGCAATTCGCAGCTGGTGGGTATATACATTCCATCTAAGCAGTGATGATAAATTAAGGTAGAGAAATATGAATAAAACAACAAAAAAAATATATTCCACTTGGATGAGTCTTTTTTAAGGAAGGGTGTTAAAAATTGCTTATACCTAACATCTATGGAAATTTTGTAATTGATGACTTAGCTGTTAAATAGAACAGCAGTACTGTGCTTTCTCTTCCACCAAAATTAGTCAAACAATTCAAGTCATCTGTTGATTTATTTTCTTCACATATAACATAGAGGTGTAGAACACTAAACTTAAACTTGTCTTGGAATTAACACTTAATACCAACCAAAATCCCTCAATGTTACATTCTGACAAATGTAACATTCAGAAAGTGAAGCAGAATTAGCCATTGGAATTTGGTCAGAGTTTGTCGACTTCAGCAATAAAAGAGATGAAAATATCTTGCAAATATATATATGTATGTATTTTGCTGTGTGTCAGTGACCTCTGTTTCAATACCTGTCTGGCCCATGAAAAAATAAAGTTGGAATTATCAGAAAAATTTGTGTGTTTACTTTTCAATTAGTATTAATTAGTAATAGCATGTATTTTATATTAAGTTGTTGGGCTAAAGTTTTAATAAATCATATGAAGAGTTTGGCAGCAGGGAAGTAGTTTATAAATTCATGCTAAAAGTAAGTGGATGAGATGCAAAAAGAGAAAGGGTAAGTAAGAAATTCTTTGGCTAAGCATTAGGAAAGCTTCCAAATAAAGGGTGTACTTGAACAGATTTACATGTTGCTATAATTGCCCACTACTGAAGCCAGGCAAAACTAATGTAAAACCTGCTGATGGTAGCCCAGTAGCTTTATACTTGACAGGGTGGGCTTTATTATGTGTCCTGCGAATCTGAGATAACCTGAGAGGTCATCTGTCAGATATGACACAGGAGACCTGCACCCTTCTGAAGGGACAGCTGGAGACCAGATGGGATTACCTTGGACACTGTGGGCAGCTCAGTAGGGTCTGACATGTTTGAGGAGTTACCAAGGGAGAGATATTTTTTTGTTTTTCGCAGTGTAAGATTCCTACAAAGTACTTTGAATAAACGAGGGGCTAGATATTGTTTGTTTGTCTCAGGCAAAGAGTTTTATTACAATCAGTAGAGCCCATAGAACGCTGAGTCAGGGAAGGTGAAAGAATCCCAGTTTTATACTTATTTCTTCATATAACATATCTACCAAAAAATGTGCAGTTAAGGTGGAGTCATAGATATGAGAGCATTGAATGAATTCCAGCTGTGGAATCCATAAATAAGGGAATTTCAAAAGTGCTCAGTTCTGGTTTTAAATCTGTTCTGCTGAAATCAATGGGAATTTTGCTCTTGAAGGGTAGCCTAGTTACATCAGTCCTGAGCTACCCTGAATTTTTTTTCCATGTAGTCACATTTATGAAAGGACCTCTTACAGTACAGTGTTTAATGATAACATCACATGAAATTAAATTTATTTTTTGTATTTCACTGAAAAGTTTCAGTTGCTTTAAATCAAGGACAGTTTAAATTTCCCACAGGCAATACACAAGACAAGGCCTTTCTAAGATTGCTGGCAGGCAGTTTTCAAAAGGGTCCTTTTTGATATACAGTTCCGGGCAGCAGGATCATTTTTAAACAAATGCTTCTTGACATCAGTAATCCATGATTTTTATATCTTTTATTTTACGTTTGACACCAACATATTGGTGCTTGTTTTCACACACATTTTAACAATTCCACTGTTTTATTCTTTCATTATTCCCATTGATTTTTTTGTCGTCTTCTTCATCTGTCTTTCGTTAGTTTTTCCTCTCCTGCTTTCACTACTTAACTCTTCAGCTGCTTGTGTTTATCCTGTTAATCTATGCACAGGACTCAGGAAAAGGGGGGGCAGGTGGAAAAGCTACTGCTGGGTAACATCTGAAGTGCATCTGCTGTGGTGTGACAGATCATCTGAGGCCATTTAATATCAGCTTACTTGATCTTTTTAATTTACTGGAATTATACGTTTTTCCTTGTGTTTACGTGTCACATGTGCAACCAGGGCTCTCTCAATGTAGTTAAAATTTACAACCCACAACACCCAGAAGTGACACACTTGTCTGCCAGTTCTTTTATTTTTCTTCTTTTCCCCTTCCATCAGCACATATCCTGGATTTCACAGCTTGCTCCTACTGTCCTCTTGCTTTTGGCACTTGACTTCTGTTACCATTTATCATGTTTTCCTTTCAGTTTGAACAGATATATTTCCCATTTTATTTGTTAAATTTGCTTGTGAAACAAGAAATGTCTGTTTGCTTTGCTAAATGTGATTATTGCATGTATCAATTGCTGTTTGTTGCAATGGGATTAAGATAAATTCTGTTTAATATAGTCTTTTTTGGCAAAAAGTTTTAGTCATTGTGGTAACATTTGTGTTCCTTACAGAAACAAGCCATGAGCATGTAATTTCTGACCTGTTTGATTTAGAAGTTTTAAAAACCTTTTTCTTGGGCTGCTGTTACGTACGTTTCAGTAATGTAGAAAAGACTTTTGAGGCATGTTCTATCATGGGCCATATATATCTCATTGGAAAATTTTACATTAAATTGCTGCTTTCTTAATTTCACAGTTTTAGGGCTATCAGTTTCCAGAATAAATGCAGTAAGTTTTCACAATGTTACAGTACATGAACATCCTTCAAAGTATTAGCAAAATGTCCAGTGCTGTGATTCTGTGGGGTCAGTAGGTCAGTGTTGGGGGCTGGCTATGGCCAGCTGCTTTCTTGCTTCCCTCCTCAACAGGACAGGAGGGAGAAAATAGGAAAATAGAAAATAGCAGAAGTTCAGGGGTTATAATTAAGACATAGGAAATTGCTTACTGTTACAGGCAAAACAGGTCTGACCTGGGAAAAACTGATCCAATTTATTTCCAATTAAAATATATTTTGGTAGTCAGAAATAATGAAAGCATCACTTTCTTCAGGCAGCACCAGGTCACCTTCCTGCTCACTGACCTTCACTGGTGTTCTCAAGCTGTTTCTCACACTTTCCCCCCACCAATCCTCTGCCTGTGTGGTGGTTTTGCACTTTCCTAAACCTCTTCTATCTGAGGCACCACTCTGCAGTGGGTGGCTTGGAGAGGCTGGAAGCAGCCATGTCTGACAGAAATTTCCATAGGATACTATAAGGACAATTGTCATAAATTAATATTTGTTGGCTCTGCATTAGCCAAAGCAATTGACATTCCTGGCAAAAAAAAAAAATCACATGGTATCTTTTTGAAGTAAAATTCTGCCAGGACTCTCTTACCCTATGCATTTCAGTCATCCCTCTTTAAAAGAATATATATGTTAATATTTTGGAAAGCAAAACCAAATAGTTCAGCTTATCAATATTTTACTGTATTTATTTTATATTGAGTTTGTACGCCTGAAGCTGTTTGTAAGAGGGTCATTTTATTAATGTGAAACTGATGGGTTGAAAAAAGTCATAAGATAAGCATAAAAGTAATAAATATCCAAGATAATTTACTGCTTTTAAAATATAAAAGCTATCTACATTCCCATTATGTTTTGATTTGTATGTGTCAGATTGATGTTTTATGTTTCATGAGCAATCTGTATATCATACAGTGCGGGAGGTTGTTAAAAGAATTTTGTCATTTGTTATGAAAGCTAATGCAGAAATGAGAACTAGTATAAATGTCTAAATTAACCTGAACCATTAATTTGTTAGAAAACGGGTGGATTTTTTCAATCTGTTGAAGGGATTGAACTCATTCACAGATCCTTCATAGAATTTTAGAATAGTTTGGGTTAGAAGGGACCTTGAAGATCCTCTAGTTCCAGCCCCCTGCCATAGACAGGGACACCTATCACTAGACCAAGTTGCTTAAAGCACCATCAAATTTGGCTTTAAATATTTCCTGGGACAGGACAGCCACAAAGTCTCTGGGCAACCTGGTCCAGTATCTCACCCCTCTTGCAGTTAATAATTTCTTCCATATATGTAATGTAAATCTACCTTGTTTCAGTTTCAAGCCATTACCTCTTGACCTATCACTTTATACTCTTGTAAAAAGTCCCACTTCAGCTTTGCTTCTTTATGAACAAACACACTTTATTATCTTAGGAAAATGAAATATTTGATCCCTCTTTCTTTGGATTTTACCATTTTGTTTAAATCACTAGGGTAAGGTGTTTTTCTTCTTTAACAGTATTCTCCAAAAGGTAATTAAAAAATATTTAGTGTGGGATAACTTACAGAATCGTACTGAGTGTGAAGAGTTGTATTCAAGTTCTGCAGGTATGGGAGGCAGTTTCCAAAAGTTGCAGGCAACATTTGGATCCTGCATACATTGTATTTTCAAAAACTGAACTCAAATTTCATAGAATCACATGATAGATATGATAGAAACATGATAATGTTTGGAAGAGATCTTTAAGATTGTCCAGTCCAACTACCATCCAGCACTACCACTGTAGCCCCTTAACTGCTAAACCACATCCCCCAATGCCAGACCCAAATGTCTCTCCAGGTACAATGAGTCAAGCACCTCCCTGGGTGACATTCCAATGCCTGACCATCCTGACAGCTGCTGGGAAGGAGGCTGTGGCCAGGTGGGGTCGGCCTCTTTTCCCAGGCAGCCAGTGACAGAACTAGAGGAAATTGCCCCAAGCTGCACCAGGGGAGTTTCAGGAGGAATTTTTTCATGGAAAAGATGTCCAAGATTTTTAATGAGCTGTCTAGGGAAGTGGTGGAGTCACCATTCCTGGAGGTGGCCAGGAAATGCCTGGACATAGCACTCAGTGCTGTGGTTTTGTTGGCACGGTGGTTTAGTTGGCACAGTAGTGCTTGGACAAAAGTTGGACTTGGCGATCTTGGAGATCTTTTCTAACCTTAATAATGATTCTATGATAAATAATGATTCTGTGATATCCTTCTGGGAAATACTGCAAACTGTCATTTATTCTTATTCCTAATATTCTCTCTTTTAAATTTCTAAATTTTTAGCAGTACAGAGACTCCCTTTTTTTTCGGTAAGAGAGCTCGTAAAATCATTTTTGGAAATCATGACTTATAAGTGCATCTCAGTTGTCTGTGTACTCAGTAACTTCTCAAAAAAACTGAGGTAATCCAAAGTGTGTATTCCATTTTCATACTGGAATGTTGACTCCTAAACAACATGCCATTTATATTGACATACACAAAAACTTTATTGTAGCTTGTGGGAAGTTGCCTAGTGTGCTCTCCATGTGTACTGCTCTGTAGCTTTCTGCAACATCCCTAGATTTTTTAGGATTGATTTTGTACTTGCCACCTTCCTTTGATTTTGAGACACTTTGAAGCAGGGATTTTTCTATTGTAAGTTCAGGTGTTTCATACTCAAGTCTATACTCAAGTTTCTGATGAGATACATTCCAGTCTCTTAATCTGTTAGAGCTCAGTTTGTATTTTTTTCTCCTGTTCTCTAATGGCACTTCAGTTTAAGACAGAACCTCTCATGTATTTCTCTGAGGAGGATGTCTGGCCTAGTAACTTCTGCAGTCTCCTCTGGTGTGGGTAAAGCCCCATTTTATTAGTGGCCCCTGCTTTCTGCCAGCCCTAGCAGAAGCTGTCTGTGGGAGGCTCCTCCAGAAGCTCATTCTGGCCTCAGCCGTGGCCTGTCTCTGCTGAGGTGGAGATGTGCCGTGGCCAGGGGCTGCTCTTCTCCCTGGCCAAGGCCAGCAAGGTCCTGCTCTGACCATGGACCCCCACAACCTCTGGCCTCCAGCCCGTAGGGAGCTGCTGGTCCCTGCAGGCCTCTGACCCTGGACTGTGTTTTATATTTAAGCCTCCCAAAGATTACAATCCTTTCTGTTTTCCTTACTTGGGCACAACTTGAAGCTTTTACAAGGATGTGTTTAACTTTCTAATAGCCTCCTTCATCCCATTTGGTCATGACAGCTCCCTTCTCTGGATTTTCTGTCTTTTTTGATGGGTTGTATGCATTTCTTCTGAGCCTGAAAAAGGTGTGCCACCTGTAAAAATGTGACTTTTGTAGATGATTCTTTTTTCTTCCTTGTAACAAGCTTACTCATTTTTATTCAGTGACCCTCTTTGAAATGGTGGTAGAGTTTTTTGGCTTTTGTTGCCCCTTCAAGGGCATAGATTCCAATCTACATCAAAGCAATTATTGACAGTGGCTAGAAATTTATTTTGAGTCATACCCTGATGTGCTTGTACAAGACAGGCAGAAATATCCAATAGCTCTAATATTTATCTGCTGTACTTACAGGGACATTTTTCAGTGTTATGAAGGTGCTCTGTTTCATAGGTGTATCTAGGGGATGGTCCAGAGCATTTTGATACCCTGTGTCTTGATGTCATCTACGTTGGCCATTGGTGACAGGGAGTCTCTAGGCTGTTTAACATGAATGGACTGTTAACTGCCAGATGGATCTGGGAACCGTGAGCAGTCATTCTCTAACCAATGGGAAAAAACATAAAAGGAATCTGTGAGCTTGCCCAGTAATCTGAAGTGGTCCATATCAAAATACAGCATAGCTGAAGAGCTGCTGTGCCTGGAGGGAGGACTGGCCTCTGTGTAAGAAATTTCCCTCTGCAGACTGATGTAGCTCTGAGTAAGAAATCAAGAGGTGATGATGGACATGTGTTATCAGCATCCTCTGGAGAGACCTATAACTCTGGTCACCGGGCAGGATCTCTGAGAAGAAATCAAAGACACAATTCTGTTGTAATTCTGCTCTTCTTTGCAAAAGACACAATTAATGAAATCATATCAAATTTTGGGTTTAGGACAGGAAGCTCTGCAAGGAACCAGTCATCTTATGGACATGTAGTTTGTGACAATTACCTGTAACTAACTGGTGGTCATATCAGTATTGAACCAACCTCCTAAGCAATGTGAGAAGTTCTTGAGGTGCCCAAACTGAGGATGTGTTAGGAAGCCCCAAGGAAGCTCTATGCTGATGAAGGAGTTACCTGCTGTTCAGCTGAAGTAGAAAACACATATTTTGAGATGCTGCAAACAGTCATTTAATGGAGATGACAGCAGTTGGTGGGGCAGTTTCCTGTCTTTATTTCTATGGTGACATTTTTGGCATGTGCAAGTGATTACTTTGGAGTCTCTTTTTGTTTGCTTGTTTTGTATTGTTTTTTTTGTTTTTTAATATTTTTTTTTCACAGTTAGTTTGGCTTATTTATCATAATTTTTTTGGTCTGTTTTCTTTTGGCCTTTAGTAGCTCAAGGAGTGTGTGTCATTGGTTTTCTGATCTGTGTTGTTTGTAGGTGTGGACTTCACACAGTTTGGTGTTTCTTTTTCTCCCTAAAAGTTGTGTGTCTCTTTAATTGTCTGTGTTTTGTTGTTCCCTTTGTTTTCAATATATTTATTTAGATGAGATTCTTGTTGCTGGGAAAGAAGCAGGAGGAAGTAGAGTTCAACATTGTATCATTGGAATAAATTGCCACGTGTCAGAACAGCTAGAAAGCTGGGATTTAGTGATGGATGGATGCAGGCTCTGTAAAAGACTCAGGCAGAAAAAGGGTGTGAGGGTTGCCCATTATGTGAAGGAACAGTTGGAATGCATGGGTCTCATGTGAAGGTTTTGATTCAATATAAGGGAAAAGTTCTTCAGTAGAAGGATAATCACACTACAGAAACAGATGTCTAGGGAAACCAGGTTGTGGAATCACGTTTTATGAAAGTTTTGGAGAGGTGTCTGTGTAATGTCCTGAGTGATTCAGTCTAAATTCAGATGCCTTATGCCAGTTGTGACTCGACAGGCGCTCTGTGAGTGGGAGAGTCTGCATCCTGGCAGAAGGGTCAGGTGCATTTTGACTCTGTGTGTTACTAGATTATAAATCTATGCATATGTCTCCTTACAGGAACAATCTAGATATGTTAGACAACTCAGGATGATCACCATATTATGTGCACTTACGAGATACTACTTTCTAAAATTGTTCAACAGTCTCATCTGATAAATATTTCTAAATCCCTTCTAATCACATCACAGGAGAAAAAGGGAGAAACACATCATAATTCTGGAAGTAATTCACAAAACTGCAGTGCCTTTGTGTTAGTGGTATTGTAGAACAAACTATTTAGGAATAGCTAATTGCTTTCATTTTTTGTTTAGATTCTTCTCCCCCAATTAGTGTAGACTGTTGCAGTTTATTATAATAAGAAAATTCAACAAGCAGAAAGTGGTTTTTCTCTGAGTTGTCTTAGAATAAATTATATGTTTTCAGAAGACAGACATGCCTGAGGATAAAGCAAGGTATGGTATCTGTGCACAGTGGATAGAAATCTCTATAAATATGATATTGGTATCGTGCATACTTGTAAGATTAATGTCAGCACAGGTTATCTATCATGTCGGGGCAAGTCAAGCACGTTAGACCTGCCTCAGGGATGGTTTAGTCTGTGTATCCAACTATTCAGACAACGTTGCATGGATGTTTTGGTAGAAAAGACTGAGGGATGATTTTTCCATCACTCCAGGCTTCCCATTCATTGGTACTGTCTCCATTTTCTCCAGTGTGCTTTGATAGGTACAGGTAGTCGGTGTCCTGTCAATCTTTAGGACAGGTAAGACCTAAATGGAACAGCATTTCCCCCCAGCCCCTCTTCCCCAAGAGGAGTTATATGTAACCTGTGCATCAGTTGCACAGTGGATGGAACATAATGGAAGCAGATGATGCATTTAGTCCATGTGGACATTTTTCTGTCACTGGGCAATTCCCAGGGCATTTAATATTAAATTTTTAATGATTTTTTGGGTAAATTTTATTATTAGCCTTGGCTTACTTCTTTACACAGTTACATGTTTTATGGATTAATGGAGTATGGGTGTTTTATATAGGAAATTCCATGCTGTAATAATTCAAGAATAATTTTTTCAGCCTAGAATATAATGTGAACCTTTATAAGTACATAGCATTGAAAAATTTGGAAAATAGTCGGGGAAGCTTGAAAGCTCAAGAATCATACAGGAATTCATTATTTTCTCTGTGGCACAAAAATAATACATGTTTCTCCCACCACCACAGAACTTCTATTTGGACCCACTGATAACGTAATCCAGCCTTCATTAGTCTAAGTATTAGTGTAAAATTGTATGTAAAAATTAGCTGATGGGATCATGGTAGTATGAAGGTCTTTTCATTGGTTCGTTTAACTTTGGACGGATTATAAACATAAATACTAATTCATTTTGCATGTTCTTGTTAATTATAATGGCACTCAGTAGTGCTTGTCTGGTTATGAGCTTCTGAGTATCTTTCTATCACAAAAATGTGAATTTCTGGAATCAGGAAGAAAGGGCGTGTTTCTTTACTATTCACAGTTCTGCAATTTATATAATATTCTTCAAATAACATTTTTTTTTTGTAGTGTAAATATGTTGAAGTGGTTTAAATATAATTAAAAATACATAGTCTGACTGTTAGATAAATTTACACTTTTTCATCCTTTAAGAAGATATGCGTTATAGATTGTATGTAAGTGATGTATTTTCAAATAAAATTCAGGACATCCCATTGACATAGTGCATTTTAAGACTTGCTCAGATGTCCTATTATGAATTAAGAGGGTTGTTTTAAATTGTGTGAGTCCTGTAAATATGATAGAGTTGGAAGATACAGATACCAGTGAATGTTTATGTCTTTAAAATACTGGACAGTGTCTTTAGCAAGTCATTTTTGCTTTAGTGAAACCAGTGGTGGCTTTGGCTCAATCTCTGTGATTCCAAACAAGTGTACCTACTAATAACTATAGATAGCCCTCAAGCAGGTTGTAAAATTTTCTTGCATGTTTTGCTGAGAAGTGCTTCATTAGCATATTTTATACAAATACCCACTTCAAGCAGTAATGCAGTTTGAACCATTTTTACTGTAGAAGAAATCTGGACAAGGTCTTGCCAGAAACAGTGACACATCGTGGCAACTTGATCTATCCAATATGAGAACTGCTTAACTGCGGTAGTGCACTTTAGTGGGGTTATTTACACTTTAAAAAATACCAAAGACCACCAATAAGGCAGGATAAAGAATAAAAGCACGTAGTCTCAAATCAAAGTATTGTCTTAGAGGCAGTGTACAGACATATAACAGGTAAACTTATCCTAATGATTTGTGACCTAAACATGGAATAAGCAAAGAGGTGATTGCAGCAAGTAAATGAATGAGTAAAATAGTTTGCAGCACATGAGCATTGCATTTATTTAAGTCAAGTTTCTAAGTCTTCATCCAGTCAGTGAATTTGACTTTCATTTTGAATTAAATATTCTAGGGATTTCTGACACAACTATGACAATTAACATTCTGTAAGGGTGCTTTTGAAGCTTTGGTTAACAGGGTCTGTAAATTTTTAAATTTTTAAGGTTCAGATGGAATTCAGATGGAGCTATTAGATATTGAAGAATGCAAACATATCTCTTCAAGCACTGTCAGTAGGGGATGGGTAAACTATAAAAGCTCTACCTGCTGGGGCCCAAGGGATGTAATCTGCTAGCTCAGGTGGAAGGTAGAGAGATGTTGGTGTTAAACTGGAATAACTGATTCAGATCCTGGTTTTAGGATTCTAACAAAAATCAAAACAAATCAATATTTATAGCAGAATAATATTATTTTTTAGGAATCAGCTGCCTTTGTCAGGTAAGCCACGCTGAAATGTAGCATAAATGAAACAGAATAGATAAGATTCTATAGATGAAAATTTGCACTGTTAAAAGGAGAATTGGTAGGTAAGATCTGTCTGTGACGTATCTGTCACACCTGCTTAGTGCCATCCTCACCAATTTTAGTGTTTCTTATTGATTTCTGAAGAAAAATGAAAAATCCAGAAATAGACCAAAGATAAAATTATAATAATTGAGATTAATGAGTGCGGTTGTTTCCATATTAGGACTAATTAGCAAAAAAACACTACAATGATTTTTTTTTTCCTGAAATAGCTATATCTCAAGAACATGGGTCATGTTTTGATATAAGATTTCATATATAATAACTGTGGTTGTCCTGGCTTTATTTCTGAGGTGAAGCAATATGTGATGTTTAATATACTCGAAGCTAAGAAAACTGATGATATGAAAATATTTGGTGTAACAGAGTGTAGGAAAAAAGAGAAATACAGAATATTCACATTTGAGGCTTACATATTATCTGTCAACAAAATGAAGTGTTGAAGAAATAACTGGAATGTGTATTTCTGTCTAGAATTCAGGTGCACAAGAAACTTCAGAGAATTAGAGGCATAGCTATTTAGAGGCAAAACCTTTTAATGGGAAATAGGTCAGTGAGATGAATGCTTTTCGCTCAGTTGGTTGGACATTTACATTGTGGATCCAGGGTGACCACATGACCATCAAGCAAAGTTTCATTGACACATATTTTACTTTCCAAAAACTTTTAAGAATTGCCACCCACCTTCACCTCCTCATATTTGCCTTAGGATCCTTACCTGTTTTTAACATTTTCTTCTCTTTTTTGCTTTGTATTAAGCTCATAAGATACCCTTCTCATTTCCCAGTGCTGTCCTACTGTGCAGGGGTTTCATGTAGTGTTTATTCCTCCAGCCTGTCATTCTTTGCTCTCCCTTCTTCACTTGCTCTACTACAGAGGCTGCCAGGTAGCTTTCAGTTTTCTAGGAACTTCGACCTTCCCAGCAGGTTTTGTTACACTCTACAAACAAAGGAAGAAGTTAGAACTGCAGCTCTTTTAAATGTCCAAACATCTTGTAACAAAGTGTGTATTAATAATGCCAGTTGGAACACAGATTTTTTTCTTAAACTGTGGGAAAGCAGTCTTTTCTTTATAAAATTCTACAGTCATTTTCCTCTCCAGCTTGCTTCTCTCTGACCTTGTCAGCAAGAGAGAATTGCCAAGAGGCACCATCGAGAGGCTGGTAGGATCTACTTCAGAGATAGCAGAGTTTCAGGCATTAAGTCCGTGTCTATATTAGTAAATTAAAAAATGCCTGGAAATATTTCCATGTCTCTGCCACAGTTAATGTCTTTGCAAACTAACATTATTCCAGAAAATTCCCAGACATTTGTTTGACCACCTCCATTAGACAATTTTTATGCAACCCCTCTTTTTTGGAGCATATGTGACTGTGCCACATAGATGTAGGATTATCCTACATCCTACATAGATGGAGGATTATCTATCTCTGCCAGTTGAGTTCAGGAAAGAGAAATGTGCTCAGGCATAGATGTAATCTAAATATGTTACAGACCTCCATGTTTTTTATTTCTTCTGCCTTGTCCAACCTTCTGTCTTCATTGCAGTCTTCCAGTCTCAGCTTCAAAGCTGGTTTTTTTTTGGGGGGGTTTTTTTGGTTTTTTTTTTTTTTTTGTTTTTGCTTGTCCTTTTGTCCTTTCTAACATACATATAGATTTAAATTGTATTGGCATGCTGTCTCCCAGCTTTTGTATCCTCCTTCAGATGACCCTGTGAACTTACTAGTAGTGATACTAGTAGTGCAGTTCTCTGTAACAAACTACTTCAGGGAAGCCTTCCTTTTGTTTGCCCTTGAGTCCCATAATAATAAAAATAGAATAAAAATACAAGACTAGAATTTGAGTGATGCCTTAGCTGTCACTCTACTGCAAGGATGAAACTTGGTGAACAATTATATTTCTTTGTGGACTACATTTAAGCTTACTACTTGTTAAGAGAACAAATTAGAGGGGGTGATAAGGCCAGATTCTATGTTGGTTTTGTTAAATGATTCTAAATAGCTGTAAATATTTCTCTCTGTTTTGTCAGGATGGTGGTACTAGAATTGATCTTGGACATCACTTCAATTCAAGGTTGAAGTTAAAAGGTCTTTTTGAGGCTTAGAAGAAGCAGGTGAGTACAGGTCAATCATCACAAATCAAAGAGGATTTTTTTTTCCCCCCCCACTTTCTTTTGTTCCAGAATTGCTGTTGATGCTTACCAATCCAAATTCAAATAGCTGGTCTCTGCTTTCCCTGATTCACTGAGATGTATGACTGCTTGTGTTATGGCTAGATAGCAGAGAATATCTGATTCATTTAGGATTTCTCTACATGCTTTTTCAGCTTTTGCCATGAAAATCTGTGAAACCACAGTTCTGTCACCAAGGTCTTTGGAACTCTGGAGTTAACATACACTGTACAGTTTCATTACATTAGCTGTATCAGGAGTATGATAATTAAGGTAATTTAAAAAATAATTTTTTAAAAAGCTAAATACACTGTAATAAATAGCGAAGAATCCCTGAGTTTGGATATTCCTAGTTTTTTTGAAACTGGGATGATCTTTATTCCTCTGGTAACCAGGAATTCCGTGATGCCAAGGACCATGAGTTCAGACCTTGTTTTGGCTGCTTTGTGTGTTAACAGGCTGAACCTGCCTGGGACACGGGGCAGTCAGTGGGTACAGTGCCTTGGCATGAACACTTTGTCATGGCATGAACACTTTGCTTTGCTCCAGCTATCTTCAGTGAATCATGTGCAAGTGGCTGTCAGGTCTTTTTAACTTAGACAGATCTGGAAAAGGAGATCTTGAAGGAATTAGTGTAAGATGGGAGCTTACAAAGGCAGTCACATTTATTTTGGATTATTCATAATTGCTATTGCAACAAAAAATCTGTATGTCGAGTGTTGCAGTTGTTCATATTCTACCTTTCCTACAGAGGAAAAAAATTTTTAAGAATATTCACACAACTTTACAAATTCTAAATTTTTAGGCAATATTTTAACATATAAATTGCAAAATTTGGTCAATTTGACCTGATACCAAAGTTTTAAGATACAGATTTAAACAGGGTGCAACAAACCTAGCATAATAAGAAACAGGCCAAATTGCTTCTATGTACACTATGACATGTACACAGAAAGTAGAAACCATGTATGTAGACCAGGAATTAGAAACAAATATGTAAATACAAATAATATGCCATTTGTAGTAACTGCTGAGGTATTATGAAATACTCTGATATACCTATATACTCCATATGTATTGATGCCTCTGGAAGGAAAAAGAAGCTGTTTCACAGGAGTTAATGATGATGACAGTAATTAGTTCTGAAGCTATAACAAGTTTTATAACAAAACTATAACAAGTTTTATAAGTTTTAAAACTTTACAACAAGTTTTTTTAAGTTTTACCCTCTGTGAGGATTTCAGCCTTTTTTAACCAAGTTCAAAGTAGTGTAAAAGAAAACTGTTCTGGTATGAGCTTCACTGTGACTGTCTTCACTGGGTAATAAGAAAGGAAAATTCCTTTATTCTGATTTAACTTCACCTTTTTCCAAGGAGTTAAGGCACTGGCTGGAAGGCTACAATATGAATATGGTGAAGCCAGGAAAAGAAGAAAGGTTAGGTATAGCAGTGTTGTAAGTCAGAGGATATGCAGCACTGTACAGGGAAACTGTAGATATTACTGGTATCATATGCCAAACTTTATATATGTTGGTATGTAGTAATATATTTATTTGCAAAGCAGTGTTTTTTTCTTTCATTCTTCAGTAGAAAAAACAGTAAGAAATACCAGATTCTTTGCTCTCTATGTAGCAGTGGAAATATGGTTGGATTTCTGTCACATATTTGTACATGTCTGAATGGTGTAACTTGTATGTAGTTAAATGTTAGTTTTTTTGACAGTGTCAGTATTTTGGAAAACTGATAGAAACTGGAGTTTGATAGAAACTGTAGTAATTGAAATCTGTTGAGTCAGCAAGAGTGTTTTAGTTTTTAAAGGGTATTTTTTCTGGAAGTTTACTGTGTTCTGACAAATAGTGTCCAAAATGCAGTATTACTGACTTGGGCATCTATAATGTTTTGGCAGTATAATTTTATTGAGTTTCAGTATGTCAGAAACTAGAAGCATATGAAAGAAAACAACTGCTGTTCTGATTCCTCCATTATGTTCTTCCAAACTTTAAGTTGAATATAATCTATAAAAATCCTTACTGTAGAGGAAACCAAAATCTTTTTGGCTTTTTAAGCATTGGTCTCTATTTCTTGCAGTATGTGAAGGTGGAAAAGTAGTGTTTTTGCAGTAGTAAATTCTGAATGCTATTTCTTCAGCATGGTATTTAGAATTAATAGGTTCTTTTATGGCATGATATGAGGTGTTTGCACTGATTGAAAACTGAGTTTTAATCATGAATGTCGTGATAGATATGCATAAAAATAAGATTGAAATTATGAATACATTTTTAATCAACAGAGAGAAAAAAAAATCTGTTTGGTTTTTGTTCTCTCAGTAGAACACTTAACTTTTTAGGGATAAGTTTTAGAAAAATTGTGATAGGGAAATGTGAAAACAGAAAAAAGTGTTCTGTTTTCTGACTGATAACTTAAATAGACATTTTTGAGACTGTCAGTGATACATTTACATCTATGTTTTCTGAGTTATGTAGGTTTAAAAAATACCTAAATAAATTCTGGTGGTAATGATTATTAAATTCATCTAGCTCTTCTGTGTTGTCACTTTGGAGGTGTGCTCAACAAAATCAAGAAACAAAATCTTGAAACATCACGACTCATTTACATGTATATGCATGCATTTTGTATGCAATTAAATATTTGGTCTGAATGTATATGTTTATTTTGTAGAGGGCAAACATAATTATACTGTTAGATTAGTACAGAAGAGTATCTCATATAGATCAGGTATCTTGCATCTGAACTGAAATTCTCTCAAGATTTATGTAAGGACTCATTGCTGGTGACCAACATGTGAAAGATATGATATTTTCCACTAGCTGCATAATGGATGGGCATTAACTTTGTCCACAAAGAAGTCAAACCCTTTCACATGTCTGGTCAGAAGGCAAAGGAGTTTTAATACTTCCCTAAGTGCATGAAAGGAGGATATACAGCATAATGATGGTTTGCAAGAAGTAATTTGATGGGGTTTGATGGGCTTGATCTTTAATATGGTTTCTAACAGGAAGAATCTGAAACATAAACACTGTTTCATACCTTAATGGAAGTGTGTTAGAACAGAGACCCTACTTATTGTAGAATTTTGAATTATCTTTCCAGGATGATTTTGAATAGCTATAAATTAGTGATTTGGGAGGAACCTGAAGTCAACTTTTGTCAAAAAGCAGTGTACATTGAAAGAATTGAATTTGTGACCTGGAAATATGAGGCAGTAAATTTTTGCTATGATTATACATAACATCAGACTATGGATTATAACTGGCCAGCTTTTCAATTCACCTAAACAATAAGTACAATCTTAATGGTCTGATTTGCTGGGAAGAGCACTGTTGCAATAATCTGCTTTTTACAGCCCATATCAAATATGAACTTGCACCAGTTATTACAAAGTTTGTGCTTTGGGAGGTGTTTTTGTGGCATCTAGGAGTGATGCTCCACATTTGTTGGAATTAGTCTTTAATACTGTCTTGAAAAATGAGTTATTGCTTAAATACACTGATTGTTTTCTGGTTCCTAGCACAGAAATTTTTAAGTAAAAGCTAGTTGAAACTTGATGGATTTTTTCAGCTCTATGAAACGAGGAGAAAATGGTGTGCATCTTAATAATTTTATGATTCTTTTTCCTATGTGACATGAATGAGAGAGGTGAGAAGTCTTAATTTTTAACTGAACTGAATTCAGGTTTCTAAACGTGGCCTGATTGAGAGCAGAGGACCATTACTGTAGTTGTCATGTAAAATGAAGTTGGAGTCTGAATCTCCTTTTTAGCTGTCAGCTTTATTAAGGAGCTATTGGTGTGTTGAACTAGGCACACACATTATATAAGCGGTGCATGCTGGTGTCTGGGGGGAATTTTCTCTCTCTTCACTGCGGCTTTATTAGGTCTTGCTCTCTCATTCTGTGTTGCCCTGTCTCACTCCAGCTTTCTGGCTGCAGCTCACAGCACTGTAGGTCTAATGTAGATTGACGCCTTTGCCAGAGGACTGATTGAAACTTGTGTCTCATAGTTGCTAATGCTCACTCAACCATTTTATTGAAGATAAAGTAAATAAAATAGATTGCCATATGAGAATTCTCTGAAATCAAATGGAATAATTTGACAGGTTTAAGCCCATGAAAAAGCCAGAGCATTGAAACAGATGGGAATACTTTTTATGCACAATATACCAGCAAAAGGTGTCTCCTGGCTTGCTGCTACACTGTTAATGGCTTTTACCAAAATTATAATTGTTGAAAATATCATTTCCATTGGTGTTTAAATTGTTACTTCTCTCAAACAGAGGGATTATTTTTAATATAAAAGTAATGGATATACTGATTTTATTTTCTCATTGCTTTTGATTCTTCAAGAGACTGGTGATAGATAACCAGTCTCTTAAAATTTAATTTAAAAAAAAAAAAATAGATGCTAACTAAGGGTGAGATTAGTATTTGAGAAAATAATTCTTTGAAATGCAAAATAGTTACTTTTATAGTTTTTTAATAATCATTAAGTGACATAATTTTGACTATTACAGATAAAGTTTCACAAAAAAGCCCTAACATTTCTAAAAGCATAGCAATATAATACACAAAGACTGTGAGGTGCTAAAGTGCTCAGAATAATGGTCAACAAGTCCCAAATGTTCTTTACAATAATTTTGTTTTATAGAGTATTTCTTTAGGTAAGCACTGTAGTATATCTGTGCTATTTTCAGAAATAAGGCAATACATAATAATAAGTGACTGAAGACACAATAGATGACATGTGACTCTAATTTTTTTAGCTGGATAAAAATGAGTATTGGTCTTTTTAGTCACACTAGTGGACTTCTTACTAGTTGGACCACTTCTTCAAGAAAGCAAGATGCACCTGTGTTTTAGTGTAGTATAATAAATTATGTCTAAACTCAAAGTTAGTAAAGGAAATAAGTACAAAAGAAGTTAAAAAAAATATAAGCAAAGTTAGCAGATGCAGCCTCAGTTTACCACTTGAAAACGCAGTCATTTAAATATCCAATTCTATTTTTTTATTTTCTTTATGTTTAAACAAAATCTGCTCTTTCTTTTCGGGGGTGAAAAGGAGAGGGATATTATGTACCAATTTAATTTCATTTTTTAAAGTTAAGAAATTGATTGTAAAAGATTTTGCTGTTTGTACTTTTGGATGGGATGCTATTGAGATTTCATGAATTTTTGGTAAGAAACAAATTATGAATGAGCTGTTTGAAAATGACTCACAGGAGTGAGTTGAATGACTAGAGAAACATAGTAAGGATGGATTTCCAGGTTAGATGTTAGCCAGAATACGCAGTTAGTTGTGCTGATGTATGCGGTGGCAGGGATGGTATTGGTCAAAATCATGTTTTCAGTAAGACTAAGGGAATAAGCCTAAGAAACGTGATTGATACTCTTCTTTTTCCCCATCCTGTATGCATAGTGAAAGTTACTTTATTGTGCTCATAGGGCAGAGCACTGGGCCCAGATCTTTTTTTCTCTTGTTGCCATGCTCATGACTGTATGTGGCCAAACTCTTGCTGCTCTCAAAGCAGTTCCAGACTTAAAATTTCAGCGTTTACCCTATGGTACTCTTCCTGTTCATTCAGTAGGATAAAAGGGCTTTGTCTTGCTTTGGGACAGAATAGAAGAAGACACAACACTGCTGGGAAAAAAAACCAAACAACCAAACTCTGTTTTAACCCTTTCATTTTCTACATCTGAAGTTCTCGGAAAGTCTTGTTCAGAGTGAACCGAGAAAATTAATTTAGTTGCTTTAAATTATATACATAGAATTGCTTTGGGTTTTTTCTGTGATAGGAGGTCCTAGATGAGGAGCCCTTGCTCATTTCTGTGTTACATGGTCTTTTCTCTCTCTAGTAGGTTTTTCTAATAAAATTGTAAAGCCATTATGCCGTTAGCACAATCTTTGGGAAAAAATGCCGAGGCCCATGAGTGCTCCAACACAGGTTGATTTGGACAGAATAAAAGCTGGATTAATCAAGAGAAAAGGAAGCCTCAACAGTCATTTACTTAGGATTTCTCTAAAACTCAAGAAAATCAAGTGGAGTTTCCCATATTGCTCAGAATAACTTATTTATGCTGTTTTCTTCAGCATGGTCTCTTATTTGACTGTATCTGAAGTCATTCTGAAAGACTGATTTTCATGTTACTGTTTCCTATGGTCTTCAGCAGCACAGTAAAAAAATGATCTGTATTTTTGACATGCTTTTAAAGTTACCTTATCCAGAAATCATTCTATACTGAATGTGAGGAACTATTTTAAATCCTTATTAAAAAAATAAATGAGAGTAGGCAGTAAAGAAAGCAATTCAGTAACTACAATAAGCAATAGGTAACTACATATGGAAGAAATAGCATCACATGTAATTCCTGAAAATAAATGGGATCATGAAAATGGAATAGATGTTTATTTGATTGCTTTGAGAGTTAGCCTCCCTAAAAAGCTGATTTTAAATGAGTTTTGTGTTTGTAAGTGGTGCTTGTTAACTGTCTTGGGGAGTGATCTCTTCTCTGGAAAATGCATTATGGGATCTAGGAAAGAAGGAGGTAATGATTTATTTTTATTTTTTTTTTTTATGTGGCCGCTGTCATCTAGGAGCTGGACAGAGATCACTGTCCCTCAGGAGCTAGGCCTCAGAATTTTGAATGTAGTCTGTGAAACAGCTATTTAGTGGGAATTGTTGTCAGTCACAGCTTATAGAAGACAGGTTTTTACTGATGATTTTCTGGGGGAAACTGTACTTAACTGGATCAATTTCTTTTTATAAATTCAGATGTTCACAATTTATTTTTTGATTAAACATTCATTTTGTGGGTTTTTTCCTGAGCTTGAGCCTAGGGAAGCAAAACAGGTTATGTTTTGGTTCATGGGGTGGTTCTGGTCCTACATCCAAACATAAGCATATAGATTTGGGTATCTATATATAAATTAATTTAATTATGACAGATACAGTGAAGGCTTTGCAAAAAAACAAAATAAATTACCAGGCATGTAACCTGAGGCTGCAGAGTTAAAACTGCTTGGTATAGTTTGCACAATATATGTGAATTCTCAAGAATAAGGTGTGGGACACGGTACCTCAGTATGTAAAATACAGAAATTTAATTCTAGAATCTGTATACTTTAAGTATAGTTTTACAGATAACAGCGCTAATGTGAAATTGACTGTAATTTTATCTCAATGTTTTTATACTTGAGGGAGAAACTAAATTAAATATTGTTTTAGATCTGTTGAGATACATATAGATATACAGTTCCTGTATTTAATTGAATTTGCCATCTAATATCAGTGTTATTTGGGTGAAGCTATTTACTAAACACTTCAAATCAGAGTGGATGGATAGTGTGCTATGACAAAGACATGTGACCTCATGTCTTAAATGTTTTGCAGCTAATTTTAAACTAATATTTATTATCTGCACGCTACCATCAAGTTGCTGAATATTTAGCTTTCTTCTTTTCAAGATGAAATTTTTCTCACATGGTCATTTGTCATTCATTTTTACTTAGTTTTCTCTTTGGTTTAAGATACATTTTCATGATACAGTGCAAATCCAGTTATCTTTTCTAACACTTAATAAAGAATTAGAACTATATCATATACAAAATTTCCACTCAGTCCCATCAAAGGCTTTTAGTTTTAGATAGAAGTATTTTTTCTTAAATTTGATGGTTGCCACTTGTGTAAAAAAGATAAATTCAGGGTTTTGTAATCTTTGCATCATCATCCCTCACCGTCTTCTTAAATGGAATTTTACTTCTAGGATTCCTTCTTCCTGAAAACATACAAACAAGCAAAAAATATCCTAAAACAACCAACAAAAAATCCCAACACAACAAAACAAACTTCTATACTGAATTTTTGCCTCAGGCCAGTTTCTCTCTGCTGGTTAAATGGCCTAAATTAATGACAATATTAATATTTATTTTATTTTTAAAAATAAAGCTGAAATGTTGAACTGAATTACTGAATGAATGAGAAAATATTTAAAGTTTTCTCTTATTACAGAATTGTTTTACATTTGCTTCTTTGAGCAGTAATATTATAAAGAATAAGCATTTCCATTGGTAAATTTTTCATCTTTACTGTAGAGGTATTACTCACCATTACTGATAAGCCTTTTAAATAAAGCACATACTTAACTTAATGGACAGGTACTCCAGTTCTAGTAATCTTTTCTTACTCTCCAGAATTCATCATTACCCCTCCAGAAGAAGTTGTGCTTGCATTCTTTCTTGTTTCTCTTCACCCTATCAAAAAAGGAAACAAAATGAATGTGGAAAGGATGCCCAGCTGATGCCATGGAAAATCCATAATAGTTTAAACCATGCTCCTTGGCCAAAGTTACTCATATGGTCATTCTGTGTGGTCATTTTGCCAGCTCTTGAGTGGCACCTGGCAGCTCTGCTGTTGGGAAGGTAGCAAACAGGGAAAGGAAGGAGAGGGAAGGAGCAGCCTTAACTGCTGCAGCTCTTTGCTAAGTGAGCTTATATTGAAGCCCTTGAGCCTCCACAGAAAATCTTTTCCCAGGTCAGTGCTTAATTCACATGTGTAATATTCACCTAAAATTTATCTGAGCACCTGCTTATTTGTTTTGATAATGGAAGTTGTTCTAATGTGCATGTCCCACAGTTATTTACTTATCCTTCAAGTATAATGGAATAGTCCAGTTCCTTACAGTAAAGTGAGATTTTCCTCTGATTTTCTCCATGTTGAGCTTTTAGAAAAATGAGTATTCACTATTTGTCTGTAGAAAAGTTTTTGAATACTGTGTATTTGGACATTATTAGAGATGGAGAGCTGACGAAGAATTATCATCAATATTATTTTATTTTTGTATTTCAGAAATAATTTTCATTAAAGGTATTTTAAATGTATTTGATTGATTAGGCCTGAAAAAGCTATATGTTGGATAGATGGAATGTATTTGACAGGGCAGTGTTTTTAAGTTATTGTGTTAGGAATACCCTGTCCAATACTTAAAAGATCCCAGAAGACAGAACATGTGATTTAATTACCTCTTTTTCGTTTTGCGAACTTCACCTTTGTCTTCCTTTGTCTCGAGGCTGGGGAGGAAGTACTGTGAGCTACTGGCAGTTGATGTTATGAAGGTGTCATCTCCCACATCCTTCTCAGGTCCCATAGTAGCACCAGTCTTTCCTCCTGGATGTGGGACTTTCCAGTGGAACTCTGTCCTTTGGTGGCCAAATTCATCTGCTGCATTACTTCTTTAGATACCCTGTAAAATTCCTCTCTTTCTTTCAACTTCTGCCCCAGAGCCCTCTCTTTTCCAGGTTAGCTCTAGCTGTGCAGAAGCACCTGGAGCAGCACTGGGATACTGGCCTCAGTAGACTGAGGTTGGATTTTGAGAATGGCTAGTTTGCTCCTCTGTAAGACAGAACTGTTGAGTACGTACAGGCTGTTACTGGGTGTGTTGATTGTGTGTTTGTGCAATTCCATAGTTCTGTCTGTTGGCTAGATCTGCCCCAATTTCTTTTTGAGAAGGATGTTCAGTGTTTTCCTTAAGTTAATAAAGATTTCTTCATTTTCTAGGAAAGCAATTTAAGGAAAAACCTAAGATACTCCTTAATATTTGGGATGTGATTTGGGCTGTGAAGGCTGCTGATAGCTTGTATGAAGATGGAGGGATTTATTCTGTTTGAAAATTAAGGTCTTGATTTATGGTAACCCATAGGGCTATGCTGGAGATGTATGTGAATAGATACTGTCTTTTCTAGAAACCATGCTTGACAGAGGCATTAGCTATTGAGGCAAGTGATTTTCGCTTGTTAGTCTGTAGTAAAAACCATCTTTGCTGTACATCTCTTGATTGCCTTTTCAACTTAAAAATTTAAAGACAAAATAAAAAAAAATTCATTAAATTACACTGTAGGTGTCTTCTTTATTAAATATTTTGTATTTATTTCTAGGGTCAGACATTCAAATTATTACCATATAATAATAGATAAAATGTCCAAATTAATGTGTAAGTTGATAAACACTGTTAGTGTCTTCAAACTGTTGAAATGAACTTGGCATCTAAAAAAATGTCATTTTCCAATAACTTTACAGGAAGTTATCAAGGAGGTTTCCTGGTTTCTTAGTGCTTTGATATATTTTAGATTTGCTCTGTGTGCTGTTCATTTCCCTTAATCTAATAACTTTGCTAGTTATTTGCATTATATTGGTGAGTGGCTACTTCTCTGTAAGATTAAAAATGAAGATTATAATAGGACCATGGGATGAAAGAAATATTTCTCTTATGTATTCAAACTGCCTAATAGGAATGAAAAACATGTCCAATAATTTGTTTTTGCCATATAATATAATAGTTGCTGTTAAATGTAACTTCTGTGTTGCAAATACAAAAAAAATTAAAAACAACAAAAAAAAATAGGTTTGATCTCATTTGACCTTTCTGACGTTCAGTCAGTTAGAAGGTTTGTAAGATGTTTAATTACCAAATGGTATGATCATTATTCATCTCATCATTTGATATATAGCGTCAAGTGAATTGCCTCCCTGGAGTGCACTGTGTTTCACAGATCAATAGATTTAGTAAGAGCTTGAAGGAGAGCTTTATATGTTCATAGAAAAGAAGGAAAAGTATATCCTCCTTGTAAAATGGCTTATGTAGTTATTCTCTGAGCTTACAGACTTTTTGTTTTATTTACATCTCAGGAATACAAAATCCTGTAACATAAAGGCATTTATTGAAATATTTTAAACCTCTTATAAAAAAATTAAAGAATACTGCTGTCCTACTCTATTTAATCAACTAGCTTTTAAAGTCAGTCCTGACCAGCTTCATTTATTTATTTAAGTAATTATACTTATTA
The DNA here is from genome assembly GCF_971803275.1 of Cyanistes caeruleus. Lineage (NCBI taxonomy): Eukaryota > Metazoa > Chordata > Aves > Passeriformes > Paridae > Cyanistes > Cyanistes caeruleus. The sequence goes on along the minus strand of NC_141704.1, from coordinate 25,524,324 downwards.
AAACAGATTTTTTTGCTTTGACACACCAACACATGGTATGACGAAAGGCTGTCTAAATACAATAGACACTATTGCTTATATTATTCACATTTTTAAATAGGTATGCTTAGTCTTAACTGATTTGGGTTGTTGTTTAGTGTTTGTGGGGTTTTGAGGTTTTGCTTCATTCATTGTGTCAAGGATATTTATGCACGCTTCCAGAGAAAAGGATAAAGCTTGTTCCTAATTGACTAATTCAGTATCTATGAATTTTTTAAAAAATATTATGATAATTTAATTGTATAAAGGATAATTACATATAGGGTGCTTAATTTTTACTTAGGCTTTTACTGAATATATTATATTACTCTTGTCCAATATAGATAAGCAATCTTTGAGCATTTCTGTCTGATTTTTTTTCCATTGGTAGAAGGGTTTTTCAAATGACTGAAAGAGACTTCTATGAGTGCTCAAGCACTGGTATTTTTTGTTGTTTTTCTTCTTCATGTAAGTTTTACATGCTTGATATGCTCATTTGACTTAGCAGCTTTCTGCTTAAAAAGTAAAAAAAACCAACAAGACTATATTTCTTCTTTAACTTTTATTAACAAAGGTAAGATTTTTAGCTTAAATTTATGCCTTGTTGTTCGTCCTTGCATCAGTCAGGGACTGAGGAAACTGCATTTCAGCTAAGCAAATCTTCCCTGCTGTGGGACAGAAGCAACATTTACTTGAAAATTCTGCTCCCTTATTCATCTGTCACTTATAACCCATCATCTACTCAAAGATTAATTTGAATTGTGAACAATATCTAAGCTTCCTTAATCCCTTGCTCTTGTCCTTTTTCTTGAGCTGCTGTACTGTGACGAAAAGGCCATAATTCTGAAGCTTCTTATTCCTCAGGCCTACCTAAAGTAACTCCCATTGGGAGTCAATTGATGTTTTAGCAAGGAAATTCTTACCTGTTCTGAGAACATCCTGGAAAAATTGTCAGGAGACATTCACACTCTAAGATGTTCACGCTGTGGAATTCTTGTAAATGTAAAATCTAATTTGTCTGGATTCTTTGCACCAGCATTGTTCAAGGTCAGATGAAATTGTGTGAAATACAAGGCAGCATTTCTGAGATTTCATTCCTTTCTCTATATGCACAATATTTTTCACCAGATTAGAAAATCAAGTAGTAAAATAATTCATTAACAATTAAGGTAAATTGTGATATATACTTAGCATCTTTCAGAACTGTACATATCACTAGTCATCTTTTCCAGGACATTCTTGTTAAAGCAGAATTCTTTTGTTGCTGTTTGCATTTATTTGCCCATATATATTTACTGTTATCCATAAATAGCTGAATGTGATTTGTGAAGTCCATTTTGGATGGAAAATAACAGAGGTATTTAATTTTGGAATAATTTCTGTCATAGTTTGGTAGGTGCTTTAGATGTTAGGGTAAAGAGCTTATTACCGACAAAGTACAGCAACACTCTCGAATACTGTGTTCAGTTTAAGAGGATGTGATGGATTGTGAATGCATCCACAGGAGGACAACAAAACTGGTGGGCAGGCTGAAGGAGATGTCTGATGAGGAGTGGCCAAGGATTTTGGGTTCATCAAGTTTGGAGAAAAGGAGGGGGGTGGAGCAATGGGGGTTGACCTCATTGCTCTGTACAGCTTCCTGAGGGGCAAAAGGGGAGGTGGAGCAGGTGATCACTTCTCCCTGGGATCCTGGGACTTGTGGGAATACTTAAAGGCTGCACCTGGAGTATCTGACTGGACATTTGGAAATATTTCTTTATGGAGAGGTTGGTCAAACATTAAGCAGGCTTCCTAAAGGGGTGGTGCATGTCCCAAGCCTGTCAGTGTTTACACTGTCCTTAATAACATTTAAACTTTTGGAGAGCCCTGAGTTGGTCAGGCAGCTGGGTTAGAGGATGGTTGTAGGTTCCCTTCCAGCTGAAAGTAGTCTTTGCTATACTCTGCTCTGCTATCCTATAGAACCATAGGATCACTAAGGTTGGAAAGGACCTCATGCAGTGTATGCTGTGCTATTCTGGACAGCTGTGGGAGCAGTCACAAAGTGCTTATTTCTGTAGTATTTTTATGAAGAGTTTGTGGAGGTATGAGTATGGAAATTGAGTTCTTTCCAGACAGTGGAACTGAAAGTTTCTGCAGTGAAACATATATGCTGACAAGGTTCATAAAGCCTCACTTTACATAGTCCTGACATCCCATAGTAGACAGGAAGGCAAAAACAAGAAAAAAGGCAGGTGCACTTATGTTCTGGATCGTCCTGTCCCAATCCAGATCCTGGAACTCGAAAGGTCTCCTCGACCTTTCAGAGGGACATGAATATTGTGTTTTGTCATATCTCCTTTGGACCTGTTATGAACTGAAAAAATCAATAAGGAATGCATTAATTAAGATCAACTTTTGGAGGATAAAGTATCCAGAAACATTTGCCAAATATAAATGTACGTTTATTCTGTATGATGCCATTTTGAGCTAAAAGATAGTAAAGAAAACAACATGCATTTATTTGGAAAATAATCTGGAGTATTACACATTAATGGCTATTTTTTTATCTGTTTGAAGCAAGAAATAATGGAGTTCGCAATATTAGATTTGCATAATTGGAGTTGAGGACAAGGAAAGCCTCTTATAATTAAAATTTAGAACGCTATTCCTTCACAATTAAAGGAGAAAAGAATCTTGAGAGCCCTGAAATTTCTTCAGAAATATAGCTCAGGACAAATAGAGGAAAACCATCACAATTTGTATCCAGAAACATAAAAACTTGAATAAAAAATGAGTTATCAGAGGCCTCTTTATAAAAAAGGGTAATTATACAATTTTAAAACTCATGTAGTAAGAATTCTTGGTAGTTTTCCCTCCATAACATTAATGTACATTCATTGACAGCTGTAGTTAATGTGCACTACAATAAGAGTACATTTACAACGTAGGTGAAGCTTGCAGTGTAACTTGGTTTTGCAATTCAGTCTGATCAGATTTTGCTCTCATGGAAGAAAGGGACTGTGAATCCATTGATTTCCAAATTGTATCCAAGTTGAATAGCTTGCTCATCCCTTGTTTTGCTGTTTGGTTAAAAACTGCTTTTGGAAACTCCATAGCCGTGAATCTGTGACTTTCCCTCTAAGATTTACTTCGTCACAACTGGAAAATATTGTCTTAAGAACACATGCTGTACAGGCATGGTGAAAATGTTATGTTTTGACTTTTTCACTCCTTTTTCCACAAGTACATGTATGCTGGTATTATGAGAAAATTTACTACAGATATTTTAGGAAAATTGATTTAATTTTAATAATCTGTTAAAGTTCAAAGCATTTATTTATTCTACTTAACTCGAATTGCAGTGTGATAGCAGGATGGCACTAATGTAGAAGTAGGATTTCACATGGGTCCTCATAATGTTCTTCCCTTCAAAAATAAAACCATCAAACAAAAAGCAACATCCTCCCTCAAAAAAAAACCTCAAAAAGTCCACAGATAAACACTCCCCTTCCCCCTCCCACTTTACCTACAAAAAAACCTCAACAAACCCAAATTAAAACACCTGAAAAAACCCCACAAGTCCAAACCTCAGAAAACCAAAAGCTGTGGTCAGGATGCTATGATCATAGAAATATAACTATGCGATGTTGTATGTTCTAAATTGTTTTGTACTTAGGATAGCAGGCACAGTTTGTTTATATCTACTAGAGGTACCTTTAATCTCACTGTGTTTTGGAAAGCGGGAAGTGTGTAGTAACTATAGCACAATTGTAACTACTACCCTGTAAATCTGGCTGTGCCAATGAGTGTTACTGTGTTTTAGGGGTGTCTGTACAACTGAATTAACTTTTGTATACTTGTGTGTCCTGAAGATGTATCCTGTAAAGCCTTAAGCAAAATCTCTGAAATTTGGCATCCTTCCTTCTTTTCATACCAGAGATATTATTTGAGAGTTTATTATCTCTTTTTTTATTCAACCAAATGGAACAAACAAAAAAAGCAAGCTTAAGAATTCTGGCAATTTAAAGAAATTGTACATGATGGATAAATTACAGAAATACCGAGATTACAGATTTTGTGATCTGTGTCAAAAAAAATTGCCACCTGGAATATTCAGTTATTTCTATTTGAAGAATTAGATACTGTAATCTTCTGAGGTTCCAAATCCAGGGCTACACACTAATGCTCTGTTCCTATCCCATTTCTTTGAAAGGGTGTGTGGGAGGTGCAGAATATTTTTGTTTTAATATATAGTGTTTAATCAGTTCTTGTTATTTGTGTTTTAGAACCTGATTTATTAAAATACCATTGTAAGGTACAGTGTCCCTTTCTGGTAAGAGTTTTGTGTCACTCTCTTGTAACTGTTCAATATAAAACGTTCATTTTGTGTCTTGGAACAAGTATTTCTGTACCAAAACATCAATAATTTTTGTTTGGAAAGACATAAAATGGAGGAGATACTGTAACTAGTCAGATCTTGGAGACACCTTCTTGTAAATGAAACAATTTTTTTAATAAGAGTTGGGTTGGTGTGTGAATGGCTATAATAGAACCTCTCAAATATTTATGTAAGATATTAAATATACTTTTCCAAAAGTTACTAAATTTTCTTGGACTTGAGTATATGATAGTTCTGTTATGGTCTGGTTTCTCCATTTAAATTATCTGATTTCATTATAAAGGCAAGCTTTTTTTCTTGATTTTTCTGCAATTCTGTGCTTAACACTCAATATTGGAACTATTTCATGGGCACTCTGATGTCATTCAACAGCAGTCACTCTCCCCTGTATGGTGATCTGTAACTGTGGGACAGGAGGTACAGAGAAAGTTAATAATTACATGTTTATTTTGGTTTGCAGGTAGGTTCTGCAGCCTGTGCTGAATTTATCAGAGCTATGGCTAGGTGGGTCACAGCACTTGGCCTGGTTAGTTTCATGCTAGCTCCAGTAATGTTGTGGAAAATGTTGTTAAAACAGTGGCTGCAGTGTGCCTAAACCTCAGTCCAGGTCATTTAAAGGGATGTGGAAAGATAAGCTTTGGTTAATAATGCAGCTCTCCTCCTGTTGCGAGGAAGTTTCTCTTCTCTCTCACTTTCTGCCCTAGTAAAAGTGTAGCAGAAGTGTCTGCACAACAGATGCAGCTAGTCTGATGTTTGATACTTCATAACTTATTTTAGCTGAGGTTGGTTTTGTTAAAATTGGTATAGAATCAAAGAGTCATAGAGCAATTTGGAGTAGAAGGAACATTAAAAATCATCCAGATCCCACCTCCCTTCCATGGGCAGGAAAACCTTCAACTAGACTAGTTGCTTTAAGCCCTGTCTTGCCTGGCCTTGAACATTTCCAGAGATGGGAAAAGGTTTACATTTTATAGCCATTCAAATTTTTCAGTAATTTTTCTACTGTAAATTAGCCAGATTAATGATAGCTTTCTAGGGTGAACTGAGTAATCTATATTTGATGTGATGTTAGGTTGGTTTTGATTAATAAGTAGGTAAAATAGTGTTGTAAGAAAAATGGACTAAAGTTTATCATCTCTATAAGAAGGTATTCATGTATGAAACGATGATTTCAGTGGTGGTAATTGGGTTAAGTCATAATTATTGACAAAAGTGAAAAATAATGTTTTATGCTTCTAGGTATGATGACAAGTCAGTAGACACAGTCTCCCAACTGTCTTGAACTTTCTGTGCTGGTTCTAATCCCAAGGAACAGGGGAAAAAGAAGGAGTGAGGGAAAAATTTACATGGAAATTAATAATTCTGAAATATAAAAAGAATCATATGTATATACAGCAGAGAAGGGTGAATATCTATTAGCCCTCTAATAGAAAAGATGTTGTTCAGGACAGGGACAGAGTACAAGAGAGGTTCAGGAGCCACAAAAGACAGGATGAAACTTGTTAATGGTGTCGTAATGGAAGGAAGAAAGACAATAGGCTGGAAGAGTTCTGGTGAATTGGTGTGTAATACATGTCTTCTGTCATTTGTGAATTAAATCAGGAAGCCATCTTTATAAAGTTCTGTAAGACCATAAGTAAAAATTATGCTGAACTTTGTGTTTTTTCACATTGTTAGTGATGTTGATGGTTGCACTGTCTTCATTCCTCTCCTTTTTATTTGAAAAATATATATATAGATAGATAGAGAGAGAGAGAGAGAAATTAAAGTGTAACAGTTGAAGAACATGCAGTGATGTCACAAATTATTAATATTCTTCTGTGTCTTTATGACATACTATTCATATCAATAACATCTATAATAATAAAGCACAGATAAAGCAAATAAATAACAAATAAAACAAATAAAAGACAACTGTGGATTCATGAGTTGTAATACCATTATGGCCTCCATAGCAGGCCATAAGCATGAAAGCAAAGCTTGCCTACTTTGTGTAGTCACTAGGACATCAAAGTGGAAATGTGATCACATTGTTAAGCATTTTATTTGTTTTATTTTTGAACATACATGCCTGTATTATCATGTATTGAATATCAAGTACTGAATTCCTGTCTGCCTCAGGCAGATGTTGCATATTTATCTCAGTGTTTCTGTTTCAGCATTTTCCTTTTTTTTCTTACCTGTTATTTCCTTTTGATTCTGTCTCTGAAAACCTCCATTGTAAGTCCTCCAGGTGGTACCAGGAATATGGAAGTGCAGTGTTGTCATGTTGTGATACATGAAATACATGCATAGGTCCTGTGACAGTGCTAGCTAAGATTAGTATATGTTTAATGAAGTTTTACAGCTTCTAATTGACGGCAGATTCATCAGTGAAATACAATAATTTTACATGAAGTGGAAAGTTTGATAAATGTGATCTCATTCCAAATTTTTATCTGTAACTGAGCATTTAAAAAAAATATGAAACTGTTTAAATTGAATGCTAGAAATTTATTTAGTTGCTTTTTTTTCTTTCCAACTGCTTTTTTTTCTCTGATTTCCATTTGTAAAATCTTTTGTGAAAACTGTGTTTACTTACTTAAATACATGTACCAACTGTGAAATTTAATTCATGGTTTCACCATTTCTTTTTATTGTTGTATTTTCTATCTTTTATAATGACACTATGCTGCTTCTCATACAATTTAATTCTACTACAGTAGTTTGGGTATGAAACCATTCTCCTTAGTAAAGTGTAAACCATAATTTGTGTTCAGTTGCTTTAGAATTAAATTAGCAAACTGCACGTCCCTTTTGTGATGCCATTGAGGATTGCGTAAATTTGTGTATTTGTAACTTTATATCTGGAGAAGCCCATTCATTAACCAAATAAGGTGGATATGAATTTAATGTCTAGTACAACAGAATAAAAAAGAAAGTTAGGGATACATAACTAATACAGTACATTAGTCCAGCATGAATGATTTCCTCAGCAGTCTTTTTATCAACAAGTGTATTAAGGGAGGAAGAACCAAGCCACTCCATGCTTGGGAATGTGTTGAATGTACTGTATTATGTATGGGACTGCCTGTATGTGGAACAGGGTGAACCAAGGGAGTGAAGGAGTGCTGGTCACCCTTGCAAGACTGATGCTTGGGGTACTTTTAGCAGTAATGCTGTGTAAGATATTTCAGGGTGGCAGCTCCTCCATGGCAGTGATGGCCTAATCTTGATTTCATACTAAACAACAAAATGAATGAAATAAAATGAGAATATTATATTATATTAATTATATTATATTAATTATATTATATTATATTATATTATATTATATTATATTATATTATATTATATTATATTATATTATATTATATTATATTATATTATACTATATTATATTATATTATATTATATTATATTATATTATATTATATTATATTATATTATATTATATTATATTATATTATATTATAATATCATATATCATATATCATATATCATATATCATATATCATATATCATATCATATCATATCATATCATAATCATATTTTTATAATTATATCATATTAGTTGTCCTGTAACAGAACCATGCCATGCTTTCAAAGCTGCCTTTCTTCCAATGAATAAATAAGAGGTGAGATAAGTGCACTGGAGCATTCAAAGCATGACTGAATTACTAAAAGGGGAGTTAACTGCACCTAAGCTGATGACCACATGCTCATAACACTTGGAAGTATTGTGCTGTATTAATCCTTAATAAAATGCCTTCTGAAGTATTGCAGTTAAATTAATTTGGTCTGTTGTGTTCTGTTGCTGAACCAATAGCAGGCTATAGTTTGAAATCAAAGAAGCAAGCTCTTCGTTATGTTAAGACCTATTTAAGCTTTTCAAGCAGAATCAACAAAAAGTTGCTAACAACAGCTAATTACAGAATGTGAAAATATGGTATTTCCTTTTTCTTTAAGTATGCTATTTAATAATTCTAAGTGTTTAATCTTAGTTTTTATATTTGGTGTAGTACTGGGCATATTTTTATCTGCTCTCCTTTTCTGTATTACGACAGTCTATCAGCTTGAGAATTCTTACTGATTGACATGAGTACTATATTCCTGTGTTTTCCTGGTCTGCCCTTCCCTGCCAAAAGTGCCCTGCTGTGGTATTATCTATTTCCTGGGCTAACATAGACTAGATTTGCTATTTTTATAGTACTTTTGTAAGGAAACAGAAGTTTTAGAAGTTTTTGCAGTCATTCTATCAGTCCCCCACAATATTCTTGAAGCTGTTTAACAACTTCATACAAATTTGATGGAGAAGGAGAGGCATCAGAGACACTAATATCCATGAAAACAAATGGACTATTTAACAAAAACGTGTATAATAGTGCATATGATGGGGAAAAAGGCTGCAGCATTAAGAATGCCTATGCTGTTATTCATAAAGTTCCACTGCATACAGAACTACCTAGTTTTGTTGTTCTATTGCTTCCACCCATAATAATTTCTTTGTTCATTCATTCCATGTCCAGTTGCTGTTACAGGAGTAGAACTACTTGCCACGTATTACTTGAGAGTTTTTTTTGAAAGTTGCTTCATGTGCAGTTTGGTAGGAAGCCCAGCTCCTTCAAATGCCATTTAGTTTGTGTTTTATAAAGAATGACTGCTGTCTTTTTTCACTCTGACATTTTATAATTAAAATGTGAGGGGTTTTTTTTGTTTTTTTTGGGGGGGGGTTTTGTTTGTTTGTTTGTTTTTCACTTAGGAGAAATGATAATTAGTAAGGAGATAATTGTGGACTGTTTCTTTTCTGAATTTTGACTTCCATTGGCCAGAGGAATAAAATGTTTGTGAAGTATCATGATACTTCATTGAAGACTACATGCAACAGAGAATATGCATTTTAAGGAAGATTTGTATTTATTTACATCCAACTACCACAGTGGTAGATATGTGTGAGACCCTATAAAGGGTAGAATTTGCAATGAATAGAAATTTGTTCATATTTTTTATCATTTTATGGAGCATGGTGGGAAGCTATTTGTGGCAGAAATAAGTTTCTTTAAAATGGCATTCTGCTTCCCTAAAAAGTTCCTCCAGTTGCTAAAGTGTGCATACCTTGGCCATATCCCTTTCATTTCCAGCAGCAAAGGGAGCACAGGACAGAGACAGCAGTATTTGCACTGAGTAACACAAAGTAAGAGTATTTAAAAAACCAGTTAATTTTCAAATCTTAGTCGTTCCAATACAGTGATAAAATGTAGGTCCTGGGGAAACAAATACTGTGGTACATAATAACAAAGAATGGAGGAAAGGTCATGCAGAGGAGGTTGTAATAATGCCACACGAACAGCTTTACTTCAGGCATGTTCTGTTTTTTAAATGCTTTGCTTTTGCAACTTCAGCATTCTTTTAATGTAAAAGATGAAACAAAAATTTGCTTTTTAAAAAGTAATCATAATAGCAATTCCTTTACACAGATTTACTGACCTCGTATTTATCACAGTGTTGTGAAATTTAGGTCTGCTCCTCAGACTTCACTGCTCCATCCAGCTAGTTGCAGCATTTTGCTGTTCTTCATTGTGGCACATGAGGAACTAGAAGGAAATGAGACAAACATTACAGGTAGACCTAATAATTACTTGTCATAAATTATTTAACATATTTAAATATAATATATGTATGCATTACATGTCATTCAAAAAGACCCCTAAGCACTTTAGGCTATGTTTAAAGGAAAATTGGTTTTTTACACTCGCTTAAATGCACCCTCTGCTGGGGTAAAACACAACAGCTGTGAAGTGCAATGTGATCTGTAAGCACAAGTGTTCAGGAATTCTATTTTATGGTTCATCTGAAATACTGCGAGCAGATAAAATTCATGTTCCTCTTAAGGCAAAATTTGGAATTGATTTATTGTTGATGCACAGAGGAAAATATCACCTGTATCATCTTGAGACAGTACTAGTTTTTCTGTCTTAAAATCTGATGCTACTTGTTTGTCACAGGCTTGGGATACAATTTCTGGTAGTTTAATTTGTCTTTCAGAATTTCAGTGTTTGTCAGCTTGTTTTATTTCTGTTAAATTAATTTGAAAATAACATCAAGAAACTGCTCGATGCTGTGTCTGTGTTGTTCCTTTGTTGAGCTGTAAATATTTGTTTGCTTTTCACAGAAACTGTATTTTCGCTGTGGTTGTTCCTACTTTAAATCAAACAACCAGCTTAACTTAAACTTACCTTGAGCTTCTACTTGCTACTGAGAGTTGTATTCTCTTCCTAAGAGTCTTGCCTTAGGTGGCAATGAGTGGCTAAGTGTGGGGACCAGCATCAGAGGCTTCTTTGGAGACAGAATGTATTGTGTGTGCTTTCCCATTACACATTAGCAGCTCCCCAGAAACCCTGCTGGTAGCATAAAGGAATTAAAAAATAATGTGTTTTGTTCCCTGCCCTGTTAAAAAGAGGAGTCCAAATGAAGAGAGGCAGGTTTTTCAGAACTTAAAGATTAAGTTCACTTGGAAAAAGGTCTTAGGATAAGTGTGGAAGCTCTGTTCCACCCAAATAGAGTGACTTAGCAATTTTTTTTTCTTTTTGTTGGGTTTTTGTTTCAGATCTTTTGCTTTATTTCTGTCTTTTCTTCTCCTATCTGGTTTCTAGTAGTAGATACCATTCCAGAAAACAGTGCATCCCACTAAAGGCCATGTGTCACTTAATCATAATACTTTATCTGAAAGACCTGTGAAATAAAGAGACTTTACAAGCAAATAGAATTTTTACTATATATTCTCTAACCATAAGGGGATTACTTGACCTCCTGTGTCTTTTGCACACATCAAACTCTATACTTAAGCTGTCTTGAAGCTTGAGTTCATCCTCTAGGGATTTTCCTTTTGTCTGTCAGTCTACAGATAGAAAAATATGTCCAGTTATATTTAGCCATATGTTGACCATCTCTGTCTTTTGACTGTGAATCCTATCAAACATAAAAATATTTTCAGTTATACTAACTGTGATAATGACAGCTTTTTGATATTATATGATTAATAGTTGTGCAACTTTCTACTTGGCCTGTTAATAAAAAAAAAATATTTAGGTATTCTTTGACCTCATTACAGTCATTGCTAAGTTAATACTGATTTTCCTCTTTGCAGAACTTTAGAGTTTGCTATGAAAGCGTGTTTCATGGGGACTGATGTTTTGAGCTTCACTGTTCAGTGAGACATTTCCATGTCCCATAGATCCTTACACATTGCTTTATAACCTCTAACTGGAGATCTTCATGGGCATGTGCATGCTGCTCCCGCTTGTTTTACCTGTCCCTACACAAAAAAACATTTAGCTTTTTTCCTTCCATTGAACTTGAAGGACAACTGCTGAGTAAAGGGCTGGTTTCTAACCATGTCAGTGAAAGATGGCAGTCACTATTGCCTTATAGTGTAACTGTCTTTATGAGACAACCTGTGGCTCCCAGGTGATGGAATATGGTGCTGCAGCTATCTTGGGGTGTTTACCTGTTTTTGAACCACCACATATGGCTTGTGTTTCTTTTCTGACTGTTCATCTTATTTAATCTGACATTTTGTTTGGGTTGGAAGGTTAACATGAGTAACAATATTTCTGTTTGAGAAAGTCTTGCACAGAAGCTAAATTTGTTGTTCAAAAATACCTTGAAAAGTATGGGGGAACTCTTTTTGGTTTCAGTCTCTTCATGAATTAAGAAGATTGTGTAATTATATGCACAGAACCTAGTAAAAACTGTGCTTTATAAAGTTTTCAAAACCTTGGAGAATATCTAATAATTTTCTCAAGAAGTTCTACATTATATGTTTAATCCAATTAATTTTGATAGAACCGAATCAGAAGAATTCTGTATTTGGGCACCTAAATTAGTAATTTTGGAATTACTTTCAGGTTTTGTGGCTTATTCAAATAGGTGGGTGCTACATAATTAGACAAGTATCTCCAGGTTAGTTATCTACAAGTCTGCCATGTGATTCCCACACAACAACTTACCTAAATGTCTCAGCACTTGTGAAAAAACGACTTTTTTTGTTTTTTAAAATTTTAAAATTTTCTATCCTCTCAATTAGAAGTGTGAGATATCAGAACTTCCCCATCAAATATTTGGTATTCCTTCTGCTGTCCTGACCTTCTGTGTAAAGCACTGGATTTCTGCAATAGATAAATAAGAATATAGATAAGAAATGTAATATTGTGTTTTTACCCAGAGGGTAATGCAGCCTCTCCCTTAGCACACAACTGTAGAAATACTTCCACAGACGTTTATGTAGAACACTCTCCTTCACTGATGTTCAAAGTATTCATCTCCATCATAACTTACCTCAGTCTTAAATGAGCACCTGTTTTTGGCACCACAGGAAACAGTGGATCACAAATAAATGCAAATTCATTTTCTACTAGCTGCAGAAGGGTCACTGGGAAGGGATCTGAAAAGGACCAAAGTTTTAGCTCCCTTTTCCAGATTTCTCAAATGTCTCAGCTGATCAATCAGCAAATGCCTCACTAGATGATGATTCCCTTTACTTATTGCTTAATGTAGTTAGAACGCTATGATTTTGTCTGATTTATCTTGTTTATGGACAGCAATGTGAGTTTCCTGACAGTATTATATAAGGTCATATTGTTAATAGTCATAAAGCTATATAGTAAGTGTAGATGCAGGTTTATGTGTTTTATTATGACAAGAAATTGTCATTTTACATTTTGTCACTTACACAGTGGGGCACTGGCCTGCCTTCAACCTGCTAAATGCAATTTGGGTTTTCTTTCAAACAATATATAAAATGTTACCTGTAAGAAGTACACATTAAATTTTAGTAAGAACATTATTTCTCCCTATTATTTTCTTACTGCAGTATTTTTCTTGTATGTAATGTTTCCACTCTTGTATCCTGCTCTCTGAAGGTTCTCTGGGTGGAGATTTGCTTTGTTACCTTTTAGGAAAAGCAGTTATGTTCACCAGCTGTAATTCTGAGACTTCAGTGGAGTTCTGGACATATGAAATGTTCTTTTATAAAAACTCCTTGTGTTTGTTTCAGACTCAAAACACACTTTAATGTACTTCATATAGGTGGCTTGCATACGTATACCGTGAATTTTGGAGTCATATAAAGAAATCTAAACATTTTAAATGGCTGTACTTAGGAATAAACCCATAAATAGTAATACTTTTCCTGTGGAACTGCAAGCAGTTAAATTTTGTAAGGATTTTTAATCTTGGAGAATTCAATTATTGTTTCTATAAATTCTGAAACACCATAAGAAATACCTGGCATCTGTCCTTCCTTTTGAAAGTTACAATTTCTGTGTTTTTTTAATCAACTTTCACCCATGCATCAATGAATTCACTGTAAGGGTTTATTTTTCTTTTAAAAAAATGCATTTAAAAAACCCCACTACTGTAAAGTGTTTAGATTTGGCAGCTGTGAGTTGTAGAGTAGAGTGGGATTTCAGATTTAATAGATTACTTGCAATTCTAGATTCTAAGCAGTTGTCAAATGGTTGTCTTGATCTCTGGAAAATGGAAGAGATAAGTGAAATATGTGTGTTTAGTATCAAGTCTGGATTTTCTAGTTTATTCTGACCACTAGGGAGAAAAATGCCTTTATTTCAATGTGAAATGGATACAAAAGAAAAAAAAATAAAATAACTGTGTGTCTGATTTCATTAAAAATATCTTGTGTAGTAAATATAATATGAGTAGGATTTGGCTTTGATATTGTTCGCCTGTGACAATTTCACGTATTAGGGTATTTTTCCAAGAAGCCTGCCCAGTACTAATTAAAACCAGGGAATTTAACTTCTGCACGCTTTTGTAAAAATGAAGCTGTTCGGATTAATATCTTGACTGTAAACTGAAAGGAATTCCACAAGACTGTGTTGGATAATTTGTAAAGTTTTAATAAAAGGAGCTAAGTAATATTTGTACTGATCATATGCTTTTTTGGTTTTTTTTTTAACTTTGCAAATTTAGAAGGTGTTTTTAATATTTTATGCATAAAAACACCTACAATTACCTAGTTTCAGCATAACATATAATAAATTATGCTGCCATTGCGTGCTTTTCTAGGAAACCTTATTTGTAACAGATTCACTCCTTGGAAATAAAAGAAGTGAAGTAGCCTGAATAGTATCACATGATGGCACTGTTTCCATTTCCACCTCCAATATTATGAAATAAAGCTATAATAAACTGGTATTAAAATGGTTTGTAATTCCAATATACTTTGTATAATTTATGTAAAAGAAAAATCTAACCACTCTGGTTATTAATATAGGTATTAAAATGGATGTATAGTTTTCATAGAAAAGTGTTTTGTAAAACTTTGCATATTTATAATATTCCTTATTTTGATCGTAGAACAAGAATTCTCCACAATATATAATGTTTATAAATCCTGAACTGTACAGATTCATTTAGCATTGTGTTAGGGAAAAAAAACCCTGTTAATTGTTGTATAAATGGGATGTTTTATTTTTTGTTTTGATTTTATTGTGGAAAGAAAGCTAATGGCTGGCCTTTTTGTATTTAATATAAAGCCTTTTTGTGGTAAATTAGATCATTAATACAGACACATTTTTAAAAAATGCAAATTAGCTTTCCATGAGCAGAAAAGAGCTTAAAGTGTAGTAAGGTCAGAGGCAGGATCAGACATATTTGTAAAATGAATTATATTCAAGTAGGAATATGAAGGAAAATATGAATGTAAAAGAAGTCAGTGATTTATAGTATATAGATGGTAGATGTCATATTATTTAATTCTAAAATATTCTGACTGAATACCCATAAATGTTCATGTTCTTTTTAGTAATATAAATTAATAATCACTTCTAAATTAATATTTTCTATTTGTAGAATCATCAATATTAATTTTTAGGAAGAGAAAACACATTGCTGATTAAAAAAAAAAAAAGAAAGGTGATGGGTGTGATTCTACTGTGCTGCAGATTACTTTAGAGTAAGATAAATATCCAGTCCCACCATTCTCTCGTATGAAATTAGACTTCTCAACATTTCTCTGTTATGGGGATTGTTGCTAAAACAAAACAAAATAAAAACCCTGCAAGAGGAAGTAAGAAAAATACCCAGTGCTGATGCAGAGCTAATAGCTGGGGTTTGGATATTTGCCAGATGGGTGCTTGCACTCCAGGAATGTCCTCTGCCAGTATAAACTTCTGTTCTGAGCAGTGTGAGGCTTTTCTTTGTCTTTTTTTGATGTGAAATCAGGGGCAAGAGAAAATGTGTGTTTAAAAAAAACACCTGTCTTGTAAAATTTCACTTCTGTTTAGTGAATTATCAAATTAGCTGAATAGAAGAAGGCATAATACATTCCTCTGAACTTCATCTGTAAACAGGTTTTAATAATAAGAAAAAATTGTTTCAGTACACCTTAAAAGAATATATTTATATACAGTATGTCATAACATTTAATCAGTAATGAAAATTGCTCCTGTTGCTAAAATCAGTGGTAAAAGCTTACTGTACCAATCTATTAAAATGTTTTTAAATAATTTAATTTCTCTAATTTGTTTGCTTTAGTCAATAAACAATACTTGCATAATTTCAGTTTGACATTTTAATTTTTTTCTAGGTATACTAGGGCTAGAAGTACTGCTTTATGTGGAAGTGTTTCAGTGTTACACTCCCTCTCAGTATCTAATAGTCCACTCCCTTTTATCATGTTAGAGAGAGAGATTAAAATTACTGTTATTTCGAAATCTTTTTGCAAAGTTTTGTAAAGATCTAGTGATTTATCTGGACTCACATAATAAATTGCAATAGATAAGGAAAAGCATTCATTACTCACAGCTGTCTATTCATTTATATGTCCCATTTGTTCATGTATGAGGTGAAGAATTCCAGAATACAGTAAGTGAACACTGCTCTGCTCAGTGTATTTCACCATTCAAATTACTTGCAATTTCACAATGCCAGTGTTACTTCTCAGGACAAATTTCATACAATAGTAATTCTGTGATTATTCATCCAGTTTAATTAATTCAATTAAGTAAGTCTGCTGTCAGGTGTCCTCTTAATAATTGAATCAACATGCAGATACATAATAAGCATAAAAGCATTTCTGTGGCTGCAGTAAATTTAGATCCAAAAGAATCTGCTATTCCACTACATTTGATATAGATTATTCTATAATATTTCAGTAATGGGTTGCACAAAGGCTGCCTTTTAATTCTTTGCTTTCTCAAATGTCTTTATATATAATGGTTTAAAACAGAAGGTGTTCAAAAGAGGGTGACCTTTTTCCATTACCATAGTTCCTGTCATTAATGCATTATAATTTTCTTTAGAAGTCTGGAAAAAATGTGTATATATGCACTCTGTAGCAGGTATGAATCAAAGTGTGTTAGTGAAAGTTAAGAATTGTCTGCTATTACTAAAAAAGGAGGGGGAAAAATAAAAGAAAAATGTGAGGAAGTAATTTTATTGTTATTTTTACTGTGAAAGTTTAAACAAACCTTACACTTTATACAAAGCAGTTACAGACTTGAGAGTTTTGGCATTTGTAATCTGAATGAACAGCAGTTGACCTACTCAGATACTAAAAATAATATGCCCCTTAACTAAATTTAAAGCCAATAGAATGTTGTGTTAGGCTGGATTGTGTGTAAAAGCCAATAATGTATTTCCATCCTCTGCAATATATTACGACAGATGTTATTTTAATAACATATATATTAAAAAACATGGTAAATTATTTACTTGGTGTACTCTCAATGGTGCTTGATGTCATAATTATTGTAAATATTAATTGCTGTGCTAAAAACGTAAGCAGGATGACTTTGTATTAGATGAAAAATGAAAATAGTCTGTGTACGGGTAAATAGATAATCATACAAAAGTAATTGGGGTTTTAAAACCCCAATCTATTCTGCCAGCATGAGCTCGTTTGCATGTTAATCACAAGAGTGATTTCCTACTTCACAAGGAAGTCCACACTCTTTCATAACCACTTTTAATTGCATTTAAAATGTTGCAGGGTTGGGATATTAGAAATGGAGGCGTATCAGTGTCAAATTAATAAAAAAATGTTTCTGAAAATCTTTATGGGCTACAGATTATAATATTATGTGGGGTTTTTTTGTTAGAAAATACAAAATGTGTTTTAGGATATACTTTAAGTGAGGAATGTTAAATGATAAAAACAGATTATTTTCTACATTTGTTGTTTCTTTAGAAATGTGATAAATGTAGCTGGAAAGTATAGAATACATTTTTATTTGTAAATTGCTTTATACATTGACCGGTACTTTCATTAATTTCTCATTAGTCAATAAAATAGTAAATTAGCAACAGTTAAAAACGTGGTTTTTTAATAAAGCATAATGCAGTGACATGAGAAAGCTGTGTGTAAAATTCCTTTCAGTTATATACCATTTTACTTGTATTTGTATTCAGAGGAATCCAGTTAATGATTTTAATGGAAAATAATTTTACTACTTTCATATATAGATTTTTATTGGTTATTTTGAAATCACATGCTAAACATAATATAAACCAAAAAAGCAATTACAGATCAGAATTCATATAACTTATGTATGCTGCGTGCTGTCACTTGAGATTGATCCTAGAATAAATTGTGACAAAATTTATGTATTTGTTATTATTTATGGGTAACTCTGCCTTTAGAATTAAGAGGTAGCAACAAAAAGAGTAGTAAGCTATTTAAGAGTTCTTTTTTCCCTGTATGTTCAGAGTGGTGCAGTAATAAATGGACAACATTCTAAATGATTTTGTGATATTCATATAAGATTCAACAGAGCTTCCTCTGTAATCTGTAAAAGGCCAATGTCAAAGTAAAGACAAAATGACTTGTTCTCTGAAGACAGGAACGAAGAAATGTAGCTCTCTAATAAAATAGTGTTAAGTTCACAATGGTTACATTGTGATCAGTCTCAAAGATACAAAAACTAATTTTTAGTCAAGCTGTTAAAAATTATATATTTAAGAAGATGAAAAGTTTGAGGATTAAAGAAAAATCACTCACAATTTTAAAGAGGGTATATTTGCTTTCATCACCAGGTGTTCTTTCTAATATAAATTACCAAGATGATGTTTCCATAACATAGCTTGGGGTGCTCTGGAGATTAAAACTACCAAAACAGACCTATTAAATTTTTCATAGGGAGGGTCCACCAGGGATAATAAGCCAATATTCCTTGTCCCATATTCCAGATGTTTTATGTAATTCTGCATCTTGCTAAACCTAAATCGTAGCTTTTCCAGAAAAAATGTACTATGGAGACTGAGATGAAAGGCAAAAACTGTTGAAATGTTAATTTTACTATCTGCTGTTGAGGTCTGTTACCTTTTTTGTATTTTTTTCTTACTCCCAGTAGCTCAGTTCTGTTTTATGAATGTTGTGGTATTTCAGTTGTTTGAAGTTTTGAAACTCGGAGCGTGACTTTGACTTGGCAAAACACAATGCCACATGGTGTGTGACACGCTGATGGATAGTCTTTGATCCATATGATTCACAATCTTTCTACTTTTACATTGATTCAGGATGAGAAAAATAAAATTCAACAGCAAAAAAGTTTTAGCAATAATCCTTGTAACTTAACCCAGAAAAAAATATAAACAGTTCTATTTTGTAGTTATCAAGTAATAATGTAATAAACAAAAATACATTTTGTTGATTTTTTTCATATAGACCATGGACATTTCAAAACAATATTGGGGTTATTGCACAGCTATGGAATATTTCTGCATTGATCTGAAACAGTTAATGCTTTAAAATGAAGTACTGCTGTGCTTCACTGATCAGTTGGCAAATGTGATGAAATAAATACCATAGGCCACTCTTGTGATTCCCACTCCTCGGGGGCCTGGTGTACTCCAGTGATAGCTGGCCAGCAGAAAACTTCATGGACTGATCCCTGCTAGAGTTTGGGAGCAGTCATGGGTCTGGTCTAAGTGAACTGCTGTCTGATTGGTTTTTTTTGATCCAACACGAGATAAAGGTGGTAGATGGGGGTTATACAAGAGGAAAGAATCGGGGCATTGTGAAGGGCAAGTCTTTTGCCTCCCATTCAGGTGGGCTGTTCTAGGCTGCTGACTGCCCATAGGTTTTTTCCACTGACTGACTATTTTCAACACAGTTGTTCAGATGGATTGTTCTGTGATAGATGTTTCTCACTGCACGACTTCTTATATTAAATGAGTCTTCTAAAACTGTTACTTTTATACTTTATAATTTATTGCATTTCAGTTTCTGAAAATAAGACTTATATGGAGGCTTGTGCTATTAAAGTCTAATTCCCTGATATAAATATTTAATGAATGCTTATAATTTTGTAACATTTGATGTTACTGATTCTTAGCAATTCAGTTCTTATCACTTTTCTTTTTCTCTTTTTTTTTTTTTTTTTTTTTTAAATTGTTGTATTTCCCTTCAGCTTTTTCTAGAAGACTGGAAAATAACTGAGCAGATCATACCATATACCAGGGAAATACAGAAAGTTACAGGAGAGAGACTATTTGCTAAAATTTTGGAATTTGTTTCATTTAACTTAATTTTCTTTCCTTTCCTTTGGAAAACAAAGGTTTTATTAAAAAAAATCCATTCAACTTGAAAGTTCCTATTTCAGTTCATTTGATTTCCAACCCTTTTAGAAAAAAATATAGGAAGAGTTGTGATTATCCTCCTGAGTCTAAACTAAGAAACAAGGTAACCTCAGTGTACATTCCATATGTTTTTGTGAGAGAAATCTGGGGAAATTTCTCTCTGGCCTATTTCTGCATCATAAAGAAGGAAAGAAGTGAAAAGCATAAAATCTTTTATGTAGGTGTTTTTCACCTGTGGGGAGAAAAAAGTGAGAAAATGTACAATCTGTTCCTGAAGAGATTTCCTCCTTTGCCATATATGGCCACACTGCCTTAAGGGATACTATACATAATGTATATGAAACTGTTTGGAGAACTGCATCAGTTCTAATATAAACACCCAACCTTTCTAAACCTGTCATTTTGGCCATGATTTTAAATCAAGTGTATTTAACAAGTCTTTGTAAAAATATTTTTTTTTTTTAAGATGACTCCAGTAATCTAATTTTTTTTCTGGTTCTGTTATTTTAGAACAAAAAGATCTTCCTGTGAAAAATAGGGGCACTTCAGTTTTGTTTTTTTCTTATTACTACTTGGCAAACTATTAAATCTCTGAAAATGAAATGTATTTGATTTTATTCTTGCTCTTACATGCAAAATTAAGATTGCTGTTCTTTTACACACTCAAGATTTTTTCTATGTATTTTATTTTCTTGTCTTGCAATAATTTAAGTATTAGGGCTGAAAAGTGGGGCAAAATGATCCTTTTATCTTTTAAACATGTACAGTCAGTGATTGTAACCATTTTCCCTAATCTGTTTCCATAGTTTGTTTCTACTTTTTTCCTAGAGGCGCTGTGGTGTGATTGTTCTCCACAGTTCACATTAGTTATTATGAATTTTGCACAGTTTTCAGATCAAGTCCTTTAATGTCTACTATTAATAAAAGCAGCAAAGTTCCCCAGTTTGAGTAGAAGTTTTATAAGTGTGTGGCAAAATAATGGAGAGCATTTGAGTTGGATGGCTTATAGCTGATGATTTTCACTTAGGACTAATGTCTTCTAGATTATGCCTGAAAAGAATCCCTCCAAACGTGTTATGTCTACACTTGATACCAGTATCTTTTCTATTTCATTTTAAAGTAGATCTGTGCTATTCACTGTGATGAAGATTTCAGAGTCTAAATTTGCAGACTGTACTTCATTTAGGAAGAAAAATATTTCAGCGTTCTTGCAGTCCTTACAAAAAAACCCAAACTCTCGGACTTTGAGTAAAGATGTATGTGGGAGAAGTAGAATAATGTGAGAAATAAACCTGTGAACATGCTGTAGGTATTTGGAGTGACTTTGTGCCTGTTTAGAAATAGGACAGCCCATGGTTGAACAGCCTGACATTGCATGGCCAGCATGGGGCTCGTGGCTCAGGTCTCTTTGAGCCAGGGCCTGTTTTCCACCCCCAGAAAAAAGTGGCACAGTATCTTCTGTCCTTTTCTCTACACTCTGTTTCCCTTCAGGAGCCCTATGGACTGCCCAAACAGAGAGGCTTCCCCTTGTTCTGTGTGCTGGGCCCATCCCTGCTTTGTGCAGACTCTGCCTAAGCTTTGGCTGGGATGCTGCTTGTTGGCACTGGCCAGGGTTAAATGGCCATGGGCAGCTGCAGTAGGATGCTTGAGCCAGTGCTGCTTTATAATAAAACTCTAGCAATTGAATCAGATAATGCTCCACGGTGGCTTGTGTCAGGGTTTGTATGTTTTTGGGGAATTGTTGGCTTAGAGTGCCTGAAACAATGTGGCCATTGTCTTGCAGCGCGTGGGATTCATGAAGAAAGATGCTGCAGGCTTCAGGTTTGCAGCAGCAATGATGACATGGATGACAGCTCCTTGATACCAACCTGGAGCATGCCCAGGAACTGTTCTGGTTTTTTTTATTGTGTCTAAATTTTTTTATGTTTGAAAGCACTGGTTACCTTCTTGGCTTCTTCTAGAAGAAAGCTTAGAAATGAGTTAATATACATGAAATGAGATGACCAGAGAAGGGAGGGTACCAATTGTTTTCTCATGTGAATGCCTTATGATTTTCATTATGCTAGTTCCATTTTTTTTTTTTTTTATATATTGCTTTATATGCTGAGATTTAAGGAAGGGTCAGGTACAAAAAAATAAGAGGCATAAGCTTGAGTTTTATGGGAAGAAATTTTGAGGAATATAAGAGAGAATTGGTCCAATTGTCTGACAAGACAGAACAGAGTAGCTTCTATAAAAGCTACTGAAATGTCTCCCAGGGAGCTGATGTTTCAGCTGCTGCTACTTCTACAGATTTTTCTAACCACCTAGCCCATGTCTGGGTTCCCCCTGCATGTTTTTATTTTCCTACTAAAAATCTTTTAAGGGATCTCTTTAATTCTGATGGGAGGAGAGATATGGAGGTTGGATTCCCGATTTGACTTCCTTTGCTTCATCCTTCAAGAGCCCCTGTTCATGAAGAGGTGGTGCCACCTCTCCAACAGCCAGTGTTGCCTTGCAGCTCAGAGAACTCTCTTTGGGGAGGGCTGGGGAAGCTACAAATGTTGTGGTATATACCAAGTCCAGTTCTTGACAAGTTGTTTCATTGACTTTACCTAATGTGATCCTTACTTTTAGGGATTATCTTTGTCTACATGTGTAATTTAATATGATCTTCTATCAATAAAACAAGGATCATACATATTTGTTTCCTCTTTGAAACTATGTGTGTCTGGCTTTCAGGCATGCTTGCCATGGTGTTTAGTTCATGGGTGTTGCAAAGATCAAAGGATGAAACCAGAACAAGTATCTCATCCCTGTAGGTCCAGAGGTTTTGAACAATCCTCTTTGTATTTTGGGTTACATTTTCCCAGGTTCAATTACCATATGCAACAGATCATTGCCTTGCTCAGAATTACAATGCTGTAGCTGAGAACAAATCAAAAGAAGGTCTCCTCAGCAGCCATGGTTTTATATGTGAAGAACTGTCATATGTAGAGCCAGTAGAATGTTTGGAAAAATCAAATTGTCTTATTGGCCTGGGGTATTTTCATATTCTGCCAAAGTTTCTGCATGATTCTCCTGTTCCATGCAAGATAGATGCAATTATCAGTGCTCCGGTACTGTTGTTACTAAAGAAGAATTTAAGTAGATGTAATTACTATTGGTTCTTACAGATAATTAAAATAGTCACTCATTGCCAACTGCTTTTCTATTGTTTACTTTAAATTAAACATTTCTGATCATATCCTGAGCTCATACATTCCCTGATACTTCATTTGAAAAGCCACCTTTTGCTGTCCTGCTTTTTACTGTGTCTTTCTTCTGGTCATTGGTTTGCTGTTCAGTTGGTGTGCTGGGGTCATTGGAATAGAAATCCAAGTAGCAGCTTTTATTCTCATGGGTTCTCTTGCACCATGTGCTGTAGAAAAGCAAAGAAATTCATGTCTTCCCTTAGGATTTACAGTCCTTTGGAACTCCAGCTACCTCACGGGTTTACAATATGCCAGGGCTCCAGCTAAGTATGAGTGATACCTTAAGAAACATGTTTGCAAGTACAGGAGATTTCCTTTTCATGATGATGGCACTTCTGTATGTTTATGTGCTGCTGTTTCTGTGTGTCTGCCGTGTCATAATCTTTTGTCCCTTTTCATATCCGATTTACTATCCAGGAGCACACTTAGGGATGTTATTGTGAGGGTTATTCTATCCCATTGAATCTGAGATTTTAATTTTTTCATCATTAATTGAAAAAGTTTATATTGTGCTGCTAAACTCATGTTTTTAATCCTTAAAGTTCTTTTTGTAAAACTGTAATTTCCATGTTTACACTGGCAGTTTTCAGTGTTTTTCCAGTTTATTACAAATGACCTATTTTAGTGTTGATATTCACATTAATGTCTAGAACCTTAAGGATATATTACTTCAAAATACTTTTAAGATAAGACTACTTCTAGCAGAATGTAGGTGTATCAGAAGAATTCTTTTCCATCTTCCACTTTCCATCATGTATCATTAGTCTGCTTGTTCATATCTAGTCATGTTCTGAATAATGTGTCATAATATACATATAATTTTACACTAGTTAAAGATCCTACAATGGTAATATTGCTGTATAGTAGGAGCATAATCATATACTTAATTTTTCTACATTTTCCAAGTTCAATCATTCCTTCAACAGTCTGGTTTTGTTTATGAAATAGAGAATATGAAAGGTTCCCTGGGATTTTTTACACTTGGAATAAAAACTTGTGTTGTGCATAAGATATGGCATTTTGTGGTGAGATTTTATTCTGTTGCCCAGAAGATACTTGAGTAAGTGAAGATACCCTGTGAATACAATACTTCCGTTTCAATGATGTATTCCTCAAGGATTTTTGGTTTTCCTATGTGGTCTTCTGATCTTCATTTTAATTTTCAAATAATTCTTTTTCCTTGTTCAGAAGAGTTGATTACTACAAAAATTTACTCTGCTTACTTCTTTTTTTTTATGTATGCTTACATTTTCAGATTATATTTTTTGCAATGTAAATATGATACTTATAGAGGATGCTGTAGCAGGCTGCATCTCCTCCTGTGCTTTATGAAACAGAAGGGTTCAATTCAGTCAGTAACTGTATTTTCTGATCAGATGCCAAATTCCTGGTGACCAGATACCCACAATGGCTTTAACATCCATGTAAATGGTAGCTGAGGCATGATGTGTTCCCAGAGCCATCATAAAATAGTTGTGTCCTAGTCTTTAAAGAGAATGGTGACTGGCTGATGGAGCTGCTTTTGGAATGGGATTGGATGAGGCTGTAATACACAATCCCATTTTGTACAGAGGGGCAGCTATTTTATTCCAACTAAAGCCATTGCTTACAGACTTTCTTCTTCTGGATGGGAGATTGGGTTAAGATAGTCCACTGGTAATTAGGGTGACTAGTGAAGATTTAAAGTGCTGCTCTATCTGTAGATACTCTGTAAATAATTTCAGTGCTGAAGAAGGGAATGCTTTTCCTCACCTGAATGTCTCTAGGCTCAATCTGCAGTCATTGGCTGTTACATGATAGTGAAGAACTTTCTGTTTATCACATACTTTTAACCTTCCTTTTCAGAATCTGAATAGAGGAATACTCTGTGAGTTCAATATATAAGAAATGTTTTCAGGTTAGCTGAATTGTCTTTTAAACTATTCCAATTTATAGTCAACATTAGAACTGGTCACGGTGTTCTGCAATGGTTATGTTACCTTGGGATTTAAAAAAGCATAACCTTCCTTTTCTCATTCTTTATGTTGTCAAGGGTCTTTGCCCATTTGACTAGTGTGCCATGGGACTTAACTATGCATCGTAACTCCATGTCTGTAATTTTTCTGAGACACCATGTTTCATCCTCTGAATATGGACTTTTTCCTTTGTAGCTAGAACTGCAGATTTACACATGTGGTGGTATGAAAAGTATTCCTTTTAAGTAAAACATTTTCAGAGATTCAGATCATTTCATTCTAGTAGCCGGCTCTCCTCATTATCATTTGCCGTGTTGTCAGCAAACGTCATCAGTAATGAATTTGCAATTTTGTGAAGGTCATTGATAAAAGAGTGAAACAGTATGGGACCAGTAACCTATCACGGCAGATCGCTCTTACAAATGCCCTTAATATAATTCCCTGTTTGCAATTACATTCTGAGACTTACTGATTTGTCTGTTTCTAATCCATTCTAATCCATAACATATTTTTGATGTTAATTTTGTATCATTCTTGCTTTGAAGTCCTGGAGTGGTGCTCAGCAAGCTAACATGCAGAAAGTATTTTTCACTGAAGTGTGATGGTTTGCTTAAAACCAGGTGTAAGTAAAAGGTGGCCATAGATTACAGGCCTGAATATTTTGTTTGAACACACAGTGATGAATTTTTATTAATACAAGCAAAGTTACTTTAAAAATTCCTAACTTCTATATTTAGGAAGCATAATACTGTATTGATATATAATACAAAAAACATGAAGACAGTCTGTAATTAGAGAAATTTTTTTCTAATTTTCCTTGATATCATTTTCTAAATTAAGAGGAACAATTTCACTAGGTTGAAATTACTTGTAGAATAATTTGATTTAAGAAGACTTGGTTTTTGAAAATTTTAAATAAACTTGGCATATTCAAAAATCAGTCTATGAAAGCATTGTGCTCACAGTGTGCAATACAATTTCTTATGAGGAACTTTGAGTAAGAGGTATTGGAGAACCACTGTCTGTCTGTCATTGAAGTTCACAGTAAAGTCCAGTTTCTGTGGTATTCTAATTCTTATTCTTATTCTTATTCTTATTCTTATTCTTATTCTTATTCTTAGTTATTAGTACATTAATATATATAAGATATAAGATTAATTGTTCAGGACTTGGACTCTATGATCCTTGTTGGTCCCTTCCAACTTGATATATTCTATGATTCTATTGCTTTAGAACATAGTTGGATTTATTTAACTTGATTTTTGTGGTTTGCTGGTAGGGAATTTTGGGGTTCTTTTGGTTGGTTGGTTGGTTGGTTGGGTTTTTGGTGGAGTTCGGGTTTGGTTGGATTTTATTTTTTAACAAATAGTTTGTAACTATGGAAATTTGTGTCAAAATACATGACTGAAAAATGTGCAGAATTTTGTTTCTTGGTATATGTGGTATTTTTGACTCCTGGGTTTTCCATCAGTACTTATATAGGATTAATAAGAAAGCTGCTCTATTCTTAGCTCATATTTAATTCTCTGTATTGAGCTATGGTACTACGGATTATTTCAAGTTCGTGCAGTGTTTCAAGTGTAAGCTAGAGTTTATTGCCAGGTGTCAGGAATGAGGTATATAAACATTTTATAGACAACAGATGCAGATAAATGAAGGAATTTATCTTGTGCAGGGTATACTTGTTTGGCTAAGACATACAGCCTTTAATAATTCCTCTATGCTGACTGATATTGGACAATTAAAAGCGTATAAATTACTACAAGAGTAATTACTGCAAAGAGAGAGTGATCATAACTTTCTGTGCATAAAAGCTGCTTCTCAAAAGTGTTGCATTGAATTTTTTTCTTCTACATTGTAGAAGAAAAGCATTGTAGAGTGATGAGTAGCAGGAAAAAAAAAAAACCTCTTGGTCTCCTGGTCTCCATTTACTAAATTACAGCAAGTCCTTTTTATTTACCTTTATGTTAATGGGCTATCCCAATTGCATGAGATTTTCAGAATGCTGTTGTGTTAGAAGTTAAATAAACACGTAATAGAAATGCAAATACAGTTGGCCATTTGTTACAAATATATCCTCATTGGCTGTTAAAGGTAACATAGAAGCTATAATCAATTTTACTTGGATATAATTTCCCCCAGGATAAAACAAATCTGCTATAGTCCTTATATTTTGAAAAAGTAGTTGTGCAGAGCCTGATACTTAACTCAGCTACAGCTATCATACTCAGGCCTCAAAAGCCCACAGAGTTGTGTCAGAATCTGTGAGGAGAGAATCAAGTCCATAAAGTACTTTGGCTGTATTGTCTGGTGTTTACTCCTGCTGCTGAGGCTTTTCTTAGTTAAAGACAGCTTTTAGATTGAGGAAAAAAGAAGGGTATCATTTGAAATAGATAGAAGTGAAATAATTTAGTCTGATAAATTTTACTGACAAAACGTCATGATATATATTACAAAATTGTGGTCATTCCTTAAATGAATAGTACTAGTAATAAAGTTTAAAAATTATACCTAAGTATACATTTTCTCTGTAAGTGAGCTTAATATATTTTTGCAACTAGATTGCTGCACAGTTTTGATTTTTTTTTTTCTATTTCTGTAAAAACAAACTGAAGTGAAATTCGATAAACCTCAGCCCTGAAATTATTTTTAAACAAAGTTTTGCTGGTGACAGCTTATTTTCTTAAGTAAACAGATTCCATATGTGGCATTAAGTAAATAATTTTGTGATTTGATAGTGGTGTATTGGGGTGAGACATCCTGTAATGTAGCTATGTCTGAAGTTATTTACTGTTTTTCCTCTGCCAAATTGTGATTGTTTAGTCTGCTCACACTTGTACTGAAGTTTTTTCTGGGTACTGGTTAGCAGTTGTTTTCAAAGCAAATGTTAAATCTAAGAAGACATTCCTTTAGAAAAAATCCTGTTCTGGCAGAGGAACTTGATTTGTGTTCTTGTTCAGTGTTCCTTTACTGTTTTTAGTGTGGCTGTTGAAATCTATACCTTATATGATCTCATTGTACTGCCTGCATTTCATTAATGAGTGACTCTGTTTAGGGCTTGGGGAGTGAAATATTTTTCATATGACACTACCCAATATGAATGCAGTGCACCAGCTGCAAAAACCACGGGCCATCTGATTTTGTGGTTTCTGAGGGTGTAAAAAGTTCAATTGCTTATACTAGAGCTTATATCTGTATATTATACCATATGGAAACGGAACTACTGTAGACGTGGAAGGAAAAAGAGAACACCAAGTTCTTTAGCCATGGCTCAAATGAAGATGAAAAATGCATGTCTGGCAGTGTGGAGGATTGCTATTACTATGCAGAATTAAAATATTTCTGCATAATAAAATAAGGTGAATTAAAATTTTGCCACAAAATAGTATTTTTTAAAAAAGATGACAGATGTGTAAACGGCTTCATCAAGATAATATTATTGATACTTAAATGCATTTGCATTTCTCTGTTAATATTCTTTGTTTAATTTCCTTATCTAGAAGAGAGAAAGCAGTCTGTTAGAGCCTGGGTGGGCATTATCCTGATTACCCAGAGTGTAAGCTAAAAATACTTCAATAAATTCTATTTCAGCCATAAGTTGGGAAGTTTTAAACTCATTTTGAATTTAACAAGTCCAAAAAGAACAATCATTCCAGTTGTAACTGTTTTGGGGTTCTTCCTTCAGTAGAATCAATGTATAAGCAACTACCTGTGAATCATTGGAGTAATATGTTAACCACATTTGCAAATACTTTAAAGTTCTTTCAAATGGCCAAATAAAAGAAATCAAATGAAGTTCAAAGGAGTTTACTAGTCTTAAATTCTTGGAAAATTTTTCTGTGTGTTTTTTAATTTACGGAAGTTTATCCTCAGTAGAACAGGTTGCAAAAATAAACTCCTTGTTTTTGCATAAAGCCATGGCAAGTATTGTGGTTAGGAATTGATCAGGTGTAGTGAATATATAGCTATTCCATGTTACAGATGAGATTTGCATAGTTGTTTCTTTCAGAGTAACTGGAGGAGTGTGTCTTTTCTGTGATAGATGTGCCTGAGATTTCAGAAGGGGCAAAGTTAAGAGGCATTTGAATATTTCTAGTGAAAAAGCACCAGTCTGTGTTCATACACACACAGTGTCTGAGCACTTTTGAGATGCATTTTGGACTCTTCCCTGAAAGCAGCAGAGAAGCCAGCACCCCCAGCAAACTGCAACCTGTTGATGAGAAGCACACAGCCTTCCCCAACTGCTGTTCAGTTCATTCACTCAAGTAACACAGTAAATGTCATGATTTAGATCTTGAACCAGAGAGTACTAAATAAAAGTTCCAAATAGCAAAAATAATAGCAACCAGCACATAAGCAAGTCATAATATGAGTTTTATTTGAAGAGATTGTTTCAAAAGCTGAAGAGTTTGGTAAAATATCATTCCTTTCTGTGAATAAAGCATAAACACAAAGTAGTGCTGTATTTGCTGTACACTTTGTTCACTTTGACTCGTCCTTCCAGCTCTATGTATAGGTTCTGCCATCACAGAGAAAGTGCTTTTTGTTGACAATAAGCCTCAATGACAGATTTCTCTGAATCACTGTTGAATGCCACTTAAATGCTAGTGATGCAGCAGCTATTCAGTGTGGTTGTAAAAACCATGACTGAGAATTGCTTCCACTCATAATAAGGATCAGATGTAAGAGTACCTATATGAGTTTTGTAGCAATATATTTTGCCAATAGAGAAAGGAAAAAAAACCCCAAAACAATAAGGAACGTTTTTAGCTGTTTTGGTGATGTATAAAAAATGTTGTTATATTTAAGTAGTTTAATGAAATTTCAAATTGTTCACTTCAAATTTTTATATCTGGCTTTGGCATTTTTTTGTATTTTGAAGGCTTTTAAAACACACACCTTTTTATTCTTTTTATCTAATGTTTGAGCTCTGAACCTTTCAGGTTCTGTGCATTTAATTTAATTTTTAATTTGTACCTATGGGGACTGCAAAGTTATATGTATATATCAAAGGCAACTATTGTAACATTTCTAGATCCCAACAGTTGAAGCTTTAGGAGAAAACACCAGACATCATGAGATTTCAAAAAAAGCTCTAAGTATCATCACCAAAGTTATGCTATGAAAAGTAAAATCAGTTTATAGGCACAAATGGGTGAAATGGTCTGGCTGTTGAAATTGATTTGAGCCTTTTGCCTCTGAGATCACTGAAGGCTGAATTTTATTCTCTTAATCCTTTCCCTGTCATATCCAGGGTTAATCTGCTTGTTCCATGTCTCTGAATGCTCATCTCTAAATGGGAATGCTTCCTCCATCTGATCAGTGGTGAGTCAGTTTAGAGGAGAAGGAGGCTGGGCTAATCCTCAAAGAGGCAGCAGTGTTGTTATAAAATTAAAATTATTCTTCCTTGTCACATAAGCTGAGGAGGTTTAAGTTCATTGATCAGTACTCAAAGCCATCAAAGTTTGTGAGATGTAGAAGGCAAAAACAAGGTGTTTGTAATAAAAGTGTAATTACAAACGGTACTAAAAATGACAGATTATTCTTATCTTGCTGAAATTGTAGTTTGGCTGTGTTGGGATCTTTGCAGCTACGGATTACTTTGTTAGTGACTTAAATCTCTGCTACTACTCCAATATATTTTTTACCTCCAATTTTGTGGATTGGATCTCCACAGGGTGTAAAAACATTCTGAAATTTTATTCTTTTGTGTGCTGAGAGATTTGATAAAATACAGCATTTTGAATTTACCTAGCCTGTAAGAGTAATGTGAAAAAACTAAAATGTTCAGATAAATGCCTCTGTAAAAGAGATATGATACCCCCAGCCAATAGTTTATGTAGAGGTCTTGAATTTTAATAAATAATTAATTTAAAGTTTTCCATATCATCATATTCATTAAAAGTTGAGTAATTGATTTATGAATAGCACTTTGGAATTTTGCATTTTTTTAAATAATTTTTTTATTTACTATGCTTATTTTTTAGAGGCTAAATATTAGGTGCATTAATTAAATCTGTTCTCTTCTTTTGATCTGTTTTCTGACATTTGATAATAATAGATTTGCTTTTTGATTGCAGTTTTAACATGCTGGTTTTGATCTACTTTCATTTAAAACCCAGGACTTAATTCCTTGGTGGTTATTGGTCACCCATGTTGTGTCATCCTGTAGATAGTGTTGGGATACCTTTTTAGATCAACACATCACTTTATTTTTATTTCTGTTGAATATTGTTCACTATTTCGTTATCCAGTACCTCAGCCTTATTAAATCCTGTGATTCCTGATACTCAGTCCTGTCTCAAATTCATAAACAAGTTAACCTAATTTGACTCATCTTAAATTTCATTATCTTCCATCTTTTATCCCAGTGTTTTTGTACCTCATTATTTTCTTTTTTGTCCTGTGGAAGACCAATTTCTCTATGCATTAGTAAAGTTTTCTGTTTAGTGCTTTCTGAAAGTATCGTTCAGTGACACAACTGATGATTCAACAGGCATTTAATTTAGACTGAGCTGGGATGTTCTGTTACCTCCCCTAATTTGCATTGAATAGAAGATTCCTTGGCTGTAACTGATCCTTCATATCTATTTACCCTTCTGCAGTTTCATGCAGATAGGTAAATATAATTGTGTTTGTTTTGACCTGTTTTACGCTTTATTTATTATTTAGGAACTGTGATGTGGTATTCTTAAGTAGGATAAAAGACTCCAAAATATTTCTTTAATGTAACTCATCTGAGCATAAGTAGTCTTCCCTTCTTTTGGAATGTAACCAATCTTTTTTAGATTTCCACATTTGTATGAGTTCCCCATCCAGAAGACCTAACTTGTCCAAAAATATGGAACTCTGTGAATTTTATATTTATATATATATATATATATTTATTGAAAATGATGCTTGGAAAAATACAGTATTTTTAAATAGAGTTGGAGCTTGTTTAACACAAAAATTATCAGCAGTCATGGATGACCTAAAATTTTGTAATGTTCTAGTTGAACTGAAATCAGTTATTTTGCTGACATAATTCAAATAAATATTGAATTTGAACTTGGATTAGAAATGTTTTCCTGGAACCTCAAAAGTCCTGTTTGTTTTCTTTCACAATCCTGAAAAAGATAAATTAATTGGTACACCCCATATTAAAGGGTAAATAGGATTTTTTCACTGACTCAACTGAGATACACTGATAATTTTAGCCGTCTTTGTCTGTCTAGAAATTAGATCTTTGCCAAATAGCATGACTGAATAGCAAACCTCTTTTTCTCTGTTCCATTTTGAAACATTAATTAGTGTTTGAACTGTTAAGTCCATACATAACTGTATCAATTTATCTTTTCTATGTAGACAGATAAGGATAGGGAAAAATCCTATTTTATATACCTGTTTAACATGCAAGGGACAGTTAAACAAATGACCAAGTAATACGCTCATAAAAAGTGTTTAAATAACAAAAGACTCGTGAAGAATAAGATACCAGGTCAAATATCCAAATGTGTTGCAGAAACAGGTATCACAAACTGCCTTTAAAAAACCCAACTACAGATGCCTATATTGTAGACATCAAGATATGAGAACATCATTTATATA
Source organism: Cyanistes caeruleus (assembly GCF_971803275.1). Lineage (NCBI taxonomy): Eukaryota > Metazoa > Chordata > Aves > Passeriformes > Paridae > Cyanistes > Cyanistes caeruleus. The sequence goes on along the minus strand of NC_141704.1, from coordinate 25,491,570 downwards.
CTCATTATAGCCAGTAGAAAAAACCAGACATTTATAAAGGAGTGCTTATCTCAAATTTGATGGAGATGTCTAAACTTCTTTTGTTTCTGGATGTATAAGAGTTTATAGCTTTTTGAGCTAGATTATGATATAGCTGCCTACATTATGTCTGGACTCATAATTGTCACCCCCTGAAAGGACAGAGAATGAAATTATTTTGTTTTAAGGGGATTGTTTTGGGGTTTTTTTAATTAATAATTTTTCATCTTGTAACTTCCTTGTGCATACATGGCATTTTGTTGATATATTCTGATTTGATCAAGAAACTTGTTTAACTTGTTGCATAACTCATTTTACATTACAAAATCTTATACTTGCATCATTGCTTTAAAATGAACATACATGTGCTCAAATAATTTAGCGTTAGATCTTCTCTGCTAGAGTTATATTTCATAGCAAATTAAAAATCAAAATGGAAAAGTGTACATATATTCAAAGTGACACGTAGGTGGGGTACATTAATTGAGCTAATTTGTGTCTGAAATACTAGGTTAATCGTATTTGTTATGCTTGTAATGCTTGTAAATCAGAAAATGATTGCTTAATTGTAAATTACATATTGATTAAAGCTCACATGTGGTTTCAAAGGATGACTGTATTTAATTTGCATAGGATACCATTCTACTGAGAAGGTGTTCATTTCTTTCAGACTTTGGAATGAGTTTTTCCAACAGATTCTTACAGCCTGCTCAGAAGTTCATGGCTGAACTTACTTGAAAATGCTTTATATATTCTTTTACTGTTTTTCTTTATATGTTTTCACAAGTTACTTAAAAAAATTACAAAAACTGGTACTTTTTAGTTCCAGTGTGTGAAAATAAATACAAGCCTTCATGAACATCTACTATTTTAGAATCAGCTAGAAATAACAGTTATGACAGGTTTGAAAAAAATGGTCTTCTTTCACGTTGACAGGAAGAAAGTCTATATTGCTACTCTTTCTTAAAAAACGAAATTTAAAATCACAATTAAATGCAAATTCCTTTTTCAATGTCATGCTTGTGACTTACACTGGAAATAGGTTTGGTTTTCAAAGTGTACATTCATCTTAAACGATGCTAGATTGCATAACCCTGAAGTCTGAATGCTGTGTTCTTTTTTTCATTTGGTTAAAGAAAATAAAAAAAAATTTGGATAAAAAAAAATAATTATCTTTTCACAATGGCATGAGTTTATTGATTGCTATTTAAGCCTGGTTGAAGAATAGACTAAAGAAGACACACCCACCTCACCCCATTTTTACATGGAAAGTTGTTACTTAACAGCCAATTATTTATCAATTATGATAAATAATCTAAATGCAACTATCAGTCCATAAAATGTATCATCTACAAAAACTAAATTCTGAACCAAATTCAGTCTTCTAATTTAGGAATGAAATCTCTGATGGTATGTCATTTCAGATAATTTTTACCCTGCTCAAAGTGAGTGTGAGTATTTTTCTCAGATTATGTATTAGGAATTCCATTGATTTAATACTGTTGTGTTCTTAATTAAAAATTTATGTAATGATACAATACTAACTGCAGAACTTAATCAGCAAAAATCCATAACAAGATCGTCCAAATCAGAATATGTCACTTAGTAAAGGCTTAATGGAGGTGTTGGGATTGTGGTGTGCTAGAGAGTGTGAAAGAATGTGTTTTGTGATTGTGCTGGAATCAACAGACTGTTGGGAACACAGGATCATGTAGGACATTGCTTGAGAGCAGTCCATATGATAACATAGACTAAAATACACATTCTTCTTGTTGTCTTACAATTAAATGAAAAAGTTCTTGAAGATGTTACTGATAGCTGGTCAAGATAACATGTAGCTTTGTGTCTGAGTTTTACCCAGTCTTAGATTTTGTCTTCCACTTTCAGAAACATTTGCAGTTACAATTATTGTTTTATCATTACAACATGACATAACCTCTGGTAGGACCTGTAGAGCAGATCAGGGATCAGTGACAAATGGAAATGTGAACATCTCCCTAATGGAGTGGTAATAGTAAAACTTGGTAATATTTCTTCATATTGTCTGGATATTCATTGAGATGTTAGTAAATTAGTATTCTGAGTCACTTCTTTAAAATGGTACTGCCCCAATACACTTACAAGTGTTATATTTCTGTTAAAAGACAACAAATATGTATATCTGTATGTATGTATATATTTAATAAATCATGGTCAAGTTGAGTTTAAGTTCATAACTTATCTTTAACTATGTTATATTTATCCTTCAATTGTTTTTCTAGAAGTGATGGTGCTTTTAAAAAATCAAACCTTTTTATAGGTATTTAAGTGTCCCTTTTTTTTGGAATTTACTTTGGTAAGTCAAAAAAGGATTGGAAAAGGATTAGAAATGCACAGAAAGTAAATTAAAATTATTTTTTAAAAAAATACTTTTATCTTTATTAGATATATAAAAAAACCCTAATAAAAATCAGTCAGAAAAATTACTTGCTTGTAAAACTAGTATTTAATAAACAATATTATATCTTATTGAATGATTAGTCTAAAATCTGCATTTTGCAATATTTTGGAAAAAAGGTAGCCCTTCTCTAGTCACAGCATTCTCAGCTTTTTTTCTTTGCGTCTTTATATGACCCAACTGAGTTGTGAAATTTTAAATATATTTTAAATGCTTCCTATTTAAATTTTAAATATGAGTTTATTAAAATACATTATTCTTGTTGTTGTCATTGTTAGAGTGTTAATCAGTGTGGATTTTATTCTTATTTATATATTAATAAGCATATACATAGTTATAGGTATTTATAAATAAACATGCATTTCTTTTTTGAGAGCTATAGATTTCATTTCTGAATGGTTTCTCTAAGTGCTAACACTCTTTTTTTAAAAGCCTTTTGTTAATAAAAAAAAAATTAAAAAACTCTAGAGGTGTGTAGGAAAGTATTTTTATTCTTGTATGGAATTTGTGTGGGCATCTCATAGTGAACATAATATAAGCAGTGAGAAATCTATTCTTTCCAGTGAAAAAGAAAACAGTGTTCATGAGTATTTAACATGCATTCCAAAATAATTGTGGATGCCGACTTCATTTGGCATTATTCAACTTCTCTTCAAACAGTTAACAGTTGTTTTAAAAGTCACAAGTATCAATCTCTAAATGGGGAAAGGTTTAACAAGTTTTCTTACATAGTTCTATCAGCATCTATCTATCCACAGTGCGGGATCTGATTTGTCTGGATGGTGTATTTCTGGATGACCTAGAAAGCTTGTAGGTTTCTAATACCAGTGTACTCAGAGTTGAATTAAAACATGCGTATTAACCTTTCAAATACACTCTGAAGTTTTAACAATACTTGAAAATTTTAGTGGAATGCACTGAAGATTTATTGGAAGAGAAGAAGCTCAAGTCAAGAAAATGCAAGTGAGGCAGGAGCTATTCATGTGCTTGATATTATTTATCCTGTAGATAAATATGAAGTCTTACAGAATTCTCTCTGCAAGATCCAAGGAATACCACAGCACTTCAAAAAAAGCATGTTTTTAGAGTTTCTGTCCATTAACAGAACTTCATGTGTTTAGTGCTGTAAACAGTCACCTGCCTCACCAACCCAATAACAATGGTGGAAGATTTTTTTATACTTAAGAAAGTATATATTTTCTGTTAGAAGAAAACTCACTGGTTTGGGGCTTGTGTTTTCACTTATGACCTTCTCATCAGGCCAAAGTGAAACCTTACTTCATGCTCTGGAAACCCCCAGAACCCATGTCCTGTAACTGCAAAATTATTTTCTTCCCAGACCTGGATGGATAAGATATCCTTCATTGCTTGAGCTCTTCCCTGAATCCTTACTTAAAGCAGCAGAAGAAGTAGCACTGTAATTTTTCTCAGTGTAATACAAACATGAGGTAAAATGGTTAAGAGATGAAAAGACTTCCTAAATAAGTGGTTTTTTAAGGAATTTTTAAAAGGAATTTGAAGTACAGGTTTTGCTTGGATAAGATAAGAAGAAGGAGGGCTTAGTCAGTGAGCATGTGAGTGAGGCATGTGTAGAAACATATTCATTTTAAAATCTGGCTATCTTAATCAGCAACTGCCATGAATCTCTTAATTAACCGGTTCTTTCTGAGGACAGTCCAGGTTGTGGGATGTAGGACTGAACTGCCAAATTTCATCACAGTTGCATAATAGTGTTCAATAAAATTCAAGCTAAGATTTTTTGTGTGTGTGATCATATTGAAGTATTTGGAATCAAATAAGGCTTTGTACCAACTGCTGAACCAACTAATCTCCATCAGGAAAAAGAACAAATTATTTTAGATTCATGTCCTAACCAATATGTCAGTATGACACCCAGGCTGAATTTATGCTTAGTAACTACTGTTAGGTGTTCCCTCTGTCCCATAGTCACTACGTGGGTTTTCAGCAGCAAAGAGCATGTCTATGTGCACATGCTTCAGAGCACGTGCTGGGTCTAGACCAGCTGGGACTTAGCAAAGGTAGAAGAGATGACAATTCTCTTACAAAAATGGGATAGGATAGGAAAACAGAAGGAATTAGGGAAGAGGAGTGGGACCTAAAGTGATTGCAACAAAAAGGGAGAAGAAGAAGATGTTGCAGGAGAAAATTTTTATATGCTCTGGAGATAACCGAGCTTTGCTAGTTTTGCTGCCCACAAAAAAATCTGGCTGTTTCATCACAATTGGTCTAGCACTTTTTGTACGCTTTACCTCTGTTAGAAAGTTGATCACATAAATAACAAATGTAATTTTCTGTTTTTCTTCTCAGATCTGTCTGTTTCTATGGATATATATACCTGTATATTCAAAACCTGTATTGCCTTTCTGAGCCTCTCTAATGCAACTAGCCAGCCAGTGTCCTTAGGGCACAGCTGGGCTGTAGTAAATGGGGCAGTCCAATCCTCTTAAGGCTACTTGCTCTAAACTACTTTACTGAAATAAAAAACCCTGCGTTCTTACATGTAGAGAAAATAGTAATGCAATTTAGATTTGACTACTGTCGAACTTCCAGTTGTAGATTCACTGCCTCTTGTGGAGAAAACCAGAAAACTGGGTTATTAAATTGCTATAAACTTGTCCTTTTGTTTATGTTATGAACTTCTTCCGGTCCTCGAGAATTTCTGGAACATGTTTGCCAAGGCCAGATTTTGCTTTTCTCTCTTGTTTTTGATGGGTTTCTGTGTGAAAAGATGGGTAATCCAGTCCTCCTAAATTACTTGGGCATATCATAGTGTGGGTAGAATCTCAGAAACTCCTGAAAGACTTTGTGACTTCCTGGATACTATAACTTCCACTTGAAATGCGAGATCTCTTCTAGAGAGATGTGAAAGATACAAAGATTTGAAAATGTAGGTAATCTTCCATATCTGTCTACAGTTGGTACTAATAGGTTGTTTATTTTCATTATTGAGGAATAAAGAAATGTCATTATACATGAATAGTCAAGTAATAGTTTTCTACCAGTGGATTCCTAAATGCTTTTTTCAGCAAAATTAAACAGCCATCTACTCTAAAGTATCTTGTGCCTTATAGATACTTACAGTTGCTTAGCAAGTTATCTCTTAACCCTTTGTTATATAAATGAACTGGATTATAGTTTTAATATATCAGTTTGAGAGGTACATTTTAGCTGTGTGAGGCTCAGATGAGTTATACTGAGAAAGATGGGCCCATCTGTTTGATTGATATTTCCCATTGTATCAAGGCTGAGGTCATCTGAAAAAATTAATCTCTGATTTACAATGGAAGTAATAAATTTGGGACAATAAAAGTTCTTCAGAGAACCTACATTGTCTGACAATTTTCCACTTAGAGTTTTCAAGATCTGTGTATTTAAACAGTTTTAATCCATGTAATGTAGAGTATTGATTTTGTATGGTGCTTGAAAATGTCATGCAAGATTAAATCTTATAGCAATCTAAGTGTACTATGACAATGCAAGTTAATGTTATTAGCCAATCTTGTAGCATAAAAAATGGTATCAAGTTTAGTTGACAAGACATACAAGTGAATGAATTACACTACCATTTCTTAATTATTTACTCCTCAACCTTTCTAGAATTTACACTTGCTTGATGTCAGCCAACCTGAAGTTTCCCAGGCCTGATCTTCATAAACATGAATGCAACATTAAGGTTTTGTAATTCTCTTAATCTTGTAGAGTATCCCTAGATTTGTTAAAATACAGTTAATTTTTCAGTCAATTCCTTTTGCTTTAATTGCTCTCCATTGGCTTTTGCACTTCTGGGATATAAATGATCTCTCTGGATTTTAGTAAAATGTCTTCCTTTCTCCCAAAATGAGATTTGCTAAATGCTTATTCTTCCTCAATGACATTCAAAGAATTGGTTGTTATTTTCTGAAGCCCTAATGGTTGTGGATTTTTATTAACACCTTTTAGGTTTCTCTCATTATATGCCTTTTTGTGGCATCTTGATCCTGGGTAGACACTAGGTGACCACCAGGTTATCACTTCCCTCATGAGCTGTACAGGGCAGAGAAGAAGATAACGACGGACTCAAGGGTTAAGATAAGGGCAGGGAGAGATCACTCACCAATTGCCAACATGGACAAAACAGGCAAATTTAATTTATTTCCAGTCAAAATGAGAGTACGATAATGAAAAAAACCCCAACAGCCTAAATCTTAAAACACCGTCCCTCCAGCCCCATGTCTTTCTGGGTTTAACTGCTTCAGATCCCCCACCTCTCTCCTACCAGCACCACAGAGGGATGAGGAGTGGGGGCTGCAGTCATTCATCACACATTGTCTCTGCTGCTCCTTCCTCCTCAGAGAGACAACTCTTCACGCTCTTCCTCTGCTCCACTGTGAGATCCATCCCACGGGAGACAGTTGTCCACAAACTTCTCTCATGCTGAGTCCTTCTCGTGGGCTGCAGTTCCTTATGAACTACTCCAGCGTGGATCTCTTCTCTGGGGTGTGGCCCTTCAGGAACATGCTGCTTCAGCATGACTTCTCCATGGGAGTCACAGGTCCTGCCAGGAACCCACTCCAGCCTGGGCTCCTCTCTCCATGGGAGCCACAGGTCCTGCCAGGAACCCACTCCAGCCTGGGCTCCTCTCTCCATGGGAGCCACAGGTCCTGCCAGGAACCCACTCCAGCCTGGGCTCCTCTCTCCATGGGAGCCACAGGTCCTGCCAGGAGCCCACTCCAGCCTGGGCTCCTCTCTCCATGGGAGCCACAGGTCCTGCCAGGAGCCCGCTCATGTGACCCATGGGGTCACAGCATTCTTCAGGCATCCACCTGCTCTGGCATGAGGTCCTCCATGGGCTGCAGATGGATCTCTTTTGAATCATTTAGCAGCTCCTCTCCCTCCATCTTCACTGACCTGGGTGTCTGCAGAGTTGTTCCTCTGCCATGTTCTCATTCCTGTCTCTGGCTGCCATTGCTGTTGTGCAGCAACTTTCCCTCTTTCTTGAATACCTTCCCCCAGAGGCACTGGCACAGCTGGTGATGGGCTTGGCCTTGGCCAGCAGCACATCTGTCCCAGAGCCAGCTGTTTTGGCTCCATTAGATGTAGGGGCAGCTTCTAGCATTTTGTTCCAGAAGCCACGCCTGTAGCCCCCCTGCTACCAAAACCTTGCCGTATAAATCCAGTATATTTTTTTGCTAAAAACTTTGACTTTAGGGATCTGGGTGGTGTATAGCTGAGACTGTACTTGTAGTATTACCAACAGACCTTAGTTTTCTGCTTAGAAATCAAATATGAAGTGTTCACACTATGTTAATGAACACATCCAGCTTTTACATCCTGTTTTTTCTGATCCATAGCCTACAGATATTTCCCTAAAAATATGAGGGTGGGGGCTCCTGAGATTAAGTGAAGCAATGGCAGAAAAAGCTCTGATTTAACCAAAATTCCATTGACAATATCTCAGGTTTTGTGAGTAGACATTATGTTTTGGGAATGTAGTTACACTTTCAGCTGGTTTTTAAGTGCCATGGCACAGTAATACCAAAAGGATTACACTCTCTTATTCTCTGTGTTTACTTGGTAAGGAATTTATGGCCTTCAGACATGGATGTATCATTAGAATGAGGGATATCACTGTAAATGTTGAATTTTGAATTGATTTATTGCCAGGCTCCTTAGCTTGGCTATGCTGTAATTCTACTAGAGGTGGAGCAAATTATGCCTGATTGCTTCATAAGATGAGTGTCCAGCAGTGAAGAAATCACTTGTGGTCCAGATTTGCACTGTCTGGGTGCTGCTCCACCTCTTTGACCCAAGACACTTCTTTTCCTCTACTATTTAATGATAATTTTTTGATTGGTGTTTTTTTATTCGTCAAAGGCAGTCCAGGATATTGAGTACAATTTATTTAAAATCTGGCAAGTAGAGAAGAAAGAGAGCTGTCATTGTACTGAAAATAATGTTCTTTCTTTAAACTAGCCAAATACTATATTTAAAATGAAGTTTTCAGGGTTGTTTTTTTTTTTTTTTCAGCTCCTATTTCTGTGTTTTATTTATTAGCAAATTGTTTAAATTAAAGCAATTTAAAATGGGATGATTAGTCTCCTAAAGTATAATGGTGATCATATCATTCCATTGAAAAGGCAGGAAAATCTCGAAACGTGTAACAATTTCTCTGGTGAACTTATAAGGTATTGCCTAACTTAACATGCTTACTGTAAGTGACTTCTTACATTTTAGATCTCATATAATCATTTCCATAATTTTCCACATGAGAGTAAGGCAAATAATACTCAGTAAGCACTTATTAGACTGAAAATGGTGAGTCAAATTTATTTTATTACACAGACGACACATTCAGAGATAGGAAATATTAGAAAAAACACTTAATGATTGATATAAAGGGACAATGCTGTTCTGAAACATACCAGCACAACTTGCTTTTCATTATTTCAATATTTTAAAATTAAGAATGATATTGTGACATACTGCCTCTAAATGATACTCCAGAGTACCTGCAGAACACTGTGTTCAGTATTTTTTTCAATAAAGCAGAAGTCTGCCTTGATTTTTCTGTCTAATTAATTTGTGTATATCAAAATGTTATCTTCTGAGTAGGCAAATTAGAAGTATACAATTGATTCCTGTTAGAATATAAATGTTCTTTGAAACATACTCAAGTTTTTAATTCTATTACCAAATGTATTACATGAATGTTTAAAGCTAACCCTCTGTGTTGAAGATGAGTCCTGAGAGCCATGGAAGATTGAATTCTTTGGGGCTTGTTGGAAATTAAGCCTCTTTAATTTTAATTGTGTAAACTTTTACATTAAAATTACTTTTGTTTCAAGAAGGTGAATCTCTTTAGTCTTTCCTTATGGCTGTTTGAGATGATGAGGGTCTAACAATACCTTTTACTGAGAGTTTTAGCATTGAAATCTAATTTTTGAAGAATACAGCAAGCTCAACTAATTTAATGAGGATTTTGGAAAGTGATTATATTTTAGGAGTTCTCTTTGTGAACAGTGTGTTTATAGCCATACAAAATGCTACATGTGCGCAGCATTTTTGACTGCATGATATCTGTGTGGTCAATTTTTTTCTTCCATTAATGTCCTCTCTTAGTGAGCTAAATGATCAGAGACTGATTATGATATTCATTCCTACTTCAAAATCTTCTCTAAGCACAAACTATATATGTTACTAATCAAAACTATATTTCATTAGTTTCAGAATTTTTAACTTATTTTTTAAAAAGTGGGAGCACTGACAGTATAATAATTTTAAAATCTAATTGCTTTCACCTGTTAAAATAAGTAAAATACATAGTGGTGGAAAATGTGTGCCTAAGAATGGAAAATAGTGGCACATATACCCTGAAGGATAGGACTTTTTCTTTTTTCTTTTTTTTTTTTCTTTTTTTTCTGTCTGAGGGAAGTGTCTGTCTGTTTTGTACAGCTATGTCCTCTCAAAAGTCTGTGTGGCTTTTGAAAGCCAACGATTCTGCAACGTACAATATTTCAGGCAAGCAGCTACTGCCGAGTAATGAGGCATGGGAGCAGCTGGTATTGGTTTATTTCAGAAGCTTTGTGTCTGATTCTATTAGCCTACCTACAGATATAACTGCTCTTACCACTGCGATCTAAACATTGAACAAGTAATTCATAATTTTAAAATACTTAAAGGATCATTTTTGCATTTTGTTTGAAGTTTATTGTGTGAGGCTAATCAATGGTGAAGTAAATTGTGAGTATGCTACTAAAAACTAAGGCAATTCTTAAATAAGCAAAAGAACAGGAACTTTTATAGAAAGAAAAGATGAATGTTTGTCACTGAACCCTACTGAATCTAAACAAAGAAAAAGATTACCTAATAGTCTTGCAATGCATTTGAAGTACAGTCTGCTATTTGTTTGGGGAGTTGAATGGAATATATGTCTTAAAATATTTCAACAGCAGAAGTGGTGTTTTCCAGCGGGTAGGTCTTAACATTACTAAATTACTGTATCTTTTCTCCTTAGTTAAGACTCATTATTATACTGTAAGGCAAAATAATTGAAGCTTTTTTTACTTGCCTCTGATGCATTTTAGAGCTAATTTGTCCTAATGATGAATTGCCTTGTAGGGAATTTTATGCTGGTTTATTATTATTTATATATTTTCTGCCCAGTTTGTGTTAGTTAAGTGAATAATAACACTATCATTAAAGCTTAATTCACATTTTAATTAAAAAGACTTAGAGACAGAGAGCTGACTTATAGAGACAGTCAAATTTCACAAAACAAATTTTACCCCATGCACAAAATAAGTAATTAAAAATGAGAGTTGAAAATACTATACTTGTGCTAAGAAGAAAGTATATTTTTGGTAAGCCAATTGCATAATTGTCCTCTTTATGTTGTGGGTACTTTTTTTTTCCACAAGTGGACCCTGAATGGATACAATAGAGTTGACCTAAAATTTTTTAGACACTAGCACAACATGAAAGTGATACTTTTCCTAAAGGTGGAAGGTACTATAACTGGTGCTGCTTATTTTTTTTTTCTTGCTGTTTCCCTATTCTGCCATGTAAAAATTATTTTTTAAAAAGTTGTACTTATGGTCCATCTAAACAATTGCATGTACCAATTAATGAAATATTGCATGATAGATATAATAATAAATATAGAGCTTAAGATTTAAATATATCTATTTGGAATATACGTACCTATTACTTCCTATTTCTTCAGTATTCCTAATTTTTAAGATACATTACTTAACTAGTTTTAAGGTGAAAATGGATCAGTTTATAGAGGAAAATCTACAGCATATCTGGATATGAAAACTGTAGGTTTGAAGGGAGAGTTAATCCTTACTGTTCTCTGTCCACAACACTTGGAGCTTAGGATAATAAACTACTGTTTCAAATATCTTAATATGTGAGATTAGTAATATTTTTGCTTAGTTGTGGTAAAAACTAATAAAATGCCTTTTCCAGTTTGATTAAGCAGGGCAGTTACATGTACTTTAGTTTACAGTCAGAGTATTATAAAACTTCCAGTACATAGAAAATCGGTGATTTTCAACACTTTCTGTTCAAGTAGTGAGTTATTTCTGCTCAGGAGAGTAATTGCACAGAATTTTTTTCAGCTTACTGTACTCAACCAGCACTTCCAGAGCTTAAATTTCTCTCTAGGATGTGTTGCTTGTGGTCTTAGTGACCTCTAGTTTAAAATCCTTAGCCCTAAGTCTGGTCATCCAGTGTTGATTGCTTTTGGCCTCATTCCACTGTAGGTGGTTTCAACAAATTCTCTCAGGCTTTATGACAAAAATTGTTCATAAAGTAATTGGGAGATTTCCTCAGAGCACTCTACATCAAAGGATGCTTAATTGTCCCAGCCATGCAAGAAGAAAAACAAGATGTGAAGTGCTCAGTTTAATTAGGGCACAACTTTATTAACTCAACTGGGAGCACTACCCGGCAATAAATGCAGGTCATTGTTCTTTCCTTGATCACTCGTGGTTTTGGAGGACTGCTGTTTGCTTTCTTTTGCCAGCTCCTGTGATGGGACCTCATGGTTCTTCCCTTGTATGAGGACTAAGTTAGGGAATATGTGGAACAGGGATTTGTCCCTTTGATATCACATATAGAGAGTCACGCAGCTTTTCCCCTTGCCTGTCCAGTGCCTTTCCCATAAGTCCTTGTTTAAGACAAATACTCTGAGAAAAAAACCTATTCAGAAAAAAAATCAACTAATGCTATTTTGAGAAGGATATTCATGCAGTAAAAGAAAGAAATGAAATGTTATTTTAAGAGCATAAAGATGGGCAAAAATGCTCCCATGTGTCTGTGCTGTTTTCCTCAGCATATCTTAAAAGCAGTACTTTTCTGCTGGTTCCTTAAGACATTCTATAAGCAATTTAAGTGATTTAATACATGACAGATGTAGCTAAGCTCCAGTGCAAGGCAAGGCTGTATTTTGCAAAACATAGAGCAATGCAGTGTACAAGCTGAGTTTCTCCATACATGGAGAATGAAGTGACTGATACTTCTGGGGGGAAAGCAACTGCTTTGGAACACTCAAGTGATACAAAGGGCCCGTATGGGACTTGAGTTTTCAGCTTCTCAGGTTGGCTCATATTGAATTTCTTATCAGGTTTTACTACCTCTGTAAAAAGCAAATAATTTGTCTACAAATAATAAAGCTCTTCTACCATGAAAAAACGATTTTTACCTGTTCTTGAAAAGGACACAAAAAATAAATGCCAATACTTTCTGAAGATATTCCTGAGCACTTTAAGAAGACAAAGTGCACCCTCTGATGTGGTAGAGTTGTGCTGCTGGCATGCAAGGAACTTTCCACATTCTACTTTTAATAAACAATCAAAATTTTATTGCAAACATTTTCTATAAACCCACAGTTTCTAATTAAAAGTTTGTTTTGTGGAAGGAACTCCAGGTGGTATAATTAGTGAAATATATTTTAATGATAAATCTTCCTTGTCCTATTTTTTCTTAATAACAAAAGATGTCCTATGCATTTGAGATGCTCCCTATGGGTTGTATATAAGAGCTTGGTTAATTAGCTAATCAACTTACCCACCTTACCTTTTTAAATGTGTCCTGTTTCACAGGTGTAATCTCAAATATTATTTGGGATAGAGGAGATAAATAAAGTATTCAGTGCTCACCCTAGCCTTCACAGAAGAGATTTTGAGTTGTCCTTTGAATGTCAGTTTCTTAAGGGGCACATCAGTCATGGCTCTCAGCCTCTGGTCAGACTGCTTCACCTTCAAGCTATCCCTGTGTCTCGAACATCGCACCATTCCAAAGCAGAATAGCCTAGCTGCTGCAGCATGACTAAAATATAGTTACCTCTCAGTGTTTCTATAAAAAACAAAAACCACTTGCAGGCTCTTTAGACTCCCCTTTCCTACATTTGTGATTTATTTGTGTTTCTCTTCTATTTTTCTAAAGTTGCAGTGAATACATGGGCTCTGTAGGACTGGTTTTCTGTCTTTTCCTTTGCTTTATTTTAGCTCCATAGTCCAAATAGTTTTGAATGTTTTATTCTGATGTGTGGTGAGCAGTGACCAAACTTACAACTGTTCCATGTTTTCCTTTTTAAGTTCTGTCTAGAAAGATTTCTAGTTTCTGTTCTGAGTGTTTGACATTGGATAGTATTTCTTTTAAGTAAGGTAACTAGTAGCCAAACATTTGGATTCAGTCTTGGATTTACTGAAGTTACTCCACACATTTATAAGTGAAGGATTATTCTAGAAGTTCAAGTTCTCAAAACACCTTCCAAAATTAAGCAAATGGTAATTGCTGTAAAGATGTATCTGGGAGTAAGTGTGGTCTCTTTTGGTGAGTGGTTATATGAAAGAGTTATATGTAATTACATGGCCCTGTCTGCCTCCTCAGATTTCTTCTCCCTCTCTTCCTTATTCCCCAGCATCATTCTCAAAGTCCCTCCTGTAGACAGTAGGCTTCTCTCAACACCCCGAGCAGTGTAATGCTGACCAACATTATTGCATTTCTGCCTGTTTTCTCATGGTGCAGTCCTATTACTGCATTCTCCTGAGATCCTAAACCGTGTATTTTAATCCAAGATTTCTGGCATCTTTGTCATCTACTAAGAAAAAGAACAAAAACAATTGTAAAATTAGTTTGATCACCACCTTGAGTTTCTAGCTGCTTTTGAATTTTATTAGGCAAGTAATCTCTAAGTATTTAGCAATATGGATGCTTACAAGGTATTTGTGAGTATTTGATTTACTCAAATCCTTACCATTGATTCATTAGATTCAATGCAATTACAAAAGGTAGTATTTTGTATTTTATTTTGTGCTAATCTACTGTGAATAAGGGATATGCATTGCTGTGTGGTGCAGAGCAGTACCTTTTTTCTTGAGGCTTTATTTCTCCTCCAGATATGCACTAGCCTTATTTCTTCTGACTGGAAAAAGAGCTTCTGTCCCTATAAACACTGTTGACATGAATAGAGTTACGGCTATTCCTGTCATGTCTGGTATTCCCAATTTGCCATATGCTTCACTGGTTTATGAAGAATTGTACCAGCTGCTTTGGTAGAGGAAAAAAAAAAATTAAAATAATTATATATATATCAAAGAGGATGTACATAGCATGTATGCTTTCCAAAGTAGCTGAAAGATGACAGTGGATTTAGTAGTCCTCTACATAGTAAGTTGCAAAAATATCTAAATAAGTGAATGCTCTTTTTGCAGAGTATCTATGCAAAATAAAGACAAATCTTCTCAAATCTGTGAAAAAGTGAAAAGAATAATAAATTATTATGTCAAGAGGAAAGAAGAAACCAAACTCCTTGCTGTTTAGGAAAACACGCATCAGGCAGAAGAGTAATGAGGATTATGAATGTACAGTTTTCAGTGTGTATGATGTGTTGCAAAAGTGTTTTCTTTTTATTGCTATTATTAGGAATTGGTAGTAGTCACTCCATGGTAGATGTCAGAATGGTTCATGTGATTTTTAATTTCACATTGATTGATAGAACCTCTGGCAGAACAAGCTCCGAGTGCTGAGGGAAGCCAATCATGGTGATGGATGTGAAAGCGTGGAAGGAAACCTGAGGATTTGAATGGTGTGGGAAAAGGTGGTTATTGGAGATGTACAAGGAGAATTTTTACTGTGTGATACACTGTACAGAGAGCAGCACTGTACTGGGGGACTAATATATAATTCCTACTATATGCTTCCTATGCATATAGTTTTTGGGGTCTTTTGCACTACTCTTGCAAAATACACTGTCTTCTCTTCTGTTTCCCTTTTCCTGAAGTTCAGATGAGGAACTAGTGTCCTCCCTTACTTTTTCATGGATTGGCCAAGAGCGCAGCAGCTCGTAGGGTCCCTGCCCATGAATCCTGTCAGTCTTTGTTCCAGAAGAACAAACAGCAGCAGTAGTAGCACTTAGTCCAACAGCATCTCTGAACCAGTGGTGATTAGCCTTCCCCTCCTCTGTTTTGTAATATCAGTACAACTGCTCTTCCTGATCTGGGCAAAGGTAAGGTACTTTCCCTCTTATTTCTCCTTTCTATAATTTTCTTTTCTGATGCAAGCAGAGTCATGGAAGATAAGTATAAGGTGTTACCTCACAGTTTTTCCTTAGGGTGAGGGATGTTATAATCCAGTCAAAGAGAGACCTCTGTCTTTTCTGGAATCCTGCATCTACCCTGCTGAGCCCCTTACAGCTGGCAAACACTTGCAGTATCAAAGATATTACCCAAAATAGAGAAGATTTAGGAAAAAGTGGGTGTTCAAGAAGAACCTTGCTACATAGAAAAAGCTCTGCAGCAGTGTATAACACTGCTTAAAAAACACCACAGTACTGAATATCTAATTATCTTCAGTCTTTACCACTTTTGGGTCAGGTTTTCAAGATGAAACCCAAATTCATTGAAGCGCATTTCAGATATTCATTGTAACTTTTTCAATTTTAACAGGAGGTAAAAAATTAAAAATTAAGACCTTAGCATTGATTTAGCTTTCTAAATCTGGCAGCTGGATTTTAATATGTTTATGTAAATTTTGGCATTTTAAGGTATAGACAGACACCAGTCCTATTTAAAAAATAAAAAAAATCCACATTCATGTTATCAATCTGATACCTATGTGGCACAGCAGTTGTGACAGAGCCTCTATTTTGGTGGGTATGTTAACAATGTCTGTATACTTTTTTTGTTAAACTTGGAGAAACTTAAGATGGAAGCTCTGTTACATTTGGAGTGGCTTAGAAGGCCTAGAAGATATTTATTTTTTGATTGACATTCAAAATTATTGTTTTGATCTTCTCTTAGAAAACTGGACTAATAAAGTAACATACTAACCTAACTTCCCCCTTCCGTAAAAAATATGTTTAACTCTATGCAAATTAGGGATTTGTATTTAAATAGGGGAGACAAGAAAAAACTACTTACAGGTTTTTACCTGAGAAAAAAATTGAGATCAACTTCATTGTTCTAGTGATCTGGATAGTAAATTCTTGAAATCTAATTATATTAACTCTTGGTAAAAATAAATTCAAAGGGATGTCACTTCTACAAAAATGGTTCATTGAAGCAGCTTCCATATGTGGCCCTGTCAGACATACAGAGAGCAGTTTCTTTGTATTTTCAATGCATACCATTTTTAATTCTTGTTCAGTCATGTTGTCCAGCTGACAGTCCTGAATGCATCTTGGGTAAGGTTCAGAACTCGGACTGCAGCCCACTCATAGGTGTCTGAGCTTGCAGTAGGTGGCAAATTTGACTTGTAATGAATGGACCTCCCCCTTAAATTGGAGACAACTGGAGAGTGATTCTGCTTGCCCTTAAATAGATGTCAAGAGTGGGATTTATTTGCCTAAACAAATGTTTCTAGTGTTAGTAGAGATGCCTGTAGATACTGAGATGTCCACAGAAGGTTAGCACATCTATTGGCAGACCTTTGTCCTCCTGAGCTGGCAGCTAAAAATTTAGCATGATATCCTACATCAGCTAAAATAACAACAGTTAAAATTTAAGCAACTAAGAACTCTTGTGAATGGGTTCATTCCTCTCCAGGATCCATGACTATACTGTAGACTGTAGAAGCACAAATTCTTCTTGATTGAAATAAAGTAATAAAACATGTTAGGACCTAAATTTAAACATTTAAATGTGAATCTAAATCCTGCTTTTGTACTTCTCTTTGAAAATACTACGTCCAAATCATAAGGAAAGTTGTTTTTTTCCTGCTGTATAAGAGTATATTAAATCAAAATAGTAATTGTAAAACTGTCAAAACATGTTAGAGGCATTTCTCCATGATGCAAAACTAAGTTTAACCTAAGAAAAATAGATCAAAAAGATGCAAGTCAAGCATGAATTTTTATTGTGATAATGGGAAGAAATATTAAGGAACAATGTATTTTTTTGTTCTAGTTGTACAATCTCAGACTGAATTTTTAGGCAATTGCTGAGAGATACTAAGTTTTAAAGACAATCTCTTTACTCTGTTTACCTTTGGTAGGGTCAAATACCACTTTCTGATGAAGTTCTTTAAAAGCAGTAGAAAGGAAGCTTCTATATCACCTCATCTAGACTTTTTCTTAGATAGGTTCCCGAGCTTTCTCTCCCATCTAAAGGAATTGAGGTGATCGCGTGTGTTCTTAATCTCAATGGTCAGCTTCAGTGTGTTGCCATATACAGTAGGAAAAAGAGATGTTTCCTGTTCACTTTTAGATTTTGTAAGATTTTGTTTGCCTCTTTCTATTATAAAAAATGTGGACTGTAAACAATTTAAGTTACTTCAGAATCTGTGCAGGAAGCAAATAAATAATGGTAAAGTGAGTGAGAGGAAACATGAGTATGACTCAGTATTGTTAAGATAGCTAAAATATGGCAAATTTTTTTTAAAATGTTTTATTTTAGTCTTTTAATAAAGATTTATTTAATTTAGTCTTTTATTTAATTTAGTCTTTTAAAGTCTCCTCTTTAGATTTTAGCATTGGGAAGAATAATTTTGGGGTTGTGATAGAAATTAATTTTTCTGGAATGGTTTTTCTTACTTGTCAATGTAATTTCTAAAGAAGTCAGGTTCTACTATTCCTTGTTTGCAAATTAGGAAACCTGACTTCATTTATTCAGAATTACATGCTAGCCACATAATTTCTCCACTGTTGTGAAAACAACTAGCACAATGTGATTGCATGCAGGTGTAAATAATTTTGTAATTTATAACCTCAGTCTCAGATTGACAGAATATTCTGAGTGGGAAGGGACCCACAAGGATCGAGTCCAGCTCTTAAGTGAATAGTCCATACAGGGATTGAGCCAACAACCTTGGTGTTACCAACAGCATGTTCTGTTGACATCATATGGAAACTTTGAATCTGATGCTGAGTAGGGGTTGTTCCAAAGTCATTAGCAGTTTGCCATACTTTGTATACTTTGGTACTCCCCCACAAAAGAAGGAATTCAGTTCACAGTCATGGATAGTTCAAAAAATAATTTATCTATTAAAGGAATATATTCTGGAGACATATCTAAGAATTGTGACCACTACTGCAGGTATTAGGTTAATTTGTAAATCAGTTAATAGCAAAAACTTATAAATTATTTCAAAATAAGAAAGCACTGTCTGTCAAACTGTGTTAGCAAAGAAGACTTTTACAAATATAATGGGTATTAACTTGGTCGAAAAGAAGATATGTCATTTCTAATCAACCAGATACCACATGGTCCTTCAAGATGGGCCAAAAGCCATCCCAATTGTCTTCTCTGTGTTAAAATATTAGACGCAGGCTTATTCAGTTAGACCTGATCTGTGTTAGTTCTTGCTTTTTCACATTTTCAAAGAAGACAATAAATAATGTTTTCAATGAAGATGATAGATTTTAAGGCTGGAGGGGACTGAAGAAAATAGAAACTCTAGAACAGATGACTCAGATGGGAAAAGGGAGATAAGAAGGAAGAGAGAGGGGAACTAGAAGTAAAAGTGAAAGAATTACGTATTAGTGTGTTTTTCAAAATTAAGTCAAAGGGTTGATTTTCGTAGTAAAGAAGTAACTGGATAAAAGATGAGATTAATGGAAAAGTAAAGTGAGGAAACTGGACAAAGGGGGAGAATGACATTAAAGGAAGTGCAGGCAGTGTAAGAGAAAAGAAAATTAATTCTAGGATCAGCAAACAATTTCATATGTATAAACAAAAAGTCTAAATAGGAGATATAGCAGAAGTAATGGAATAAAGCAATAAAAATTACTAAATATAAACCTGAGATAAAATTTCTCACTTGTGTACTGTTGTCTGCACACAATCTGACGTGTCTGTTTTAGAACTGTGCAACTTGGTAGGCTTGGAAGGGGAGCAATTGCTCTCGTGACTCAGTTAAAATAGTTGGATGTTCTTGGGCAGGCAGGTGGTTTTCCATTTTGTTTTCCAGGGTAGCAGATAATCCCCCCCGCTGTTAATATCAGTGCATTTATTCTTGCATCTCCAAGCACTTCTCAGCACTTTTGACAAAGTACAGTAATAGTTACAATATTTGATCGTTTTTTGAAAGAGTGTATTGGCTTTTAAGTAGCATCAGCTAGATCAGTGGTTAGGATAAATTCTTCCTATCTCTGCATCCTATTATATGACATCAGTTAGAGCTTGAATATCATGGAATATTCAGCTAAGGGGTCTAACGAAAATCTTGTGTAAATATTTGTGCAATGTAATGCAATGGTATATGTCAGTATTCTAACAATAACTGTAAACTAAGCACAAAAGATTTTTTTGAGAATAACATTCCTTCAGAATACTTATATCAGATGTATCCAGACTCACCTTCCATGAATCAGTTCTGGGTATACTGGGACTTTTTTCTGATGCATACTGATGAAATTCTGACTAGGAGAAGTGTCTCCGAGGAAGATCTTCATTGCTGTGTTTCACACAAACAGGAGATGCTTGGGTTTATTCACTTGAGTTAACCCAGTGCAGGTGTGAATAAAAAGTTGTATCTCCTCCACCACGTCTTTGTTAGCTCTGATTGTATTGTTAAGGCATGGGAAACATAACCTAGTGTTCTTTATACTACAGTGAGCTTAGTTGTTGTCAGTGAGCTCTAGGAGAGCCTTTGTGTGTTTCTGGGCATACACAAGACTGTTCCTTGATTGATGCTGTCAGATTGGTTGCAAGAGCCAAGAGATTTGCCTGGCTCTTTCACAGAAAGTGAAATATTCATTTTCTGAAAGACGTTTATTTACTTTATCCCAGCCCCATCCTTAATGTGTCTTGTATTTTAATGGCAACTTTTCTAGAGCAAAAATATTCCTCGTGTTTTTGTCCATCACTATGTATATGGAGTTTTCAAATGCAGTTATTCTACAACTGCTACTGTGCCTTTTTTCAGTTGCTCAGATTCCTCGCAGATGGGTGATGCTCTCTGGCATCTTGCCAATTATAGCTGTGGCTTACTAAAAGCAATCTGGTCTTTCTTCTGTGGGTGATACAGCACCCATCACTCAGCACCTTTATATAGTGGTATTTTGATAAAACAGCTTTGTTTTTGAGCATAAGGTTTAAAGGTGATGGCACTTATCTAGATGGAGGCATGGGTTCATCCCCTTGGAGGTGCCTTTCCGAAGGGTCTACTGTCAGTCAGTGACCAAAGAGAACAAATATGTCAGCACCTCTTACTTTGGGGTCATATTTGTTTGCATTCCTGTCATACCTAGAGCACTTGCAGTGTTTCAAAGCCATGACAATAATCATTCAATCCCTCAGTCAGGTAGACAGCCATTACCCAAACCTTGTGGGTTAACATTTAAATCTGTGAGATTAATGAGTTGTGCTTGGCCATCGTGACTGCTAATCATCCCTGAAAATCAAACCCTGATTTTTTTTCTGCCAGTGTCCAACATATGGGCTCTTGTGTCCCAATCCAGTGTTGTGTCCTCAGGCTGAACATTAGTCTGTGAAAGTGAGGGGTTTCTGGGAGGGATGTTAAGGGACAGAGACGCTTATTTTGCCTGAGAGAGACCTAGAGGTAGAGAGTTGCTTGCTACCCGTAAACCTCCAAATATATATTTGCTCCTTTCTCCTCTTTCTTTCACTTAATCCCTCTCTGAAATTGCTAAGATACTAGCTAAAAATAGCTAGCACAATCTAGAAGCATTTTGTGCACTAAAAATTAACCCCAAATACCAGAGAGCAGGTTGATGTTAGAGCTGAGTCTTTAAAGCAGGTTGTGCAGCCTACAAGGATCATTTTGCAGGACTGCAGTTTTTGCAGTCAAAACTTCTCTGTTAGGAAAAGTTTGCCTGCTTAATAAAGTGAGTTTAGGTTTTTTCTTGTTTAGTGGGTTTTTTGTGTGTGTTTTTTGGGGGGGGTTGTTTTTATTTTAATTGAATTTAAGAGCAGAAATAAAATTTGCTGCAAGTGACAGAAACAGCTTGTAAGTATGTGAAATATGTATTTTATTACTGTGTTACAGCTGCCTGTGTAAGAGGAAAAAAAACCAAGAAACAGAATGGAAGTATTTTTTATTCTTAATGATGAAAGTAATCACCTTCAAATTTAATTTTAATTTTCAAACAAAATTTATAGAGACTATGGCACGCACTTTGAGAAAAATTTGAAGCCACATTTTTATTTACAACCTTTGTTCCTTTTCCTTCAACTTTGTTGATTTCTTCAAATAGAATATTTTCCTATAAATGCTTTGCAGTGTATTTTCAAAAGTTATTAGTCAAGTAATACTGTATAATTGTTTAGTACCTTTAATGTCATGCTAAAATCATACTCAAGTATTATATATTTAAAATGGTGAAAAAAACCCTGCAACTGTACTGAGCTTAGGAAAACAGTATTCTTACAAACAAATTATTAGAGGAATTAAGTTTCATATCTGAATAATTTTGTTCTGAAGTAGAGCTTTACTTCAAAAGTATGACAGGGATGACATTTTCCTGACTAGAGAAGGAAAAATGCATGTTCTAAAACAGTTTCCCCCATCTTTTCTTATGCAGAGGTTTTATCTGCTGTTTAATGGGTAAACTTACTGTGAAGTATAGTTGCTTGTTTAACTTTACCCCTATTCAAGTCTTTGATTTTGGCAGGTTAGTTAATTCAAATAAAATTTGTGAAGTTAAGCACTTTCAAGAAAAGGCATAGGAGAACCTAATTTAACCTAGAGTGTCTCTTTTATTCTTCTGTTATTCATTTGAAGTGCCCTATCAGCTTGAACTGGCCAACTTCAGTCATTTTTACCCTTTTATTTTTTTCTCTAATGTAAACTGAAATTCCCTGCTGTTCGTGGTATTTTAGTGTTTAGCATCATTTAATGAGCAGGTATCATTAAACTTAAAAGGTCCTTTTCTGTATATATCTGATTAGTTAGTGAAAGAACCAAAGAATTCCTCTAATTTATCTTTGCTTCCTTGTTATATTTTGATGTTGGCCCATTTTACGTTTCAGTGCCTTTTTATGAAATATGAAATTGTAATTTTGGTGTGAAAGTAGGACAGAAAGTGAAAAAAAATCTTTGGCACTGCTAAGATGTTTAAAGTAGTATATCTTGTTTACCAATTAACTAAGATAATGTGGTTTATTTTAAACTTTTACTCATATAAATGTGTGTTTCTACACACAGAAATTTATATAAAATAGATAAATATTCTAATGTAGGCATTCATGATCTTTACTTTGTCAGTATGCTTATTAACACCTGTCTGTAACCTTTGCAGCTGGGTACACATAAATTCGGCACAAAATTCTTCCTTCCTTGTACATTCAAAAATCCTATTGAATTCAGTAGTGAATTTTAATTTTTTGAAAATACAAGATCGGGGTCCAATTAGTTGATACAAACTCTGTGAAATGGAAAACCAGAAAATGATCTGTTATGAAGACTCTAGATGTTTGTATATTTAGGCTTGGCCATTTTCAAAAAAGCAGTAAGAAAAGCTTATTTGGTTTATAAAATTCATTTTTCCAGTATTTTACACTTGAAATCCTTCTTGAGAAGAAAGTCCAATTTAAGATTAGACTATCATAACTGAAGGCTCATGGGCTCTTCATTTGAACAACGGTTTGCTGGACCATTGTTTATTCTACCAGTTTGTTCTCTTAAGATCCTAAAGGTGTAAATGATTTAATCAATACTGAAATGAATAATTTCCGTTACTGAGATATTTGCCTAAGGTAACTCATCATTTGATATAGATATTGCCATGTTTTAAAGAGCGACAGCTATGGTAATTGATTAATGCCATCCAATATACCATTCCAGTTTCCATTTCCCATTTTTGATGTGCTAAAAAATATTCCAGCATTTTGATTTTCTTCTTATTTTCTTTTATGAAATAAAATCTGGGAGATAGAAACACTGCGTGAAGAAAAAATAATGAGGGTTGAATGGAAGTAAAGGTCAGATATTATGTAGAAAGTTGCAGATGGCACTGTATGTCATTAACATTGCCTACGTCTAAAAAGATGTAACAGTGCTGCCTACTGGTAAGATGTAGTAGTATTAAGACATTAAAGTCAATGTAGGGAAATTGTATGTGTGTGTGTGTGTGTGCACCATACCCTTTATTGTAACAACAGCATTCTCTAGTTTTTTAAGCCCTGATAAGTATTGACAAGATCCATGGTTTTACATCAGGATGAATAACACATTCTTATATGTGTCACTTGAACGGAAACTGGATGCTCAAAATAAGTAGCCTTATTATTTTTCATCCATACCTGTAAAATTCTGTCCTAACATCATTGTATGCAGTCTGAATTTTTTTGTAGTAAAATTACTTATATTATCTATAAATTGTTCTTGTTAATAATGGTGTCCTGCTTTGAAATAAGATGCCAAATGAAAAAACAGTCTCTCATGCTACTTGTAAAGATTTCTCTTGTAAAATGCGGAAAAGGCTACCTTTTTAATAGCAGTAAATGAGAATACGTAGCAGATACAGATCTTCTTATCCAAGAAAATGAAATCACTTTCTAAAAAACTCAGTGGTTTTACTTATAAAGATGGAAAAACTGAGACAATAGATCACAGACATTAAAATTTTAAACTTTGTTGTCTTAAGTTAAACTATTGAATTTGTAATTACGTGCTATTTTCAAAAGTAAGGAACTGTTTCATCCCTTTGAGAATGAAAACCTTTTGTTGAGATACCTAGGGAATTTGTGAACTTGCTGCTAGGTGTGTGGTTTCAAAACAGGAATTGACACCCACACTGTAGTAAACACTGGGGTATAAATCTGATGGAAAAACTCAGATCTTCAATATCCATGTCTTGAGATGTCATTAATTAAAAATGCAGGACAAGTATTTGCTTACATTGGTGTAAGAAGCAGTTATTTTTTTCTCCTAGAAGAAAACCCCACAATTATTTCAGAGTTAAGAAATGGATGGGTTGGGGTTTTTTTTGAACGGTGTTCCTGTTTGAAAACAGTCACAAAAGCAAAAGATGGACCAGAGAAACAGTCTGGTGTCCCCGTGGTAAACTGCTTTACTCCAGCAGTGAGGAGCTGGAAATACTGAGGAGTTCTCATATGCTATGTAGTCATTCATATGCATGGCTCCTTCTTCCCTGGTGTAGGGCCACTTTCTTGTGTTGAAATACCTTCCCTGGGAGTCGCAGACTGTGAGCCAGGGCTGCCTGCAGGAGCTCGGTATCAGTTATGGGATGATTCAGGGAGCTAACGATCCTGGTTGCTAATTATCTTGTGCCACCTTGTCCTTGATTATCTTCAAAAAAAGGAAGAGATGCTACGAGGAACTAATTCTGATATCATCTACCAAGCTTCCACTTGAGGCATCTGTTGAGATAATAGAACTAGTTCCAGGAAAGATGCTCCTTCTACTTATTAAAATCCTTCTTAAAATATTTTTCTTTGTTCTTGCTAATTAATAACAACAGTTTATTTAAAACATGTAAATCAAAGATGTATATAGGTGATAGTGATGCACAGCTTTCTCTATAGAGAGCAGAAATGTAGGTATTTTGTAACTTCATAATTATCAGTGAAATGTGAACACAGAATTTTTAGAACAGGATGCTTGATCAAATATTAGTAACCTTCAAGAGGCGATTTTTACAAAAAAAAAGAGTCATTATATTCCATGCAGAGTACCAGTCCTGGTTCACTTGGACATGTTTCAGGCATCTCATGCCTGACTAGCAAAGATGCTGCTGTATGCCCTCTGATACATATTCTGTCTCAAATACAGTTTTACATGTAAATATCACTCAGAGGCAATACTTTTCTTAAAACAGTTATGTCACTCATACAAAGAAAATGGAGTTTAACTACACTCCTACCTAAAATTTTTGACTTCTACTGAGTGCAAAAGGGACATACATACCTTTTTCACTCCAACCTTTCCACCTTTCTTCTCTCAGTGAGATTCCAACCCTAATGGATAACATTTGTTAAATGCAGTCAATAAAACTTTAGGATCGTGTTTATGTTTGATTAGCTTTGGTCTTTTATTTCTTGTAATTTTATCTGACTGCCAAATTTAAGCAATTGAGCCCCATGGAAAAAAGAATTCAGTACATCATAACATATTGACTGAGAAAGCATTAATAAATACTGTATAACATTATTATCCATCTAGCCTAAGCAGACATGATATGAAAACTGCATTTGCATTGTTGTAGTAATTTTTGCATTGTTCTTGGAGAATGAATGCTGCAAGAAAAATGTCACTGTAGATTATGTAATAAAATGTCTGAAACTAATGCAGCCATGTGAAAATGCAGTTTACCATGATGTGCTGTAGCACAGTGCACAATAAGTAGATAAATTACTGTTAAAATAGATTTTAAATCCATTCCAATATATGCTTAGCTTACAGAGGGATATTCTCTTCCCTCATGCCTTAAAAATCCAGAGTGGAAGGTCCAAAAAGCTGTCAGCCTCATTTGTTTTCCATAATGAATATTAAGATAAGGTAAGTTTGACCCAAAAAAAGTTAGAACTTCTCTTTTGTATAAACTACATCTAGGGAGGTTCTACCTGCTCTTTTTATGGAAGTAGCTGAGATATCCAAAATCAGAAGAGGGTAGAGAACTGCAAACTATTTTTTGAACTTCTTATCTCAGTGCTATTTTCTTAAATGATTGCTCCTTTCACTTGGGTACTCAATTGGCTGTTTTGTGGCGGTGAATATTTCTTGTAACTTCCAAGGGTAAGCCCATGATCTACCAACTAGATAAACATCAATTTGCGTGAAGATTTGTGGCCATGGCAGGATAACTGATCAAGCAGGTACACTGAAGGATCAAATGATGGTCAAGTAGATGAAGCTTATCAAAAAAGTAGGAAATCACTTGCAGATAAGAAAGAACACCCTTTTGAGGAAGTAGAGATCTTCAGGATGGTTTAGAATACAAGAATTAGTCAAGAACATTGGAAAATATTAGAAGGAAATGTGTGCAAGTGTATTTTATTTTGCTGTCAGCTATGTTTTCTAGTGTTCTAGCTGGGTTATTTGAGTGAGGTAACAAAGGCTTATCACTAGGATGAGGCTTGGTTTCACCAGGATGCCTCTGCAACTGATTTTTATGCTATGTCTGGACTATTAGTAAGATGTATCCAGGATCCATGTGCAGTCCCACTTCATAGAACAGCTGATGTCTATGGTGTAAATTACCTGAGTTTTCAAAGCAATCTGTGGCAAGATACACCGGTTTATTTGGAATGGTTCCTGCAATGTTCTCACTTCTGAACTGTGCCTGCAAATTTTCTCGGACTGTGCTCGCTAGCATGAGTGAAAAGCATTTAAAGAGCAATTTTAACAGTTTAAAATGTAGTTGTTCATATTCTAGTGCTCAGGAGCATTTCTGGGAAGTATTTCACTAGTACAGATCAAGCTGCCAAGTCCCTGGAAGTGGCAGTAAATGGTGACTTCTGGATTATGAATGGATCCTTACTAACCCCAGAGGAGTTGAGAAATTAGGTAGAGCTAAGCGTGATGAGCATTCAGATGAGGGACATCACCCTGGGCTTTCAGCTGTTACTACACTTCATCAAACTTCAAAAAGAAAGAATTCCTGTTGTCAAATTCCTGTTTCACTTGTGAGGCATCTGAGGTGTTGAGAACTGTGCAGTGCATCTTTTTTAATCTTTCCTGGAGATGTTCCATTTTTCATGAGTAATT
This sequence comes from Cyanistes caeruleus, assembly GCF_971803275.1. Taxonomy (NCBI): domain Eukaryota; kingdom Metazoa; phylum Chordata; class Aves; order Passeriformes; family Paridae; genus Cyanistes; species Cyanistes caeruleus. The sequence continues at coordinate 25,464,479 of NC_141704.1, read as the reverse complement.
AAGAGCAGAAACTCCAAGACAAATGGGATGTGTTTGTAATGAAAATTCTTAGATGTTACTATGGGATAGGTGGGATGTTTCTTATGATCTCCTATTTAAAAAACAAAACAAAACAAAAACCCCAAACATTATTTAAAATAACCTTTGTTTTAAACCCACAGCAAAGCTGTAATTTCTTAATATTACAAAATGTCTGAAGAACTGTAAAAGAAATCGTTTTCAATCTGTAATGTGCAATACATCTTTTCTTTATGAATTGATGAGAAAGGGAAGAGTCACTGCAATGCTTTCACCTATATGTTATAAGTATTAATTAAGTAGTATTTGATGCATCAGTTAAGGGTAAGGATGTATGTCAAATGTCCTCAGTACAGCATCGTGAGAAACTTGAGTGGACCATTTGCAGTGTGGCTGGTGGGGATAGTTGGAAGGTTTTAGTTGCAGACATGCTGCAACTAAACTAAACCCTGCTGAATCGGATCATGCCAGGGTAGTAGATATTACATGAGCCACCAGGAGCTATGTACTTACTTAGATATTCCATAACACTTTTATTTGCCATGTCAAACATGGCATTTAGCAGGACTGCATATCACTTGTTCTCAGGCTTGCAGCTTTCTCACAATTTATCCCTCTTTTTGCCGCACTTTTGAAGAAGACTACCCATGCAACTGTGCCTGATGCTCAATGCACTGTTCTCCTTAGCTTCTAGGCATAATCCCTGCAAGCTTTGCAGCTCTGAAGGGTCCTAGGTGCAATCTGTGAATCACTAAGTGCCTCCAGTGTGCAGAGCTATCACAGTGGTGCCTCTCGGCATATGCAGTAGCAGAACTTCTGGCACTCAGGTGACGTCTTTTCATCCAGGGAGGCAAAGCTTTGGAATGCTTTCAGAGACTTAGAGGTTTCAGTGCCACCTGGTATTTTAGGCACTTAATTGCTGGTTTGCAACTTGTCTGTGGGAACTGAGACTGTCTTTCAAAGATGCTTTCAGTGTGTTTGTGTTGTACAATAGAAAGTGCTGTAGTACATACTCATTCTGCCTGAGCTAGTAGTGATCCACACGAGTACTTCTGCGCAGCACAGCTGCAGGCCCGTGCAGAGACGCTCATTTTGGTATTAATGCTGAAAAGCCCTGCTGAGTTTCTGAGCTCCATTCTGAAGCCTGCTTGAATGCTGATGGTTTGTGTTATATTTAACTGCAGAGCGTAGTCAAGCCTTTAGACTTCCAAGTGTGACACTATGGATTTGGAGGAGCTTCGGTGTTCAAAAAATTTGTCATCTCTTCTGTCAAATAAATACAATTAGTTTCTTGATAGAATTATTAATTTGCTGAGAAAAATAAGAAAAGAAAAAACCCAAACAGCTGTTTTGTTTCAACTTTTGGCAAAGTATTTAATGAATACTAACCCCAAATAAATTAGAATCCAAAGCTGGTTAGAAAGACTGTAAATAATAATATGGTAAGATAAGAACTGGTGAATCCTGCATCCTTCTGACATTTCTGCTCTTATTTAATTAATTATCCAGTGTACTCCTAAACAACATGTTAATGCAGTCCAAGGAAAATACTAATTGGTTAGAGGTGTCAGCACCAAGAGTAAGAAAACCTTTCAGCACATGATAACTATCTGTACAGGGATGAGAAAATCAAGATTCTGTCACCATTAAATTAATCTTAGAAAATGTATATATAACCTCATTTGCCATATATTTTATCTTGTATTTTAACCGTATATAAAGGTATCTGAGTACCTATGCAGATCACAGTAGGGAGGCCAATCATACAACCAAAAAATTTAGACTATTTTTTCCTCAAAGTAAGTTAATACACTCGAGAGAGGGTAAATTGAAATGCAGGAACCCAGACAAAAGAGACATTGGGGTGAGGAAATGACAGTGAGGCACATTGCACTGGGTCTTAGGCCACCTTGTTTTTATTCCTGTCTCTGCTGCTAGCTTGCTACATGACCTTGATCCAATCAGTTCCTTATTTTATGCCTCAGTTTTTTCATCTGTTAAAAAATGGGGATAATGATACTGACTTGCTGATGAAAAATGCTTTTTAAAATGTGGGTGCCATTATAAGCAGGGTATCAGATCACCAGGTCGGTAGTTAATGGTTCATGAATTTGTAACTATAATGTAAAAGTATGTAATTTGTAACTATGATTTACTACATTTACTACATAAATTATTCCATTTTAATCTGAGCCTTGGTTAACCAAAACAAACATGAAGGGCTTCAGTTTCAAAAGAGATGTTTTAGGGGGGAGGTTCAAACAACTTAACGTATATGTATAGTATGAATATTAGATTTTGAAATAAGGTGGATTTTTTTTTAAACCATGTCTATAGCTCTTTGGAGCAGATACTCTGAACTATTTTGATAGATATAGTGTAAGAATGAGAATGAGTTACCAAAACAGTGTTACCTAAGTTGATACAAAGCTACCCAAGTTAGCTGTGAATGATGTGATTTGCATGTCTTGTTGCAGCCCTGTGCAGACTACCCAATTCAGATTTAGCATAGACTATGCACAAAGTTTATCTTGGCTAATACGAAGGACATGATTGCTGTGGGGAAGTTGGAGCAGTGATCTATCTGAGCGCAGGCAGGAAGCCTGGCATGCCCTTAATTCAGCAGAGCTGCTGTGCTTGCTGGATGAGTGTGAGCTGGTCTCTGCATGCACAGGGAAGTTCTGCAAACACTACTAATCCATCTTTTGGCTGTTGCATGCAACAGCCAGAGGTGGCTTGACTGATATCTACAGCTCTTCAGGATATGCATTAGCAGTCCTGCCTATTGGATCATGGGCTGGTGGTGGAATCAATGTAGAAAGGGCCCTCTGGGAGTGATGGATCACCATGTCCCACTCAAAACACAATTCACTGAGAACAGGATGATCAGGGTGTTTCCTGTTGATTTTGATTCTGAGAGCGGAGATCTGTTGCAGTGTCACTGTAAATTCTTTCTCTCATCTAATTAAATATCGCTGTGTTTCAGCTTGTGTCCATTTCCTTTTTCTTGTCACTGTGCACCTCTGGTTCCACCTTCCACACCTTACCTTTGAGTGTCCTTGAACACAGTAAAGGCATCCTTACATAGTCTTCTCTTCTGAAGGCTCATCAAACTTACTCTTCTCAAACTCTCCCTGTTCATCATACCCTGCTGCCCTAGCATCATGATGGTATTCTGGTGGATTCCTCAGAGTCTGTTGGAGTCTTGTGCAGAAAGAAGCCTGTAGCTCAGTCATGTTCAACTGTGTGTCTGGACTGCACAGACCTTACTCTGAAGAGATGTTCTGTATCCTGGTGGCTCCTCTCCTCCAGTAGGGGTTTCTTACTGCCCAGCTGAGGTACTTGGCACTTGTTTTCAGTGAGATTCCACGTGAAGTTCATCATTGTCTCATTCCTCTGACCTGTTGAGCTCTGAATAGCATCACCATAGTGTTTCCACATCCCCTCCACAGCCCCACAATTTGGGACCATCCATACATCTGTGTGGGTGCACTCCATTCTGTTGTCCAGGCTGTTGACCAGGACTCTGGACAGTACTGTCCCAGTACTGATCACTAGGAAGCATCACTGGTATGTGACTGCAGTTGGTTTTCATCTCAACAAACAGATAAAAGCTGTGTTGGAGCAAGCAGGTCTCAGCTGCATGTGGGCTGATGAGCAGAACAGAGCTTCCATAGTGAATCTGCAGTACAGTTTCTGGCCCCAGAGAGAGCTCTTCTGCATATCAGAGATTATAGATCTCTCCACAGTGTGATACAGTCTTACCTCTAAGAGGCTACAGTACAAAAATAGGGCAATTATCTAAAAATGTTAGCATGCATAGACCTCAAAGATATAAGAATAGGAAAAGAGTCTAATATGACATGTAAACAGAGGAAATTACAGAAAAATTTGCCTGAATGTCAATTAGAAATAATTACTGAGTAACATGTGATTATATACTGGTGTGTTCTGCAAGAACTGTCTGAGTATTGTATAGTCAAAATCCTATTTTTTTTCTCACATTTGCTGAGAAAGAGATGAGATGAATTTTTCTATATCGTGTTTTCTGATAATTTTGTATATTTGGTACTTCTGATGTCTGTGGCTGTTAAGTAAGTTCTTTACTGCATTGTTAGATTCTGAGGTTTTTTGCCTTCTTACCAAAGTCTCAGCCAGAATAGTCTGGGGGTGAAATACAGTGAAAGGTGGAATAAGAGGTGAGCTGCTAAACACAGATACGGATTTCAATTATCATTATTATGTATCTTTGTTTATGAAAGGTATTTTCTGGCTTTTATATTCTTATCACAGTGTAATCTGAATAGCTTTTTTCCAAGATTATATATAATTTCTAAATCCTATTTTTTTTTTTTCTCCCTAATGTGAAAAGGGAAGAGAAAAATGGTATTAGTATGATAAATGAGGTTCTTTTTAATGGCTGGACTTGAAATGTAAGGGAAATCCACATTTCTGCCCTAATCCTGTAAGAAATCCCATTAGATAGTGGCTCTAGTGAAACTTGTAGGTGATTTAGCTCCTTAGTGTGCTGTTCTGATGCTACTCGGGATAGAAATCTCTGTTTGTGAGTTTAATACTGCATGCACACCAGACACTCTATACCACTAAATCAGGGTAAATCTGGTGCAGTAGCATTATCTGCTTTACTAGTTAAAGTAAAAAGTCAACATTTTACATGTATTTCCTGGCTGCTCTGTCTTGATAGCTCTCTTTTCTCCTAATACCTTCCCTATATAATAGCTCTTGTAGTTAGTTATCATTATTTATTTAAGTTGCCTTCAAATTAACACAAAATTAGCTAAACCCTTCGAAGCAAAGTGTCTGGTACTCTTTTCCACTGCAGTGGAGTGCACCTGTTTACACTAGGCCACAATTTACTCCAAATGTCTGATTTAAAGAAAAACATAAATGATAATTTCAACTACTCTCATGCCAAATCCTGTCAAAACATTTTTGCTTCTGCACATCATCATTATTCGTTTATGACTGCATGGCCGTGGGAAAAGCTTTTCTTAGTTAATTACAGACATAAAGCCTGCAGAGGGAGCTCAAACCCTTGTTTATGTGGGCCTCACTAAAATAGCATTTTTTTTCTACTGACAGTGGAGAAACTTGTTATTTAAATGTATCAGAAATGTTTCCATCAATGTGTAAGATTTTTTTATGTGGAACCTAGCTATTTTGGAGATATACATGAGAGTAATAGCCTTTCCGAAGTGACTGGAAAAAGTGTGGATTTCTGGGACTTGGTAGGTGGCACTGTTTGAAATATCCAGAGCTGTTGCAGCCAGACCTCCAAGACTTTCTTTTCAGTCCTCATTCTGGATGGAAAATAGCTTCAGTAGGTCACTGTTCTGTCAGGTCAGAGCCAAAATAGTGCAGAAGACCAGATCCAACTCTGTGAGTTAGAGTTCAGGACAGGAATGTGGAGCTGAAGTAAATGAGACCGAGAATAGATAAGCTGAGGAGGCTCTTGCAGAAGTTCTTTAAGGAAGGACAGAGAATGCCTTATTTTGGGTGGGATCAGATGACAGGAGATTTTTAAATCAGATCAGATAAAGGAAATTTTTAAGAAAAATGTGATTTACTTTGCTGATTGTGATACATTTCATTGAGAATGTCCAGAGAGGAGAAAGGTACATAAATACCATTAGAACAAACCAGTAACATTGCAATCCATCGTTTGAAAAAGTAAAAAGAAAGAAACCCAACATGTGTAAATCTAACAAACAGATGAATCAAAGTGATGGTGATGTTGGGAAGGATGATGCTGTGCTCCTTAATCCTCCCCTTGGCAGGTGCAGGCAAGGGCTGGGATTGTCCCTGGGCTGACCCAGGGGGTCTCCAGTTGCAGAAGGCCCCTGCTCTGCACTTGTGAATTATATTGAACCTTCAGCCCCTTTTCCTGGAGATTAAATGAGAAAGGACTGCATTGTTTTCTATCCTGTCATACATTTTGGTTTTGGAAGAGACGGGAGTATGTGTGTAGCCAGAGTCTGGGAACGTGCCAAACTTGGCTGCTGTGAAGGCAAAACATGTCTGCAAGTTTGTTCTATTTTGAGAGCCCTTTAATATAATTAAGGATGGATAAAATCATTTTAGTGGTACCGTTGGGGTTTTTTAGGTGAAAATAGGTTTTGCCTATGATGGCTTGTTGTGCCACTGGCAGTGGGCTCTGGGACATGCTCAGGACAGTCTGAAAAAAAGATTGGTCTTGGTGGCTGGCTGCTAATTGCAAAGGTCTGTTAGCAACAAAACAGAACTGTTACTTTTCTTGTGTGTTTCTGGTGAAATTGTAAATATTACTCTTACCAGAATCAATGAGGCAGATGGTGTGTAAACTGTGGTCTAAGGGGGAGGATTTCACCAATCACTCCAGCTTCTTTTATATCTTGTGTGTACATGTCCTGGTTGTGGCCAGGACAGGGTTAATTTTTTACAGTAACTGGGAGGGGTGCGGCCAAGGCAAGGAGATTATTCTGTACTCACCTCACATCATTGCTGGGGGTGGGGGAAAGGAACCCTCTTCTGGGTCCTGTAAAGATGGCAGATGGAGTGGTCCAGTATTGTTTATTGTTGGGGATTTCCCATGTAAATATTTTTTTTTTCCTTATACCTTCTATTATTAATTTGTTGCTGTTACTTTTAGTTTTCTTATCTCATTCCTGTTTCCAGAAAAGTGTTCTTATCTCAACCCATGCTCTTTGCCCTTTTTGCCTCCAACTGGAGGATGGGGTAGAGAAATGGCTCATAGCTTTAGTGGGAGTACTAAATGGAGAATACCATTCCTAAACCACAAAAATATGATAAGGGTTTTTTGAATTCTGTCTTCATGATGGTCTGTCTTTGTCTAAAATGTAAATGGTGTCTTTCGATATGAAGGCTTTTTGGGTTGGGTTTTTTGGTTTTGGGTTTGGGTTTTTTTCCATGTACTGTTCATGTCTTCTTTAATTTGCTGAAACAAATCTTGAAAATCTGAAGTGCTGTTTTACTTGGAGAAAATGGTTTGGTGTACTAACAGGTTTTTTGTGAATGAAATATTGTTGATAAATGGTTATTTACAAGAACAACCAGTAGACTAATCAGTGGATTGTAAATAGTGAAATGAAACTTGTTTTTCTTCTTTATTGTATCTTTAGATCTACAGTCATCATAAGTTCCTTCTGGTGCACCCACACTGATCTCTAGTATTGGGAGGAAATCTAAAGCAGGGTTGAGACACCTCTCTCCCTCCAACTTGTTCTAGTTTATTTTATTGCCAAAACCTCTCAGAGGTTTGCAAACACCCTAGATCAAGAACATATTTGTAGTTTATTGCAAACAGAGGCTTTTAGGAATATATTTTCCCAGTTTGCTGTTTCTAATCTAATATCCTTGGTCACATGCTGTAAAGTAAGAACTCTTATTAACCAGTTGGTGCCTGACCATCTGTGTGTTGTAGTTTAATGGCAACTTACTGTTTGCAGCAAAACATGATCCATCCTGGATTTGCGTGGGTTGAATGATTTATATCCACAAGAGTTAATTACAGAATGGACAAGTAATTAACCATTCTTACTGGCTCAGTTTTTCAAAATAATAATAAATTGATGTAGAATAAATATTGCACTCCTAGAAAGTTGCTAAATTCTTCCCTAAAGAAATTTGTTAACACTGTTAACCTTCTGAAAGAGAAAAAGATGTAAGTGTTGACATAGTGTCAACAATTGGGTTTGAGTGAAAGGAACCATAATCATCACTGGAAACCACAGATATTTTTTTTTAAGCACACATGAAGCCAAATGTTTTGAGTAAAACTTTGTGCATGATCTGCACATGTGACATGCATTGGCTGCCTGGCTTATTCTGTTTCCTGCTGGGATTCCGATCATCCTCACTGTATCTGTGCCAGTTTCCACCCAGGCTTTCTCCTGAAGCTTTCCCTCCCAGCAAGCAGTTTGACATCAGATAGGATTTTTTACCTTGGATTCACTCCAGCCAGACTGACTCCCCTTACCCAGGACAATTCTTCAAGACAAGTCTTGTGACCTTGCTTGCCCTCACATGTCCCTGTGCCATGCTGAGGGACACACAATTCACACCATTGTCAAGACCCCATGCTACTGATCTGCGGCCCAGTCCTCTCAATATTTAGGATATTTCAAACTGAAAAATGAATCAAAAATAATGATTGTACTTTGTATCTCATGGTCATCTGAGGTGCAAATAAGTTGCAGTCTGAGTTGCATAAATTGTGAAGGTGGTAGCTCACCCGTTGAGAGGGTCCCAGACCTGAGCAGTGCTTACGTGTGTTGGTCCTCACCAGTGCTGTTGGGTAGGGTTTGCTTCTCCAGTGTCTTCACAACCACTGTAGCTGTAGGTCCCAGGATCACTGTACCTCTTCCCAAGTGTATTCCTAGACAGCCCCAGTAGGATGGCAGCAGTGGTGAAACTGTCTTCAGTACGGCACGAACTTTGGTTACATCAGTGCCTTTTCACTGCCAGTCTCTAATATCCCCTTGGGAAGTGAAAACCCACCTACAACAAGCTTTCAAGAGTTTGTGTGCTATTCACTTCATGTCTGCACATAGCAAATAATAGACATTGTTGTTGGAAAACTGGGAAATTGGGAACTTGGAGGGCAAAAAGTCAATCCTTCCTCTTCCCTGT